>NC_081360.1:95843394-96477191 GCF_030684315.1 Stegostoma tigrinum
CTTCAAAATCTCCCCTCCCACTACTGCATCTCAGTAGCCCAGCTCATCCCCACCTCCCTAACCTGTTCTTCCTCTCACCTATCCCCTCCTCCCACCTCAAGACCCAACCCCATTTCCTACCTACTAACCTTATCTCGCCCCCTTGACCTGTCCGTCCCCCCTGGACTGACCTATCCCCTCCCTACCTCCCCACTGACATTCACCGCTACTGGCTCCATCCCCGCCTCTTTAACTTGTCTGTCTCCTCTCCACCTATCTTCTCCTCTATACATCTTCAATCCACCTCCCCGTCTCTCCCTATTTATTTCAGAACCCTCTCCCCCTCCCCCATTTCTGATGAAGGGTCGAGGCCTGAAACGTCAGCTTTTGTGCTCCTAAGATGTTGCTTGGCCTGCTGTGTTCATCCAGTTCTACACTTTGTTGTCTCGGACTGTCCAGCATCTGCAGTTCCTATTATTCCTGAGAATATTATCTGGGTCTCTGAATTAACAGTCCAGCAATACTACTACTAGGCCATCGCCTCCCCACATTGGCCAAGAACAACATATAGTCCGAGATGAACTCGAAGAAGGAGAGATTTTCTTGTCGCACAAAGTTTGTGAGAGAGGTCTCCATGAGTTTGTCAAACATTGTTGTGGAGAGGGATTTCTTTTCTGTTTGAAACTTTTATAGTTAAAAAAGAGGGAAAAGTAGATATGCAAAGAAGGAGAGATTGTTTTACACACAGAGCTTGTGGGAGAAGCCCATCCATGTGTGTTTTCAACAGCTCTGGAGAGCGATTTTTTTCAGTTGACTCAAAGATTTGAAAGAGGGCTTGAGGAGCAGTTTTTCTTTAGCTAATAAAAGTTTCACCTAAGTGCTTGATCTTTTTAAAAGTTTTAAATGGTCACTCTTTTTAATCATTTGCATGCTTAAGATTGAAATCTGTGTAAAGAAGGGCCACTTTTATTATGTATATATTGTGTTTTTATGAGCTTCTTTGTTTCAGGCTTATTGTCACTAAAGGTGTTGAGAGGCACAAACTGTGATGGTTAGTAGATTTTGAGGTGATTTCACAGCAGGATCAGTCAGATAGATGGGTGAATTTCAGGAAAGGTAAAAAGGTTGTTGAGAAGCTTCCTGTAGCTATTCCTCTCTCAAACAGATATTCTGTTTTGGGTACTGTTGAAGGGGGTAGTCTCTCAGAGGAAAATAGAAGTGGCAGTTAAATCAGTGGTAGCCAAGTTACTGGAGAGGAATTCAGGGAAATAAATATTAACACTTTGAAAACAGTTCACATTCCAGAAGTGGAAGTGCTGGAGTCTTAGAAAACATAAGGGTGAGTAAATCTTTGGGATCTGATCAAGTGAATCCCAGAGTGTTGTGGGAAGTTAGGGAAGAAATTGTGCGGCCCCTAGCGGAAATATTTGTCTCATCTATAACCACAGGTGAGGTGCCGAAGGACTGGAGTGTTGCTAATGTTGTGTCTTTATTTAAGAATGGCTGTAAGGAGAAGTTTGGGAGTTATAGCACTGTCAGCCTGATATCGATGACGGGTATGTTGTTGGAGGTGATTCGGAAAGATAGGATTTCCATGCATTTGGAGGGGAAAGGACAGTTTAGGGATAGTCAGCTTGGTTTTGTGTGAGCGAAATCATGTCTCACAAACTTGATTGATGTTTTTGAAGAAATTAGCCAAATAATTGACGAGGGCAGAGTGGTAGATGTTGTTTATTCAGACTTTAGCAAAACCTTTGACAAGGTTTCTCATGGTAGACTGATTAGCGAAGTTAAATCACATCGGAATCTGGGTGAGCTTGCCAGTTGGATACAAATGTGGCTTAACTACAGGGGAAACAGAGTGATGGTGCAGGGTTTTTTCAGAATGGAGGTTTTTACTTCACTCGGCACTGTAAATTTATTTTAAATGATGACAGATGTTCTATTCTGGAACGTACAAGGATATTGTTAAATATTCTTGGATTATGATAAATAATATCAAAGTACATTCTGGAAGATTTGGTATTAGTTCCTTATATAGATTTTTTGTCCTAGTGATTATTTAACCATTTAAAATGCATTGCTGATTGAACATATTAATAACATTGTAAAATTGACAGATCATCTCATTTAAGCTTTTCTGTTAAAATGCAAACACTTGAAATATCTGGCTGTTTTGTGGAAAATAACAGCTGGTAATTTCTTCCCCTCTGGGGCAGTTACATTAATCCTACAGACCCAATACTAAGCGTTGCTGAGATCGACTGTTTGAACTCAGTAAACGGAATTATCAGGGAAATACTCCTGATACAAAGTAGTTTTAACTATGCGTTAAGAGCTACAAATTTCTTCAAACCTACTTGATCAGATGTGGAGCCATATCAGTTCAAATGTTGAGTCTTATCAGACTCAAAACATTGACTCTTTTTCCCTCCCTGCATATGCTATCAGACCTGTTCAGTTTCTCCAGCATCTTCTGTATTTATGAGAAATTGCTGCAAGTGAAAAACACTCTCACCTCTGATTTAGATGGATTTGCGAGTTCTGGTACAGAATTTAGGCTGACACTTCTATGCAGATCCAGGGAAAAGGTGCATTTTCAGACTGCTGTCTTTTGATTAGGACTTTAAACTGAGGTTCTGTCAGCCTTTTGCGAAGGATGTAAAATAAATGCCTCAATAACATTTTGGACAAATTTCTCCCAATGTCCGTTCTCCCTTTTTTGCTGAATAACTGCTAACTATGTTATCTGAACTGGGATAACAGTTGCCTCTTAGAGAACTCTAAGCCAGACAGATTGCCTGTACACAAATTTGTAGCTACATTTACCAGCATTTATGTGCAGTGTATAAATAAATTTTCCGATATCCAATTCCAACTTAAAGGAAGAGCACTTAACACAGTCAAAATTGACTGCGTCTTGTGGAACTGTAGACAATGCATGGCACAGCATGTATCAACAACAGCTTGCATTTATGTAACATCCTCAAAAGAAGACAACATTTGAAGACACCTCAATGAGTACTATCAAACAAAATCAGACTGAGACACAGAGGAAAGAAAGCTTTTCAATTATAGAGCATGCTTCCTAACATCGGAAGTTCAAAAGTGTTTTATAGCATTTAAAGTATATTTAGGTAGGAACCACAGAAACTAATTTATGCACAAAAGACAATGTCATCAGGAGATAAAAGGCTCAGCCAAAGAGGCCAAAGAGGTCTCCTTACAGCATTTCTTAAACATGGGTGATGATGGGATAGCATAGGGGGATGGGCTTAGATTAGTTCTCAGGTCGGCGCAACATCGAGGGCCGAAGGGCCTGTTCTGCGCTGTATTGTTCGATGTTCTATGTTCTAAGGCACAACATTAGCCACACTCCAGTCCTTCGGCACCTCACCTGTGGTTATAGGAGCTCAATGGAGGTCCAAGAGGTAGATAGATAGATTGAGAAGTTTCACAATGGACTACCAGAGCTTAGGGCCTATACAACAAAAGCATGCCTACCAACAGAGAAGTAGTTCACACTGGGAATGCAAAAAGAGACAAAAATTGGAGGCTGTGGCAGTATCGGGTTCAAGGACAGCACAATATTACCATGGTGAGGACATGGAGGGATTTTGCAACAGGGGTGAAAACTTTAGAAATCAAAGAGAAGACAGACCGAGAATCTACCCAGATAAAGGACTGTAGAGGTGATGGCCAGCATTTATTGCCCGTCCCTGGTTGTCCTTGAGAAGATGGTGGTGAGCCGCCTTCTTGAACTGCTGTGGATTTACCCATAATTCCCTTAGGGAGGGAATTTTAGAATTTTGACCTTGTGACAGTGAAGGAACGGGGATATATTTCCAAGTCAGCATGACAAATGGCTTGGACAGGAACTTGTGGGGGTAGTGTTCCCATGTATCTGTTGCCACTGTTCTTCTAGATTGGAAGTGATCATGGATTTGGAAGGTGCTGTCTAAGGGTCTTTGGTGAATTTCTGCAGTGCATTTTGTAGATAGTACACACTGCTGCTACCGAGCATCATTGGTGGAGGCAGAGGATATAGTGCCAATCAAATGCGTTACATTGCTCTGGATGGTTTCAAGGTTCTTGAGTGTTATTCAAGCTGCACCCACCCAGCCCAGTAGGGAGTATTCCATCGATCTCCTAACTTGTGCCTTGTAGATGGTGGACACACTTTGGAGAGTCAGGATGCCAGTTACTCACCACGGTATTCCTAACCTCTGACCTGCTGTTGTAGCCACTGTGTTTATGTGATGAGTCTAGCTGAGATTCTGGTCAATGATAACCCAAGTATGTTGATAGTATATGTAACACTACTGAATGTCAAAGGGTGGAGGTTATATTGTCTCTTGTTGGAGATGGTCTTTGCCTGGCATTTGTGTATTCCAAATGTTATTTTCCACATGTCAGCCCAAACCTAGATATTGTCTAGATCTTTATGCTTTTAAACTAGGAAGACTTCAGAGCCTGACGAGTTGTGAATGGTACAGGACATTGTATAATCATTGGCAAACATCCCACTTCTGACTTTATGATGGAGGGAAGGTCATTATTGAAACAGCTGAGGATGGTTGGACCTTGGTCACTAAGGAACTCCTGCCGATGTGTCCTGCAGATGAGATAACTGACCCCCAATGGCTATAAACACCTTCCTATGTGCCGGGTATGGTTCCAACTAGTGAAGAATTTGCCTCTGATTTTTTTCTTTATTCATTCACAGGATGAGGGTATCGCTGGCTATGCAACATTTATAGCCCATCCCAAATTGCCCAGAGGGCAGATAAGAGTTAAACTTTATTGCTGAGGGTCTGGAGTCACATGTAGGCCAGACCAGGTGAGGATGGCAGTTTCCTTTCTTAAAGGACATTAGTGAATCAGATGGGTTTTTCCTGACAAATGACAAAGGATTCACAGTCATCGTCAGATTCTTAATTCCAGAATATTTATTGAATTCAAATTCCACCATCTGCCGTGGCGGGATTCGAAACCATGTCCCCAGAATGTTGTCTGGTCCCTGGATTAACAGTCTATCAATAATACCACTCGGCTATTGCCTCCCCGATACCCTCTGATTCCAGTTTTGCTAGGACTCCTTGATGCCACACTTGATCAAATCTCACCTTTATGTCAAGGGCTGTCACTCTACCTCCCCTCTGGAACCCAGCTCTTTTGTCCATGTTTGAACCAAGGCTGAAATTAGGTCAAGAGCTGATTGGCCCTGATGGAACCCAAGCTGAGCCTCGCTGAGCAGATGCTGCTTGATAGTACTGTTGATGTCACCTTCCATCACTTTACTAATGATCGAAAGTGGACCACTGGGGAGTAATTGGCCGGGTTGGATTTGTCCCGTAATTTGCTTGCAGGACTTACCTGTGCAATTTTCCACATTTTTGGGTAGATGCTAGTGGTATGACTGCACTGGAAAATCTCACCTAGGGGAGTGGCAAGTTCTGAAGCACAAGTCTTCAGAACTATTACCAGAATGTTTTCAGGGCCCGTAGCCTTTTTAACATCCAGCGACTCTAACAATTTATTGATATCACATGGACTGGATCCAACTCCCTGAAGACTGGTATCTGTAACACTGGGAACTACTGCAGAATACTGAGATGAATCACCCGTACAGCACTTCTGGCTGAAGATTGTTGCAAATGATTCAGCCTTGTCTTTTGCACTGATATGCTGGGCTTTTCCATCATTGAGGTTAGAGATGTACGTGGAGACTCACCCTCCAGTGAGTTGAGGTGAGGCAGCAGAGATTTGGCTGAGCTCAAGTTTGTGAAGGATGAATGATGGCACACAATGAGAATAGCCAAGTTTGGAGGTAATAAAGGCATGATTATACTAGTCCACCACTTAAAAGAACAGCATGAGCAGAAAAGACATTTTCCTGGTCATGTAAAAGATTTTTGACACTTTGCAATTGCTGTCGAAGATAAATGAACTTGTCCAAGGGTGTTACAGTTTGTAAAACAGAATAGACCACCGATTTCATGTTAAATGAATGTGAAATTACCACTATGCACACATTTTGAACTCCGACAGGATTTTAATTACTCCCAGTTCATGGCAACCACTGGCTAATTTTCAGATCTAAAACTCCTACCAAGATCTTAATTTATCAACCAATCTCATTTCAGATCTTAGCCAATAGTATATTAAACCTCCTGATAAGAAATCAGGAAACCAATTATATCTTTTCATGCTCAAGTGAAGATAACAAAGCAGAAATAATGTACACAATTGTTTCACGACCCAGTTGATGACACAGAATAAAATGGAGAAACTGAGATGGTGCAAGACAGTTTGAGCTTTCACAAATTTGGGTCCTGCTCAGAGGCTTTATGGTATGCAATTTGACCCAGAAGGGTGATATGAAGACAGCAACTTCAATTTCCAACTCAGCCATTGGATGTTAATGAAAATGACTGACCCTATACTTGATGAGGGTCTCAAAGGAGCACAAAGCACCCCAATCCAATACATAAAATGCATAAACTGTGCTGGAAAAGTTTCAGAATTCAATGAACTTAACATAATGTGCACACCTTGGAACAAGAGGTCTCCTTCTGTAATGTAATGATCCTGTGATTCTGTAATCTATGAATTTTAATACAATAACCGAATGCAATAGGTATCCTGTTTATATTTTGTGAATTAAGGAGGAATTTTGGAATCATTTGTATTTGAAATATTCATATTTGTGAAATCCTGTCATGAATTTATGCTCAATTATAGATGACCATTGCATTAAAAATAATGCTCCCTATTATAACTGCTTTAAAGTCTCTAATGCCACAGTCATTTTAAACACAATATCTATCTATCTATCTATCTATCTATCTATCTATCTATCTATCTATCTATCTAATGTGTCATAGATGATACGAAGGTGGGTCACGTTATGGACAGTGCACAGGGCTGTTCTAGGTTAGACAAGGGACATTGCTAGGATGCAAGCTGAGCTGAGAAGTGCCAGATGGAGTTTAACTCTGAAAAGTGTGAGGTGATTCATTTTGGAAGGACAAATTTGAAAGCAGAATACAGGGTTAACGGAAAGATTCTTGGCAGTGTGGAGGAGCAGAGGGATCCTGGTGTCCATGTATATAGATCCCAGAATGCTGCCACCCAGGTGGATATAGTTGTTAAGAAGACATATGGTGTGTTTGCTTTCATTAATAGAGGGATTGAGTTCAAGAGCCATGAAGTTATGCTCCAGCTGTTCAAAATGCTAGTGCGGCCTCACCTCGAATATTGTGTGCAGTTCTGGTCACCCCATTACAGGAAGGATGTGGAAGCATTGGAAAAGGTGCAGAGGATATTTGCCAGGATGTTGCCTGGTCTGGAGCGCAGGCCCTATGAAGAAAGGCTGAGGGTCTTGGGTCTGCTGTCATTGGAGAGAAGAAGGTTAAGAGGGATTTAATAGAGACATACAAGATGATCAGAGGATTAGATAGGGTGGACAGTGAGAATCTTTTTCCAAGGATGATGACATCAGCTGGTATGAAGGGGCATAGCTACAAATTGAGAAGTGATAGATATAAGACAGATGTCAGAGGCAGGTTCTTTACTCAGAGAGTGGTAAGGGCGTGGAACGCCCTGCCTGCCAATGCAGTGAACTCAGCCACATTAGGGGCATTTAAACAGTCCTTGGATAAGCATATGGATGACGATGGGCTAGTGTAAGGGGATGGGCTTAGATTAGTTCACAGGAATGCATAACATCAAGGGCCAAAGGGCCTGTTCTGTGCTGTATTGTTCTATGTTCTGTGTTCAATGTTCTATACAAAACCCTGGCTCGGCCACATGTGGAGTATTGTGCCCAGTTCTGGTCGTTTCATTGCAGGAAAGATGTGGAAGCTTTGGAAAAGGTGCAGAGGAGATTTACCAAGGCTTGGCCTGGAATGGAGGGAAGGTCTTATGAGGAAAGGTTGAGAGAGCTAGGGCTTTTCTCTTTAGAAAGATGAATGTTGAGAGGTGACTTGATAGAGGTGTACAAAATGATCAGAGGTATAGATAGAGTGGATAGCCAGAGACTATCTGTTTCTGAGGGTGGGGGTAGCTATTATGGGGGGACATAGTTTAAAAGTCAATAGAGGCAGTTATAGGGGAGATGTCAGAGGTAGATTCTTTAGTCAGAGAGTGGTAGGGGTGTGGAATGCATAGCCGGAGAGGATAGTGGAATCGGCCTCTTTAGGGGCATTTAAGCGGCTATTAGATAGGCATATGGATGATAGTATAAGGTAGGGGTGGAGGTTAGATAGGCCTTAGATTTAGGGTACAAGTCCGGTGCAAGATTGTGGGCCGAAGGGCCTGTACTGTGCTGTACCGTTCTATGTTCTATTACGTACCTACCTACCTACCTACCTACCTACCTACCTACCTACCTACCTACCTCGGCACGGTGGCTCAGTGGTTAGCACTGCAGCCTCACAGCACCCAAGACCCGGGTTCGATTCCGGTCTCAGGCGACTGTCTGTGTGGAGTTTGCACATTCTCCTCGTGTCTGCGTGGGTTTCGTCCAGGTGCACCGGTTTCCTCCCACAGTCCAAAGATGTGCGGGTTAGGTGGATCGACCATGCTAAATTGCCCGTAGTGTTCAGGGGTGAGTGGGTTATAGGGGGATGGATCTGGGCAGGATGCTTCAAGGGCAGTGTGGACTTGTTGGGCCGAAGGGCCTGTTTCCACACTGTAGGTAATCTAATATTTTGATAAGCCTCCCTATCTAGCTATATATCCATGTATCTATCTGTCGATACCTCCATCTCTCCAACTATCAATGAATCTATCAAGATATCTATGCATCTATCTATCTATGAATCAATGTGTCTCACTATCTATAAATGGATGAATCTATCTATCTATATAACTATCCATCTATTTATCTTTTTTTCTGAAGAATTGTCTTTGGACTCGTAACAGTGATTCTGCTTTCCTGCCGGTGGTGAGTTCTTCCATCAATTTCTGCTTTAGTTTCTAATTTCTAGAATGTGCAGTCCTTTTGTTTTTTAAAAACTACCTATCTACCAATTTATCCATCTATCTATCTACATGATGATCAATCACTGATGATGACCTTTTCCAGCAATTTCTATTTTTGTCTCCAATTTCCAGCATCTGCATTTCTTTCGCTTTTTTTTAACACAATCAACCTACCTACCTACCAATTTATCTCTCTGTCTATCTATCTGTTTCTCTATCTATCTAACTACCCATGAACATTAGGTCCTTCCTTTGGTATCCTTCTTTCTCATTGCATTGTATCTATTCTGCATACAAAACTGGCTGTCCAATAGAAGACAGAGGTTGGTAGTAGATGGAAAGTATTCAGCCTGGAGCTCGGTGACCAGTGGTGTTCCGCAGGCATCTGTTCTGGGACCTCTGCTCTTTGTGATCTTTACAATTGAGTTAGATGAGGACGTGGAAAGGTGGGTTAGTAAGTTTGCTGGTAACACAAAGGTTGGTGGAGTTGTGGACAGCGTGCAGGGCTGCTGTAGGTTGCAATGGGACATTGACAGGATGCAGAGCTGGGCAAAGAAGTGGCAGATGGAATTCAACCCAGAAAAGTGTGAAGTGATTCATTTTGGAAGGTCAAATTTGTTGCAGAATACAATGTTAATGGCAAGATTCTTGGCAGTATGGAGGAACAGCGGGATCTTGGGGTCCATGTCCGTAGATCCCTCGAAGTTGTTAACCAAGTTGATAGGGTTGTAAAGAAGGCGTACGGTGTGTTGGCTTTCATTGGCAAAGCAACTGAGTTTAAGAGCCGTGAGATAATGCTGCAGCTCTATAAAACTCTGGTTAGACCACACTTGGAATATTGTGTTCAGTTCCAGTCACCTCGTTTTAGGAAAGATATGGAAGCTTTAGAGAGGGTGTAGAGGAGATTTACCAGGATGCTGCTTGGACTGGAGGGCAGGCCTTATGAGGAAAGGTTGAGGGAGCTAGGGCTTTTATCTTTGGAGCGATGAAGAATGAGAAGTGACTTGATAGAGGTTTACAAAATGATGGGAGGCATAGGTAGAGTGGATAGTCAGAGACTTTTTCCCAGGGCAGAAATGACTATTACGAGGGGCCAGAATTTTAAGATGATTGTAGGAAGGTATAGGTGAGATGTCAGAGATAGGTTCTTCACACAAAGAATGGTGGGTGTGTGGAATGCATTGCCAGAAGTGGTAGTGGAGTCAGATACTTTAGAGACTTTGAATAGGCACATGGAGGATAGTAAAATGTAGGGAATGCAGGGTAGATTGATCTTAGTAGGATAATAGGTCAGTACAACATCATGGGCTGAAGGGCCTGTACTGTGCTGTACTGTTCCATGTTCTACGATCTATGATCTATGTTCTATTCCGATTGAAACATCCCATTAAATTGAATCACTGTTGATTAATCCTTTAATCTTGTTGGCCAGCTCACTTTCATTGATCTGTTTTCATTCCCTTACATCAGTCTAAAATGCTAGTCCTGGACCCATTCCATGCTCCCTCAAGTTGAATGTAAACTTTAAACTTATTGTGATTGCTGCTCCCTATTTGCATGCTGTCCTTGTCTCTACATGTGTTTCCACTGGATGCTCCAGTTTCCTCCCACAGACCAAAGATGTGCAAGTTAGCTGGAATGGCCATGCTAAATTGCCCCATAGTGTTTAATGATGTGCAATCTAGATGGACCAGATGGATAAATTGAAGGTTATCCACTTTGGTTGAAAAACAGAAAGGTAGCTTATTATCTGTATGGTGTTTAGAAGAAGGTGAGGTTCAAAGAGATCTGTTAATCATGGTGGAACAGTCACTGAAAGTTGGCATGCAGGAGCAGCAGGCAGTGCAGAAAGCTAATGGCATGCTGGCCCTCGTAGCAAGAAGATTTAAGTACAGGAGAGGTGATGTCTTGCTGCAGTCATGCAGGGCCTTGGTGAGGCCACACCTTGAGTATTGTGCGAAGTTTGGGCCTCCTAGTCTGAGGACGGACATTGTTGCTATCGAGCGAGTCCAGTGAAGGTTCAGCAGACTGATTCCCAGGATGGCAGGGCTGATATATGAGGAAAGATTGGATCGACTGGGCTTCTATTCACTGGAATTTAGAAGAATGAGGGGGATCTCATACAAAACATGCAAAATCCTGATGGAACTGGATAGGCTAGTTGTGGGAAGAATATTCGTAATGTTGGGGTAAGTCCAGAACAAGAGATCACAGTCTAATACTAATGGGTAGGTCATCCAGGGCTGAGATGAGGAAACGTTTATTCACTTAGAGAGTTGTGAACCTGTGGAATTCTCTCCTAAAGGAAGCTGTTAGGGGCAGTTCATTAGATATATTCAAGATGAAGCTGGATTTGGCCCTTGTGGCTAAAGGGATCATAGGGTATGGAGAGAAAGTGAGAGTGGGATGCTGAGCTTACATGATCAGCCATGATCATATTGAATGGTGGTACAGGCTTGAAGGACTAAGTGGCCTACTCCAGCACCTGTTTTCGATGTTTGTGTAACAAGCAATAGTAAATGCAGGACAGGGTGAGGCGATAGGTCCAAATGGA
This sequence comes from Stegostoma tigrinum, assembly GCF_030684315.1. Taxonomy (NCBI): domain Eukaryota; kingdom Metazoa; phylum Chordata; class Chondrichthyes; order Orectolobiformes; family Stegostomatidae; genus Stegostoma; species Stegostoma tigrinum. The sequence continues at coordinate 95,854,916 of NC_081360.1, forward strand.
ATGCTCTTTGGTGGGTCAATGCAGACATGCTGGACTGAATGGTCTCTTTCTGCAAGGTAGGAATTCTATGGTTAGCCAGAGAAATTCATCCAGTTCATCCAATCATAGGCTTCCTCCATTCTTCATTACTTTTCCAATGACAGGTTCTGTCCCTGGGATAACAGCATGAATGAGAGAGACAACATTTCAAATTGGTGCAACACAACTAGAAACAGGTTGGTGATTGGAGGACCAGGTTCTGCCTCATCCACAAACAAAAGCAATCTTTCTTCCATTGGCTGCAACAATTCTTGAATTATTGCTATTGTGCCAGGGTTTATTGAGGGCAATTTTTTCCACCTAACTCTAGTTTGTGCAATGTGTGATATCATTCCAAGATACGATCTTGAGTGGCTTGGAGGAAAACCTGCAAATGGTAGCGTCCCTTGCACCTTCTGCCCTTGTCCTCCTAGATGTCAGAGACCGTAGCTATGAAAGGTGTTGATGGAGCAGTCTTGGTGAGTTGCTGCAGTACATCTTTAGATGGCACACACTGTTACCACTTTACATATGGTGTGAATGTTGAAGGTTGCAGATGGAATGCCACCAAAGCAGACTGCTTTGAACTGGATGATTGACCTTCTTAAGTGTTGCAGTTGTATTGAACCAGGAAAGTGGAGAGTATTCCATCACACCCCTGACTTTTACCTTATAGATCATTGGGTCCCTAGAGTGCGAAAGTGGCCATTTGGCCCATTAAGCCTGCACCCGCCCTCTGAAGAGCATCCAACCCAGACCCAGCTTCCCACCCTATCATAGAACATAGAACATAGAACAGTACAGGCCCTTCGGCCCTCGATGTTGTGCTGACCTGTCATACTGATCTCAAGCCCATCTAACCTACACTATTCCATGTACGTCCAAATGCTTATCCAATGACGACTTAAATGTACCTAAATTTGACGAATCTACTACCATTGCAAGCAAAACATTCCATTCCCTTACTACTCTCTGAGTCAAGAAACTACCTCTGACATCTGTCCTATATCTTTCACCCCTCAATTTAAAGCTATGCCCCCTCATGCTTGCCGTCACCATCCTAGGAAAAAGGCTCTCCCTATCCAACCTATCTAACCCCCTGATTATTTTATATGTTTCAATTAAGTCACCTCTCAACCTTCTCTCTAATGAAAACAGCTTCAAGTCCCTCAGCCTTTCCTCGTGAGACCTTCCCTCCATACCAGGCAATATCCTAGTAAATCTTATCCCTGTAAACTCACATTTACTATGGCCAATCCACCTAATCTGCACATCTTTGAACTGTGGGAGGAAACCAGAGCACCTTGAGGAAACCCACTGAGACAAGGAGAGAAGGTGCAAACTCCATATAGATAATCACCATTGTTGGAATCCAACCCAGACTGCTGGCACTGTGAGGCAGCAGCGCTAACCATGAAGTCATGATACCTTTCAACCTAGGAAGTTGATAGTTGATAGTGCAGTTGAATGCCGTGGGAGTGATGGTGTGGTTCTCATTGCCTGGCACTTGTATGATGTGGATGTTACATGCCATTGGTCAACCCAAACCTGGATATTGTCCAGAGCTTGCCCATTTAGGCGTAGAGTTTTTCAACTGATTTGAAAAGAAGACTGGGTGGCACTTGTTCAAAATAAACTTTCGAGTTTTGAGAAGATTTGTAGCTCAGGTTGAGATTCTGGATGTAAGTTTGCTCGCTGAGCTGGAAGGTTCATTTTGAGACGTTTCGTCACCATTCTAGGTAACATCATCAGTGAGCCGCGGTGAAGCGCTGGTGTTATGCCCCGCTTTCTTTTTATGTGTTTAGGTTTCCTTGGGTTGGTGGTGTCATTTCCTGTGTTGGTGAAGTCATTTTCTGTTCTTTTTCTCAGAGGGTGGTAGATGGGCTCCAAATCAATGTGTTTATATAAACACATTGAATTAAATAATTAAATATAAACACATTAAATAAACTTTGCTATGATGATAAGATGGGAGACTGGGTCCAATTGGCTCACTTTACACAGAGCTGACATGGGTGTGATGGTCAGAAAATCCCCTGTTTGTTCTGTAATGGCATTATGGCTACAGTTGATCTACAGTCCAATTCGATGTACCCACCTTGGATCTATATTCCTTGGTACTCTCACTGTACAAGACTCTACCTGCTCCCACCATCCCAACCGTCCTCAATCATACTGGGGAGAAATTTTCTGAAGCCTTCGTTGTGTGGAAATCTACTCCTTGCATGGCCCAGTTGTAACCTTGAGGTCTTATTTTTTAACTGAGTGATTGTCACCAGAAAGACCAGTATTTCATAGTCAGACAGCACAGAAACAGGCCCCTCAGCCCATCATGTCTATGTTGACCTACAAATACCAACCTACACTAATCCTGTTTACCTGGACTTGGTCTACAGCCTACTATGCCTCTCATTATAGATGCTTCTTAAATGTTGTGACAGTCCTTGGCTCCAACGCCCTCTCAGGCAGCACATTCCGTATTTCTACAACCCTCTGAATGAAAAAAATGTTCTCTCGGATCAATTCTGAACCAATTGCTCCTTACACTAAATTTCATGCTTTTGTTTGTTGCCTGCCCTAATTGCCCTGGAACTAAACAGCTTCCTATGGCCATCTCAGAGGACAACTAAGAGTCAACCACATTGTCCAGGATCTTGAGTCACAGATCAGCTATTCTGGGTAATGACAGCAGATTTCCTTTCTAAACGTCATTATCGAGTTCAGTGGGCTTTCAAATTATTGATAACTTTACGACCACTATCACTGAAACTAGCATCCAATTCCAAAATTTAACAGCTTGAATTTTTTAAAGATTCACCACAGAGAGATTTGAACTCAAACTCCCTCCCCAAATTATTAGCCTGGACCTCTATTCCATTAGTCTACTGATAAATTCATTACACTACCATTCCCCTAGCTATTTTCCTTGATCATGATGCTGGTCTAACCCTGGTAAAAAGAATACTTATCCTTTTTATCTGAAGCAATAAACTCGGTTACTCTTTATTCTCTGCACCAGTCTGTTTCTCTTGTGTGCAATGAAGTAAGACATTGAATGCAGATCTCCATTGAATTTTTTTTTTTGCATTCATCCCTAACATCTGCAGACATCTTTTCCAAGCTATCCAATTTCCTCGAAAATATTTTGCTACACAGCAGTAGAAACTATTAATATGATTCATAGCACCAACCAACACTCAAGCATGCTAAAGTAATAGGCAATACAATTTTACTGCCATTTGATACTTATAGAAAATCATTGACGAGAAATAAAGTGTACGTTTAATTTAATTTACTGGTGGTTGGGGGCTATTGAGGAGTCATCATTACTGGTAGGCATCACGTGTGAAGCCTGCCATTATTATAAAACTAGTGGAATAGAATCAAATCATGGGAGGGATTCAGGTTTTTATTGTAAACCTTTAGAGAGTAGTTTATTTTATCTTGTGGCTTGAACATATCTGAGCAAGGAAACCGAAAGCAAGATTTTTTTTATAACTGGATAACTGGATTGCTGTTAGATTAGTGTTGGTTATGGCTTAGTTTGCCATTCTGTTGAATCAGAAACCCAAAGGATTCAGAGCTTAAACATCAAAGCTGATATACCAGCAGAATGCTGTGCTGTCAGAAGTGCTGTTGTTCAGAAGAGATGCTAATCTTAAATTCATGAGTAGAACATAGAACATAGAACATAGAACATTACAGCGCAGTACAGGCCCTGCGGCCCTCGATGTTGCGCTGACCTGTGAAACCAATGTGAAGCCCATCTAATCTACACTATTCCATTATCATCCATATGTTTATCCAATGACCATTTAAATGCCCTTAAGCTTGGCGAGTCTACTACTGTTGCAGGCAGGGCATTCCATGCCCTTACTACTCTCTGAGTTAAGAACCTACCTCTGACAGATGTCCTATATCTATCATCCCTCAATTTAAAGCTATGTCCCCTCGTGCTAGCCATCTCCATCCAAGGAAAAAGGCTCTCACTGTCCACCCTACCTAAGCCTCTGATTATCTTGTATGTCTCTATTAAGTCGTCTCTTAACCTTCTTCTCTCTAACAAAAACAGCCTCAAGTCCCTCAGCCTTTCCTCATAAAACCTTCCCTCCATACCAGGCAACATCCTGGTAAATCTCCTCCGCACCCTTTCCAATGCTTCCACATCCTTCCTCTAATGCGGCGACCAGAACTGTACGCAATACTCCAAGTGCGGCTGCACCAGAGTTGTGAGCAGTAAAGTTTTAAAAATCCGACATTGTTGGGCCCTCACAAAAACAATGTTGCTGGAAAAGCTCAGCAGGTCTGGCAGCATCTGTGAAGGAAAAAACAGAGTTAGCATTTTAGTTTCTGTGACCCTTCCTCCGAGTTCCATACCCAGGTATGGAAGTTTGAGTTAGATTGAAAGGCTGGGACTTTTCCACGGGAAGATAGGAGGTTGAGAAGTGACCTTATGGAGGCTCATAAAAGCATGAGGGGAATACACAGGGCAAATGGCTGGGGTCTTCTCCCTAGTATTGGGGATTTCAAGACTACGGGACATATTTTTGGGGTGAGAGAAGAGGATATTTAAAAAAGACATGGGGACAACGTTTTTTGCTAAGAGGGTGGTTCGCATGTGGAATGATCTTCCTGAGGAAGTTGTGGATGTCGATACAGTTAGATTTAAAAGACACTTCGATAAGCACATGAAGAGGAAAGGTTTGGAAGGGTATGGGCCAGGAGCAGACAATTGAGACGATTGGTTTGGGATTATGTTTGGCATGGACTGGTTAGACCAAAGGATCTGTTTCTGTGCTGTATGACTCTCTGATTCAATGTGACATTTCAAACAACGTTTGGTGGTCTCCTTCCTGGCCAATAATTATCTCAATAAAAGGCAGGAAACTTAGAAGCTCAGAAGAACAGGGAGATCCAGTCCACAGTTCCCCAAAGGTGGCAGGGCAACTGAATAGGGTAGCTAAGACGATATATGGGACTCTTGTCTTTATCAGTCGAGGAATAGATTATTAGAGCAGGAGGTCATGTTAGAGGTACGCAGAACTTTGGATAGGCCACAACAGTGTGCAATTCTAGTTAGCACACCCTAAGAATGATGTGATCGCACTGGTGGGGGTGAAGAGGGCATTCACTAGGATTTTGCCTGGAATGGAGACTTTCAGTAATGAAGGGAGGCCAGATAAATTTCTGAAAAAGGGTCTAGACCCAAAACGCCAGCTTTCCTGCTCCTCTGATGCTGCTTGGCCTGCTGTGCTCATCCAGCTCTACACCTTGTTATCTCAGATTCTCCAGCATCGGCAGTTCCAACTATCTTCGGGATAAATTTGAGTTGTTTTCTTTGGAAGTTTAGGGGGCCCTGATAGAGGTGTATAACATTATGAGATGCACAGACAGGGGCGATAGAAAGCAGCTGTTCCCCTTCATCGAAGTATCAATAACAAGGGGGCCTAATTTTAAAGTGAAAGGCAGGAGGCTTAGAAGCTATGTTAGTAGTGCTATACAAATGAAAATTGTTGCTGATTTATTTTTGTCTGTCGAAATATTCTGTTCAATGAAGAGTGTTAGTGATAATGAGAGTGTAGCTACATTATGCTTGACAAAATGATTGCAATCCCAACCTTAAGATCTAATTATCCCATTGCCGTAACACCTTAAAAAGCGTGAACCAACACAAGCATGAAGGTAATCTTCGAAGATCAACTAAAAGAAAATGCAGAATATTCTTTAATCTGGCCCCACTGTAAATTATCACTGACCTGGCGACAATTTCTGGACTACCTGTACCGAAAGTGATTTTATTTTCATGTAGATTTGACTAGTCCATTCAAAGCCCTTCGCAGTTTGTGGGAGCAGGGAGTATTTGCTTTAGTAGAATTTTACAAAATGCATTGCAGCAACACACCAAGACTTGTCTCACTTTTCACACCCGTGACCTTTACCACCTAGTAAGTATATGATGTGGAGGGTACTGGTGTTGGACTGGCGTGGACAAAGTCAGATGTCACACATCACCAGGTTATAATCGAGCAGGTTTATTTGAAATGACAAGCTTTTGGAGCGCTGCTGCTTCTTCAGTTGACAAAGGAGTGGCGCTCTGAAACCTTGTGCTTTCAATTATACCTGTTGGACTGTAACCTGATGTTGTGTGACTTCTGAGCAGTAAAGGCAAAGGCAGCTGCATGAGAACATCACTTCCATTGTCAGAAAAGTGATGCACTATTCGGACTTGGAATTATATCACCATTTTTTGACTATCATTGGATCAAAATTCTGGAACTGCTTTCTGAAGCACTGTGATACACCTATACCACACAGAATGTAGCAGTTCCAGAGAGTGACTCACCACCATTTTCTCAAGGGCAAGTCAGGAGGAACGACAAATTTTGGCCGAGCCCGTGATATTCACTGCCAATGAAACAAAACTTAGTACTCTGGGCCAAAAAACAACCCAACCTCATAGATGTTTGGGATGAGTTCCAAACTTCCACTTGGTCCTTTGCATGAAGACTTGCTTCCAGCCATGACCAGGGGAATAGGGGCTTTCAGCAAATTAGAGGCTTTGGATCATTTTAGGCCTCATGGACTGGAGGACTTCCAAGATGATTGTGGGGAGTTAGGAGTGAAACTAAAGACACAGACACGTTCTGAAATGGGATGGATAACAGAATGTTGAAACTTTTGATTTCATGGGAAAAGGGAAAGAGGGGGAAGTAACAGAAAGAGGTGAATGAATATTCCCTGTATTATAAACAAAGAGGTTTAGCATTTTCTTACATGTTTTTATCCAAGGTCATGCAGTCATACAGCACAGAAAAAGACCCTTCAGTTGAACCAGTCCGCGCCAACCATAATCCCAAACTGAACTACCCCCACCTGCCTGCACTTGGCCCATACTCTTCCAAACATTTCTTAATTGTGTACTTATCCAAATATCTTTCAAACATTGTAACTGTACCTGTATTGATCACTTCCTCTGGAAGTTCATTCCGGTAAAAAGGTGCCCGACGTGTGTTTTTTTTAAATCTTTCTCCTCTCACATGAAAAAGTGCCCCTTTGTCTTGAAAACCTTGACCACAGGGAAAAAAAAACCTGCCATTCCCCTTATCTGTACCCCTCATGATTTTATAAGCCTCCATGAGGTCACCCCTCTATCTCCGATGCTCCAGTGAAAAATGTCCCAACTTATCCAACCTATGCTTATGTCTCAATCCCTCTATTCCCACCAACATCCTAGTAAATCATTTTTTCAGTTTAGTAATATACTTCCTGTAACAGGTGGCCAGAACAGCACACAGTGTTCCAGAAGTGATCTCACCAACATCCTGCAGCACCTCAACACAACATCCCAATTCCCATAGTCAAAGATCTCGGCCATGAAGGCAAGCGTACTAAATGCCTTCTTAACCAACCTGTCTACCTGTGACCCAAACCCCAAAGAATTGTGTACCTGAATCCCTAGGCATCTCTGTTCTACAATACTACCCAAGTTGTAGAGCATAGAACATAGAACAGTACAGCACAGTATAAGCCCTGCAGCCCACAATGTTGTGCTGACCTATTATTCTACTAAAATCAATCTATTCTGCATAGCCTACATTTTACTATCCTTCATGTGCTTATCCAACAGCCGCTTAAAATTCTCTAAAGTATCTGACTACACTACCACTGCCGGCAGCTCATTCCACATGCCCACCACTCTCTGTGTGAAGAACTTACCTCTGAAATCTACCCTATACCTTCCATCAATCACCTTAAAATTATGGCCCCTCATAATAGTCATTTCTGCCCTGGGAAAAAAGTCTCCGGCTATCCACTCTATCTATGCCTCCCATCACCTTGTATACCTCTATCAAGTCACCTCTAGTCCCTACCACTAACTGTACAAGTCCTGCCCTTCTTTGTCTTACCAAAATGCAATACCTCACATTGATCCAAATTAAACTCAATCTGCCACTTCTCAGCTGATTGACCTAATTGATCAAGATCTCTTTGTAATTTTAGATAGCCTTCTTTACTGTCCACTATACCATCTATTTTGGTGTCATCCACAAACTTACTAACATGTCTTCCATTTTTTTTATCTAAACCATTGATGTAAATGACAAAACAAAAGAGGACCTAACATCAATCCCTGTGGAACATTGCTGGTAATAGGTCTCCAGTCTGAAAGACAGCCCTCCACCACCACTCTCTATTTCCTGCTGTTAAGCCAATTTTGTATCTTCTTGGCAAGCGTGTCCTGAATCCCATGTGATCTAACTTTATTAATTAGTCTACCACATGGAACATTGTCAAAGCCTGTACTGAAGTCCAAGTAAACAACATCTAATGCTCTGCCCTCATCAATCTTTTTCATAGCTTCCTCAAAAACTCAATGAAGTTTGTGAGACATGGTTTCCTTCGCATGAAACCATGCTGACTATCCCTAATTACGCCAAATGCATATTATAACATTAAAGAAAATGGAAATAGTCGATTATGTATTCCTATTAGAGGGCACAAATTACTTTCTAGAAATATTAGAGAACCAAGGGGTATATTGAGAGAGGAATTGGAAAAATAAATCAGTATTGATAAGTTTATGGTGCTGGGGTAATTAATGGAGTTAAAGACTGACAAATCATGGGTCTGATAACCTGCATCCCTGAGTGCTAAAGTCAGTAACCCTGGAAATAATGGATTTATTGATGGTCATTTTCCAAAATTCCATAGGTTCTCTAGCAGTTCCTACAGGTTGGAGGGTGGAAAACATAACTCCACTATTGAAAGAGTAAAGGAAAAGGAAGAGAATTAGAGACTAAAATTGCATCAGAGATAATGGGAACTGCAGATGCTGGAGAATCTGAGATAACAAAGTGTGGAGCTGGTTGAACACAGCAGGCTAAGCAGCATTTTAGGAGCACAAAAGCTGACGTTTCGGGCCTAGAGACTAATTAGTTGAACACCCACAGTGAGGAAAATGACATGATAACAGAACATTTGGAAAGCATTAATGTGATTGCAAAAAACCAGCATATGTGCAGTCGATTTATTAAGCATGATTTGCCTTTAATGCCCCCAACACACCTACACCTGTCCTTAAAGAAAGAAACCTAAAATGCTCACAGTATTCAAGCAGTGGTCTCACCAATGCCCCATATAATATCCTTGCTTTTATGTACAATTCCTCATTTAACCTTCTCAGTGACTTGTTGGTCCTTCATCCTAATGTTGTGTGGCTCATTCAGTAGAGCATTTGGATCTCTCTGTACCTCGGAATTCTTCTCAGTCATTTACACTTGGATGATTCACATCCTGAGCCCTATTCATTGGAGGTAAAATAAATAATCCCACACATTGCACTTGTTTTAACTGAGGAAAGAGATACTCAGACAATAATAATCCTGGTGCATCCTATGGCAACAGCCCAAAGAATCAAAATCTACTCAGAGATAATGGGAACTGCAGATGCTGGAGATTCCAAGATAATAAAATGTGAGGCTGGATGAACACAGCAGGCCAAGCAGCATCTCAGGAGCACAAAAGCTGACGTTTCGGGCCTAGACCCTTCATCAGAGAGGGGGATGGGGGGAGGGAACTGGAATAAATAGGGAGAGAGGGGGAGGCGGACCGAAGATGAAGAGTAAAGAAGATAGGTGGAGAGGAGAGTGTAGGTGGGGAGGTAGGGAGGGGATAGGTCAGTCCAGGGAAGACGGACTGGTCAAGGAGGTGGGATGAGGTTAGTAGGTAGATGGGGGTGCGGCTTGGGGTGGGAGGAAGGGATGGGTGAGAGGAAGGACCGGTTAGGGAGGCAGAGACAGGTTGGACTGGTTTTGGGATGCAGTGGGTGGGGGGGAAGAGCTGGGCTGGTTGTGTGGTGCAGTGGGGGGAGGGGATGAACTGGGCGCATCCCACCTCCTTGACCTGTCCGTCTTCCCTGGACTGACCTATCCCCTCCCTACCTCCCCACCTATACTCTCCTCTCCACCTATCTTCTTTATTCTCCATCTTTGGTCCGCCTCCCCCTCTCTCCCTATTTATTCCAGTTCCCTCACCCCATCCCCCTCTCTGATGAAGGGTCTAGGCCCGAAACGTCAGCTTTTGTGCTCCTGAGATGCTGCTGGGCCTGCTGTGTTCATCCAGCCTCACACTTTATTATCTTATAATCAAAATCTACTTGTCTGATTTGAATGCCATCAGCTGGGTAAGAAAGTTACCAGTGAGTGCCCTTGCTGTCCATGCAGTGTCCTCCAACCCTCTCAATGCCTTTGAATGTAGGTGGGCACCACAGGTTATAGTGAGCGTTACATCCCCTACCATCCCCTTTCTTAATTTAATCCCCTCTCTTTGTTCCTAGCCTCCTCTATTTTCATTCTTGTTGCCCTGCCCACAGTGGGCAGTGCTTGTGAATTATTAAGAGCTTAATTAGTGATTTGCTGATTTGTTTCACGAAAACAGAAAGTCAATAGCTCGTGCGGGACCTCCGCACCAACTATATTCTAACCAACCAGCACCTTCCTCTCATCCTGTAGAAAGGGTTCCCTTTCCAAAGCTAGTTTTCTTTGTTTCAACTTTTGCATCCCTTTCTCAGAAAGAGATGGTTGGTAACTTTCTGCAGAAAGACATTACTCCTGAATTCCCTTTCGGAATTATTAGTGACTATTATTATTTATCTGCCTCTAACATTGTCCAAACATGCAAAATAAAAGCCTTTTTTTTCTTCTTCAGGATATCTTTTAGGATATTCTGTCAGCCTTCTGTTTTTCAGAGAAATTAGACCCAGACAGTTCAGTCTTTTGTGATATTCATACCCATATTCCATTATCCCACACAAATAAGGCTACCAGCCTATATCTTAGTGATGAATGACTGTTTCAACTCTCTCCCATTCTGCATCATTTGCCAGACAGATTGCCTAGCCGAGCAGTTGCACCTTATTGCAAAATACACAGGCTCCGTTGATTTTATAGAATGTGGACCGAAATTAGCAGTTGTGCAGTGACCACTGAAACATGACATTTCAATCTGATTGTTGCCAAGCAGAATGATGCGATTAACAGCTACATTGCAAGGAAGGTATAGCAATCAGGAGGACAGGAATGCATTTGCATAAGAGGAAGGCAAATCCACTTGTTTACAGATTTCAAATATGTAGATAATACCCAACACCTTTCTTTTCAGTCTGTGAAGTTTTTAAAACTTTGTAACTTATATTTAGATTAGATTAGATTCCCTACAGTGTGGAAACAGGCCCTTTGGCCCAACAAGTCCACACCCTTGAAGCATCCCACCCAGGCCCATCCCCCTATAACCCACACACCCCTGAACACTATGGGCAATTTAGCATGGCCGATCCACCTAACCTGCACATCTTTGGACTGTGGGAGGAAACCAGAGCACCTGGAGGAAACCCACGCAGACACGGGGAGAATGTGCAAACTCCACACAGACAGTCACCCGAGGCGGGAATCAAACCCGGGTCCCTGGTGCTAGGAGGGTGCAGTGCTAACCACTGAGCCACCGTGCCGCCCAAAAATTTAGAAAAGCATTGAAAATGTGGCAATAAAATGTAAATACTTCAGAATGTTTGATCTATCTATTTGAAAATTGTCAGTTTTTTTTACCCATTTCCAAAACCTTCAATGAACGGCATTGTTTACTTTAGAGAGATGTCAATGTTGTCTCTGGCACTGGGGCGGGTTGAGGACCAGAAAAGGGGCAAGCCACTCACAGATGAAATAAGAAAGAATTTCTTATGGAGACTTTTGTCAACCTTTGACATTCCCTATTCCCAAGTACTGTGGAGATTCCATCATTGGTTATATTCAAGACAAAGATCAATAGAATTAAAGATATCAAGACACGTGGGGATAATGTGAGAAAATAGCTGTGAGAAGGAAGATAGCCATTATCTTGTTAAATGGTGAAGCAGTGTTAAGAAGGTAAAAGGCCATTCCTGCTTATATTTCCTGTTTATTCATATTTCCCAACATGGTTCCATGTTAAACAAACTATTCTCCCCCAAGCTCTGGACCTTGTTTAAAAATGTCTGTTTTAATTAGAGGATAAAAAGTCATAGCGTCATATAGCAGGGAAACAGACCTCTCAGTCCAACTTTCCATGTTGAACGTAGTCCCAAACTAAATTAGTCCCACTTGCATGCTCCGGGACCTTATCCCTCCAAATCTTCCCTATTCATGTACTTATCCAAACGTCTTTTAAATGTTGTAATTGTACCCACATCCACCACTTCCTCGGGTTAGCTATTCTACACGCAAACCACCCTCTGTGTAAAAGAATTGCCCCAATGTCTTTTTTAAATCTCTTTCCTTCCACCTTATAAATATGCCCCTAGTGTTGAAATCCCCACTCTAGGGAAAAGACAACTGCCATTAACCCTAACTCTAACTCTCGTGATTTCATAAACTACTATAAATCTGCTCACGATGGAACAACAAAAATAGCAAGTGTGCAAGAGAACAGGACAGATGGATCACGGAGCTCATATGGGGTTTAAGGAGTTTATAAAGATGAGGATGGTGAAGCCGAGAAGTGATTTGAAAGCACAGATGAGAATTTAAATTTGAAGCATCAAGAGCCAACGTCACTCAGCCAAGCACTGAAGAGACTTAAGATTAGGGTGATAAGTTATTTCTTTTGTTAAGATTAGGGTGATAAATTATTTCTTTTGTTAAGCCTCTTCTTTAAGTTTTCCATGAGTGTCACTTTCTCATTATGCTCTCAATATTAAACATATCTCAAAATCACCAGTCCAAAAGCTGAATGTAGTATATGGTTTCAGAGATAATGGGAACTGCAGATGCTGGAGATTCCAAGATAATAAAATGTGAGGCTGGATGAACACAGCAGGCCAAGCAGCATCTCAGGAGCACAAAAGCTGACGTTTCGGGCCTAGACCCTTCATCAGGCTCTCTGATGAAGGGTCTAGGCCCGAAACGTCAGCTTTTGTGCTCCTGAGATGCTGCTTGGCCTGCTGTGTTCATCCAGCCTCACATTTTATTATGTAGTATATGGTTATGGCTTTAACCTATAAGATATGGCATTTTGTGGTTTGCTGACTTTAAGGATGGCTTTTTACCCTCTTATTCCTTTCTGATTTCTTGAGGCCCTTATATCCTAAAAATGCTGAAGACATTCTGCGAATGGTCGGCATGCTCACAGAAAAATCGACTCATCTGAAAGTTAGCAGAAATATCACCAAGGAGAGAGATTCCAAAATGCACCAGGCCAACATGTTTGTCACATTGCTGTGAGGTTGATGTAAAGATGTCAGATTGGGATTAAATGCTATTTCTTACAATGTCAATGAAACTGCATGCTGCAACATCTAATGATGTTTTGTGTCTCCCTTGCTGCCAATAAATTATCTGCACTTTTCCAACGAAGGATCAAACTCCCTTCAAGGCAAGATCCTCAACAAATGTATGTAACACTATCTATTGAAAAATTAAGCTGTTCCTTCACTTTTCTCCTCTTTACTGTCTCTGTGATTTTTAAGCCCTCATGCTATTTTAACCTGAAACCAAAGCAATTGTAAATGCAGTAAAATCCACAGAAGAGGCAGTGCATTCAATCTGATCCCTTAAGTCACCTCGGCTGCAGCTAAAGGAAGAAATGCATTGTGGACTTAAATGAGCAAAGCAAGTGCCTTCTGGGAGTCATTGACTCAACCACTGATTAGGTTATTTTCAACTTGGACAATTTTCCAGTGGCTAGTCACCTGACCAGGACTTGTGGGGAATCACTTGGAGAAAACAAAACAACAAAGTTTGTGCTTTTATAGCAGCTTTCATGACCACTGGACTTTTCCAGAGGGCTACACAGGCAAAGAAAGTGCAGTCAATGTTGTAACAAGGTGTGGAGCTGGATGAACACAGCAGGCCAAGCAGCATCAGAGGAGCTTTTGTGCTCCTGAGATGCTGCTTGGCCTGCTGTGTTCATTCAGCTCCACACCTTGTTATCTCGGATTCTCCAGCATCTGCAGTTCCCATTATCTCTGCAGTCAATGTTGTGATACATGAGACACAGCAAATGATTTGTGTACAGATAAGTTCTGTATAGTATGATAATGAACAGGAAATCAATGTTTCAGATGTTTATTCCTCCCTGGACTGACCAATCCCCACCCTAACTCCCCACCTACACTCACCTTTACTGGCTCCATCCCCGCCCCTTTGACCTGTCTTTCTCCTCTCTACCTATCTTCTTCTTTATCCGTCGTCCATCTACCTCCCCCTCTCTCCCTATTTATTTCAGAATCCCACCCCCCCTCCATTTCTGAAGAAGGGCCCAGACCCGAAACGTCAGCTTTCCTGCTCCTCTGATGCTGCTTGGCCTGCTGTGTTCATCCTTGTTATCTCAGATTCTCCAGCATCGACAGTTCCCACCATCTCTGAATGATTAAGGAGAAGTTGCTGGGGAAACTGAAAGATCGGAAGGTGGATAAATCACTTGGGCCAGGTGTGAAGGAGATAGCTGAGAAGAGTGTAGAGACATTGACAGTGATCTTTCAGGAATCACTAGAGACAGGGAGGTCTAGAAATGATTAATGCAACATTTAAGAAGGGAGAGAGGCAGAAGCTGGGAAGTTATCTTGACCTTGTCATTAGAGTCATTCATAGAATTCCTCAGTGTGGAAACAAGGCCCAACAAGCCCACACCTACTCTCAGAGGTTCCCACCCAGACCCATTCCATCTAATCTACACATCCCTAAACACTATGAGCAATTTAGCATGGCCAATCCACCTAGCCTACACAACATTGGACTGTGAGAAGAAACCAGAGCACATGGAGGAAACCCACACAGACCTGGGGAGAATGTACAAACTCCACACAGACAGTTGCTCGATAGTGAGTCGAACCCGGGCCCCAGGTGTTGTGAGGCAGCAGTACTAACTACTGAGAGTCCATCTTTTAGGGTGACATTACGGAGTATTTGGAAGTGTGGTTTCATCAAGGGAAGGTAACGCCCGATAAATCTGTTAGAATTATCTGAGGAAGGAATGACCAAGTTAGGCAAAGGAGAGCCAGTAGACATGATAGATTTGGATTGCCAGAAGGCCTTTGACAAGGTGCCATGTAAGAGGCTGCTAAATAATATGAGAATCAATGGTATTAAGGGCAAGGTACCAGCATGGATTGACGATTGGCTGACAGGTAGAAAGCAAAGAGTGGGATAAAGGGATCTTTTTCAGGATGGCAGCTGGTGACTAGAGGAGTTCCATAGGAGTTCATGTTGGGACCACAACCATTCATATTATACATTAGTGACTAGACGAAAGAACTGAGGACATTGTTGCTAAGTTTGCAGATGGCATAAATATGGGGGAGGGACAGGTAGTGTTGAGGAGGCAGGAAGGCTGAAGAAGGGCTTGGTCAGGCTAGAAGAGTGGGCAAAGAAGTGGCAGATGGAATACAATGTGGGAAAGTGTGAGGTTATGCACTTTGGAAGGAAAAACAAAGGTGTAGACAATTTTCTAAATAGGGGAAAGCTTTGGAAATTTGAAGCACAAAGGAACTTTGGAGAATTTGTTCAAAATGCTCCAAAGGTTAACATGCAGGTTCAGTTGGCAATTAGAAAGGCAATTTGTCCCAACTTGCTCCATAAAAATCTTGCTCAAAGTTTTGAATGCCTCTCGTAGCTCTCCTCTTAACCTTCTCTGCCCAATGGAGAACAATCCTAGCTTCTTCAGTCTCTGCAGGATCCAGAGGTCCTTGAACCTCTCCTGACCCTTCTTGATGTTATTCTTAAAGCAGAATACAGCTCATTAAATTAAAGAAGGATCAGTCTCTCCACCAGAGTGAGATGGGTGAGAGATACTTATATTATCCATATCTTTGTGTTGTCAATCTACATCATTGACAGCAGCACAGTCACCAAATAGAATTGATCCAATTATTCAATTATCTCCATACAGCCTTGTGTCACTATATACAGCCTCAAATAGATGTGACCTTGCGCAGGATATTAGAAAAAGCTGAATTTCAGCGACTGAGCCCCCTTGCTGCAAGAAGGACAGGATTGGATGGGGAACATGAAATATTGTGTTTTGGAAGAAAAATCATAGAATCGCTATAGTTTGTAAACAGGGCATTCAGCCCATCGATTCAACACTGGCCCTCAGCAGATCTGGCAGCATCTGTGCAGAGAAACGGGTCACATTACAAGCCAAACATGCATTGAATAAGAATTTCTTCTGATCACGGCCTATTGAAGGTCATGCACTGACATTCAAGCCCCATTAATAACCCGCTAATCCATGGGTCACCACAGAAGTTAAAGAATTGATCAAATTACTCAAAATCACACACCTTACCTGATGGACTGATTGATGGATGCAGGTCAACAGAGAACACTGAGCTTTGCAAGAAACTGCTATTCTTTACAAATCAATCAACTCCAACAACAGGAAAACAAAATATGAATAATCTATTTACAACTCTGCCAGTCTTAGCTCTTTCCTAAGCCCTCACACCTGCATGCAGCCAGACACAGACAAAGACACATGGATAATATGGGTGGAGGGAGAAACACTGGGGAGACACAGTTCAATAACACCCTTCACAGGATTTAATGAGAACATAGAACATAGAGCATAGAACATAGAACAGTACAGCACAGAACAGGCCCTTCAGCCCACAATGTTGTGCCGACCATTGATCCTCATGTATGCACCCTCAAATTTCTGTGACCATATACATGTCCAGCAGTCTCTTAAATGACCCCAATGACCTTGCTTCCACAACTGCTGCTGGCAACGCATCCCATGCTCTCACAACTCTCTGCGTAAAGAACCTGCCTCTGACATCCCCTCTAAACTTTCCTCCAACCAGCTTAAAACTATGACCCCGCGTGCTAGCCATTTCTGCCCTGGGAAATAGTCTCTGGCTATCAACTCTATCTATGCCTCTCATTATCTTGTATACCTCAATTAGGTCCCCTCTCCTCCTCCTTTTCTCCAATGAAAAGAGACCGAGCTCAGTCAACCTCTCTTCACAAGATAAGCCCTCCAGTCCAGGCAGCATCCTGGTAAACCTCCTCTGAACCCTCTCCAAAGCATCCACATCTTTCCTATAATAGGGCGACCAGAACTGGACGCAGTATTCCAAGTGCGGTCTAACCAAAGGTGAGGTTATCCCTCTGCTTCTTTCAAGTCCTCTGAGCTCTGATCTCTTTATTTGTACATCCCTTCAGTCCTTTGTTGAAGATACAGGGCCAGTTGACACATTCATTGTTCAGCCTTTCACTCACTGGTTTGAGGCAACAGCTCATGACAAGTGGTGGGAGAGATTAACTAGCTTTCTTTTCGTTTTCCACTGCAAAGTAAGAGAGAGAGGCGTTACGTCTCTCTGTGTAGAGAAGTTCTCTCCTTTTATTGTTCACTTTGTCTACCTGCCCAGGGTGCAATCGGAGTGTTGTTGCCATGCTGATGATTCTTTACCTCCACAACCTATCCTGACTATACAAGCCAATCAACAATCTGTCTCCAGGTGAAGCAAGTTCTCCTGACACTCCCATGTGGCATCTTAGACATCTTTCCCTACTGCCTGAACAAAGCAGCAGTGTAAACAAAACTCACAATGAGTTCCAGTGACTTGTTTTCAAAGGTGCTACAACTCCTCCCACTGTTGCTTTATAGGCTGTATTCCTTTTCACAGTTTTCATCCACAATGCAAAATAAAGAAAAATAAAAAAAAGGAATGGGCCAGAGCCAGACAGGTGGGGCTAGTTCAGTTTGGGATTATGTTCCACAAGGACTTGTTGGACCAACCAGTTTAGTTCTGAGCTGTGTGACTCCATGACTCTACGTGGTCTTTACATTCTTCAGTTGATAAGAAGGGTCATATTGGACTTAAAACGTTAATGCTGCTTCTCTCGCAACATTCGCTGGCAGTCCTGCTAAGCTTCTCCGACACTTCCTATTTTTATTTCGGCCTTACTGGGTCAGCATTTTTGGTTTTATGACAGATCAAAGGCTTCCACTATAAAGTGGCTTTTTGGCTTGACCACAGGATAAATATTCTGCTCCTGGTGTTTCCTGTCAAGTGCGGATTGATCAGAATCCATATGTGACTAAAGCAGACCCCCCAAGCAGTTGGAAGTGGATGCTTGTGGATGTGATGCCAATCAAGTGGGCTGCTTTGTCCTAGATGGTGTCAAGCTTCTTGTGTGTTGTTGGGGCTGCACTCATTCAGGCAAGTGGGGAGCATTCCATCACACTCCTGACTTGTGCCTCGTAGATAGCAGACATCATTTGAGGAATTAGGAGGTGAATTACTCATCATAGTATTCCTAACATCTGACCTGTTCTTGTAGCCACTGCGTTCATGTAATGCGTCCAGTTTGGTTTCTTGTCAATGATAACCCCAAGTATGATGAAAGTGGGGAATTCGGTGATGGTAACACCATTGAATATCAAGGGGCAGTGATTGGATTGTCTCTAATTGGTAATAGCCATTGTCTAGCATTATTTTTTGCCAGTTTCAGCCCAAGCCTGAATATTGCCTGACAATAGACAATAGACAAAAGGTGCAGGAGTAGACCATTCAGCCCTTCAAGTCAGCACCACCATTCATTATGATCATGGCTGATCATCCACAATCAGTATCCTGTTCCTGCCTTAGCCACATAACCCTTGATTTCACTATCTTTAAGAGCTCTATCCATCTTTTTCTTGAAAGTATCCAGAGACTTTGCCTCCACTGCCTTCTGGGGCAGAGCATTCCATATATCCACCACTCTCTGGGTGAAGAAGTTTTTCCTCAACTCTGTTCTAAAAGGCCTACCCCTTATTTTTAAACTGTGTCCTCTGATTCTGGACTCACTCATCAGCGGAAACATGCTTCCTGCCTCCAGAGTGTCCAATCCCTGAATAATCTTATACATCTCACTCAGATCCCCTCTTATCCTTCTAAACTCAAGTGTATACAAGCCCAGTCACTCCAATCTTTCAACATATGATACTCGAGCCATTCCAGGAATTGACCTCATGAACCAACGCTGCACTCCCTCAATAGCAAGAATGTCCTTCCTCAAATTTGGAGACCAAAACTGCACACAATACTCCAGGTGCGGTCTCACTAGGGCCCTGTACAGTTGCAGAAGGACGTCTTTGCTTCTATACTCAATTCATCTTGTTATGAAGGCCAGCATGCCATTAGCTTTCCTCACTGCCTGCTGTACCTGCATGCTTGCTTTCATTGACTGATGTACAAGAACACCCAGTTCTCGTTGAACTTCCCCTTTACCTAACTTGACTCCATTTAGATAGTAATCTGCCTTCTAGTTCTTGTCACCAAAGTGGATAACCACACATTTATCCACATTAAACTGCATCTGCCATGCATCCGTCCACTCACCTAGCCTGTCCAAGTCACCCTGTATTCTAATAACATCTTCCTCACATTTCATCCTGCCACCCATTTTTGTGTCATCAGCAAATTTGCTAAAATTACTTTTAATGCCTTCATCTATATCATTAATGTATATTGTAAACAGCTGCGGTCCCAGCACCGAACCTTGTGGTACTCCACTGGTCACTGCCTGCAATTCCGAAAGGGACCCAATTATCACTACTCTTTGTTTCCTGTCAGCCAGCCAATTTTCAATCCAACTCAGTATTTTGTCCCCAATACCATGTGCCCTGATTTTGCTCACAAA
Source organism: Stegostoma tigrinum (assembly GCF_030684315.1). Lineage (NCBI taxonomy): Eukaryota > Metazoa > Chordata > Chondrichthyes > Orectolobiformes > Stegostomatidae > Stegostoma > Stegostoma tigrinum. The sequence continues at coordinate 95,874,595 of NC_081360.1, forward strand.
TCTCCTATGTGAGACTTTATCAAAGGCTTTCTGAAAGTCCAGGTACACTACATCCACTGGCTCTCCCTTGTCCATTTTCATAGTTACATCGTCAAAAAACTCCAGAAGATTAGTCAAGCACGATTTCCGCTTCATAAATCCATACTGACTCTGACCTATCCTGTTACTGCTTCCAAATTCGTCATAATGTCATCTTTTATAATTGGCTCCAGCATCTTTCCCACCACTGACGTCAGGCTAACCGATCTATAATTTCCTGTTTTCTCTCTCCCTCCTTTCTTGAAAAATGGGACAACATTAGCCACCCTCCAATCCACAGGAACTGATCCTGAATCTATAGAACGTTGGAAAATGATTACTAATGCGTCCACGATTTCTAGAGCCACCTCCTTAAGTACCCTGGGATGCAGACCATCAAGTCCCAGAGACTTAGCAGCTTTCAGACCTAACAATCTATTCAACACCATTTCCTGCCTAATATAAATTCCATTTAGTTCATCCATTACTCTAGGCCCTTCAGCCACTGTTAAATCTGGGAGATTGCTTGTGTCTTCCCTCGTGAAGACAGATCCAAAGTACCTATTCAACTCTTCTGTCATTTCCTTGTTCCCCATAATAAATTCACCTGTTTCTGTATTCAAGAGCCCAATTTTATTCTTAACCATTTTTTTTTCTTTTCACATACCCAAAATAGCTTTTACTATCCTCCTTTATATTTTTGGCCAGTTTGCCTTTGTACTTCATTTTTTCTCCGCATATTGCCTTTTTAGTAATCTTCTGTTGTTGTTTAAAAGCCTCCCAGTCCTCCAGCTTCCCACTCATCTTTGTTATGTTATACTTCTTCTCTTTTATCTTTATACAGCCCTTAACTTCCCTCGTCAGCCACTGCCACCCCTGCCCTCCTTAGGATCTTTCTTCCTCTTTAGTATGAACTGCTCCTGCACCTTCTGCATTATATCCAGAAATACCTGCCATTGTTGTCCCACTGCCATCCCTGCTGGGGTATTGTACCAGTGAACTTTGGCCAGCTCCTCCCTCATAGCTCCATCGTTCCCTTTGTTCAACTGCAATACTGACACTTCCGATTCTCCCTTCTCCCTCTCAAATTGCAGATTAAAACTTATCATATTATGATCACTACTCCCTAATAACTCCTTTACTTTGAGGTCCCTGATCAAATCTGGTTTGTTGCACAACACCAGATCCAGAATTGCCTCCTCCCTGGTAGTACAAGCTGCTTTAAGAATCCATCTTGGAGGCACTCCAAAAACTCCCTTTCTTGGGGTCCAGTACCATCCTGATTCTCCCAGTCTACCCACATGTTGACATCTCCGATAACAACGGTAGTGATACCTTTGTGACAGGCCAATTACAACTCCTGATCCAACTTACAACCAAATCCTGACTACTGTTTGGGGGCCTGTAGATAACTCCCATTATGGTCTTTCAACCCTTAGAATTTCTCAGCTCTATCCATACTGACTCAACATCCCCTGATTCTACGTTCCCCCCTCGCAAGGGACTGAATATCATTCCTCACCAACAGGGCCACCCCACCCCCTCTGCCCACCAGCCTGTCCTTTCTATAGCACGTATAGCCTTGAATATTCATTTCCCAGGCCCTGCCCACTTGAAGCCACGTCTCAGTTATCCCCACAACATCGTATTTGCCAATTTCCAACTGAACCTCAAGCTCATCCACCTTATTTCTTATGCTTCGTGCATTCATATATAATATTTTTAATTTGTTACTCCCCTCAGCCTTCCTATCAATCCCTATTTCACTTGGCCATACTGTACGATCCCTTCTTGAGTTTTCTGCTCCGTGTCCTTCTTAAGTTCTCTTATTCTCACTTTCCCTTTAACTTCATTCTTCAATTTCCAGTTTGCCCCCCCCCCACCACCCCATTACTTAGTTTAAACACACCTGTGTTGCAGTGGTAAACCTGCCTGTCAGAATGCTGGCCCCCACCTATTAAGATGCAAACCGTCCCTCTTGTACAATTTATCCTTCCCCAAAACATACCCCAGTGGTCCAAGATTGTAAATCCTTGCTTCCTGCATCAGTTCCTTAGCCACACGTTCAAGTCCATTATCTCCCTGTTCCTGCCCTCTCCAGCCCGAGGAACTGGAAGCAAACCGGAGATAACTACCCTGGAAGTCTTGCTTTTTGGCCTTCTTCCCAGTTCTGTGAAGCTGTAGAATGTACCTCCTCTTCTTCCCGACATCATTTGTGCCAACATTCATCACCACCTCTGGCTCTTAACCTTCGCCCTTGAGGATTCTCTGCACTCTGTCGGTGACGTCCTGGATCCTGGCACCAGGAAGGCAACACACCATCCTCAACTCCTGCCTGTTGCCGCAGAAACCCCTTTCAGTCCTTCTCACAATGGAGTCCCCTATTACCACAGATCTGCATGATGTCTGCCTCCTCGGCTCTGCCTCTACGCCAATTTTCGCCTCGCAGACCTGTCCACCTCTCAGACTGGCAGTGTTGTCTGTCTCGACAGTTTCCAAGAGAGTCAGCCTGTTTACAATAGGTGCTTCCCCTGGGGTCTCTTGTACTTTAATCATCTCTTCCTTCTTCATCGACATCCCCCTTCTCTCTTCTTGTTTCCGCGGTGTAATGACCTCGCTGAAGGTCCTGTCCAGAAAATTCTCGTTCTCTTGCATGAGCCTGAGGTCATCTAGTTCTTTCTTCAGTGCTGCAACATGCTCGTTCCGAAGCTGAATGTGTACACAATTTTCACAGCTATATAATTTAGTTCCTTGTGGACACCGTATCTGAGAAGATTCAAATCATGCTGAACATTGTGCAATCATTGTACAAGTCTGACCTTCTGAATGGCTGTGATCTCTTCGAAGGCAGGGGTAGAAAGGCCTACTCCCATTTCAATAAGATGTTTTAGAGTCAAAAAAGATTCTTGGGTCCTGAAGAAGGGTAATATCTGAAATATTGACTGCTCCTTTTCTCCAGATGCTGCCTGGCTCGCTGTATTCTTCCAGCCTGCTGTTTGCCTTCAATGAGATGTCTTGTCTTTTGCAAAATCCTGTTTTAGCCTAAGGTCTGGAATATCTTTGCTGTACATTTCCAGCTCAGATTCCTCCTTTAAGTCCTAAACAGGCACAATTTTGGTCTATGTTTTGGTGTTCTGAGTTATTATCTCTTTAACTGACGGAGTGTCATACTTCGTTTCATAATGGCCTGGCCTTGGGTCATTTTCAAGAGATAAAAGATGCCACAAAAAAACTAACCTATTGCAAGTTGTTCTTGTTCCATTGGCTGGGATTCAAGTGAAGCAAGTGCAATCTTATCTGAAGATTTGGATTAAATGAATAGCTCATTTGTCAATTAATGTCACGTTCAGCTCAGGAATTTTACAAACAGCGCATGCAAAATAGACGATCCTGCAAGTCTCTGTTTCACAGAACTGAAGTTATTTTGCTCAGTAACTCTGGGAGTTCAACTAAATAAATCATTAAAAGCCAATAAACAGGTACAGAAAGCAATCAAAAAAGCTAATGAAATGTTAGCCTTTACCTCGAGGGACATGAATACAAATGAGAGGAAGTTATGCTTCGGTGTACAGGAGCTTTGATCAGATCTCGCTGGGGGTACTGCATCGGTTTTATAACACCACACCTCAAGGTTTTATTTTTATTTATACATAGTTGGCATCATTATCAGAGCCATCAGTTTTTGTCTGCACTGACTGCTCTTGAGAGGTTGGCGGTGAGCTGCCTTCTTGAACCGCTGCAGTCCATGTGCAATTGCTACAGCCATGGTGCTGTTTTGTAGGGGGACCTAAGGGCACAAGAAATAGGAGCAGGAGTAGACCTTTCAGCCTGCTCTGCTGTTCAAGAAGATCATGGCTGATCTTCTCATGAACTCAGCCTCTTACCCACGGCTCACCATAACATTTAATTCTCTTGTTGTTCAAAACTGTTTGCCTTAAAAACGTTCAATGAGGAAGCCTCAACTGCTTCACTGGGCAGGGAATTCCACAGATTCACAACCCTTTGTTTGAAGAATTTCTTCCTTGGCTCAGTCCTAAATCTGCTCCCCCTTATTTTGAGGCTATGCCCCTTAGTTCCAGTTTCACCCATCAGTGGAAACATCCTGAAATAATAGGAACTGCAGATGCTGGAGTCTGAGATAACAAGGTGTAGAGCTGAATGAACACAGCAGGCCAAGCAGCATCTTAGGAGCAGGAGAGCAGATGTCTTGGGAAGGATTTAAACCCAAAATGTCAGCTTTCCTGCTCTAAGATGCTGCTTGGCCTGCTGTGTTCATCCAGCTCTACACCTGGTTATATCAGTGGAAACATCCTCCCTGCATCTATCTTACTTATTGCCTTCATAATTTTATCTGTTTGTATACAGTTACCCCTCATTTTTCTAAATTCCAATGAGTATAGACCCAGCCCACTCAAACTCTCCTCATAAACCAACCCTCTCAACTTCAGAATCAACCTTGTGAACCTCCTCTGCACTTGGGTAAGGAGACCAAAACTGTTAATGCAAAATTTTGACTCAGCATCAGTGAGTGAAGGAACCTGGCCTTGGAGGGCTCACAGCAGAAATGTGGAGATGAAGGCAGTGTCACAGAATAATAAACCAAGGGCCGAGCCCGGTGCTCTGTGCAAAGGTATAGTGATAATGTCACTGGAATTGCAATCCAGATACCAGGCTAACATTTTGAGGACATGGGTTTGAATCATAGTTGCTATGTTCTTGTGTTATTCAGTTCTTAATTCTGCTGTGACAGGTCACGACATTTGAATTCAATAAAATCTGGAATAAAAACAGAGGAATATAAGCTGACAGCATTGTAACCATTGTCAATTATCTTAAAAACTCATCAAATTCACACATATCCATTAGGGATAAAGTTCTGCCATCTTTATCTGGTCTTGGCTACGTGTGACTCCAGGCCCATAGCACTGCCATCGACTGTCATAGAATTATAGAATCCCTACTGTGTGAAAGCAGATCATTTTCCATATTGAGTCTGCACCAACCATCTGAAGAGTATCTCACTTGAGCCCATCCGCCCACCCTACCCCTATAACCCTGCATTTCCCACGGCCAATCCATCTGGCCTGCGCATCCCTGGACCCAAGGCAAGTTAGCATGGCCAGTCTATAAGCTGCACATCTTTGGGCTGTGGGAGGAAGCCGGAGCACCCAGAGGAAACCCAACTGGACACAGGGAGAATGTACAAACTCCACACGGACAGTCACCCCAGGGTGGAATCAAACCCGGGTCTGTTGAGGTTGAGGCTGGAAGCACCAAGCCACCTACTGTGCAGCTTGCTTGATCATTTCATAGGGCAGTGAAGTGTCAATCACTTCGCTGTGGGTCTGGAGTTATACGTAGGCCAGACCAGGTAAGGATGGCAGATTTCCTTCCCTAAAGGTCTTTTGTGAACCAGATGGAATTTTCCAGCAATCGACAATGGTTCATGGCTATTAGTAGGTTCTTATTCCCAGATATTTTATTGCATTCAAACTCACCATCCGCCATGGCAAGATTTGACTCCAGGACCCCAGAACGTTAACTGAATTTCTGAATTATTAGTCCAGCAATAGTATCACTAGGCCATCAGCTCCCCTGAAGTTTATATTCAAAAGTTAATTGGTGGCTTCTTAAGCACTTCTCTCTGAAAATTAGGGATGAGAAAAAAGAATTGAGCCCTGGTGATGCCCACATGTTTAATCATTTTTTTAAAGTGGTTCGCAACACACCATCGCAACTGGCAAAATTTAAATCTAATTAAGAAAATCAGTATTTACAGGCTAGCCTCATTAATGGTGACCATAATTTGTTGTCAAAATCCATCTGATTTCCTAATGTCTCTTCAGGGAAGGAAATCTGCAGTTGCTTACCTGGCCTGGCCGAAATGTGACTCCAAACCCACAGCAATGTGGCCAAGGGTTGACTTCCCTTCGAAATGGCCTAGCCATTCAGCTCAAGGGTAGTTAGGGAAGGGCAAAAAAATGCTGATCTTGTCAGTGAAGCCCACACCCCACAAAAGAATTCAACAAAATTAGAGGAAGCGGGATTGATAGCTATAAACAGATACTTTAATTGAAGAGTTAAGAAAGGTTCGAAGAAAAATAAGGAAAAAATCTAAATTGTTTCACCAGTAAGTGAGTTTGTAATCAAGGGACATGGGTTTAGAAAAAGTGAAGAGGGCATTCATTTGAACACATTGTCTCCGTGAGACTGTGTTAATTCGTTAGAATGGGAATTGTACTGTTTTCCTTTGAGCCTTTTACATGTGTGGTTGATGCCCCGTTACTACAAAGCTGGAAAAAAGAAGTTTTTGAGATAATGGGAACAGCAGATGCTGGAGCATCAGAGATAACAAAGTGTGGAGCTGGATGAACACAGCAGGCCAAGCAGCATCTTAGGAGCACAAAAGCTGATGTTTTGGGCCTAGACCCTTCATCAGAAAAGCTTTTTGGATGTTTTGGGCCCAGACCCTTCTTCATAAATGGGGGATGGGGAGGAGATTCTGAAACGAATAGGGAGAGAGGGGGAGGCAGATAGAAGATGGATAAAGGAGAAGAGGAGACAGACAGGTCAATGAGGCGAGGGTGGAGCCAGTAAAGATAAGTGTAGGTGGGGAGTTACTAGGGGATAGGTCAGTCCAGGAGGATGGGCAGGTCAAGGGCCGGGATGAGGTTGGTAGGTAGAAAATGGGGGTGGTGCTTGAGGTGGGAGGAGGGGATAGGTGGGAGGAAGGACAGGTTAGGGAGGTGGAGATGAGTTGGGCTGGTTTTGGGAGTCCGTAAAGGGAGGGAGGCTTGTGAAGTCCACATTGATACCATTGGCCTGCAGGGCTCCCAAACGGAATATGAGGTGCAGTTCCTGCAACCTTCGGGTAGCATTGTTACAGAACTGCAGGAGGTCCAAGTTGGACATGTCGTCAAAGGAATGGGAGTTGTTGTTGAAATGGTTCGTGACTGGGAGATGCAGTTGTTTGTTGCAAACCGAGCATAGGTGTTCTGCAAAGTGGTCCCAAGCCTCTGTTTGGTTTCCCCGATGTAGAAGAGGCCATAATGGGAACAGTGGATCACTCAAAAGTCAGCCTGAATTGATTAGGCAGCACAGTAAAATATAGGCTGGCTATTTGGTGCCACTATTTAAGTAAAGTGGCAAGGAAAAGCCAGGGAACTATAGACCGGTGAGCCTGACATCAGTAGTGGACAAGCTGTTGGAGGGAATCCTAAGGCACATGACTTACATGTATTTGGAAAGGCAAGGACCGATTATGGATATACAACATGGCTTTGTGATTGGGAAATCACGTCTCACTAACATGGCTGAGTTTTCAGAAATTACCAAAAGGATTGATGATGGCAGAGTGGTCAAAGTGATCAGTAGGGAGCTCGACAAGGTTCCTCATGGTAGACTGGTTAACTAGGCTAGATCACATGGAATACAGGGAGAACTAGCTAATTGGATACAGAACTGGCTTGAAGGTAGAAGACAGAGGGTGGTGATGGATGGTTGATTTTCAGACTAGAGCCCTGTGACCAGTGGTGTGCCACAAGGATCAGTGCCGGGTCCACCACTTTCCATCATTTATATAATTTTTTTTAATGACGTTTCAACTCACTGTGGAAATTTCAGGCCAATCCACAGCCAACAAACTGCTCTTGAAACTTTGCTCACAATTAACATCTACACTACGGCAGATGAGACAATCACTCCAAACCAATTAATGACAGCTTTGACCTCAATATTCTTTAATTCACCCTGTCTCCCACTGTTAAAGGATGCTTTAAAAAATTCCAAGACCTGAACCCGGTTTCACAAATTCACCGCAAATGAATCAGTTCATCCTTGGGCAAATTCCCCATTTTGAATGATAGTATCATAGCAGAGAAGAGGCCATTTGGCCCAACAAGTCTATACTACCAAAAATATACAACTACCTACACTGGTCCCCCTTACCATACCAGGCCTATAGCTTTGAATGTAATGATACGTCAAATGCTTATTCAAGTATGTTATCAGAGGTTGTGAGGTTTCCTGCCTCTTCTCTCCTAAACAGTGCATTCTGGACCCTCACCACCCTCTGTGTGAAAACATTTTCCCTGAATTACCCTTGAAACCGTCTGCTTTTCACTTTAACATTAAGCACCCTTGTAATCGAACTTTTGCCCAAGGGGAACAGTTGCTTTCTATTCATCTTGTCCATGCCCCTCATCATCTTATTCACATCTATCAGCAGCCACCCCACACCTTAATCTTCTCTGCTTCAAAGAAAACAACTCAAGCTTATCCATCCCCTCTTCACATCTGAAATGCTCCAATTGTGAAAACCGGGCAGCATGGGCAAGTTGGGCCAAAGGGCCTGTTTCCATGCAGTCGACCTCCATGATTCTCTCCTGGGCAAATTCCAGGTGAATCTCCTTTGCACCCACACCAGTGCAAACACTGTGCACCATGCTTCATTTTAAATCTGTCCATTCTGTCTTGACCTTTCTTGCTCACAGACAAACAGGTTAACTGGGGTAAAAACATTACCAGCGTTCACCTTTAGAAGCAGGGGTGACCATTGGTAAAAGGACCAGAGGGGAACTTCTTTTTCATGCAGTGTGCTGTTACGATCTGGAATGCCCTGGATAAAAAAGATAGTGGAAGTAGATTTTTCAAATGGAAATCGGATAAATATTTGCAAAGGCTAACTTGTAAGGCTATAGGTAAACGGGGGGGGGGGGGGGACAGAAACTAATCAGACAGCTTTCTCAAAGAGCTGTCAAAAGTCTGATTGCCTGAATAACATCTTTCTGTTCTATAAGACATGATGATATATTCAAATGATCTGCATTTTATCAGACTGAACCAACATCTTCCATTACACAATCTCAAACTGAAGCTATATCTAGAAGAATGTAAAATTATATTCAAAAGGGACATCTTTTGGCAGTGATGCATAGTTCGTAAAAGCACAATTGACACAAAAGTGTTGAATTTATGTGTCACCTGGTATGGAAACTAGCACATTAAATTAATGTCTTAGATATAAAAAGAATCATGAAAGCCTTGTGATAACATGCTATCAAGGGGATGTTACAGAAAATGAAAAGGGAACTTCTGCAAATCAACCACATCGTAAAAAAAAGAAGAGATAAAAAAAGAAGAGAACTTCATATGAAAGCAGAATCTTTTATGAGGCATTGTTAGCTAAGTGCAATGCTCTTTCTGGGAGCCTCGTGATAAATGGTTTAGCAAAGAAAGTGAGAAAGGCCGATTGTAATCTGTCAAAGAAGATCTAAGATGACAGGCCAAACATTTAACTGTGAGCTGTGAATAAAGTAAAATGGAAATCACACGGGAGACTGGGAAGGGGAATGTGGGAGAGGAATGGTGCTGGAGAGAAAGGCAGTAGGAAGCAATGATGCCCAGAAAAAAAAACAATGCCCAAGATGAAGTGGCTCTTTAATCTTGCGAGGTTGAGGAACGTTTGGTCATTACTAAAGTCTGAGCATCAGGAACTAGAGTGTGTCATTAGTCCCTCAGCTTTGTTCTGTCATTTCATACATCATGGTTAATCTGCACCTAAACTCCAACTAGCTGGCTAACCTATACAGCTCCCACCACTGAAAATCTATCCATCTTGAAAGTGTCAATTACCCAAACCACAGCAACTCCAAAATGTAAGTTCAAAAGCTCATCTTTGGAACCATGGCCTGATATTACCATTAGTTGTTGGAAGAACCCATTGGTTCACAGCTGGCTTTCAGGGAGGGAGGTCTGTCATCCTTAGCTAGTCTGGCATACATGTGACTGTCGAGCCACAGCAATCTGACTGTCTCTCAGACCCTCAGAAACGACCTAGCAAACCATTCAGTTCAAGGAAGATTTGGGGTGTCACCAAGTCACCCTTTATTTACATGTGCACTGTACATGGGCTGTGAACAGCCAACTCAAAACCAGTACTTAGGATAAGGAGAATCTCTGAATCTCCTGTTCATATCGGTCAGCCAGGGCTCCCTGATTGGCCCAGATTAATAACCTCAATCGGGGACCTCATAGTCAATGAGATCCACCTAGCCAATCATTACAGCAATGTGGAAAAATTAAGCAAAAACATCTACTATCTATTGGCACACAGTGTTTTGACTTTCTATATCAACCATGATAGAATGGCAGAGCACACTTGATAGACTGAATGGCCTTAATTCTATACCTATATTGTATCATGGGCTTTCTGTTATCTCTTGTGTGACACAGTGATTGCTTGTTTCATTCCTGACTGGCCTGATGCTAATTGTAAGATTATAAAATTATGTTCATAATTTTCCCACCAGACAAAGTAAGCTCTGTTTGGGACCCACCAAATTCTTTAACATTATGAACACAATGATTGATTAATTGTCCTTCCAAGTTTATGCACATCAACACCTTTATTTTGTCATGGAATTTGGTGCATTGCTAGGTCCCTAATTGCTCTGGTGATGGAGGTAGTAGGTTGCTCACTTGAACACCTGCAGATTTTTTATAGAAACACCGCAGTGTGAAAACAAGCCCTTTGGCCCAATAAGACCACACTGACACACGGAGCATCCCAACCAGACCTATCCCCGCAGTCTACATATCTCTGAACATCATAGACCAATTTAACATGGCCAATTCACCTAACCTGCACATCTTCCAACTGTGGGAGGAAACCAGAGCACCCAGAGGAAACCCACGCAGACACAGGGAGGACGTGCAAACTCCACACAGACTGTTGCCCAAGGGTGGAATCGAACGCGGATCCTTGCTACTGTGAAGCAGCATTGCTAACCACCGAGCATCCATGATTTTTTGCTGTTTCTTATTCACTCATGAAATGTGGACATCACTGGCTGAGTCAGCATTTATTGACCATCCCCCGTACCCTGTGAAAAGGTGGTGGTGAGCTGTCTTCTTGAACCGTTGCAGTCCATGTGCTGTAGGTAGGCACACAATGCCCTTGAGGAGGGGGTCGGTGATATACTTCCAAGTCAGGAGGGTAACTTGCAGGTGGTGGTGTTCTCATGCATCTGCTGCCCTTGTCCTTCTAGATGAAAGTGGTCATAAGTTTGGAAGACACTGAGCTGACGATCTTTGAAGAATTTCTGCAGTGTATCTTGTTAGTACACACAGCTGCCACTGAGTCTGGGTGGTGCACTGACTGAATACTTGTGAGTACGGTGCCAATCAAGCAGTCTGCTTTGGCCTTGATGGTGTCAAGTTCTCAATGGAGCTGCACTCATAGAAACATAGAAAATAGGAACATAATAAGACCATTCGGGTCTGATCTACCATTCAGCAGCATCATGACTGATGATCCTACTCAGTCTCTTATTCTTGCTTTGCCCCCATACCCTTCGATCCTGTTAGCCCTAAGAAGTATTTGCTACTCGTTCTTGATAATATTCAATATTTTGGCCCCAACTTCTTTCAATGGCATAAAATTCCACCGGCTCACCATTCTCCGGGTGAAGAAATTTCAGTCCTAAAAGGCATTCCTTGCATCCTTTGATAGCGACCCCTGCTTCGAGGCTCCCCCACCATTGGGAACATTCTTCCTGCATTTACCCTGTCTAGTCTTGTTCAAATTTTATAGGCTTCTATGAGATCACCCTTCATTCTTCTAAGCTCCAGCGAATATAGTCTTAGCTGATCCAATCTCTGTTCATACATTAGTCCTGCCTTCCCAGGAATCAGTCTTCATCACATTCCCTCCATAGCTGGAACACCCTTTCTCAGATAAAGAGACCAAAACTGCATACAATACTTCAGGTGTGGTCTCAACAAGCCTGGTACAATTGCAGAAAGACATTCCTACTGTTGTATTTTAATTCCCTTGCTATGCAGGCCAACATACATTTGCATTATTCACTGCCTGCTGTTCTTGCATGATTACTTATAGCAACTGGTGTACAATGATACTGTCATTACACTTCTCTTTTTCTAAATCTATCATCATTCAGATAACATGCTGCCTTCTTCTTTTTCTTACTATACTGAATAACCTCACATATATCCACGTAGTGTTTCATCTGCCATGCATTGGCTCATTCAGTCAATTTATCCAATTTTCTTTTATTCAAACACAAGATGAGCATGTCATTGACTAGGCAACATTAATTGCCCATCCTTAATTACCCAGAGGGCAGTTAAGAGTCAACCACATTGCTGTGGGCCTGGAGTCACATGTAGGCCAGACCTGGTAAGGATGGCAGTTTCCTTCCCTAAAGGGCATTAGTGAACCAGATGGGTTTTCCAACAATCGATTCTTGGTCATCATTAGATTATTAATTCTAGATATGTTATTGAATTCAAATTCCACCATCTGCTATGAGGGGGTTTCGAACCAAAGTTCCCAGAATGTTATCTGGGTGAGGGGACTAAAGTCCAGCATTAATACCACCAGGCCATTGCCTTCCCCTTATCATAAATCGCACTGAAGCAGCTCTGTATCTTTACCCTCCCATCCAGCTTCGTGTCATCTGCAACTTGGAGATCTTACATAGTTCCCTTATTCAGATCATTGATATACATTGTGAGTAGTCTCCAGGCACTGACTCCTTTTGTATCCCAGTGCTCATTGGCTGTCATTCAGACCCGTTTATTCCAACTGTTTGTTTCCTGTTTACCAACCAGTTATCTATCCATGTTAGCAGAATTCCCCAAACTCAGGCACTTTAATTTTACAGACCTTATACCTGGGACCTTTTCAAAAGCCATCTGAAAGTCCAGGTAAACCGCATCCATTGAGTTCCCCAATCAACTCTATGGGCTATTTCTTCAAAAAATACCAATGGTTTTGTCAAGCCTGATATCCTTCTTTGTAAATCCATGCTAACTCTGTCCAATCTGTCATTGTTTTCCAAGTGCTTTCGTCCAGGGAAGTGGGGAGTATTCCATCACCCTGTTGGCTTGTACCTTGTGGACAGGCTCGAGAGAGAGTCAGACAGTGAGTCACTCACAACAATATGTCTAAGCCTCTGGCCTGCTCTTCTAGCCATTGTGTTTACTGCAAATCCCCTGTTCTGCTCAATGGTAACCCCCCAAGGGGTTATGTTGGATTAGGTATTCCCATAGTGCTAATGGGAAGGGGGTTTGATCTAGCAACAGTGAATATTGTGATTGATTTGCTCCAAAGATTGATCAATCAATTGATTGATTGACTTTTATTATCAGATGTGCTGAAATACAGTGAAAAGTTTTGTTTATGAGTGGTACAGGCAGATTACAGCAAGCAGAGAATTTACACATCAAAAAGACACAAAGACATACTACATTGCAGGTTACATTATTGGAAGCTAGAGTCCATTCAACAGTCTGTTAACAGAAGCTGTTCTTGAACATGCTTGTGCGTGTGTTCAGGCTTCTTGTGCCTTCTGCCTGACTGAGGCTGCAGGATATCATTACCAGGGTGCAAAGGGTCTTTGATGATATTGGCCATCTTTCTGCGGCAGCGAGATGTGTAAATAGAGTTTGTGGATGGGAGGTTAGCTTCTGTGATGATCTGAGCTGTGTACACCATCTTCTGTAGTTTCTTACGGTCCCGGGCGGAGCAGTTGCCATTATGCGCCCAAACAGTATGCTTTCAGAGGTGCATCTGTAGAAGGTGGTGAGGGACCTTATGGCCATGCCAAATTTCCTGAGCTGCCTGAGGAAGAAGAGGCATTGTTGTGCTTTCTTGGCTGGTATATTTATGTGGGGAGTCCAGAACAAGTCAGTAGTTACCTACACTCCGAAACATCTTGACGCTCTTTACTCTCTCAACCTCAGTTCCGTTGATGTAAATGGAGGCATGCTGTCCTCCGTTCTTTTTGAAGTTGATGACCAGTTCTTTAGTTTTGCTGACATTGAGAGACAGATTGTTTTCATTGCACCACATCACTGAGCCCTCTATCTCCCTTCTGTATTTTGCCTCGTCATTGTTAGAAATCCATCCCACTATAGTGGTGTCGTCAGTGAACTTGAAGGTGGCATTCATTCAGAATTTGACAGCACAGTTGTAGGTGTACAGGGAGTATAGTAGGGTCTGAGGACACATCCTTGGGGGTCTCCAGTGTTGAGAGTTACTGTGGCGGAGGTGCAGTTCCCTATCTTCACTGATTGCGGTCTCTGGGTCAGAAAGCTGAGGATCCAATTGCAGTTATTGGAGTTGAAGAGCTGTGGTCAACGAGTAGGAGTCTGACATAGGTACCTCTGTTGTCCAGATGTTCCAGGGATGAGTGCAGGGCTAGGGATATGGCATCCTCTATGGATCTGTTACGTCAGTAGGCAAACTGTAGGGGATTGAGGCAGGTTGGGAGATGGAGTTGGTGTGGGCCAGGACCAGCCTCATGAAGAATTTCATGATTATTGAGGTCAGAGCTATTGGGTGGTTGTCATTAAGGCACACTGCATGTGTTTTCTTGGGTAGATGGTTGATGGTGGTCTTCTTGAAGTAGGTGGGGACTTTAGTGTGAAGGACGGAGAAGTTGAAGGTGAATAGTGAATCACAATATACATGGCATTGGGATAACACAGGCACAAGGTTCCACCTGAATTGAATGGGGAGCAATCAGTAAAGCTGGGACATGAGACATACTGGCCTGATTTGTCCTGTATACTTTAAAATGGATTTCCAGCAGGAACAGTGCATTCATTTCGAAAGATCACAGTTTTTTTTACTGTTATTTTCTCTCTGGGCTGCATATACTAAATATTCCGAGGAAGGAAGAAACCATCAAACTGTGAAGGCAAAATAAGGATATGTGCAACACTGAACAATGTACTTGGAGTCTGATTGCTGGCTATCAGGAAATATCATGATTGGTTGATGTAGGGCTGAGTACGCAGCATAATTGAGATCTCTCAGGTGGGTGTTCAATCTAGATGCAATGATTTAAATGTATACCACCAAATGAGGCAGACTTATCCCAAGAGATGTAATAAAAGAATGTGTTAGTTTTAAAATTACATCTCCTTGTGAGGTTAATATTAGTTCTGCTATTTTGATCCAAAAATTACCTTTTGCAAAATTCTTAACTAATGTTTATTTATATATGCCCCTTCTTTCTCAAACTGTGAGCCAAGAAAAAAAATCATTCAGTTTTATATTCCTTCAAGATTCAACACAGGATTTACTGTCTCTGTGCAGGAGCTGGTGAAAAATAAGAATTGTCGACATTGCAGATCATTATTCAGCTGATTAACTTATTGTGATTAACTTATCGCAAATTTCTTAATGTTCCACTTACCTCTTAATTTTCTGCATAGCTAGCCAAGCAGGGATATTCTGGAATTACGTCAGTTCAATTCTACAATTCTGCTGACCTCATGCAAGGTAAATTCAAAATTCTGCAACTGTAAAATGTGTTCACGGGACCTCAACCATGTAACCATTGTGTTGAGGTCCCTTTTTTTAAATGTTACAAGGTTTCTGTCACTTATTGTCCTTTCCCAAGAAAAGAAGGGTATATGAATGTTGTTGACAATGTCAGCTTCTGTTGCTCATCCTTAATTGCCCCTGAGCAGAATGGCTTGAGAGGTGATGAGGCCCTCCTCACTCTCCCACCTCCGAGAATATGATGGTTTTCCAATGGTAACTCCAGCCTAAGCCCAAGGACCGAATTAATGTCCAGAACTGGCAAACAGTATTGACTAAAACATGAGGATGCTAAGGAAGTCAATAAAAATGCCCTATTCCCCTTGACTGAGGGTTCCATAACCAAGGGGTATGGAATGCAGGTAAGAGACAGAAGGTTTACAGGTAAATTCAAAGTGAATGCCTTTCACACAAAGGACAGTGAGAGCCTTGAATCAACTGCTTGGGTTATATCGTGGTGATTTCACCAAGCTAGCAACTGGGAAGTTCAGTTAACTCCTGCTGTAGGGGTACAACATTAAATTCCACTGCTGTAAATAGTGAAATTGAACTCTTTTCTAAACAAAAACATCTGGAATTGAGAGCTGGACTCAGTGCTCATGAGTGTGAAACTGTCATTGATTCTTGTGAAAGCCCATCAGGGTTCATTGTTGTCTTTCAGGGAAGGGAATTCTTAACTTCCTCTTTAAAGGGGTGGCCCGGTGGTTAGAACTGCTGCCTTACAGTGCTGGGGACCTTGGTTCGATTCCACTTTCAGGTCTGTGTAAAGTTTACACATTCTCCCTGTATTTATGTGGGTGTGCTCTGGATTCCTCCCACGGTCCAAAGGTGTGCAGGTTTGGTGGATTAGCCATAGGGAATGCAGAGATACAGGAATAACTTGTGTATGAGTGGGATACATTTTGGAGAATTTGTGTGGACTTAATGGGCTGAAAGGCCTTTTCCACAATTTCTATGATTTCTTACCAGGACCACCATTTAAGAGGGACGAGGGGAAAGAAGTTTTCCCACAGGTTTGTGAGACTTTGGAACTCTATTCCTCAATTGGCAGGGGATGCAGAATTGTTAAATATTTTTTAAACAGAGGCAGATAGACGCTTGACTTTCAAGAGGGTGCAAGATTCTCAGGGACATGTAGGAATATAGAGTTGAGGGTAAAATCGGATCAGCCACGATCTTATTGAATGGAGGAGCAAACTCAAAGGGCCAAGTAATAATTTGGTCTGGCCTTCAATTGATTCTTAGTTGCTCCCTGAAATGGTCTCTCAGGCCATTCGGTTCAAGGGCAATTAGGGAGGAGCAACAAAAGCTGACGTTGTCAACATCACTCACATGCCTCTTCTGGGAAATGACAGAAACCTCGTAACATTTAAAGATTATTTAGGCATACACTTGAAGCATCATAAAGAGCAGCCTGCAAGCGAGTTTGGCCTATTTGTCTGGCGTGGGCACAATATGCTGAATGACCTCCTTCCTAATTCTAAAATTTTAGGACTCTAGTGGGCAAATTAAGTCGCGAGGAATGGTGATATCTTTGACGTGACTTTATTCTTAACAGTAAGAAAGGCACTGCTGATATTTATCCAGGCTAATTTTTTGCCTCAAAACACTTAGATGCCAAGGTGTAGAGCTGGATGAACACAACAGGCCAAGCAGCATCAGAGGAGCAGGAGGGCTGTTCAGAAATGGGGGAGGGGAAGAGGGTTCTGAAATAAATAGGGAGAGAAGGGGAGGCAGATCGAAGAAGGATTACAGAATCGGTGAACCAAACAATACCTTTTAATTCCAGACAATTTTGGGACGTAACAAGAACAATAGCCACAACTTGTATTTAAATTGCGCCTTTAAATGTCTGGCACATGCATGGTCTAAGTGTTACCTGCTAGCTGCCCAAACCCAAATATTGTCCATGTTTTGCTGCATGTGATCGTAGACTTCTCTAGTATGTAATGAGTTCTAAATGATGCTGAACATTGTATAATCATCAGTGAACACCTGCACTTCTGGACTAATGATGAAAGGAAGTTTATTGAAAATGCTTGTATTGAGAGCACTGTTGCATAAATGTGTGAGGGTCTGAAAGGGTTAACACTGAAGACTGTCTTATGCACCACCCACTATGTCTGGGTCTGCCTCACAGTCTGTGTGATTATGTCCATAACATCAGTAGAACATGCATTTAGTTACCATTATGCAAATTCTTCTTTTTTACAAAACATTATCCTTCTTTTGGTAACATGTACTCCATTGTCAGAGTACAGGGAAACTCTAATATAAAGCCTGCCTTCGTAGGGCGACATCTTAGGTGCATGTACCTCGGTACAATTCTTGGATACAGCAGAGGAATAGAAGTAGTTGCTCAATTACAGAGTTGAAAATAAGTTAAAAATAGGAATATGTTAACCCCTTAACATTACAGTGTTCTAAGGTAAGGATTGTCCCCTCACACCAAGGCTCCAGGGCTCACAGCCCACACGCTGGCTCCAGGGCTCACAGCCCACTCGCTGCTCCAGGGCTCACAGCCCACTCGCTGCTCCAGGGCTCACAGCCCACTCGCTGCTCCAGGGCTCACAGCCCACTCGCTGCTCCAGGGCTCACAGCCCACTCGCTGCTCCAGGGCTCACAACCCACTCGCTACTCCAGGGCTCACAGCCCACTCGCTGCTCCAGGGCTCACAGCCCACTCCCTGCTGCAGTGCTCACAGCCCACTTGCTGCTCCGGGCTCACAGCCCACTCCCTGCTCCAGCCTCACAGCCCACTCCCTGCTCCAGGGTCACAGCCCACTCGCTGCTCCAGGCCTCACAGCCCACTCGCTGCTCCAGTGCTCACAGCCCACTCGCTGCTGCAGTGCTCACAGCCCACTCGCTGCTCCAGGCTCACAGCCCACTCGCTGCTCCAGGCTCACAGCCCACTTGCTGCTCCAGGCTCACAGCCCACTCGCTGCTCCCGGGCTCACAGCCTATGTGCTGCTCCAGGGCTCACAGCCCACTCACTGCGCCAGTGCTCACTGCTTTCAATGTTCTGGAGCTCATGGCGTGAGCTTGCAGGCTCCAGAGCACAAGGCCATGCCGGCCTTGCTTGTTCCACCATGGGACTCAGCCCCTACTCTCTCCCGCTTGCTTGTGTCTGCCGTGGGACTCAGGCTGCTTGCTCCGCAACTCCACTCTCCCCAGGAATGGGGTTGGGGGAGGCGCTGGGGAGAAATGAAAAACCACAAGAGAAAAGCAAAATAAAAGAGGGAGAAAAGGTGAAGGGATTGGCATGCAATGGATGTCCAACCAGCGCATTCTACTCTGCCACCATCTTAACCACACACACAGAGAGGATCATGTAAAGCAGATCCTACCTGAAAGAGGATCATGGAATTAAACTTTACAGTAAGCGATTGTACAGAGCACTCAACAAGGTGTGAGCAGTGTTACAGATGGTCCATCGAACCTAGTCACAAATGCAGTGCATTCCACTTAGATGCTTCCAACAACACGGGCAATGCAGGCCTGAAGATTTCTTTAGACACAGCTTCAGGGAGACTGTCTGTTCAGAAAGTAACAGCTGCAAGAGCTGAACATTCATGGATCCTACAGAAAAGAAACTCATAGCAAGCATCAACGGGTCCAAACCTACAGTCTATGACAAAGGTTAGTTCAGACCTGGTAGGAGAGGTGCAGCTGCAAAAGGCTTGCTCCAGGTGAATTGTATTGGTCACCAGTGGTCTGTAGGGGTGGTATTGGGTTATGGTTCAGCAAAAGAATGAATGTAAATTAGAGGTTCCATAAGGGAAATTAATTCCTGCTGGGCAAGGGGAAATCTTTCTCAAAAGGCACAGCTTTGCAAGTTAGGATAGCATGAGATAACACAGTGTGGAGCTGGAGGAACACAGCAGGCCAGGCAGCATCAAACAAATAGGAAAGCCAATGGTTCAGGTCAGGACACTTCTTCCTGAAGAAGATTCCTGACCTGAAACATCAACTTTCCTGCTCCTCTGATGCTGCCTGGCCTGCTGTGTTCCTCCAACTCCACATCGTTATCTCTGACTCCAACATTGGTAGTTCTTATTATCTCCAGGATAGCATGAGAAGCTCTTACTGCCTGTATTAAGGGTTATTACCGTTGTGGGCGATCTACAGCTACAGTAAAGGGAATTAAGGGCTACAAGTAAAAAGGGAAATTAGATTACAGATTCCAGAACGTCGTGAAGCCAGAAAAAGGGACAATTTTGAAGCCTACAGTGTGATGGAAGGAGAAGGCTATGGGATCATTGAGGTGTAGAAAAGGCAGGACCTCCATTATCAAAACCAGGGTTAAGGTGACAACCATTTATTCAATCAGAGACAGGGTGAATCGCATGGAAAGAAATATTAATGATACAGGTTTTATCCTATATAGCTGTAAATAGCTGCAGTCGTTGACTAATACCATGATTAGATTGGGAGTCATTTATTAAAGCTGCTGGTGGTAGAGCCCATTACTAAGACCATCAGGGAAATGGGAATCATATGTTAAGATAGTGACTGGTTGGAGTGATGCAGAATTATCACAGAATGACATAAACCCTGTGTTTTACTCAAAAAAAGATGGGAATCCTCACATTTACTTGTTGAAGACAGGAATTGCCCCACTAGTCTGATTCCTGAGATGGTATGACTGGTGTATGGAGAGAGATTGGATTGTTTAAGGCAATCATCACTGATATAGAGCATAGAACATTACAGCACAGTACAGGCTCTTCAGCCCTCGATGTTGTGCCGACCTGTCATACCGATTTCAAGCCCATCTAACCTACACTATTCCATGTACGTCCATATGCTTATCCAATGGCGACTTAAATGTACCTAAAGTTGGTGAATCTACTACCGTTACAGGCAAAGCGTTCCATTCCCTTACTATGAATGAGTCGGGTCTCGTAAAAAGCTAGAAAATTTGAACAGGACCAGACATGGTAAACACAGGAAGGATGTTCATGATGACGTGGGCAGTCTAGAAACAGAGGTCATACTCTAAGGTTGCAGGGAAGGTCTGAGATGGGGAAAATACTCCTTCACAGAGTGTGTAGCCTTTGGAATTCACTGCTACAGAAATGTAATGGGGCCAAATCCAATTAGCGAATGTTTTCAAGAAGTAATTAGAAATAGTTCTTAGAGCCAAAGTGTTCAAAGGCCACTAGGATAATAAGTTGGATGCCTTTATTGAATAGCAGAGCAGGCTCAAAGGGCTGAACGGTTTACTCTTGCTCCTGCTTTTGAAATCTCGAAATTCATTTGACCGCAGAAGCACAGGAAAAAAATAAAACCCCTGAAAACATTAGAAATCTGAACAGCAAACAGGACAAAAATCAAAAACATGTTGTCATTTCCAGCACTGTGGAGCACAGAAACCTCACAATCAGAAGCTGTGCCTAGACAATGAGAAAGAATATTTATCTGTAATACTGTAGGACATGTTCAAAAGATGTGCTGAAATACGACAGTCACAGAATAACAAGAAGTTCCTGAAGTGGAACAGGCTACAACAGATCAAAAGACAAAGGTATTCCTAAGAGAAATAGTTGAACCGGAACTAGACTTTTGTCAAAATGATATTTACACCAATGAACATCTAATTAATTTCAACCTTGATAGTGAGTGACAGGTCCTACATTACCCATTAGCCTGTCACGTTGAAGAAATATAGTCTACAGTGAACCACAGTGCAACTTCATGATCCAGGAGGTATAGTGGTTAAGGTGATAAGGTTAGCTACAAAAACCTCTCCAACACAAGGAAGGTCAGATAGCACTGAATGTATACACACTTATCATGCAGAATTCTCATTCGTTAATAGTAAGATGTGTGGTGCCCTACCCTTCTTCAAAACTAGGTTTAAATAGTAAAGGATAAAGAGCTCATCTGTGTAGGATTATACTAAAATATTGAATGCATAGGGAAGCACAATACTGATCACAGCATCACACTAAAGAATGACTTTAAACCAGCGTGCTTCAACACACCTGGGAACATTCCATATCCATCGATACAACAAAGTCAAGAAAAAATTTGAGGAAGTCACTGGAATGGGTGAAATATTCCTCATGACAAAGCCATGTCTGTGGTGGTTGGGTTAGAGACAAAAGAAATCTGCAGATACTGGAATCCAAGGTAGACCAACAGGAGGCTGGAAGAACACAGCAGAGCAGGCAACATCTGGAGGAAAGGAGCAGTCAACGTTTCTGATACATACCCTTCTTCAAGACTGGATGTAGTGGGTAGGGGGAGCTGCAGATAAAGAGAGGCGGGGAGAAGGGCAGCGGGATGGTGGTGATAGGTGGGCACTTGTGGTAAATACGACCTGGTTGGTCGATGGGAGGAGTAAATCCAGTTGGTGGCTGGAAGGGAGACTCAGCAGGTGGAATGGAAGGGAGGAGATGGGGCTGGAAAGGAAGCTGGGGCCTGGATGGGAAGGTTATTAGCAATTAGAGGACTCAGTGTTGAGTCCTCTGGACTGTAGGGTGCCCAGGTGGAAGATAAAGTGCTTTCGCTCAAACTTGAGCTCCCAGTCACTGCAACACTCGAGGAGGCAGAAGATGAATGTATCGGAGAGGGTGGGGGAATGTGGGGGGTTGGGAGGGGAAGAGGGTAGCGGGGGGATCTGGGGAAGGAAGTTGAAATGGCCAGTGACTGGGAGGTTAGGTTGGCCTTTAGGAGCCAGGTGAAGGTGCTCGGTGAAACGATCACCCAATCTACATTTGGCCTCACTAACGTAGAGAAAAGCACATCGGGAGCTCCGGATGGCAATAGACAAGGTTGGAGGAGATGCAGGTGAAGCTCTGTCCCACTCGGAAGGACTGTTTCGGGCCCTGGATGGAGGTGAGGAAGGTGGTGCGTGGGCAGATGTTGTATCTTTTACGGCTACAGGTGAAGGTACCGGGCAGGTTGGAGTGTTTGGCGGGGAGCATGGCACAAACTAAGGAGTGGTGAAGGGAATGGTCCTTGGGGAAGGCAGAGAAGTGTGGGGAGTAGAAGATGTTTTGGGTGGTGGGGTCTAATTGGAGTTGGCAGAAGTGTTTGAGGATGAAAAGTTGGATGCTGAGTCTGTTGGGGTAGAAAGTGAGGACAAGGGCTTCCTATCCTTATACGTTTTGGAGAGGCTGGTGGTTAATAATGGTGGTGGATGACAGAAGGGTCTAGCTACCCAGGACTATACCTCCTCCCACACTGTATCCTGCAAAATCTCCATCCTGCTTTTCCAATTCCATTATTTTAGTCGCATCTGCTCTGATGAGGAGATGTTCCACTCACAAACATCCCAGATCTCCGACTTTTTCAAACAATGCTCTTTTCCACCGAACCCCCCACCACCCCAGCACCCTGTCATCCAGACAGCCCTCCTCCGCACCTCTTCCATTCCCTGCTCCACAGCTCTTAACCACCCTCTCCGAAATATTATAAAGATGGGGTCCCCCTTGTCCTCGCTTTCCACCCCACAAGCCTCCAAAATCCTTTCGGAGTGCTGTTCTGAAAGCTTGTGGTACTACATAAAACCTGTTGGACTCTAACCTGGTGTCATGTGTTTCCTGACTTTGTCCTCCCCAGTCTAACATCGGCACCTCCACATCTTGACAAGTTCAGGCAAAGTTTGCTAATCTTCCAGACACATTCTCTTTGGACCTGTAAGATTGTTTGGTCTCTGGGTCGGAGTTGGTCATGTAGCTGGCTGTGCGAGTTCTGTTTCTAATTTATAGCATGCCATTCATCATTGAATCCACCCTAATCAAACAGAGGTGAATGACTGATCCATAAAGGGATAGTGTTACTGTGGTTTCTTCAGATAGCTCCTTCAGCTGTAGGAAAGATATGATTGTGTTAACCTATACTCCTTGCAAAATCCTGTACCCATACCTGTTGCCCTTGATCCAAATGTATCGATGGTGTCATATGCTGAATTCTCAAAGAGCTTGTTGTAATTACCAAATGAGGCAAATATTTGGCCAGTTGGTTTACCATCCCTAAAAACCTCTGCAGGTTATGACCGGTTTCGGAATGGGAAATTCCTTGATGTGTTGTTTGGACTTGCCATTATATAAATTCTTCGGAAAATTCACAATTTTCGTTGAACGTAGATGTTGGTTCTGTCAGCATTCAAAACTGCATGCAGTCTCTGATCATGCTTCTCAAGCATTTCCCTGTGTATCAGCAGATCATCTATGTAGCGCATGATGTTTTAAATACCTTGTCAAATATTGAACATACTTGAAGCTACCCATTGGCAGTTTGTTGAAGCAGAGCAAGTGGAACAGAGAAATAAAAGTGTTAAGCAACTTGATTGTTCATCTGATGGAACCTGTCAAATCCACTGTTTGCATCAAGTTCTGTAAAATCAATGCCTTTGTGGGATTTAGTTAAATCCTCATCAACCATAGACACAGGACTGATTTCTTTTGCCTCTGTTTTGATGACCTGAATGAGATCAACACAGATTTGAATGGAACTGTTAGATTTGGCAACAGTATCAGGCCCACACACGACAGGTAGACAAACAGGAGGCTGGAAGAAAACAGCAGGCCAGGCAGCATCTGGAGGAAAGGAACAGGCAACATTTTGGATATTATCCTTCTTCAGGGCTGGATGTGGGGGTAGGGGGAGCTGCAGGTAAAGAGGGGGAGGGGGGGAGGGTAACGAAATGGTGGTGATAGGTGGACACAGGCAGTAGGTATGACCTGTTTGGTCGATGGGAGGGATGAATCCGGTCGGTAGCTGGAAGAGAGGGTCAGAAGGTGGAATGGAAGGGAGGAGTTGGCGCTCGAAGGGGAGCCAGGGGACACCAGAACCTGGTGTCATGTGACTTCTGACTTGGAACTTGTCAAGGTAGAGACTTGGGTGAGAGGGTGAATGGAAGACTGATAAAAGTGACTATAAGCACAAATGTTTAAAAATTCAAGATTGCGGAAAAATAGAGCTTCAGGGAAACATAACGAACTGAAGAATTATTGCTTTGATGCTCTTCTTTCAGGAAACAGGATTGCCATGTTGAAATTTGAGTTTACCAAATCAATGCGTCTCGCTTCCCAGAATATTGAAGTCAACTGAATATATTCCAAATGATCTTTGAACCTGAATCCACATAATAAAAAGAAACTTTTTGTTTGTGTGCAATGAAACGAGGCGATATACAAATCTGTCCCAAGGTAGCTGGTAGTTTCCGGCAGTACAATCATCTTCCTCAAAAGGAGTATCGTTACGAGCAACATTCGAATAAGCTGCATCAGAAATGTGCCCATGTCTTTGAAATTTTAAATGCTTGCCAAAGTTTCCAGATACCTGTTGTGCACTCTAGGTTAGGTCTCATTTGATATGTCACTCAGGTGTCGAGAAAAAAAACAGAGAACCGAGAAACTTCACTTCACACTCGCTGAACCCAAAAGGGAAAATTAATTAATAACACGCTTGTCTGTCTGCTGGGACAGTGCTGCCTTGATCTGGGAAATTTGGCAAAGAAGCTGTCATTCACTTCAAAGAAAGCAATGAGTTTTTCTTCATATTTTTACAAGATGTGAACAAGATGTGGACAAGATGTGGACAAGGCTGACAGTCACTGCTTGTTTCTGGTCACTGCCTTTAAGATAATCAGCTCCAGATTTCTTCATTCATCCGCGCGAATCAATTTTGCTGCATTAGGAGGGCTGTCTCTTTGATAATGCAGTTCAAAGGACAGCTGACAAAAAACAAACCTAAAGAATTCCAGGGTAAATTATTATCCTGGATATATAAATAGCCGGGCTGCAGGGTTCAGAATGACAGGATGCATATTCCATTTGGATGTGGCTACTTGTCTACATACGGGAAACCAAACGTAGACTGGATAAACGTAGACTGGTCTACGTTCTGCTCACAGATGCCACTTTAATGCACCACCCCGTTCCCTGGCCAATATCTGTTTCTGGCTTGCTGCAATGTTCCAGCGAAACTCAACGCAAACTGGAAGAACAACAGAGATAATGGGAACTGCAGATGCTGGAGAATCCAAGATTATAAAATGTGAGGCTGGATGAACACAGCAGGCCCAGCAGCATCTCAGGAGCACAAAAGCTGATGTTTCGGGCCTAGATCCTTCATCAGACCCTCTGATGAAGGGTCCAGGCCCAAAACGTCAGCTTTTGTGCTCCTGAGATGTTGCTTGGCCTGGAAGAACAACACCTCATTTTCAATATGGGGGCTCTGCAGCGCTCCAGGCTCAATATCCAGTTCAATAATTTTAGGGATTTTTTTTGAGATTGGAACATAAATTTGCATAAAATAGGAAGGGAGGGTGAAGTAGGGCGCAACTCTGATTGTTTTCTTCACAGATACTGCCAGACTTGCTGATCTTTTCCAGAAACTTCTGTTTTTGCTCCTAATTTACAGCATCCACAGTTCTTTCAATGTTTATGTAGTATTCAATTCACGGCACATCTCTTCTAGGCATGACCATCTCAAGGAAGTTCTGCTCCTCACTTAGACGGGATTTCTGTTCCAATCTTTCTTCTTGTCCATGGCAGTAATTTCACCGTCAGTCCTGGTGTTTGATTCTTTACGGTATCATTTACTCCCTATCCCAAACTCCTCCCTATTTTCTGCATATAAACCAATGTTTTCCCAGCTACCATCAGATCTGAGGAAGGGTCACTGATATTTTTTTTAATTCACAGATGCTGTCAGACCTAGAGAACATAGAACATAGAAAAGTACAGCACAATACAGGCCCTTCAGCCCACAATGTTGTGCCGTGGAATAATCCTAATCCAAAAATAAAATAACCTAACCTACATTCCCCTCAATTCACTGCTGTCCATGTGCATGTCCGGCAGTCGCTTAAAATGTCACTATTGACTCTGCTTCCACGACTACCACCGGCAAACTATTCCATGCGCTCACAACTCTCTGGGTGAAGAACCTCCCTCTGACGTCTCCTCTATACCTTCCTCCTAACACCTTAAAACTATGACCCTCGTGGCAGTCAATCCTGCCCTGGGGAAAAGTCTCTGGCTATCAACTCTATCCATGCCTCTCATTACCTTGTACACCTCAATCAGGTCACCTCTCTTCCTCCTTCTCTCCAGAGAGAAAAGTCCGAGCTCAGTCAACCTCTCTTCATAAGATAAGCCCTCCAGTCCAGGCAGCATCCTGGAAAACCTCCTTTGCACCCTCTCCAAAGCCTCCACATCTTTCCTATAAGAGGGCGACCAGAACTGGACACAATATTCCAAGTGTGGTCTCGCCAGGGTTTTGTAGAGCTGCAGCATAACCTCGCGGCTCTTAAACTCGATCCCCCTGTTAATGAAAGCCAAAACACCATATGCTTTCTTAACAACCTTAGCCACCTGGGTGGCAAATTTGAGGGAGCTATGCACTTGAACACCAAGATCCTGCTGTTCCTCCACACTGCCGAGAATCCTGCCTTTAATCCTATATTCAGCGTTTAAGTTCCACCTTCCAAAATGCATCACTTAGCATTTATCCAGGTTGAACTCCATCTACCATTTCTCAGCCCAGCTCTGCATACTGTCAACGTCTCACTGAAGCCTGCAATAGCCCTCGATACTATCAACGGCACCTCTAACCTTTGTGTCATCAGCAAACATACTAACCCACCCCTCAACCTCCTCATCCAAGTCATTTATAAAAACCACAAAGAGCAGAGGCCCAAGAACAGAGCCCTGCGGGACACCACTCCACACTGACCTCCAGGCAGAATACTTACCATCTACAACCACTCTCTGCCTCCTGTCAGCCAACCAATTCTGAATCCAGACAGCCAAATCACCCTGTATCCCATACCTCCTGACTTTATGAATGAGCCTGCCCTAGGAAACCTTATCAAATGCCTTGCTGAAGTCCATGTACACCACATCCACTGCTTGACCCTCGTCAACATGTCTCGTGACCTCCTCATAGAACTCAATAAGATTTGTAAGGCATTACCTGCCCCTCACAAAGCCATGCTGGCTCCCTTTAATCACGCTATGCTTTTCCAAATAGTCATAAATCCTATCCCTCAGAATCCTTTCCAAAACCTTGCTGACCACAGACGTAAGACTGACTGGTCTGTAATTTCCAGGGATTTCCCTATTCCCTTTCTTGAAAAGAGGAACAGCATTTGCCTCCCTCCAATCTTCCGGTACGGCTCCCGTGGAGAGTGAGGAAGCAAAGATCTTCGCCAGCTTTTCCAGCAACTTCTGTTTTTGCACTCTCTATTTCCTACTGTCCAGTCAATTTTGTATCTAATTGGCAAACTCTCCTTGAATACTATGTGATCTAACTTTACAAACCAGTTTACTATGCAGAAACTTATCAAAGGCTTTAGTAATGTCCATTTAGACAGCACTTACACCTCTGCCTTCATCTATTTTCTTGGTCACATCCTCAAAAACTTCAATCAAGTTTGTAAGGCATGATTTCCTACATCCAAAGCCATGTTGACTATCCCTAATCTGCCCTTACCTCTCCAAATGCATGTAAATCCTATCTCTCAGAACCCCCTCCAACAACTTACCATCACTGATGTCAGACTCGCCAGTCTATAATTCCCAGGCTTCTCCTTACAGCCTTTCCTAAATAAAGGCACAACGTTAGCCACCCTCCAGTCTTCTGGTACCTTACTAGTGATTGTAGATGTTACAAACATCTCTGCCAGGGGCTCTGCAATTTCCTCACCACCTTCCCACCACACCCGGGGATAGACTTGATCAGGTCCCAAAGATTTATCCAACTTTATGTTCTTTAAGAGCTCGAGCACTTCCTCTTCTGTAATGTGGACTGTTTTCAAGACATCAATGCTTATTTCCCCAAAGTTCCCTAGCGTCCATTTCTTTCTTCACAGTAGACATTGATGGAGTTTGCGAATGGTGGCCAGGTTTTGGGGAAGCAGGAGGTGAATTACTCAGTTCTGAACTCCCAGAATTTCCACTGACCTGCCCTTGTACCACTGCACTGATATGGCTGCTCTAGTCCAGTTACTGAGAGGGTAATTCAATTACTCCCAGTGAGGTCAATGGCATTGAGCCTTCTTAATTATTCACTGGGGGCAAATCTGACCTGCCACCTTTCAGCACAACGGTGATTATCACTTCTATTTGTTCACAAAACGTGAATGGTGCTAGACCAGCAACTATTGTCCATCCCTAATTGCCCAAAGGGTAACTAAGAGTTAACCATATTGCTGTGAATCTGAGGTCATGCATAGATCAAAACAGGAAAGGATGGAAGTTTTCTTTCTCCAAAAAGAGTAGAATTGAACCGGAGGGGATTTTAAACAAATCAACCATGGTTACGTGGTTACTATTAGACCAGATTTTTTAAATTGAATTCAAATGTCATCATCTGCTAGAGTGGGACTTGAACCCATGTGCCCATAATATTAGCCTGGATTACTAATCCAGTCACATTACTGCATGTCATTACTTGCCCTTGATGCTGCATTTCAACTCAAGCTCTGGGCCCTACCCTTAGGAGCTGATGGCTTTTGTGATTCAGTAGAAGTGTCCCTACCTCTGAGTAAGGAGGCCCAGGTTCAGGTCCCACCTGCTCCAGTGGTGTGCTATAAAATCCCTGAACAGGTTGACTAGGGAAGTTCTTGCTCTGAGGAACTCCTGCAGAATTGTCCTGGGATTAAGATGGTTTGCCTCTTATGGTTGTTATTGCGGGGACGGCGTGTGAGAGATGAATTGAGGGAAATGTGGGAGACATGGTCGAGGGCATTCTCAACCACTGTGGAGGGGAAGTTGTGGTCTTTAATAAACAAGGACATCTGAGATGTTCGGGAGTGGCAGGCCTCATCCTTGGAGCAGATGCAATGGAGACAAAGGAATTGGGACTAGGGGATGGCATTTTTGCAGGAAGGTGGGTGGGAGGAGATGTATTCTAGGTAGCTGTGGGAGTCGGTGGGCTTGAAATAGATATTGGTTTCCAGGTGGTTGCCAGAGATGGAGACAGAGAGACCCAGGAAGGAGAGAGAGGTATTAGAGATGGTCCAGGTGAACTTAAGGTTGGGGTGGAAGGTGTTGGCGAAGTGGATGAACTGTTCGAACTCCTCTTGGGAGTATGAGGTGGCGCTGATATAGTCATGAATGTAATGGAAGAAGAGGTGGGCGATAAGACCATTGTAGCTACAGAAGAGGGATTGTTCCACATTACCTACAAAGAGGCAGGCATAGCTTGGGCCCATGCGGGTACCCATGGCCAGCTCCTTTGTCTGTAGGAAGTGGCAGGAATTGAAAGAGAAGTTGTTGAGGGTGAGGACGAGTTCGGCTAAGCAGATGATGGGGTCAGTGGAGGGAGACTGGTCGAGTCTGCAGGACAGGAAGAAGCAGAGGGCCCACCCCACCACCTCCGGATCCAACGCATTATCCTCCAACACTTCCGCCATCTGCAATCCAACCCCAGCACCAAAGCCATTTTCCCATCCCCACTCTTGTCTGCTTTCCAGAGGGACCCCTCTCTCCATGATTCCCTTGTCCTACCCACACTCCTCTCCTGCCCCACCACACCCAGCACCTTTCCCTGCAATCACAGGAAGTGCTACACCTGCCCCTACACCTCCCCACTCATCCCCATCCCAGGCCCCAAGAAGACCTTCCACATCAAGCAGATGTTCACCTGCACATCTGCTAATGTGGCATACTGTATCTGCTGTTCCCATTGTGGCCTCCTCTACATTGGGGAAACCAAATGGAGGCTTGGGGACTGCTTTGTGGAACACCTATGTTCAGTTCAGACTAAACAGCTGCACATCCCAGTCGTGAACCATTTCAACTCCCCCTCCCATTCCTTAGATGACATGTCCATCCTGGGCCTCCTGCAGTGCCAAAATGATGCCACCCAAAGGTTGCAGGAACAGCATGTCATATTTCGCTTGGGAACCCTGCAGCCCAATGGTATCAATGTGGACTTCACCACCTTCAAAATCTCCCCTCCCCCAAGCACATCCTGAAACCAGCCCAACCTGTCCCTGCCTCCCTAAACTGTCCTTCCTCCCACCTATCCCCTCCTCCCACTTCAAGCCCTAGCCCCATCACCTGCCTACCAGCCTCATCCTGTCCCCTTGACCTGTCCATCCTCCCTGGGCTGAGCTATTCCCTCCTTAACTCTCCACCTACAATCATCTTTACTGGTTCCATCCCCGCTGGTTTGACCTGTCTGTCTCCTCTCCACCTGTCTTCTCCTCTATCCATCTTCTACCAGCCTCCCCCTCTCTCCCTAATTATTTCAGAAACCCCTTCCCTCCCCCATTTCTGAAGAAGGGTCTAGGCCCGAAACATCAGCTTTCCTGCTCCTCTGATGCTGCTTGGCCTGCTGTGTTCATCCAGCTCTGCACCTTGTTATCTCAGATTCTCCAGCATCTGCAGCTCCTACTGTCTCTGACACAGTCCTTCCTGTTAACTGCCTTAGCTATGGGCCTGGATCTGGGCTTTTCCAACCCAATGCGGAGTCCAACAAAGCATGTTGGCCAAATAAGGACTCCTTCCCTAAGGGAGTTAGAGAACCGGATGGGTTCTCCTGATAATGGATTCATGGCCATTGTTAGACTCTTAACTCCAGGTATTTATTGTGTTCAAATTCTGCCATTCATTCGGATGCTGCACTGAGGATGTTACCCAACATGGTAATGCAACGTCTGCAGAACCACTAACCAGCTCAGCGAGCCAACCAACGTCAACGCCCACAACCCGAGTCTACATCAAATTCCACCATCCACCATGGAAGGATTTACACCTGGGTCCCTAGAACATTTCCTGGGTCTCTGGATTAACAGCCCAGCGATAATGCCACTCGGCTATCACCTCCCCATCAGTGCCAGGAAATGACTAGCTTCAACAAGACAGAATTGAACCATCACTTCTTGATGGGCAATGGCCTTACACTCACTGAATCCCCGATTATTAGCATTCAGGAGGTTATGCTTGCTGATAAATGAACTAAACAAATCATTAAAACCCTGTGGCCAGAAGAGCAGATCACAGGCCAGGAATTGTGCAGCAAGCAATTCATCTCTTGACTCTTCAAAGGCTGTCCACCATCATAAAGCATAAGTTGGCTGGCCAACAGAAGACAGCGAGTGGTAGTAGAAGGAAAATATTCTGCCTGGAAGTCAGTGGTGAGTGGAGTTCCACAGGGCTCTGTCCTTGGGCCTCCACTGTTTGTAATTTTTATTAATGACTTGGACGAGGGAATTGAAGGATGGGTCAGCAAGTTTGCAGACGACACAAAGGTCGGAGGTGTCGTTGACAGTGTAGAGGGCTGTTGTAGGCTGCAGCGGGACATTGACAGGATGCAGAGATGGGCTGAGAGGTGGCAGATGGAGTTCAACCTGGATAAATGCGAGGTGATGCATTTTGGAAGGTCGAATTTGAAAGCTGAGTACAGGATTAAGGATAGGATTCTTGGCAGCGTGGAGGAACAGAGGGATCTTGGTGTGCAGACACATAGATCCCTTAAAATGGCCACCCAAGTGGACAGGGTTGTTAAGAAAGCATATGGTGTTTTGGCTTTCATTAACAGGGGGATTGAGTTTAAGAGTCGTGAGATCTTGTTGCAGCTCTATAAAACTTTGGTTAGACCGCACTTGGAATACTGCGTCCAGTTCTGGTCGCCGTAGTATAGGAAAGATGTGGATGCTTTGGAGAGGGTTCAGAGGAGGTTTACCAGGATGCTGCCTGGACTGGAGGGCTTATCTTATGAAGAGAGGTTGACTGAGCTCGGTCTCTTTTCATTGGAGAAAAGGAGGAGGAGAGGGGACCTAATTGAGGTATACAAGATAATGAGAGGCATAGATAGAGTTGATAGCCAGAGACTATTTCCCAGGGCAGAAATGGCTAGCACGAGGGGCCATAGTTTTAAGCTGGTTGGTGGAAAGTATAGAGGGGATGTCAGAGGCAGGTTCTTTACACAGAGAGTTGTGAGAGCATGGAATGCGTTGCCAGCAGCAGTTGTGGAAGCAAGGTCATTGGGGTCATTTAAGAGACTGCTGGACATGTATATGGTCACAGAAATTTGAGGGTGCATACATGAGGATCAATGGTCGGCACAACATTGTGGGCTGAAGGGCCTGTTCTGTGCTGTACTGTTCTATGTTCTATGTTCTATGTTAACAGTGTGATGGAATACCCCACACTTGCTTGGATGATGCAGCTTCAACAACACTCAAGAAGCTTGATATCACCCAGGACATAGAAGCCCACTTGATTAGTTCCACATCCACTACCATTAACATCTATTCCTTTCACCACTGATGCACAGGGGCAACAGTGTGTACCATCTTCAAGGTGCCATGCAGTAACACACCAAGACATCTTAGCATCTACCAAGCTGGTAACTTTTACTTCCTTGAAAGGCTTCAGTAGATCCACCTGCTTCCATCCAAGCCAAACACCTTCCTAACCTGGAACTAAAGTAGCCTTCCTTCATCATTGCTGGATCAAACCCCTGGTATCCCTGCGATACAAGTCGTACCCACACAACGTGGCCTGTAGCTGTTCATGGTGGCACCTCACCATCACCTTCTCCAGTGCAATTAGAGATTGAACATAGAATATACATCAGTACCACACAGTACAGACACTTCAGCCCACGATGTTGTGCTGACCTATTATCCTACTCTAAGATCAAACTACACTGCATACCCTACATTATGCTAATATCCATCTGCCTATCCAAGAGTCGCTTAAATTTGTCTAATGTATCCAGCAGCGCATTCCACACACCCACCACTCTCTGTGTGAAGAACCTACCTCTGACATCTCCCCATACCTTCCTCCAATCACCTTAAACTTATGCCCCCTCGTAACAGTCATTTCCGAAAAAGTGTCTGACTATCCCCTCTATCTATGCGTCTCATCATCTTGTACTCCTCTATCAAATCACCGCTCATCCTTCTTTGCTCCAATGAATGAAGCTCTGGCTCCCTCAACATTTCCTCATAAGACCTGCCCTCCAGTCCAGGCAACATCCGGGTAAATCTCCACTGCACCCTCTCTAAAGCTTCCACATCTTTCCTATAATGAGGCGACCAGAACTGAACACAATATTCCAAGTGCGGCGTAATCAGGGTCTTATGGCTCCGTAGCATAACCTCGTGGCTCTTAAACTCAATTCCCCTGCCAATGAAAGCCAACACACCGTACTCCTTCTTTGCTACCCGATCAGCTTGGGGCGCAACTTTGAAGGGTCTATGTATGTGGATCCCAAGATCTCTCTGTTCCTCCACACTGCCAAGCATCCTGCCGTTAACCCTGTGTTCTGCATTGAAATTTGACCTTCCAAAATGAATCACTTCACAGTTTTCTGGGTTGAATTCCATCTGCCACTGCTTTGCCCTGTTAAAGTCCCATGACAGCCCTCCACACTGTCCACAACTCCACCAACCTTCATGTCATCGGCAATCTTACTAATGCAGCCTTCCACTTCCTCATCCAAATCATTTATAAAGATCACAAGGAGCAAAGGTCCCAGAACAGATCCCTGCGGAACACCACTGGTCACTGGGCTCCAGTCTGAATACTTTCCATCTACTACCACCCTCTGTCTTCTATTGGACAGCCAGTTTTGTATGCAGACAGTCAAATTTCCCTGAATCCCATGCCTCCTTACTTTCTTAATGACCCTACCATGTGGAACCTTATTCAATGCCTTGCTAAAAACCATATACACCACATCCACTGCTCTACCTTCATCAATGTGTTTTTTCACATCCTCAAAGAATTCAATAAAGCTTGTGAGGCATGATCTGCCCCTCACAAAGCCATGTGGACTATTTCAAATCAAACTGTGCTTTTCCAAATAATCACAAATACTATCTCTCAGAATCCTCTCCAATAATTTGCCCACCTCAGAAGTAAGACTGACCAGTCAGTAATTTCCAGGATAATCCCATTTCCCTTTTTTGAACAACGGAATGACATTTACCACCCTCCAATCTTTTGGTACCAATCCAGTGGACAGTGAAGATGTAAAGATCACTACCAAAGGGGCAGCAATCTCTTCCCTTGCGTCTGGTAGTAACCTTGGGTATATCTGGCCCAAGGACTTATCTATCCTCATGTTTTTCAAAATTCCTAGCACATCCTCCTTCCAAACATCAACCTGTTTGAGTATATCAGCCTTCTTCATGCTCTCCTCACATACGTCAAGGTCCCTCTCACAAGTGAATACTGAAGGACCTCCCCTACCTCCCCTGACTCTGTGCACAAGTTCCCTGCACTATTCCTGATTGGTCCTACCCTCACTCTGGCCATCGCCTTGTTCCTCACATAAGTATAGAATGCTTTGGGGTTTTCCTTGATCCTACTCAAGGTTTTCTCATACCCGCTTCTAGTTCTCCTAAGTCCATTCTTCAGTTCTTTCCTGGCTACCTTGTAGCTCTCTAGAGCCCTGTCCGATCCTTGCTTCCTTCACCTTAAGCCAGGTTCCTTCTTCCTCTTGACTAGGTGTTCCACATGTCTTGTCATTCCAAGGTTCTTTCACGTTACCATTCCTTCCTTGTCTCAGTGGGACAACCTCTCCAGTATTCATAGCATCTGCTCCCTCTACAACCTCCACATTTCTGTCGTGCATTTCCTTGCGAACATCTGATTCCAACTAGCACTCCTTAGTTCTTGCTTAATAGCATCACAATTTCCCCTCCCCCAATTAAACACTTTCCCATACCGTTTGCTCCTATCCTTCTCCATGACTATAGTAAAGATCAGGGAGTTGTGAACACTATCACTGAAATGCTTTCCCACCGAGACATCTGACACCTGGCCTGGTTCGATGCCAAGTGCCAAATCCAATATGGACTCCCCTCTAGTCGGCCTATCTACATATTGAGTCAGAAATCCTTCCTGGACACACCTGAAAAACTCTGCTCCATCCAAACTATTTGCACTTGTGAGGTACCAGTCTATATTAGGAAAGTCGGAGTCACCCTTCACAACAACCCTATTACTTCTGCACCTTTCCACAATCTGCCTCCCAATCTGTTCCTCAGTGTCATTGGAATGAATGCTGATACTGTGATGTCAACATCCCACAAATAAGTAAAAAAAGCTCTGTAAATATTCTTTAACAGCACATTGAGACTTAGAATATAAAAGTACACACAAAAAGGATTTATTGCAACTACAATTTATGTGGGACATTGTCATGAAAGATTTCTTGTGTTTGAGATCAGAGCAAATGGACAGACTCTGTGTTTAATGACTCAACTGAAAGCCACCACTATGTCAGTTTCATTTTGGTTTTCATATACCTGACTAATTCTTGAACCCAGGATCCTACTGAGCAAGGTGCCAGTCAATGCATGATGGTGTCTTGCTGCTTTTCACACACAGGCCTCTCTTTATTTATGAGTGGAGACCCTCTGGCTCGGAGACGGTAGCACGAAGACTGAGGGACGCTGACAGATTTGTAACTGGGTTGTCTACCTTCTCTGTTCAACAGTCACTGTCTGTGATCCTGGGTAAAGTCTGGTCATTCAGTGAGCATCAGTTATTTGTCACTGACCACTCTACCGTAAATCAGCATCTTTGGCAAAGGAGAAGGGAGAATTGCAGATAACTTTAGAAAGAATAAAGCAGGTATCTGAGGGATTCTTCAGGTTGATAAAAAGTATCTGTCTTGGGATGGAACGGAGCTGTAATTCACTGAGTCAAACTCATTAAAGGCAAAGCAATGAAGGATACTTGGTTTGCTTTAAAGCTAGTCTGATTAGAGCTGTTTGTTCTGTTGTTTTAGCCTGTCTGCCAATTTATAGAGAGTAATAAACTGATCCAATAGTGCTAACAAACTTAGCTGAGGTAGCTTCGAGCTTTTAAAATCAATATTTTATTATAGGTCACAGGGAATGTGCGCTTAATGTGAAAATGCCTCATTCTTCCAATAATGATCCCAGTCTTGTGTTACTCATCATGTTTGTCTCAAGTGATATTGGCCATTATTAAAGCTTGGTGATAAGTAACAGAGAATAACAAGTCTCTTAATTTAAGTAATGGATCTTCTAAAGTGTTGAGCAAGAACTAAGCCATGTTGTTAAGCGGTTAAAATGTAGATGATGAACTCTAGTGGCATTGGTGGTCTTCCTAACAAATACACCTCCTCCCACCCACCCTCCTGCAAAAACTCCATCCCCTATTCCCAATTCCTCCGCCTCCGCCGCATCTGCTCCCACGATAAGACATTCCACTCCCGCACATCCCAGATGTCCAAGTTCTTTAAGGACCGCAACTTCCCCCCCACGGTGATTGAGAACGCCCTTGACCGCGTCTCCCGCATTTCCCGCGACACATCCCTCACACCCCGCCCCCGCCACAACCGCCCCAAGAGGATCCCCCTCGTTCTCACACACCACCCTACCAACCTCCGGATACAACGCATTATCCTCCGACACTTCCGCCATTTACAATCCGACCCCACCACCCAAGACATTTTTCCATCCCCACCCCTGTCTGCTTTCCGGAGAGACCACTCTCTCCGTGACTCCCTTGTTCACTCCACACTGCCCTCCAACCCCACCACACCCGGCACCTTCCCCTGCAACCGCAGGAAATGCAACACTTGTCCCCACACCTCCTCCCTCACCCCCATCCCAGGCCCCAAGATGACATTCCACATTAAGCAGAGGTTCACCTGCACATCTGCCAATGTGGTATACTGCATCCACTGTACCCGGTGCGGCTTTCTCTACATTGGGGAAACCAAGCGGAGGCTTGGGGACCGCTTTGCAGAACACCTCCGCTCAGTTCGCAACAAACAACTGCACCTCCCAGTCGCAAACCATTTCCACTCCCCCTCCCATTCTCTTGATGACATGTCCATCATGGGCCTCCTGCACTGCCACAATGATGCCACCCGAAGGTTGC
This sequence comes from Stegostoma tigrinum, assembly GCF_030684315.1. Taxonomy (NCBI): domain Eukaryota; kingdom Metazoa; phylum Chordata; class Chondrichthyes; order Orectolobiformes; family Stegostomatidae; genus Stegostoma; species Stegostoma tigrinum. The sequence goes on from NC_081360.1 coordinate 95,911,812, forward strand.
AGGAACAGCAACTCATATTCCGCCTGGGAACCCTGCAGCCATATGGTATCAATGTGGACTTCACCAGTTTCAAAATCTCCCCTTCCCCCACTGCATCCCTAAACCAGCCCAGTTCATCCCCTCCCCCCACTGCACCACACAACCAGCCCAGCTCTTCCCCCCCACCCACTGCATCCCAAAACCAGTCCAACCTGTCTCTGCCTCCCTAACCGGTTCTTCCTCTCACCCATCCCTTCCTCCCACCCCCAGCCGCACCCCCAGCTACCTACTAACCTCATCCCACCTCCTTGACCTGTCCGTCTTCCCTGGACTGACCTATCCCCTCCCTACCTCCCCACCTACACCCTCTCCACCTATCTTCTTTGCTCTCCATCTTCGGTCCGCCTCCCCCTCTCTCCCTATTTATTCCAGTTCCCTCCCCCCATCCCCCTCTCTGATGAAGGGTCTAGGCCCGAAACGTCAGCTTTTGTGCTCCTGAGATGCTGCTTGGCCTGCTGTGTTCATCCAGCCTCACATTTTATTATCTTGGAATCTCCAGCATCTGCAGTTCCCATTATCTCTAGCACTGTGTGCATGTTCACACCATGTGAACCACAAGAAGCCAGGTCAACGAACATCTTCTCAAGACCAATACAGGATGGGCAATGAATGTCAGATTTATCAACGAAGCTTGTATCCCATGATGGAATAAATAAAGAACAACCTTGTTCATCCAATGGTCCTGTCTCCTGGGACAGCCACAATCAGTGAAGAAATTACAAAAACAACAGAGCAAAAGATGTGCATTTCAATAGCACCTTTCACAACATCAAGATGTCCCAAAGCCACTTTGTAGCCAACAAAGTATTTTATTTATTGAAATGTTGCTGTTATCTAATTGAATGGTCACTGTTGCAATAGAGGTCAGAGAAGCCATGTTTAACCAAACCATGTGATGGGATTTAGTGGTCAATGACTCAGTTGTCATTGCAACACAGCAGCTTCCAAAAACAGATTGCGTTTTACTGGGATGCAAGACTAGTTTGCTGCCATTTAAACTCATACTGGTGTCACCCTGGCTATAAATATAGTGGGGAACACAGCCATCCAGCAATTGGTCCTCTTCAACTATTAAGGTGGTTCCCATTAAAACTGCATACGCTTCTCTGGCCAACTTCACCCAAACCTGATATAACCGAAGCAAGACTTCCATGCCATTGTGCATTTGTGTAAGTATGGGTGGACGGTCGCTTTAAGTGTCCAATCACATGACGTACATGAACACCTGCCTAATAAAGCTGCTGCTGTTTAACATTTCAGCCTCCTGGTCCTTCTTGAAACTTAACACTTGTTCTTTTTACTCCAACCCATTAGTAATAATGGTGAGCACACTGCTGGGTTTCCTAATGGGCCTCCATGTTCATTTTCTCCAAGTCACATGGAATGGTGTCCTCACTTTCCTGTACCCCAACCACGGAGAGAGAATGTGGAAGATTTGCCAATTCTTCTGTGTTTTGATTGATTCCCCGTATGAGGTCCTCTCTCAGCCTGAGCATCAGCAGTTCAGCGACAAACGCTTGCCAGGAGTAGCGTCGAATAGAAACCTTAACACCCTACTAAACTTAAGGCAGACTAATTAGTTCTCCATAAAACACCCAGACATCATCTCATTAAGTGGTGCCGAGCTCAGCGAAAAGGACACAATGTTCCACAACACACACAGTCACATAAATCAATCAAAAGAAACAAGAGCTGAATCTTAAATAAGGTGCATTAAACAGTAAGAATGTCAAAACCAGCTCTTTGATGTTTAAACATCATCATGATAATTAAATTAAGTGTGACTGTAGCGATCCATTTGAGTTATTTGTTGCTAAGGTATTAACAATTTGTCTTCTTTTGTTCCATTGAATTGTGTTGCTGTTTTCTATTACAATTATAAATGTAGCCCATCATCACTGAGTTTAGACAGAGAATGAGACTAATAGAGTCATTTGCATGTGTAATTTGAATCTCTGATCAGTTACTCTGAGCTGATATAATGGAAAGCAAGCCCAAAGAAGCTATAGGTTCTGCTCCAGCAATGCTATGCAATTTGGATTGGTGCCAAAGCAATCTGAGCATGTATTGTCACTCAGTGTGTGATGCTCCTCATTTCTATATTGCAATGTCTACATTCCAGCCCTACTCCATGTACTTAAACATAGAACTTACTGCTGACACAACAGTGCAGTGCTGAGAGAGTGCTGCACTGCTTGAGGCATCATGTCACAAAGGAGCTGTGAAACCAAGATCCAGCTTCCTCTCTCAGGTGGGTGTGAAACATTCCATGGCACTGTCAAAAAGAAGAGCTTGGGAAATGTTCTCTGATGTCCTTCCATTCTTTATCCCTCATCAAAAATGAGGGACACAGCTAAGCGCATTGTTATTTCTTTCTTAACTCATTCACAGAATTTGTCACAATCAAGGATAATATTTATTTATTCATTCATGGGATGAGGGCGTCACTGGCCAGGCCAGAATTTATTGCCCATTCCTAATTGCCCAAAGGGCAGTTAAGAGTCAATCACATTGCTGTGGGCCTGGAGACACATGAAGGCCAAATCAGGTAAGGATGGCAGTTTCCTGCCTCAAAGGACATTAGTGATCCAGATGGGATTTTCCTCTCGATAATGATTTCATGGTCACCACTAGATTCTAAATTCCAGATATTTATTGAATCCAAATTCCACCATCTGCCATAGCAGGATTCGAACATTAATCCTCAGAACATTACCTGGGTCTCTGGATTAACAGTCCAGTGATAATATTATGAGACCATGAGGGCAGGAGATAGTCTAGTGGTATTACTGCTGGTTCTATCAATTTAGAGACCTAAATAATGTTCTAGGGACCTGGATTTGAATCCTGCCACAGCAGATGGTGGAATTTGAACTGAATTTTTTAAACGTCTGGAATTAAGAGTCTAATGATGACCATGAATCCATTGAAATTGTCAGAAGAACTTATTGGTTCACTAGTGTCCTCTAGCGAAGGAAGTCTGTCACTCTTCTGTGGTCTGACCCACATCTGACTCCTGACCCACAGCAATGTGGTTGACTTTAAACTGTGCTCTGGGCAATTAGGGATGGGTAATAAATTCTGCCAAGCCAGTGATACTCTCACCCCGTCCCTTTGGCCTATGAGAAGCTGTTGGTGAGCCAGCTTCTTGAATAAGCCAATATAGGCCGTTGGGCAGGTTGATAAATGGGGTACAGAGTACTAAATGTTCATAATCATCTAAGTTAAAAAAAACTCACCCCTCATCTCTGTGGCATTCTCCAGTTATTTTTAATAATAATATCGCAAAACAGCACCACTTAGAACATAGAACATAGAACGTAAAACAGTACAGCACAGAACAGGCCCTTCAGCCCACGATGTTGTGCCGACCATTGATCCTCATGTATGCACCCTCAAATTTCTGTGACCATATGCATGTCCAGCAGTCTCTTAAATGTCCCCAATGACCTTGCTTCCACAACTGCTGCTGGCAATGCATTCCATGCTCTCACAACTCTCTGCGTAAAGAACCTGCCTCTGACATCCCCTCTATACTTTACTCCAACCAGCTTAAAACTATGACCCCTCATGTTAGCCTTTTCTGCCCTGGGAAATAGTCTCTGGCTATCAACTCTATCTATGCCTCTCATTATCTTGTATACCTCAATTAGGTCCCCACTCCTCCTCCTTTTCTCCAATGAAAAGAGTCCAAGCTCAGTCACCCTCTCTTCATAAGATAAGCCCTCCAGTCCAGGCAGCATCCTGGTAAACCTCCTCTGAACCCTCTCCAAAGCATCCACATCTTTCCTATAACAGGGCAACCAGAACTGGACGCAGTATTCCAAGTGCGGTCTAACCAAAGTTTTATAGAGCTGCAACAAGATCTCACGACTCTTAAACTCAATCCCCCTGTTAATGAAAGCCAAAACACCATATGCTTTCTTAACAACCCTGTCCACTTGGGTGGCCATTTTAAGGGATCTATGTATCTGCACGCCATGATCCCTCTGTCCTTCACACTGCCAAGAATCCTATCCTTAATCCTGTACTCAGCTTTCAAATTCGACCTTCCAAAATGCATCACCTCGCATTTATCCAGGTTGAACTCCATCTGCCACCTCTCAGCCCATCTCTGCATCCTGTCAATGTCCCACTGCAGCCTACAACAGCCCTCTATACTGTCAACGACACCTCCGACCTTCGTGTCGTCTGCAAACTTGCTGACCCATCCTTCAATCCCCTCGTCCAAGTCATTAATAAAAATTACAAACAGTAGAGGCCCAAGGACAGAGCCCTGTGGAACCCCACTCACCACTGACTTCCAGGCAGAATATTTTCCTTCTACTACCACTCGCTGTCTCCTGTTGGCCAGCCAATTCTGTATCCAGACAGCTAAGTTCCCCTGTATCCCATTCCTCTTGACCTTCTGAATGAGCCTACCATGGGGAACCTTATCAAATGTGGATATTCTCTGATGGTGTGTCCTCTCCCACAATTGACTAACGAGACTCAAGTGAAAGCAAAGACAAATTAGGATATGTGGCAGAGAACCACCTCAAACAATTCATACACAGTACCACATATTGGTAAAATGCAAGATAATAAAATGTGAGGCTGGATGAACACAGCAGGCCAAGCAGCATCTCAAGAGCACAAAAGCTGACGTTTCGGGCCTAGAGTCTAGGCCTGAAGCGTCAGCTTTTGTGCTCCTGAGATGCTGCTTGGCCTGCTGTGTTCATCCAGCCTCACATTTTATTATCTTGGAATTCTCCAGCATCTGCAGTTCCCGTTATCTTTGGTAAAATGCAACATGGTTACAATGGCGTAGATCTGACCCCTACTCTTAGGAGGTAAAATGCAGAAGTCCCAGAAGAAAAGATAAAGCAGTGTCTTCAAACAAGTGGGTATGTTTGCTTAAAAGGCATTATCTTTTAAGAAGGCATAGGCAATCAGCCAGCAGCTGAAACATGATTTCTAAGAGAAAGTGAGAGACAACAACAGTCAAGAAAGCAGCTAAACAATGAGCTCAGCACTCCAAGTCTAAACTTCATTCAAAAGCTGGTAAGAAGTCCTAGTCAAAGAATGGGCTGCGGGAAAAGAAAATACGTCTGCAACACTTAGAAACTGATGTAACTCCAGAACGTAATGTTAGAGATTCAAAGGGGAAAGGGCATCAAGTTATGAAACATAGAGCAAAGACCAGAAAGTAAAGCTAAGGAAGCGTAAAACAGAGTTCTCGCTCTGACATTGAGCATTTCCATCACTGACATTAAACTCTGTGATGTTCAGCTGCAAAAATTAATGAAAGGATGAAAAAATATATTTTGACTGGGGCTGTAGAATCAGGAGCATTTCAGAATTCATTTAAGCTGTAAACAAGCAAACTGTAAGAAATTTAATGAAACTAGAACCTAGCAGAAAACATTAGGAAAAGATTTAAAATGACCCAGAACTCAGTAATTAAGATATGATTTTAGCAGGAGGATGTATAAAGATTGCAGCTGAGAACTTTATTTAAAAAATAAGTAGAAAAGATGGGAAAATGTCCATTTTGCCAGGGAAGATGCAGGAAAACTCCATCTTGGCTGCCGAAGATGGAAAAAAACAAAAAGAAGCAGTGATCCAACACTTTGATTGTTACAAAAGGCAGGAAAATCCTGAAGAACAGAGATACACTGAGGAAAGAAAAGGCTTAGCTCTAAATTACAACAGCATAAAGAGTGTGGAGTTCAAAAGACTCATAATGCTGCTTGGCCTGCTGTGTTCATCCAGCTCCACACTTTGTTATCTCAGATTCTCCAGCATCTGGAGCTCCCATTATCTCTAAATAAAGGAAATATTGGTTTTACAGAAAGTTTAGCAAGCTCTACAGTTAAGAAAAAACAAACAGATGAACTGAGGATGCTGTAAACCAGGAACAAAAACAAAGTTGCTGAAAAAGCTCAGCAGGTCTGGCAGCGTCTGTGGAAGAGAAAACAGAGTTAAAGTTTTGGGTCCAGCAACCCTTCCTCAAAGGGTTGAGAGAGAACCTCCTCTCTATTACTCTCTATAATAGAGGTTGGGTTGGGTTGGCTTGGGTATATTAAAGGTTAAGACAGAAAGAATTTTAATCTGGATGGAATCAGGATCATGGGGAAAATTCAGTAAAGTGAAGTTGAGGATAATCAAATCATCTCTATGATCTCAGAGAGTGGCAGAACAGATATGAGGGGGAAAATTGTATCAGAGATAATGGGAATTGCAGATGCTGGAGAATCCAAGATAACGAAGTGTGGAGCTGGATGAACATAGTAAGTCAAGCAGCCTCTTAGGAGCACAAAAGCTGACGTTTCGGGCCTACACCTTTCATCAGAATAAGGGTCTAGGCCCGAAACGTCAGCTTTTGTGCTCCTAAGATGCTGCTTGGCCTGCTGTGTTCATCCAGCTTCACACTTTGTTATCTATGAGGGGGCAAATGGCTGATTTCTGCACCTACGACTTTTGGTCTAATGCATAGCTGCTTACTCTATCAGCTTGTAAAGTTTACCCAAGCAAAATAAAAACCCATTACTGTCAGGAAATCTCTCTTTAATTTGTATTTTAAAAGAAATCATAATGGCTACGGAATATCTATAAGTTAATCATTGAAGCCCTTCATAGGCACAAACAAAATGCAGACGCGATGGTTCAAATTTCAAAATCCAAATTAAATTACATCAAAATATGTATTAACGTAACACCTTACCTCACACCACACTTTGAGTCCTGCCAGACTGAGAGATCAGGAATGACTTATGACAGAAGACATCTGATTCCAGTTTTCCTTTCGGAAGCTGTACCAGAAAGAATACCCCAGGAACATTTTGGCATTGACAGGCAGAGTCAGGGTCAGCAGTGTGGTGACCAGAAACCTCAAAAACGTTTGAAGATCTCATATCTCACCATAAATCGTCAGTTGTACTGGATTGGTTCGTCTGGAAAACACTGCTGTCTTCAGATCAAAAGGTAAAATGCAGTTAAGTTTGCAAGGAAAAGGAAATACGGAGAATAAGGGTGAGAATGTACAATTGATTTGATCTCATTCGTAACTCTTTCATTAATGTTGTTCGGGCCACAATACAGTTCAGGTTAACAAATGGATACAACAGAACTGTCAATTCCACTGACAGAGGTAATGCTGACTGAGCTGTACTCTCTGAGTAGCATAATAAAGAATCTAATGAAGGGAGGCAATAGTCTAATGGTATTGATATTACATTTTTAATGCAGTGACCCAGGTAATGTTTCAGGCACCTAAGTTTGAATCCACCATGGAATTAAGAGTCTAACAATGATCTTGAAACCATTGCTGATTGTCAGAAAAATCGATCTCATTCATTAATGTCCATTAAGGAAAGGAACTGCCATCCTTATCTGGTCTGGCCTACACGTGACTACAGACCCTCAGTGGTTGACTCATAACTCTGCTCTGGGCAATTAGGGCTGGAATAGTGAAAGGTCCAGACCCAAAATGTCGACTTTCCTGCTCCTCCAATGTTGTGTTTCTCCAGCTCCATGTTTTATTGACATGGGCAATAAATGATGGCCTAGCCAATGACACTCACATCCTGTGAACGAATAAACAAAAAAAAGTTCACCAGTCAAACGCCCACAGTGGATGAGTGAAAATGGTCAGTCCAGTCAACAATTCAAGGGAAATAAGCTGCACATGACACCAAGACAGCCAGGCCAAAGTCTCCAGATCCAAGACATGGTCAACAGGAGGAATCTGTTTGATCTGAAGCCACCAGGATGCTGCAAAAAAGAGACAATTTCTTCCAAGCAAAACACAACTGATCCAGAAATCCAGGATACTACAAAGAAGGAAAGAACTTATTTCAACAGAGCAGATGTCTTCCAAGAAGAAAATTCAGGAGATGAAGGGTCTTCCAGATTATGTAACAGACCAATGACAAGGTCTACAAAGTATGATATCCTTCTCAGACCTTTGAGTATCAGAGTTGGAACGTCATGTTGATGTTGTACGGGACATTGGTGAGGCCATGTTTACAGTACTGTGGACAGTTCTGGTCACCCTGTTATAGGATGGATATTATTAAATTGAAGAGAGTTCAGCAAATATTTACCAGGATATTGTTGAGGCTGAAGAGTTTGAGTTATGAGGAAAGGCTGGATAGGCTGGGACTTTTGTTTACTGGAGTGTAGGACTTTGAAGGGCAACCTTATAGAGGTTTATAATATCATGAGGGCCATAGGTAAGGTGAATAGCAAATGTCTTTTCCCGAGGTTGGGCAAGTTCAAAACAAGAAGGTGTAGGTCAGAGGAGAAAGATTTAAAAGGGGCCTTAAGAGCCAACCTTTTCACACAAAGAGTGGTGCATATGTGGAATGAACTGGCAGAAGAAGTGGCAGGTGCAGGTACAGTTACAACATTTAAAAGACATTTGGATAGGTACATAAATAGGAAAAGTTTAGAGGAATACAGGCCAAATGCAGGCAAGTGGGATTAGTCTAGTTTGGGAAAGTTGGTTGACGTGGATGAGTTGGATCAAAAGGCCTGTTTCTGTGTTGCATGACTCTTTGTCTCTGTGGCTCTATGGCTCAGTGACTGGATGACTCTATCCGCAAGTTAAAAGATCCTCCTTTGGAGAAATGATCCACCGATCAAAGCCAGGGCCCACAGTCTACAATGGCTAACAGGTCTGCAGAGAGTGCATTCTGAGAAGGCATGAAACATCCAGACACTGTATTTATGAAGTCCAAAATTTGGGTAAGGTAACAGTGATTGAAAATGGCTTCTCTCATTCTATTGATAGGTGGATAGAAGTAATTCATCTCCAGCTTTCAGAGGGATCAGATATATCTGTACCAGCTCCTTAAGGTCCTAGTAATTATGACTGGTCAAATGTACCTACATTGGTAATGTAGATAGTCTACAATGGTGTATTATCTACTAAGAATCACTTGATATACCCAAAACAAGGCAAAGAGAAAGGAGAATTGGTGCCAGTGAATAATATCAAACCACTCCTTTCAGCACCACAGAACAGTAGAGTGGCAAATACATGGTGTGCCAGACATGAACATATGGAAAGATACCATAAATTCGAAGGTTAATGTCAAAGGACAGTATTTTATCAGACAATAGCTTTGTCTCTGTATCATGTCCAAGAAGCTATCATTTACCTGGCACATTTATTTCGTCATATAATGAATAAACAATGTCAGTCCATTCCTCCCAAGATTCTCAATCTTCTTGTTTTAATTTATTTGTTCGGGGACCTGGATTTCACTGGCTAGGCCAGCATTTATTGTCCATCACTAATTGCCTTTGAAAAGGTAGAGGCGTCTTCTTGAACCACTACAAGTTCATGTGGTGTAAGGACACCCATAATGCCAATAGGGAGGGAGTCCCAGGATTTTGACCCAGCAATGGTGAAGGAATGGAGAGATGCTTCCAGGTTTGGATGGTGAGCGGGTCAGAGGAGAACAGTTAGTAGTGGCCCACCTGCATTCACTGCCCGTGTTCCTCGAGGGAATAGATTTCATGGATTTATCAGTTTTTGCAATTTGTTGCTGTGTGTCTTGTAGATGGTACACACTGCCACCTGCATGTATGCATGATGGAGGGAGTGTAACTTTGATGCTGATCCAGTTGTTCTTGACAGTGCTGAACTTTATGAATGTCGGAGCTGCAGTCATTCAGGCAACTTACTGCGAAACACAGCTTAATAAATTTGCAACCAAGCTGCTTTTAAAATGTGGAGTTGCATGAACAGGACAAACAGCATCTTAGGAGCGCAGAGGCTGACGTTTCAGGCCTCGATCCTTCATCCAAAAAGGGGGATGGGGAGCTGGTTCTGAAGTAAGTAGGGAGGGGGGGGAGGCGGATCGAAGATGGATAGAGGAGAAGACAGGTGGAGAGGAGATAGACAAGTTAAAGGGGCGGGGATGGAGCCTGTAGAGGTTAGTCTAGGTGGGAAGGTAGGGAGGGGATAGGTCAGTCCAGGGAGGACGGACAGGTCAAGGGAGCAGGATGAGGTTAGAAGGCAGGAAATGGAGGTGCGGCTTCAGGTGGGAGGAGGGGATAGGTGAGTGGAAGAACAGGTTAGGGAGGTGGGGATGAACTGGGTTGGTTTTGTGATGCAGTGGGGGGAGGGGAAGAACTGGGCTGGTTTTGGGATGCAGATGGGGAGAGGGGAGATTTTGAAGCTTGTGAAATCCACATTGAAGCCATTGGGCTGCAGGGTTCCCAAGCGGAATATGAGTTGCTGTTCCTGCAACCTTTGGGTGGCATCGTTGTGGCACTGCAGGAGGCCCAGGGTGGACATGTCATCTGAGGAATGGGAGGGGGAGTTGAAATGGTTCGCGCGTGGGAGATGCAGTAGTTTATTGCAAACCGAGTGTAGGTGTTCTGCAAAGCGGTCCCCAAGCCTCCGCTTGATTTCCCCAATGTAGAGGAAGCCACAAAGGGTACAACGGATGCAGTATACCACATTGGCAGATGTGCAGGTGAACCTCTGCTGGATGTGGAAAGTCTTCTTAGGGCCCGGGATGGAATGAGAGAGGAGGTGTGAGTGCAGGTGTAGCACTTCCTGCGGTTGCAGGGGAAGGTGCCGGGTGTGGTGGAGTTGGAGGGGAGTGTGGAGCGAACAAGGGAGTCACGGAGAGAGTGGTCTCTCCGGAAGGCAGACAAGGGTGTGGGATGGAAAAATGTCTTTAGTGGTGGGGTCAGATTGTAACTGGCGGACGTGTCAGAGGATGATGCGTTGTATCCGGAGGTTGGTGGGGTGGTATGTGAGGACTAGGGGGATTCTCTTTTGGTGGTTATTACGGGGCGGGGTGTGAGGGTTGAGTTGCGGGAAATGCAGGAGACACGGTCGAGGGTGTTCCCGACCACTGCGGGAGGGAATTTGCAGTCCTTGAAGAACGAGGACAGCTGAGATGTACAGGAGTGGAATGCCTCATCCTGGGAGCAGATGCGGCGGAGGCGAAGGAATTGGGAACAGCGATGGAATTTTTGAAGGAAGTTGGTGGGAGGAGGTGTATTCTCGGTAGCTGTAGGAGTTGGTGGGCTTGAAATGGATATCGGTTTGTAGGTTGCCTGAGATGGAGACTGAGAGGTCCAGGAAGGTGAGGGATGTGTTGGAGATGGTCCAGGTGAACTTGAGGTTGGGGTGGAAGGTGTTGGTGAAGTGGATGAACTGTTCGAGTTCCTCTTGGGAGCACGAGGCGGTGTCAATACAGTCATCAATGTAACAGAGGAAGAGGTGGGGCTTAGGGACAGTGTAAGTGCGAAAGAGGGACTGTTCCACATAACCTACAAAGGGGCAGGCATAGTTTGGGCCCATGTGGGCACTCAGGGCCACCCCCTTAGTCTGTAGGACGTGGGAGGAATCAAAAGACAAGTTGTTGAGAGTGAAAACGAGTTTGGCTAGGCGGATGAGGGTGTCGGTGGAGGGGGACTGGTCAGGCCTGTGGGACAGGAAGAAGAGAAGGGCCTTCAGGCCATCTGCATGGGGAATGCAGGTGGATAGGGACTGGACGTCCATGGTGAAAAATTTGAAAAATTTGAGATGTTGGGGACCGGGGAATTGGAAGTTCTGGAGGAGGTGGAGGGCGTGGGCAGTGTCACGGACGTAGGTAGGGAGTTCCTGGACCAAGGGGGAGAAAATGGAGTCCAGATAGGTGGAGATGAGTTCGGTGGGGCAGGAGCAGGCCAAGACAGTGGGTCGACCAGGGCAGTTGGGTTTGTGGATTTTGGGAAGGAGATAGAAGCCGGCGGTGCAGGATTGGGGAACAATGAAGTTTGAGGCTGTGTGTAGGAGGTCACCTGAGGTGATGAGGTTGTGGATGGTTTGGGAGATAATGGTTTGGTGCTCGGGTCATGATCGAGGGGGTGGTAGGAGGAGGTGTCGGAGAGTTGGCGTCAGGCCTCCACAATGTAGAGGCCAGTGCGCCATGCTACAACTGCACCTCCCCTGTCTGCGGGTTTGATGGTGATATTGGGGTTGGAAAGCAGGGAGCGGAGTGCATCACGTTCTGCAGGGAAGATGTTGGAGTGGGTGATGGGGTGGAGAGGTTGAGGCGATTGACGTTTTGAATACAAATGGAGATGAAGAGATCGAGCGATACTGCATCCGCTGTACCTGTTGTAGCTTCCTCTACATCGGGGAAACCAATCGAAGGCTTGTGGACCGCTTTGCAGAACACTTACGCTCAGTTTGCAATAAACTACTGCACCTCTCTTTCGCAAACCATTTCAACTCCCCCTCCCATGCCGCAGATGACATGTCCATCATGGGCCTCCTGCAGTGCCACAACAATGCCACCCGAAGGTTGTAGGAACAGCAACTCATATTCCGCTTGGGAACCCTGCAGCCCAATGGTATCAATGTGGACTTCACAAGCTTCAAAATCTCCCCTCCCCACAACTGCACCCCAAAACCAGCCCAGCTCGTCCCCGCCTCCCTAACCTGTTCTTCCTCTCACCTATCCCCTTCTCCCACCTCAAGCCACCCCTCCATTTTCTGCGTACTTACTTCATCCCGTCCTCTTGACCTGTCCGTCCTCCCCGGACTGACCTACCCCGTCCCTACCTTCCCACCTACACTCACCTCGACAGGCTCTATCCCCGCCCCTTTAACTTGTCTGTCTCCTCTCCACCTATCTTCTCCTCTATCCATCTTCAATCCACCTTCTCCCTCTCCCTATTTATTTCAGAACTGTCTCCCCATCCCCCTTTTCTGATGAAGGGTCTAGGCCCGAAACGTCAGCTTTTGCGCTCCTGAGATGCTGCTTGGCCTGCTGTGTTTATCCAGCTTCACACTTTGTTATCTCGGATTCTCCAGCATCTGCAGTTCCCATTATCTCCGCTTTTAAAATGATCTGTCATGCAACTCCCTCAATCTGTCTGTGATCTAGTAAAACTCTAAGAAATGCTTATTCTCTTCCCCTACTTGATGAAATAAAATTTAAAACATTCCCTAGTGTCTTCCCAGATTATTTCCAATAAACGCAGCTCCCTTTCCTCTTGCTGTACTTGTGCCTGTTATTTCAGTTTAGTTCTCGAGTACTCCCGACAATCAGGTACTGGGTAGAGGATTCCTGCTTGGCTTAACACAGTGAATAATTAGTTTTACCCCTGTGATGTAAAGTCAATAAATACTTGAACGTCAATTGTAACCTTGCTCTCCAGTTGCAAGATGACAATTTATTAAATATAAACATGCCCATCTTGTGGCTACCTAATAGATGATTGCTGAAGGTAAATTAATTTTAGTGGGGAAATGTTTCCTTCTAGTTAATCTACTTACAACATCAGAACATAAGAACTAGGAGCAGGAGTAGGCCATCCGGCTCTTCGAGCCTGCCCCGCCATTTAATAGGATCTTGGCTGATCTTTTCGTGGACCCAGATCCTCTTACCCGTGCTCTCACTGTATCCCTTAATTTCTTTATTGTTCAGAAAAATATCTACCTTAGTTTTAAAAATGTTTACTGAAGTAGTGTCAACTACTTCATCAACTACTTACATCCTCAACTTGAGGTTAATTTGCTTCTTTATTACAAATACAATGACAGCATCCTCTCTCCTTCCTTTTCATTTTCAAAATGGCCCTATTGAGGATGTTTAGTTTCCTCACATTCGCTGCCCTGTTCCATCTGACATTCAATGCTATTGTTATCATCTGGCAGCACCAATTCATTCTTTCTAGGCCTGTGTCCTATAGCATGTTCTTCTGTGTACTATGTCCACCCTTTGTTACAAAGACTTTCATTCTTTGTCCTCCTGCTTTCCTATCAATCAAGTTTTCTACTCAACTAGCCTTCATTCACTGCTCCATATCATAAGCCTTATATATATATATATTAGAAGATTGGCTAGATAACAAAAAACAGAGAGGGGGCAAAAAATGGGTCATTCTCTGGTTGGCAGATTTAACAAGCATCGGAGACTAAACTTTTTTGCAAGTAATATAAATGACTTGATGTAAGGGCCCAGGTATGGGGGCTAAATTTAAGGATGACACAAATCTAAACTGGGTAGGTAGTAGCTTAGTGGTAGAGACACCAAACAAGCTATCCAGAAGCCCAAGCAAACCCTTTGGCTCACTCATGTCCTTTAGGAAAGGAAATCAGACATCCTTACCAGACCTGACCTATACGTGGCTTCAGACATTGGGAATAGACCTTGGTCACTATGCTCACATCTCGTGAATGTTTAATTTTTCAAAAAGGAAGGTAAGTTTTAAGAAGAACAAAAGAAGGCTGCAAAAGGATAGGTTAAGTATGTGGGTAAAACTCTGACAAATAGGGTATAATGTGGTGAAATTTTCCTTGTTGGCAAGAAGAATATAAAAAGGATCATATTACCTAAATGATGAGAGATTGCAGAGTTCTGCGATGCAGACGGATCTGGGTGTCCTCGTCCATGAATCGAAAAGCATTAGTATGCAGGTGCAGTAAGTAACTAGGAAAACTTGTTGAATGTTAGTGTTTATTAGAAGGGGACTTCAACCGAAAAGTAGATAGGTCAGACTTTAGCAGTAACGGCTAGAGCCTTCAGGTCTGCAGGTTTGGGTCTGTGGCAGAAAGTGAGGGAAATATTGCCCTCATCTTCACCAATCTGTCTGCTGCAGATTCATTTGTCCAATGACAGTGTCAGAAAGAGTGACCATCGCAGTGTTTGTGGAGATAAATCCTAACTTTATAATGAGGATACACTCCATCGTATCACGTGGCACCAGCATCACATGAAATGGAACACATTTTGAACAGATCGAGCAGCTTAAGATTGGGTATCCACGAGGCACTGTGGTCCATCAACAACAGCAGAGTTGTATTTCTACACATTCAACAACCTCATGACCCAGCATCATCGCCACGCTACTATTGCTCTCAAGCCAGAGGATCAACACTGGCTCAATGAAGAGTGTAGGAGGGCATGCCAGGAGCAGCACCAGGCAGACCTGAACATGAAGTGTCAACCTGGTGAAGCTCTCAGGCAAAACCAGATCATTTGTAGGGAAGGAGTAAGTGTTAGACAGGGCTGAGTCATTCCACAGCCAAGGATCAGATCTAAGTTCTACAATCATGTCACATCCTGTGGTAAACATTGAAACAATTCATTGAAAGAGATGGCTCCACAAATATCCCCATACTCAATGATGGGGGAGTCTAGCACACGAGTAACTTGGCCTCCTACAGTGGTCTCCAGCATTACAGATGCCGCTCTTCAGCTGATTTAATTCACTTCATGTCTTGTCAGGAAACAGCTAAAGGCATTGGATACTCCAAAAATGAGGTGGCCCTGAAAATATTCCAGAAATAGTACTGAAGACTTGAGCTCTAGAACTTGCGGTCAACCTAGTCAAGCTGTTTCTGTCCAGCTATGAAACTGGCATCTACTCGACTATGCAGAAATTGTCCAGCTATATCCTGTACGTAAAAAGCAGGACAAATCCAACCTGGGCAATTACCACCGCATCAGTCAACTCTCGATTGTCAGTAAAATAATGGAAAGGGTCATCAACAGTACTATCAAACAATTCTTGCTGAACAATAAACAGCTAACAAATATTTAGTTTGCATTCTGCCAAGGCTACCCAGTTCCTGACCTCAACATAACTTGGACAAAAGTCTTCAATTTGAGAGGTGAGGTGAGATTGGCAGCTCTTGAAACAAGGCTGCAAGGGTGGACATGGAGAAGATATTTATTATTATGATGGAATCTAGAACTTGGGGTCTTTATCTTGAAAAAAAAGGTCGGCCATTTAAGACAGAGATGAAGAGAAATCTCTTCTCACAAAGGATCATAAGCATTTGGAGCTCTCTCCCTTAAATACGGTGGAAGAAGAGTCCTCGAATAGGCAGAAGTTGAAGGAGTTTTGATAAGCAATGCGTTGAAAAGTTACCAGACAGAAGTGGGGATATGGAATAATCAGATCAGCCCACAATGTCATCAAAGAGTAAAGCAGGTTCAAAGGACTAAGTGGCTTACTCCTGCTGTTAAATTCTTATGTGTAAGCTTGTACATTCATGTGTCTGTCTTAATATACGGTATTCATTGGAATTTAGGAGAATGAGGAGGGATTTCATAGAAACATATAAAATCCTGATTGGACGGGATAGGCTAGATGCGGGAAGAATGTTCCCAGTGCTGGGGCCAGTGTGTTAGATATATTCAAGAGGGAAATGGACATGGTCCTTGTGGCTAAAGAAAACAAGGCATAGGGAGAGAAAGTGGGAATGGGATAGAGGGGTAGCATAATCGGCCATGATCTTATTGAATGGTGGTGAGGCTGGAGGGCTGAATGGCTGAATTTTCTATGTTTCCCTGTTAATTGTTCTCTTGTGCAGCTAAGATTTCATTGATTGAGAAGTCAAAGATGCTGAGTCAACAATATTTAGGCATCCAGTCCTCGGCTATTTCGACAGGCCCCCCACCAATCCTCAACAGTTTCGACCAGCCCTGTTCTTGACAGTTTTGTGAGGCCCTGGTTCCTCAGCAGTTGGATTGGCCCCATCTTTGGCAGTGGCTGCTTCATGAAACCAGGAGGCTATGGTATGAATAAAACATGATATTCGTCTTAACTTCATCACTTTTTAAAGTATAATTTATGTAATTAAGTGGCGCTGTTTCTGTGGCAACACATACAGACGTTACTGTATTTTCACAAATACATGTAACAATAACTTTCTATCTATTTTTCATAAGGCAGTACCTCGGACAATATCATTCTCCTACAATACTTAGCACTCCAGAGTATCAGGCTAGGCATTGTGCTCAAATCTCCAAAGCATGATTTGAAACCACAGCCTCCCGACGCAACAGGGAAGTTAGGTCTTGATAGAGCCTGCTGTCAGATCCCACTTCCAAGAGAATGATTGTGATTGAAAGGAAGGCGAGCGACAAGGCTCGACTTTGAACCCAGAGCAGGCACAAGGAACAGCAGGACAGTGGTCATGGTGATTATAAGAAGGGACAAGGAATAATGGAGAACAGTGCCCAATCAAATTACAATTGTTTATTGTTATCATTCCACAAAGGCATGCGAGCCTGGGACAGTGCCAAAAATACAGAAACAGTCTCCAAGTTACTGCTATCTTTTCTGATGGAATTTCCAAGTGTGTTATCCTGGCCATTCCTTGTTATTGCAGAATTCACATCTACGTCAGAATTTCTACAATATGTGATTTGTTAAGTTTTTGCAGCACGTGACCTAATTTATCTAACTGTTGGAATCTCCCTCCATCTGTTGTTCTTGCTGTGTCCTGTGTCTCTTCATTCTTGTTTCCATCACAAGTCACACTTGGGCCTGTAATGCCCATGTGCATATAAAGATAAAGGACATTTTTACTGTTGAAAGAAATGTGGTTTAACACCTGTTTATCATGACTTTAAGATAAAGTCCAGCAGGTCAGGTGACTTTGTCATTTTGGCACAGAGAAAGGACCCACTCATGATAGTTGGTCCGAACTAATCCGTCCTGACTTGGAACTGTATGACAATTCCTTCAGTAATGCTGGCTCAGAACCCTGAAACTCCTTCTTTAAGATGTGGATGCTTCTGCTCTGCACTCATGTAAGAAGGCAGCTCATCATCACCTTCTCCAGGGCATCTAGGTGTCAGTAATTAATGCTGCTTAACCAGCAATGCCTACACCCCGTAAATTAATTTACAAAAGTATCTTTGGAAAGTCATTAAAGTACAAATATCTGTAGGTGGATAAACATTTTCACCCTGCCCTGTGAAAGCATTCAGGATACAAAACCATCTGTGAATTTACAGCTCCTATTGTACATCCTCCAGATACTCTGGTTTCCTCCCACAATCCAAAGATGTGTAAGTTAGATGGACTGGCCATGGGAAATTGCCCATAGTGTCCAAGGATATGAAGGCTAGATGGATTAGCCGTAGGAAATGCAGGGTCACCGGGTGGTGTGGGTCTGGGTGTGATGTTCATCAAAGGGATGGTGTGAACTTGATGGGCCAAATTGCTTCCACACTGTAGAGATTCTATGATTCTATTGTTCAGATATAAGTGAAAACTCCTGTGAATATAGTTATAACAGATCCAATGTCTCTACAGACGTCAGTCCTTCTATCCCCGGAATCAGTCTGATATGCCCTTGTTGCATTGTCTACATAACTAAACATTGTTCCTCAGATAAGTACAAAACTGCACACAAAACTCCAGCTGCTCTGATAAACTTACACAAGACATCCCTTCTCCTCTACTCAAATCCTCTCACTACGAAAGCCAAAATACCATTTGCCTCTTCACTGCCTGATGCACCTGCTTTCGTACTTTCAGCAACTGATATTCAGGGACACCCAGGTCTCACTATCACACCATGGGTGAACATACAGCTTCCATCCAGCCCCCTCCCACTGTGTGGCAATGCCTACTAACATCATGTCGTGGGTGTTGATAATGGAAGTACTGATCATGTGACCAATTATTGAAACTCACTAGTGATGACACATAATTGCATGGGCTAGCAAGCAGAAAGTCAATCTGGGGACCAAGAGGACTCAAGAGGAACTCTCTTCCAGCAAGAAGGTAGAAGGCTGCCTAACAACTAGTCAACCAAGGTACTGAGGGAGGGCTAATATGGTCATACCTGCCAAAGACGTAGTTTTTCTTTCTACATGATCTTGGCCACAACTTAGTCTACAGAGACTTTCACCTCTTTACCTTCAAAGAACCACGAGAGGGGGCCTCTTTGGAGCCTTTCTTTTTATTCATTTTGTGGGATGTGGAGTTGCATTTGTACCTCTCCCTCATTGAACTAGAGTATTTCAGGAGGCTTTTAAGAGTTAATCATTGTGTCTCTGGAGTCCCTTGAGGGCCGGACCAGGCTAGGATGGTGGCCTAATTTCCTTAAAACACACTCCTTAAGCACAACAATTGATTAATTCATGGTCACCAATACTGAAACTAGCTTTATGATCCTGGTTCTCTTTGACTTAACTGAATTCAAATGCCACCAGCTATCATCGTTAAATCAGGCAGGTTGACTTTGATTGGTTAGGGTACTGGTTAGAATATTCTGGCGAATGGCTCACAACCAATTTTGTTGAGGTAAAACTGCCATGGGATGTATACATATTCTTTTCTTGTCTGCAAAGAACAGACTAGCAGTTAAATGTCAATCACCATTAACTGGTGCATTCTACATGACACCTAGACAAATCAGAGTCCACTTGACAATCAATCACAAGCAGTATAAATGTTGGCCTTCTCCTTGAATTGGTATTCTTGCAAACTGTCCTGATGAAAGCTAGACTGAAAGCTTCAACAAAATGTGTCCTTTTACAGAAATACATGAGTTTCATATGACCAAATGACTATTTGAGTACAATCAATTAGATTGAAAGGGTGTATTAAGCAGAGTCAGAAGCAATTAATTGAAAGGGTCAATAAATTACTGATGATCGTAATAATCTAAAGTATGGGGTTGCCTACGGCAAAAGCATTAACACCATTTGATTAATTCCTCTGTAACATAGAACTCAGGAACATAAGAAACAGAGGCTCGAGTTAGATCATAACAGTCCCTCAAGTCTGCTCTGCCTCTCAATATGATCCTAGCTGATCATCTGTCTCAGCTTCCCTTTCCGACCTGCTCTCCAAATCTCATATTTCCCTGAGAGACCAAAACACCCATGTCAACCTTGAATGCATTGAACGTCAGAGCATCGACAAAGCTCAGGCAAGACAACAGCTAAAATTCACAAACCTGAGTGAAGAACATGTAGAATCTGTTTTTTTCAGATTACTCCATATTCCTGCCTACCCTCTGTAATCTTTCACACCCTTGTGTATTGAGAAATCTATGTTGATCCTCGAGCGCCAGTCTCAGAGACAAGGATTTCACCCACCGTGCCACAACATCTCTGCGAATAAAGAATGAATAACGTTATATCTGTCTGGAGTGCACAGTGATTGGATCCAGGTAAACTGCACAGTGACTGGATCCAGGTGAACTGCACAGTGACTGGATCCAGGTATATTGCATAGTGACTGGATCCAGGTAAACTGTACAGTGACTGGATCCTGGTAAACTGCACAGTGACTGGATCCAGGTAAAGTGAACAGTGACTGGATCCAGGTAAAGTGCACAGTGACTGGATTCTGCTTCTATATGGGACATCGGCCTCCCAAGGTTTACTACAGCCTATTTCCTACATGAAGCACATGATCCCACCCTGATATCCATTCCCTGAGGTGCCAATAATGAACTTTCCCATTCTCGAGGAGTCCTGTGTGCCTTTGAAAAGTTCAGTTTTGTTATGGGGTGTGACGTTTGAATGGAGCACCTTGGCTGCCCAACCCTCAGCAAGGCAACTGGGAATGGGGCCTGCTCTGAGCACAGCCTCTACCTCCCCATGCTAAATGTAGGGCCACCTAGATCTGGCTGTCTGCAGGACCTGAGCACCCAGGGAGCTCAGTGCTGCCAGGCCTGTGCTAGCCTGTGGGGATCCTCCTGTAGGATAAAGATTCTCACGTACAATTGTCATGGATTGTCAGGGGCATACAGCAAAAGCTGGTCCCTGTAAATTTCTTTAAAGTTAATCCTCTTACACAGGGAGTGTGGGAGGGAATACTATTTGAGCAATAAGTTTCAGATTGAGCTCCCAAGGGAGGTGGGCATCATGGGGGCTGGTGTACATTATTTCCTCCCAATCCCCACTCACCTTCACTCCATTATTTCTTTATTTTTTCTAATTTATACCTAAGATTTTGTACCTTCATATCTTTGTACCTAAGTTGATGGTAGAAATGGTGACTATATACAATTTTCCCTGTATTCATGCATCCCTGTACTGAGTAAGTGTGGCAATAAACTTAACTCTAAGACAGGTCCTGTACAGCTCATTTGAAGCTTTAATGTCATTTCCAACAATTATTGCCAGAAGACATGTTCCCTCTCTCCCACTTTCCCCTCCTCTCTCTTTCACTTGCTCGACTCTCTTTTACTCCTTTCTCGCTGTTTCTCTCTCCTCTCTTTCTTCATTCGCCCTCTCTTTCTCCCCCTTTCTCTGTCTCTTCCCTTTTCTTTTATTACTCCTTCTCACTTTCACCATCCCATTTTTCTTACTCTACCCTTCATCACTCCCGTCTCTTTCATTCTCCTTGCTTTCTCCCCCTTCTCTTTCTGCCACCGTCTCTTTCATGATCCCCTTTCACTTTCAATATCCCGTCTTTCCTTCTCTCTCCTTCTTCACTGTCCCTCTCTTTCTTCTCTTACCCACTCTTTTTCACCACTTCCTCTCCATACCTCTCTACCTCACAGCGACACCCCTCTCCCTTACTCGCACCCACTCCCCTACATTCTCCCTCTCTTTCTCAAAGCACTGCCTCTAATCTCCTTATTTGCGGCTCTGTCGGCCATGTAGTAACTATGGTAATTTACCTGGTGAGATATCTTCCTCTGCATCTTCTCTGTAGCTGTTATATTGTATTCTCTACTCTGTTCTGCTACCCTGATGCACTTTGTATGGTGCAATCTGCCTGTATAACATGTAAAACAACACTTTTCACTGTGTCTCGGCATATATGACCACAATAATACAAAATTAAACTGAACAATTTTAAGTTTTGATCCCTTCTTTCTGTTCCAACGATGAGCTGAGGATCAAATACTTGCAGGTTATTTGGAGTAGCTCCACACTTCATGCTTCACTCGTTAATTTTTGTTGTGTTTTCCTCACTATGCCCTGCAGCGTCCTGGGTTTAGACCGCTTGAGAATCCATCAGTTAATTCTACCTTTTGTACACTCATCTCTATTGTACAATTTATTATGATAAGAACTGAAAGAACAACAGATGTTGTAAATCAGGAACAAATACAGAAGTTGCTGGGAAAGCTCAGCAGGTCTGGCAGCATCTGTGAAGGGAAAACAGAGTTAATGTTTCAGGTCCAGTGACCCTTCCTCAGAACAGAGGGAGTGCTAGCCTAGCCAGGGCAATATACATTTAAAGCACATGCAGGCAGGTCTTCATGCCTTCATGACACAAGTCAACAAGCAATGCCAAGTGAGGTGGTCAGGAGAGTCCAAGATAACAAATTGTGGAGCTGGATGAACACAGCAGGCCAAGCAGCATCTCAGGAGCATAAAAGCTGACGTTTCGGGCCGAGACCCTTCATCAGAAAAGGGGGAGGGGAGAGGGTTCTGAAATAAATAGGGAGAGAGGGGGAGGCGGACCGAAGATGGATAGAGGAGAAGATAGGTGGAGAGGAGAGTATAGGTGGGGAGGTAGGGAGGGGATAGGTCAGTCCAGGGAAGACGGACAGGTCAAGGAGGTGGGATGAGGTTAGTAGGTGGAAATGGAGGTGCTGCTTCAGGTGGGAGGAGGGAATAGGTGAGAAGAAGAACAGGTTAGTGAGGTGGGAGGGGCTGGGCTGGTTTTGGGATGCAGTGGGATGAGAGGATATGCTGGGCTGGTTTTGGGATGCAGTGGGGGGCGGTCAGATTTTGAAGCTTGTGAAATCCACATTGATACCATTGGGCTGCAGGGTTCCCAAGCAGAATATGAGTTGCTGTTCCTGCAACCTTCGGGTGGCATCATTGTGGCACTGCAGGAGGCCCATGACGGACATGTCGTCTGAGGAATGGGAGGGGGAGTTAAAATGGTTCACAGCTGGGAGATGCAGTTGTTTATTTCTGCAAAGCAGTCCCCAAGCCTCTGCTTGGTTTCCCCAATAGAGAGGAAGCTACACCAGGTATAGCGGATACAGTATACCACATTGGCAGATGTGGAGGTGAACATCTGCTTAATATGGAAAGTCATCTTGGGGCCTGGGATGTGATGAGGGAGGAGGTGTGGGGCCAAGTGTAACACTTGCTGCGGTTGCAGGGGAAGGTGCCGGGTGTGGTGGGGTTGGAGGGGAGTGTGGTGCAGACAAGGGAGTCACGGAGAGAGTGGTCTCTCCAGAAGGCAGACAAGGGTGGGGATGGAAAAATGTCTTGGGTGGTGGGGTCGGATTGTAGATGGCGGAGTGTTGGAGGATGATGCGTTGTATCCGGAGGTTGGTAGGGTGGTATGTGAGAACGAGGGGGATCCTTTTGGGGCAGTTATTGCGGAGACGAAGTGTGAGGGTTGTGTTGCGGGAAATGCGGGAGACGCCTAACCCCCTCTACCCATTTTCTCCTCTATCCATCTTCGGTCCGCCTCCCCTTCTTTCCCTATTTATTTCAGAACCCTCTCCCCATCCCCCTCTCTGATGAAGGGTCTGCTTTTGTGCTCCTGAGATGCTACTTGGCCTGCTGTGTCCATCCAGCTCCACACTTTGTTATCTTGGATTCTCCAGCATCTGCAGTTCCCATTATCTCTGGTCAGGAGAGTGGTTGGAAGAGAAATGTTGCATTTGAAGAAATCAGGACTGAATAATTAGGTGCAAAGAAAGGAACAGATGGAGACTTAATGTTGGAGCACAATTAAAACAATACAAACTGAAGATATGAAGCATGTGTGCACAGTCCTTGGGGGTTCTGTTAGCCAAAGTAGCAAGTTTAAATGAGCATACATGCATATTTATTCTTGAAAGTCCCTGTGTCAGGTTATTGTTCCCAAGGTTAATCAGCGTAAATGGTTCTTCCAGGAATGTTCAATTATAAGGCAGGTCAGGCTCATTTTAACCTCCCAAAACTTCATATTGCAAATTCTCCAATGTCACATTAAGGATTCATCTTCAATTTGAGGTGGCATGTCTTTGAGCAGATATATTGACTAACTGTGAGCAAGACAGAGAAATGGGCAAGAATGGTGCTGAAATTTAATGCTCCTGCAAATTGGACAGGCTCCAGTTTGTACAATACACTCTCAGGTTTCTCAGAACCATATAATCTGCAATTAACTATCTGGAAGAAGCGTGTCTGCCATTTCATGGGCAAGCATGCAGTTATTTTGTGCACAGGCAGATCCCACAAACAAATTATAATACATAGAATTAAAGCACAGAAACAGGCCTTTTAGCCCAACAGGTCTAAGCTGGGCTATGCTCAATGTGAACCTCCCTCTTATTTTCTCTCCATGTAATCACACTTTCAACATTCTAACTCCCATCGACTGAAGATGTTTCTATTAAATTCTCTGTTGGATTTATTTGTGAATCATTTATGATCCCTAGCTTTGCATTGTTCAGAAAGTGGAAACATTTTTTCTACGTCTGACTTGTTATAATGTTAAAAGCACTAATCATGGCACTTCTATCACAGGTTACAAAAAAATTAAATAAAATCACACACAATGAACAAAACGGAAACTGGTCATTCCACCTCACATGAGCCTGTCCTACCCCACTTCACCTGAACACATCAGTACACTCTCTAATTTCTTCCGTCATTCACAGGACATTGATGTCATTGGTAAGGTCAGCTATTATTATTCATCCATAATTTCCTGAAGGGCTATTAAGAATCAGTCACATTGACAGCATGATCACGTGGAGATCGGACCAAGAAGGGAAGTCAGATTTCCTTCTCTAAAGGATATTTGTGAACAAGATCAGTTTTTACAACAACAAAGAGTGGAGAATGGGTGGCAGTAACTAGTCATTTTCCATTTCAATTTTTTGTTTAAATTGAATTCAAGTTTTACTATCAGCCATAGTGGGACTCTCGATTTCTAGTTCAAAGAGATTACAGCTATGACACGATTAGGTCATCAAGCTTTGCCTTAAATGTCTTTCTGCATGCATCTTCAACAACTCTTTATGCTAACAGATTCCACATGCTCACTCATCTCTGAGTAAAGAGGTTTGTTATTTCTGGATTTCCTACTGGATTCATTTAGACTATCTTACACTTACTTTGTTTCCATGGTGTCACTGGCAAGCCCAGCATTTGTTGTCATCCCTAACTACCCTTTGAACTGAGAAGCTTGCTGGGCCATTTCAGGGTTGCAGTTAATCATCAAGCACATTGCTGTAGGCCTGGAGTCACATGATTGCCAGGCTAAGTAAGGATGCCTGACTAGCTTCCCTGAACAGTATCAGTAAACCGAGTAGGTTTTCTCAACAAACAGTAGCAACTGTTTTAGTCATTCGTGGGATGTGAGTATCGTTGGCCAAGCTAACAGCTATTCCCTATCCCTAGTTGCTCTTGAGAAGGTGGGGGTGAGCTGCCTCAATGAACTGCTGCACTCCATGCACTGTAGGTTGACCCACAATGCCATTAGGGAGGGAGTTTCAGGTTTTTGACCCAGCAACACTGAAGGAGCAACGATATATTTCCAAGTCAGGATGGTGAGTGGCTTAAAGGGGTTCTTGAAGTTGGTGGTGTTCCCATGTGTTTGCTGCTCTTGTTCTTCTAGACAGCAGAGGTCATGGGTTTGAAAGGTGCTGTCTAAGGGGCCTTGCTGAATTTCTACAGTGCATCCTGAGGAGGGTACATGCTGCTGCCACTGAGTGTCGAAGTTAGAGCAAGTGGATGTGGTGTTAATCAAGTGAGTTGCTTTGCCCTGGTCATTATTCATCAGAATGAGATTATTATAGTTGAATTCAAATTCTACCAGCTGCCTTGCTAGGGTCTGGACCCAGAACATTAACCTTGGCCTCTGGCTTAGCAGTCCAGCCATATGAGAGATAATGGGAACTGCAGATGCTGGAGAATCCGAGATAACAAAGTTTTGGGCTGAATGAACACAGCAGGCCAAGCAGCATCTTAGGAGCACACTGCTTGGTCTACTGTGTTTATCCAGCTCCACACTTTGTTAGTCCAGCCATATGATCACTTTGCCACCATTCGCCATTTATGCCTCCCAGTGTTAGCTTCCCACACAAATTGAAATACTACCTCTACGCATGGCAACCCTATTGAATCCTTCCACAATATAAAGCGTTCTAGCAGATGACATCTGCACCCCCTCCTTGTTGGAAAAAGCCCCAGCCTATTTCATCTTTTCTGTTAGTTATCACCTCTCAACAGTATGAGAACAGACCCTTTTGTCCAACTCATCCATGCTGACCAGATATTCTAAATTAATCTAGTCTCAGGTGCCATTATTTGGCCCGGTTCCTCTAACCCTCTCCTCTTCATATTTGCATCCAGCTGCCTCTTAGACGTTGAAATTGCACCTGCCTCCAGCACTTCCTCAGGTAGTTCATTCCATACACACACTACACTATGCATGGAAAAGTTGGTCCTCAGGATCCTTTTAAATTTTTCTCCTCTCACCTTAAACCTATGACCTCTAGTTTTGGACTCCCCTACCCAAGGAAAAAAGACCTTGACCATTCATCATTGCCATACCCCTCATGAATTTACAAACTTCTATACGGTCACCCCTCAGCCTCTGATGCTCCAGAGAAAACAGCCCCAGTCTATCCAGCCTCACCTTATAGCTCAAACCCTCCAGTTCTGGCAATATCCTTGTAAATCTTTTCCAAACCGTTTCATCCTTGTCAATTTCTTTTTGCACTATTTGCATGGTCCAAATATCCTTTTTTTTTGCAATATTATGATCAGAATTGAACACTACATTCCATATGTAATCAAAGATTGAAAAGTTTAAACTTTTTTTATGGTGATCGTAAAGAGTTCAGAGTATGAAATACATAACCTGAAAATGTCAATATGTAAACTGAAAAGTGGGCTGTGCGATATGTGTATCGTATGTGATTACCATTTTGGGGATTTGAAGACAAAATAGCGGCAGATGGATTTGTGACAATTCTGGTGAAACACAGGTGAAAATATCATTTGGAACGATGACCTAGGTACATCAATTAAAATCAAACCAGAGCCCTAGCACTGTGAAGCAACAGTACTAACTACTGAACCACTGCGCCTGCCACTTCTTCTGTGATTCGGGAAAGGCAAACACAGTGCTGAGATTACTAAGGACTATCTTCTCTGCAGACTGAGTCAAATTGCCTTAAACTCAGCACAGGAGCGGACGATCACTCAGCTCAGGTGATTTGCATTCACTAAGCAAATAGTAGAACTCCAATTCACAGGGAGAATTACTAATAGTCTCATTTTATTCACCACTTCTTGGTATCCCACTTTATGTATAAAGACGTCTCACTAACACTGTGTATTTCGCTTTCTCTTCTGTCCCAGTGAATCACAGCCGGTTAAAAGGAAAAAAATGACAGGGAAAATCAATGTGTAATTCACAAATTTGAGAGCACTGAGCAAAGATGTCTGTAAATGGAAATCGCAACAAGGATGGAAGTTTGATCATTCACTGTGTACTACTCATCATAAGTAAAACAGATGAACTGAGCCTGCTGATCCTGCCTGTAATACAATTAAAATTCAGTCTCCTAGTCTCCTGAGTTAATTAAATCTCTGTAGTAAATAATTCTCACAGGCCCTTCCATTCATGTTTTCAACAGTGCTCATTGTAATCTAAGACATTGAGCCTGACTGTGATATGCTAATGAGACACAGCACACCCAATCACAGAGAGCGTTGATCTTGTATCCCTTCGCAGTCTCATGGTGAGATGAAGCCAATTTCTTTTAAAAAATAAATGTTTTAATGTTTCCCTTGCCTCAGCCAGCTCTGAAGATAGCAGCTCAACAAGACCAAGGATATTAAATTCAATATGACATGGCTGAGAGGCTATTTGGATGGCAATTTGGATATAAATGGTGTGAAAGGGAATGGGAAAAAAGCAGGAGCTAGGCTTCAGGTGAAGATGCCTATTTGAAGACCCAGCACAGACACAACGAGCCAAAGGACCACCTTCTGTGTTGTGCTATTTCCATGATCCTGTGATAGTCATTAAGTTGCCAATTTTTGATCGATGTTTCTCATTTTCAGTGGTGCTGCCCTGACCTCTCACTGACGCAGTTAAGGATTGATGTGATGCTAGATCTGAATCCTGAGGTAATTATGGACATATTAAACAGTTAAAGAATTGACGTTTTTATGTATATGCGGCCAAATGTTGGCTGCCAAACCCAACAGATAAAGTCAAAGATCTGCTATAAGGTACCCAATAAAGACAATTCAACACCACCAATTCAAGAGCATTAAATTCAATGGTTATCTGGAGAGGAACACTGCGGAGACACACTTAAATGTGCAAGAACCTCTTCAACTAATGGCCTAACCTGAGCACAGTGTCCCCTCAACCTGACCTGAGCACAGTGACCCCTCTCCCTGACAGGAGCACAGTGTCCCCTCCCCCTGACGGGAGCACAGTATTCCCTCCCCCTGACAGGAGTACACTGACCTCTCCACCTGACTTGGTCACACTGTCCCCTCTCCCTGACCTGAGCACAGTGACCCCTCACCCTGACAGCAGCACAGTGCCCCTCCACCTGACCTGAGCACAGTGACCCCTCTCCCTGACCTGAGCACAGTGACCCCTCTCCCTGACAGGAGCACAGTAACCCCTCCCCATGACAGGAGGACAGTGATGTCTCCCCATGACAGGAGTACAGTGTCCCCTCTCCATGACAGGAGCACACAGACCCCTCTCCCTGACAGGAGCACAGTGATCCCTCCCCATTTCAGGAGCACAGTGACCCCTCTCCATGACAGGAGCACACTGACCCCTCTCCCTGACAGGAGCACAGTGATCCCTCCCCATTACAGGAGCACAGTGACCCCTCTCCCTGACAGGAGCACAGTGATCCCTCCCCATGACAGGAGAACAGTACACCCTCCCCATGACAGGAGTACAGTGACCCCTGTCCCTGACAGGAGCACAGTGACCCCTCCCCATGACAGGAGGACAGTGACGCCTCCCCATGACAGGAGTACAGTGTCCCCTCTCCATGACAGGAGCACACAGACCCCTCTCCCTGACAGGAGCACAGTGATCCCTCCCCATTACAGGAGCACAGTGACCCCTCTCCCTGACAGGAGCACAGTGTCCCCTCTCCCTGACAGGAGCACAGTGATCCCTCCCCATGACAGGAGAACAGTACACCCTCCCCATGACAGGAGTACAGTGACCCTTCCCCCTGACAGGAGCACAGTTACCCCGCCCCCTGACCTGAGCACAGTGACCCCTCCCCATGACAGGAGGACAGTGACGTCTCCCCATGACAGGAGTACAGTGTCCCCTCTCCATGACAGGGACACACAGACCCCTCTCCCTGACAGGAGCACAGTGATCCCTCCCCATTTCAGGAGCACAGTGACCCCTCTCCATGACAGGAGCACATTGACCCCTCTCCCTGACAGGAGAACAGTACACCCTCCCCATGACAGGAATACAGTGACCCCTGTCCCTGACAGGAGCACAGTGACCCCTCCCCATGACAGGAGGACAGTGACGCCTCCCCATGACAGGAGTACAGTGTCCCCTCCCCATGACAGGAGTACAGTGACCCTTCCCCCTGACAGGGGCACAGTTACCCCGCCCCCTGACCTGAGTACAGTGACCCCTCCCCATGACAGGAGCTCAGTGATGCCTCCCCCTGACAGGAGCACAGTGCCCCTCCGCCTGACAGGAGCACAGTGACCCCTGTCCCTGACAGGAGCACAGTGACCCCTCCCCATGACAGGAGGACAGTGACGCCTCCCCATGACAGGAGTACAGTGTCCCCTCCCCATGACAGGAGTACAGTGACCCTTCCCCCTGACAGGGGCACAGTTACCCCGCCCCCTGACCTGAGTACAATGACCCCTCCCCATGACAGGAGCTCAGTGATGCCTGCCCCTGACAGGAGCACAGTGCCCCTCCGCCTGACAGGAGCACAGTGACCCCTCCCCATGATAGGAGCACAGTGACCCCTCCCCGTGACAGGAGAACAGTGACCCCTCACCCAGACAGGAGCACAGTATCGCCACCACCTGACCTGAGCACAGTGACCCCTCTCCCTGACAGGAACACACTGTCCCCTCTCCCTGACAGGAGCACAGTGACCCCTCCCCATGACAGGAGGACAGTGACCCGTCTCCCTGACAGGAGCACAGTGACCCCTCCCCATGACAGGAGCACAGTGTCCCCTCTCCCTGACAGGAGCACAGTGTCCCCTCCCCCGACAGGAGCACACTGTCCCTTCCCCCTGACAGGAGCACAGTGTCCCTCCCCATGACAGGGGAACAGTGACCCCTCCCCCTGACAGGAGCACAGTGTCCCCTCCCTGTGACAGGAGCACAGTGACCCCTCCACCTGACCTGAGCACAGTGACCCCTCTCCCTGACAGGAGCGCAGTGACCCCTCCACATGACAGGAGGACAGTGATGCCTCCCCATGACAGGAGCACAGTGATGCCTCCCCATGACAGGAGCACAGTGTCCCCTCCCCATGACAGGAGCACAGTGACCCCTCCCCATGACAGGAGAACAGTGACCCCTCCCCGTGACAGGAGAACAGTGACCCCTCTCCCCCTGACAGGAGCATAGTGAGGCTTCCCTTGGCGTTTGACCACCCTTATTGGGCCATGACCCAAATCTCTTTTCCAGCCCTTTCCTGATTGTCCTTATCTGAGCAAGTCCTTCAATACATCTGTCAATTAGTTGAATTATTCCCTTGTGATACTGAGTTCTGCATTCTCCCATTTTCTGGATAAAGAAGGTTCTCTTCAATTCCACATTAGAGTGTTTTTTAATTCACTCACAGGGGTTGGGCAACTATTGCCCATCCTTTACCGCTTTTGAATTGATGGTGATGAATTGGTGTTATTGAGTACCTTATAGCAGATCTTTGACGTTATCAGTTGGGTATGGTATTGTTTAGCTCTGTCAGTCACACACTATATCCATTGTTTAACATGAATGTTAGTTCACCAGGCTTGCATGTTTTAGTTATGCCTGATGCTGTTCCTGGCATGCTCCCCTGCTTGATCTGCTGGTTTGACAGTAATGATACAGCAAAGGATAATGTTGAACCATGAGGTTAAAAGATTTGATTGAATGCAGTTGTTTCTGCATGAATGGCTCACAGTGTCTCCTGGATGTCCACTTTCAAGCAGCTGGATCTATTCTGAATGCCTTCCATTTTACACAGCGGCAGTTACCAATGGAGGGTAGACCCAGTGGGAAGGTAGGGTTTTCCCAACATGAACATTACTGCTACCGTACTGTCAGAGACAGAAGCATCTGCAACAGGTACATTGCTAAATATCCTGGTAAGTAATTGCTTTTTTCCCTTCAATTTGATTCCCTTGCCATGTGTTACAACGCTAGTCTGGCAATATGTCTCAGTTAGCAATGGTATTATCTGCTGAGCCACCCCATATGATGGACAAGGGAATCTGCCTCCAATTTCACAGTGCCCTGTATTATAAAGGTATTTGGTCAAAACAGTATTAGCTTCTTATTAAATTTAATATCACCCACTCTCCCGCCTTCACTCTCACCCCTCCCCAATCTTACACCAAATGCAACAATCTGATTAAATGAGAACCCTAAAATAGTATATGGGCTGCTAAAAACAAGTATACAGATACAAAACATGTTGGAAAAAAACATCAGTCTGTTGACCCAATAGATTGCCATCTGTTATTATTTAGAAGCCTGTGCCTAACTGTGGATGTCATGTTATTGGTTCAATCTAAGTCAAAAAAAAGCTTTCATTGTGTGGGTGAGCCTTGGAAAACACTGGGTGCTTTACAGCCTAAGAGAGGTTGCTGAAGTTTAAGTTTCAACATTTTTTAAGGTAACTGACCATTATACATTTTACGATCTATTGGCAGTCTTAAATTTTGCCCGAGGCATACACGGTGGTACCTCTCTTCAAGATCTTAGTTTTTATTCATCCATGGGATGTGGGCCTCGCTGGCTCAGCCACCATTTGTTGCCTGCCCCTATTTGCCCTCAAACTGATGGCTTTCTACACCATTTAGAGGGTGGTTAAAAGTCAAACACATCACTGTGGGTTTGGAGTCATATGTAGGCCTGACCAGGTATAAATGCCAGATTCCCTCTCCCTAAATGACATTAATGACTCAGATGGGATTTCAGGACAGTTGACAATAGTTACAACATCGCCCTTGGTCTAGCTTTTCTAATTCCAGATTTTATTGAATTCGAATTTCACTATTTCAAACCCACTCCCCAAAACATTAGCCTGGGGTCTCTGGAGTATGGATCGGCTGATTCTAACCATACACCTTCATCAGCCCCAATCCACCTATCATGTGATTTTAAAATAACTTGAGTGTTAACCACGTACAGAGAAAGCCAGGAAAGGTGGAAGGGTCCAGGCCCGAAACGTCAGCCTTCCTGCTCCTCTGATGCTGTCTGACCTGCTCTGTTGCGCCAGCTTGCACTGTGTTATAGAGGTAACAAGGTGTAGAGCTGGATGAACACAGCAGGCCAAGCACCATCAGAGGAGCAGGAAGGCTGACGTTTTGGGTCGAGACCCTTCTTCAGAAAATCCCTGCACTGTGTTATATCAGCTTAATAACGTGTAGTTTTACAGATTTTCAGCACCTTGAACAACTCTCTGGGGCTTCACATTTAAGGATCTGGGAGGGACCTGGAAGAGGGCCGGAAACAATGAGTTTAAAGGCTCATTTTTTCAAATTGGGAAAGGGGATCGGAAGGGATAGTGTTTTTTTAGAGGAGAAAAAAAACACTTCACAACTCAGAGATAACAAAGTGTGGAGCTGGAGTAACACAGCAGGCCAAGCAGCATCTGAGGAGCACAAACGCTAATGTTTCGGGCCCAGGCCCTTCATCAGAAAAGGGGGATGGGGAGAGGGTTCTGAAATAAATAGGGAGAGAGGGGGAGGCGGAACGAAGATGGATTCTCCAGCATCTGCAGTTCACATTATCTCTGATCACAATTTTAACCTCACTGTGAAGCCTCTTCCAGGGATGCCTAACCTGAAGAAGTTACCCTCCTCCCTCTGGACCAACCTCAGGGGATCTCTCTCCCACTGCAACTCTCTGGTACTCTCCTCTCCACCTATCTTCTCCTCTATCCATCTTCGGTCCGCTTCCCCTTCTTTCCCTATTTATTCCAGAACCCTCAACCCATCCCCCTCTCTGATGAAGGGTCTAGGCCCGAAACGTCAGCTTTTGTGCACCTGAGATGCTGCTTGGCCTGCTGTGTTCATCCAGCTCCACACTTTGTTATCTCGGATTCTCCAGCATCTGCAGTTCCCATTATCTCTGATACAAGTTCACAACTCAGGATGTTCCAAAGCATTTGACAGTCAAAGAAACACATTTTGGAATGTACCCAAATGCAATGCAGTACGCAGAGCAGCCAATTTGAATCGGAATCCAGGAATATGCATAGAGCAGATAGGGGCCATTCAGCCCATGTGGTCTGCACTAACCCTCAGAAGAGCATCCCACACAGATCCACCCCAAACTCTACATTTCCCATCGCTAATACACCTACCTACACACCCATAGACACTATGGGGAAATTAAGCATGGAAAACCCACCTCGCCTGCACATCTTTAGACTGTGGGAGGAAATCAGAGCACCCAGAGGAAACCCACACAGATACAGGGAGAACATGCAAACTCCACGCGGACAGTTGCCCGAGGGTATTTGCAGATGACAAACTCACCTAGATGGCAAAATGATATCAAAAATGGGAAGTGTTGAAAATACTCAGCCTATTTGGCTGCATCTAAAGAGAGAGAATGACACAGTTAATGTGTTGAGTCCAATGATACTTCTTCACAACTTGGTCCTTGATCCCAACACCATGAGCCACAACTGAAACACTGAAAAGTCACATGAAGCAGGGAGGAGGGGACGGATCTATCTGCTGCTGGAACTAAATGAGGAGGGTAATATAGCCACATGATCACACAAGGCTCTCAGAACAGAAAGAAGCCACAGTATAATAAAACATAGCCACAGATGTTGGAATTGTGAAACAAAAACTGAGATTTTCGGAGAAACTCAGCAGGTTTGGAACCATCTGTGGAGCCAGAAACAAGAGTTAATGTTTTGGGTCCAGTGACTCTTCTTCAGAACGAGGCCACTTGGTCCGTTGCGTCTGTGCCAGCCCAGAAACAATCCACGGAGGCTGATATCTCTTTCCTGCAATTTGATCCATAGCCCTGCAGGGTGCAGCACTTGATGTGGATGTCAGTCAATCTTTCAAATGAGTCCAGGGAATTCTGCCTCAACTATCATTCCATTTGGTGAGTGGAACGAATTGAGAAAGTAACAGGTCCTGCAGAGATGTATTCCCCTGCTGGCTAGGGGAACACAGGTGCCATTACATCTTATGTATGTTTCATTTTCTTTTTGTAATTATTGTAATCATAGTTTCTGAAAAGTGAATTTGCTGGTAGACAGGATAATGAAGAAGGTATCAGAAATAATGGGAACTGTAGATGCTGGAGAATCCAAGATAACAAAGTGTGAAGCTGGATGAACACAGCAGGCCAAGCAGCATCTCAGGAGCACAAAAGCTGACGTTCATGTGATGAAGGGTCTAGGCCCGAAACGTCAGCTTTTGTGCTCCTGAGATGCTGCTTGGCCTGCCGTGTTCATCCAGCTTCACACTTCGTTATAATGATGAAGGTATGCTTGCCTTCATTGGCCAAATCAAAGAGTATAGGACTTGAGATGTCATGTTGCAGCTATACACGTCGGTGGTGAGGCCATTTTTGGAATACTGCATTCAATTCTGGTCTCCCTGTTATAGGAAGGATGTTGTGAAACTTGAAAGGGTGCAGAAAAGATTTACAAGGACGTTGCCAGGGTTGGAGGTGTTTCAGCTAATAGGGAGAGGCTGAATAGAATATTTTTGCTGGAGGCTGAGGGGTGACCTTATAGAAGTTTATAGAATCATGAGTGGCATGGATAGGATGCAGAGTCAAAGTCTTTTCCCCAGGTTAGTGGAATCCAAAACTAGAGGGTCTAGGTTTAAGATGAGAGTGGAAAGATTTAAAAAGGAACCTGAGGAGCAACTTTATCACACAGAGGGCATTGTATGGAATGAGCTGCCAGAAGATGTGCTGCAGGGTGATACAATTACACCATTTAAAAGGCATCTGGATGGCTATATGGAGACAGTAGGAACTGCCGATGTTGGAGAAACTGAGATAACAAGGTGTAGAGCTGCATGAACACAGCAGGCCAAGCAGCATCAGAGGAGCAGGAAAGCTAACGTTTTGGGCCTAGACCCTTCTTCAGAAATGGGGAGGGAAAGGGGAGAAGAGGGAGAGGGGAATGGAAGATGGATAAAAGAAAATATAGGTGGAGAAAGGTGGACAGGTCAAGGAGGCTGGGATGGAGGCAGTAAAGACGAGTGTTGGTGGGAAGTTAGGGTAAGGGTTGCTCAGTCAGGGGAAGACGGACATGTCAAGGAGGCGGGGATGAGGCTGGTAGGTAAGATGTGAGGAAGGGGCGTGAGGTGGGAGGAAGGGATAGGTGGGAGAAATGACGGACAGGTTACGGCGGCGGGGATGAGCTGGGCTTGTTTTGGGATGTGGTCAGGGAAAGAGAGGTTTTGAAGCTTGTGAAATCCACATTAATACCACTGGGCTGCAGGGTTCCCAAGCGGAATATGAGTTGCTGTTCCTGCAACCTTCGGGTGGCATCGTTGTGGCACTGCAGGAGGCCCATGATGGACATGTCGTCTAAGGAATGGGAGGGGGAGTGGAAATGGTCTGCGACTGGGAGGTGCAGTTGTTTGTTGAGAACAGAGCGTAGGTGTTCTGCAAAGCAATATCCAAGCCTCCACTTGGTTTCCCCAATATAGAGGAAGCCACACTGGGTACAGTGGATGCAGTATACCACATTGGCAGATGTGCAAGTGAACATCTGCTTGATATGGAAAATCATCTTGGGGCCTGGGATAGGGGTGAGGGAGGACGTGTGGGGGCAAGTGTAGAACTTCCTGCGGTTGCAGGGGGAAGTGTCGGGTGTGGTGGGGCTGGAGGGGAATGTGGAACGAACAAGGGAGCCATGGACAGAGTGGTCCCTCCAAAAGGCAGATAAGAGTCGGGAGGGAAAAATGCCTTGGGTGGTGGGGTTAGATTGCAGATGGCGGAAGTGTCGGAGGATGATGCGTTGGATCCGGATGTTGGTGGGGTGGTATGTGAGGACGAGGGGGATTCTGTTTTGGTTGTTATTGCGGGGACGGGGTGTGAGGGATGAGTTGCAGGAAATGTGAGAGGTGCAGTCGAGGGTGTTTTTGACCACTGTGGAGGTGAAATTGCTGTCCTTGAAAAACGAGGACATCTGGCGTGTCCGGGAGTGGAATGCCTCATCTTGGGAGCTGATGCGGCAGAGGCGAAGGAATTGGGAATAGGTGATGGCATTTTTGCAGGAAGATGGGTGGGAGAAGACGTATTCTAGGTAGCTGTGGGAGTTGGTGGGCTTGAAATGGAAATCAGTTTCCAGGTGGTTTCCAGAGATGGAGACAGAGAGGTCCAGAAAGGAGAGAGAGGCATTTGAGATGGTCCAGTTAAACTTAAGGTTGGGGTGGAAAGTGTTAGTGAAGTGGATGGAC
Organism: Stegostoma tigrinum; assembly: GCF_030684315.1. Classification (NCBI taxonomy): domain Eukaryota; kingdom Metazoa; phylum Chordata; class Chondrichthyes; order Orectolobiformes; family Stegostomatidae; genus Stegostoma; species Stegostoma tigrinum. The sequence goes on from NC_081360.1 coordinate 95,948,170, forward strand.
TGTTCGAGCTCCTTGGATGGTTATATGAATAGGAAGGGTTTAGAGGGATATGGGCCAAATGCTGGCAAATGGGACTGGATCACTTAAGGATATCTGGTCGGCATGGATGAGTTGGACTGAAGGGTCTGTTTCCATGCTGTACATCTCTATGACTCCCACAGTTCAAAGATGTGCAGATTAGGTTGTGTGGCCTTAATATCCCGGGCACAAAATGCAGTGGATTGTCACTGCAGTTCAACCAATCTGCTCCCGAGGGCGGTAATGAGAGGTATGGGCCCTTTAAGGGTGCAGCAGCGCCACTGCCAGGATGGTAGCAATACTGCAGTTAGCGGGATCTCAGAATGAATCCAGAACAGTTGAGGGTTGTGTTCAGAGGACCAGTTAAAAATTAAGCTGGCTGCAATATTTCAGAAATTGTTCACGACAGGAAGCCATTGCAAAGATATTAATTGCCCGTGTAACTGCCCTGCAGAGCAGAGGAAAATGCGGGCAGAATTATTGAGTTACTAACTCAGTGATGTGGCCGGCCTGAATTATTATCTTAAATGAGCAGTTAACAGTTGAATACAATGGGAAAACGGGTCTCCAATTCCTCCTAGTAATTCAACTACTTTCATAACGGCAGCAATTGAGATAATTCGTGTTTATTCAATGTAATTGCAGAACCAGCTTGAAAGCTGAAATGAGATCAAGTAATAATTATTCTCAGACACAATATGTTGTCTAATGAATGTGTTTTGCAACCTGCAGTGATTTTATGGTGTCTTAAATATTTGCTTAGCCGCTTGAGGGGTATTACATTCGGAAATAGTCTGTATGTTGTAACAACAGATTCCTACACAGACGCAAGGAGAGAAACTTTTGCTTGCAAATGGCCACTCCCTTTTCCTTGCCCTCATTTCTATTTCCTACGGTTCAGATCCATAATAATTATCTTATGAATAATTTATTGGAGCATAATAATATTTGCTCAGGAGGTTGGTTCAGGTCTCTTCATTTGCTTATCTGTAATCAAACAGGATAAGGTCTATTGCCCAGGGTAGTGGAGTCCAAAACTAGAGGGCAGAGGTTTAAGGTGAGAGGGGAAAGATGACATTTTCAGACAGAGGGTGGTGAATGGAATGAGCTGTCAGGGAAAGTGGTGGAGGCTGGTACAATAACAACATTTTAAACGGCATTCGGACGGGTGAATGAAGAGGAAATGTTTAGAGGAATATGGGCCAAATGCTGGCAAATGGGACTAGATTAATTTAGGATATCTGGTTGGCATGGATGAGTTGGGCTGAAGGATCTGTTTCTGCTCTGTTCTTTACGACTCTACAAGTTTTTACTGTAGGGTGAATGGACATTGACCCGAAACTCTGTTACCGCTGAGGCATCACCTCTGTTTCTGTCTCTCCAGTGATACTGTCAGGAATGCAGATTATCTCTAATTTCTCTTTTGACTTTATTTGCAGGATTTAGGTCTAGCGTTTGTGATACTGTGCCATATGGGTTAACACTTCGGCTACTACAGAGCAGAAGAGACAGATGCCTTTACTGTGGGTCTGGGGAATGAAGTAACACTGGAGAGCCTGCAACATAGAATGAGGCTATTTGGCCCATTATGCTTGTCCTAACTTGCAGCAAGAGCACTACAGCTCATCGCACTCTGCCATTTACCCCAGTGTCCTGCAATGCTTTCTCTTCACAGAATGATCGCAGTCCCTCTCAAAGGACGCAGTGATGTATTGGTATTAAATCTGAAAGGGATAACTTTTTTCTTAAGCAAATGTATTCAGGGATGTAGACCAACAGCTGGTATCTGAAGTTAGATCATGATCTCATAGAATGGTGGAACAGGCTTGAGGGGCTGAATGGTGTGCTCCTGTTCCTATGTTCCCGCGCTATTGTTGCTGGGATGGTAGCACATGTTCCAAAAATGTTTGGGAAATGTTCCAAAGACCCTGTCATTATTCCCATCATGGCACAAAGGGAATTCTGAATTCAGTAAAATATGGAATTAAAAGGCTACTGATAGAACAATTGTTGTTAGGGCACTTCAGGGAAGAAAGTCTGTCATTTTTATCTGGTCCAGTGATCTATTTCCACAAAAATGAGGTTGACTCGTAACGGCTGTCTGAAAGGCCCAGCACTCCAATCAGTTGTATCAAAACAAGTTAAAAAAAAGTATCAAACACAGAGGAAGAAAACTGCATGGACTAGCAGGCATCAACACAGACAGTGCTAATAACAACTGTCGAAACTGCAAAGTCATCTTCACCAACGCCTGGGGGCTCGGACCAAAATTGGGAGAGTTATCTCACAGACTAGTCAAGCAGTGGCCCGGTACAGCCATACTCACAGAGCCACATCTCACAATGTCCCCGGCACCAACAGCACTGTCACTGGAGCGGAAGTAACACAACGGTATATGTCAGTTGGGAGTTGTCCTGGGGGGGCCCTCAACTTGACTCCAAACCCAATGACATCTCACTGCGTTAGGCCAAACAATGAGTACGGAAGCTTCTTGCTGATTACCACATACCACCCTCCCTCGGCTGATGAATCAGTCTCTCCTCCACATTGAACAACACCTGGAGGAAGCACTGAGGTTGGCATGGGCACAAAATGTATTCTGGGCAGGGGGTTTCAGTGTCCACCACCAAAGGAAGTTCCGCAGCAACGCCACTGATGGGGCTGGTCAGGAAATAAAGGACATAGCTGTTAGACTGGGCTTGCAGCAGTCAGTTCGGGGAACCAACAAGGGGGAGAAATACACTTGACCTCATCCTTACCATTCTGCTGACTGCAGCTGTACCTGTTGGTGACAGTATCGGTAAGAGTCCTCGTGTCCCACACAGAGAATATTCTCCATCCTTTTGTGTGGCACTATCATCATGCTAACTGGGAGACACTTCAAACAGATCTAGCAGCTCAAGACTAGGCATCCATGAGGTGCTTTGGGTGTTTAGTGGAACAGATGTGTACTCCAGCACTGTCAGCAATCTCATGGCTCAGCATATCCATTACCATCAAGCCAGGGGTATAACCCTGGTTTAATGAAGAGTGCAGGAGGGCATGCTAGGAGTAGCACTGGGCATACGTGAAGCTGAGGTGCCAACCTGGTGAAGCCACCAAACAGGGCTACTTGCACACCAGACAGTGAAAGCAGCAAGTGATAGACAGAGCTGAGCAATCCCACAACCAACAGACCAGATCTAAGCTCTGCAGTCCTGCCACATCCAGCCACGAATGGTGGTGGGCGATTAAACAATTCACTGGAGGAGGAGGCTCCACAAATATCCTCATCCTCAATGATGGAAGAGCCCAGCACATCAGTACTAAAGATAAGGCTGAAGCATTTGCAGCAAACTTCAGCCAGAAATGCTGTGTGGATGATGCATCTCAACGTCCACCAGTGATCCCTAGCGTTACAGGTACCAGTCTTCAGCCAATTCAATTGTCTCCTTACGATATCAAAAAAATAGCTTGAAACACTGGATACTGTAAAGGCTATGGGCCCTGACAACATTTTGACAATAGTGCTGAAGACTGGTGCTCCAGTGCTTGCCATTTCCCTAGCCAAGCTGTTCCAATACTGTTACAACACTGGCATCTGTCCAATGCTGTGGAAAATTGCCTGGGTATGTCTCCTGTACATTAAAAGCAGGACAAATCCCACCCAGCCAATTACCGCCCCTTCAGTCTACTCTCAATCATCAGTAAATGGAAGTTGTGGTTGTCATTGGCAAGGTCCCAGGCACCTTTCAACCGAGTGGCTTGCTCAGGGCTGTTCAGAGGACTGTTAATTCTCACATTGCTGTGGCGCTGGTATCACATGTAGGTAAGGGTGGCAGATTTCCTTCCATAAAGGACATTAGTGAACCAGGCTTTTATGACAATTGACAAGAAATCTCAGTCACCATCATCGAGACAATTTGAGATTTTTTGTGAAATAGATTCAAAGTTTCAACCAGTTTTTATTTAAACTCATGTCCGCGGAACACTAGTCCGTGTCTCTGGATTATGAATCCAAAGGCCTTTTGTCTCTAATCCTGGGTAACTATTAAAACGGACACTTGGCTCAGCTCTGGCCCCTCAATAGATCATTCTCATTATCACTGATGACCCTCCTCAAACCCACAACACTGTTTGATACCTCCCTGACCAGAGGTCCCTGGAGCTGGCTCTGCCCATTCTGCACCAAATGGGCCAAAATGCCAAGGAAGTGACAAGGAAGATACAAAAACCATACACGCATGACCGTCCCATCACTTCCTGAAACACCTTTCCAATGACCTGGCGCCTGAACCCCAATCATCTACCTAGTACTCTATCCCCTCACCTTCCCTCATTGACCTGGCAACCTACCCTTCCTCCTCAATGCCCCTCACTGTCCTGGTACTCTATCCCCCTCACTAACCTGACACCCTCTGACTAAGCCCAATTGATGTCCTATTTACCTGGCTCCCTACCCTTTCCAGCTTCATCTATCTGCTACCCGACACTCCCAGCACTCTAAGACTGCACTAACCTTACAGATAATTTTTTTGAACCAACCAGTTCTGTTTGTTATGATAAACCTCTGCAGCAGGTAGGCCTTGAACATGTCCTCCTGGCTCAGAGGGACGGCACTGCCACTGCACCAGAAGAGCTCCCACATTTCCCTTATGACAGCAGCTGTCAAAGTGACTATCAGGGCCTTAATATTTCAGGATACAGCAGCTGACTGCTGGGAACAGGGTGTATGAATTGCCTTTCTCTGGCAGGATTGAACTGAACTGCAATTGTACATTTTTCAAGGAGATTTGAGCAGAATTTCCTCTCAGAAAGGCAGAGCTCCCTTCTTTCATCAGAAAGGAATGGTCTAAGTGGCTGAGATAACAAGGTGTGGAGCTAGATGAACACAGCAGGCCAAGCAGCATCAGAGGAGCAGGAAGGCTGACGTTTTGGGCCTAGACCCATCTAAGTGGCAGTGTGCATGAGGCTGCCAATCCTTGGAAAGTCAGAGAACCATAGAATCCCTACATTGCAGACAGATGCCTTGTGGCCTGTCGAGTTTGCTTGGACCCTCTGAAGAGCATCCCCTCCTATTGTCACAGCCTTCTGCCTGATAAGACAGCTCTGTCCTGCTCCACAGATTCTGCCTGACCTGCTGAGCATTTTTCCTGTGTTTTGTGTGTTTTTTTTGATACAGTTTTCAGTCACTTGTCCCTGTGAGAGTTCTGCTGGCCTTAACGGTTCATCCAGCAAATGCAACAACAACTTGCATTTAGAAGGCACACTTAACATCCCAGGGGATCAAAAACCGACATTGATTCGAAGAATGGAGATGTTTTCTTGAAGAAGTCGGTTTTTAGAAGCGTCTTCAAGGAGGGTAGGGAAAGGGGAGATAGGGATGTTTTGGAGAAAATACCAAGGTTTAGGGCATAGATATTTAAGGTACAGTATCAATGAGGAGCAAGGTATTGGAACATTTCTGCGCATAGCTTCTCCTGAGCTTCATAAGGATTGTGTTAATTAGGCTTTCTCTGATGTGCAATTTGTGATTTAATGAGGTACAAAGTTATCTGGCGCCATCAAGTGGCTGACATGAGTATTTTCAGGGAAAACACCCGTGGCCAAGAGTTTAAATTTGTACAATACTTGTAAATGTTTTTAGAGCCTCAGCTAAACACGGGAGATGAAAATGCGAGGTGCCCCATTGTCCAGCATTTAAATGACAGAATAATAACAGCACAAAGTGAAATTCCTGAAGAAGTGGTGCAGGTAGGCTCAATTAAAACGCTAAAATAGAGGCAATGGCCCCGCGGTATTATCACTGGACTGTCAATCCAGAGATCCGGGTGATGTTCTGGGGAGCCGGGTTCGAATCCTGCACACGGCAGATGGTGGAATTTGAATTCAATAACAATCTGGAATTAAGAATCTAATGATGACCATGAATCCATTGTCAATTGTTGGAAAAGCCCAAGTGGTTCACTAATGCCCTTTAGGGAAGGGAAGCTGCCATCCTCACCTGGCCTGGGCTACATGTGATGCCAGACCCACAACAATGTGGTTGACGCTTAAATGCCCTCTGGGCAATTAGGGACGGGCAATAAATGTTGCCTGGCCAGCGACACCTTCATCCTGTGAATGAATGAAAAAGGGAAGACGTTCAGACAGGTACATGAATAGGAAAAGTTTGGATGGATATGGACCAGGAGCAGGCAGGTGGGTCTAGTTTACTTTGGGATTATGTTCGGCATGGGCTGGTTGAACCTAAGGGTCTGTTTCTGTGCTGTGTGACTCTAAGATTCGATAAAAGAAGGCCACTCTGCCCACTCTGCCTACTGGAACTTCGAGAGAGCTACTGAATTAGTGCCATTGCTGCTGTTCTTTTAGCATACCATTCAAAATTGGAACTTTTCAATCAAATGTATTCAATTTTCTTACCTCAATTAGATAAAACCAATTCCTGCACACCATCCTTGCTGGTGTTCTGCGTAGCTTATGTAAACACAATTGAGTAATATGTAAACTTTTGAGAATTTAATGAACTTAACCTGACAATGTATGATCTATCAACCTAAAAACAAAATTTTTATTTTAACATTGTGGATTCAGCAGACCTGCAATTTGCAACATTTTGCACCTGATAACAACTTACATGCTCAGGTTTACACAAAATCTTATTATTTTATGCTTCATATTGAATTTAACGGTTGTCTGTAACTACATCATGAATTACAATTACTTGTTTTATTGGAATCATCATCACAATTTAGGAAATGCTGCCATGATGATTTATCAATAAAGCAAATCTTTTCATCGGGATTAGTAAATGATCTGGTTACAAATGTGTGAGAAAATGGGAACCTGTCTTTTTTTGATCCACCACATTTCCTTCTACGTTCGTTACCTGATTTCATGCACTGAACTATTAGCCAAGACACAAGAGCAGGAGAAACAGGAGCAGGAGTCGGTGGTCCCACCCCACATATTCTTCTGAACTCTGATGAAAGTCAGCGTTTGGTCTTATGTGGGTAATGATTGGCCCAGCAAATCCTAGAGTTTAACAGTGTACGTGAAAGGAAAAGAAGTGACTGAAGAGAATATGGAAACCAGTGTCTGCAATTTTCCAAAACTCGCTGGATTTAAGTGTGGATCCTGCAGATTCAAAGCTGGCAAATGTAACCGGCAAACAAGAAACAAGAGAATTCAGCACAAGAGAAGGCCACTCACCCCTTCGAGCCTGTTTTGCCATTCAGTAGGATCATGGCTGATCCTCTATCTCCAAGCCACATTCCTCCTTTCTCCTTGTATCTCTCAGAGTCATAGATTCATACAGGACAGGAAAGGCACTTCTGCTTGTCAAGCCTGCACTGACATAATGATCACTAAAGGTGCACTAATCCCAATTTCCTGTCTCATATCCTTGAATGTTATGATATTCTGTATCTTTATTCCAAACAGATAGAAGGATATTTCATGGCTGAGGGACAGAGTCCCTACCTGTGAGCCAGGAGGTTCAACCCTCAAGAGGGTTGGAATATAAAAGCAGCGATGTGCTTCTGAGGCTTTATAAAGCTCTAGTTAGCCCCCATTTAGAATACTGTGTCCAATTTTGGGCCCCACACCTCAGGAAGGACATACTAGCCCTGGAGCGTGTCCAGCGGAGATTCACACGGATGATCCCTGGAATGGTAGGTTTAACGTATGATGAACGGCTAAGGATCCTGGGATTGTACTCATTAGAGTTTAGAAGGTTGAGAGGAGATCTAATAGAAACTTACAAGATAATGTATGGCTTAGAAGGGGTGGATGCTGGGAAGTTGTTCCCGTTAGGCAGGGAGACTAGGACCCGTGGGCACAGCCTTAAAATTAGAGGGGGTAAATTTAAAACCAAAATGAGACGACATTTCTTCAGCCAGAGTGGTGGGCCTGTGGAATTCATTGCCACGGAGCGCAGTGGCGGCCAGGACGTTGGATGCCTTCAAGGCAGAGATCGACAAATTCTTGATCTCAGAAGGAATCAAGGGCTACGGGGAGAGTGCAGGGAAGTGGAGTTGAAATGCCCATCAGCCATGATTTAAATGGCAGAATGGACTTGATGGGCCGAATGGCCTTACTTCCACTCCTATTCTTATGGTCTTATGGTCTTATGGTCCCACCTGTTCCAGAGGTACACGATAACATCTCTGAACAGGGATTATGAAATCTATTAAAAACAAACAATTAAATCATCTCCTTTTTTAATATATTTGCCGAAGAATGGAGTAAACAGTGAGCCTCAGGCCAGTTTGTCTGATATCAGAAACAAAAATAGAAATTGCTGGAACAGCTCAGCAGGTCTGGCAGCGTCTGCCAGAGAAATCAGAGTTAACGGGACCAGCCTCCACAAGGCATTGTCAAGTTCAAAGGCTGGCCCTTTGGGACCCTCAGCTACTTATAATCCACATTTACTGACCTCAGCGAAGCTACCAGAATTAACTTATCCGGGTTTGCTCAGTAAAACACTAGGTGGCATGCGCAGCAAACTTTTAAAACTTTGTAAGAGTAGTTTCCACTTTCTTGGCCAATGTTTATACCTCAGTCAGTGTAACCAACAACAAATTTACTGATCATTTCAGAGATTTCTGAAGAAGGACCCAGACCCGAAACGTCAGCTTTCCTGCTCCTCCGATGCTGCTTGGCCTGCTGTCTTCATCCAGCTCCACGCCTTGTTACCTTATAACAAACTTACTGATCACTCTCATGGTGCTGTCAGTGAATTCTTAATCTCTGCAAATTAACAGCTACACTTTATAACATTGACTGCAGTCCAAAAAGTACGTCACTCACTGCAAAGCATTTTGGGATGTTGAGCAAGGGGTCTGGGGGGGTGGGGGGGTGGTGTGGTAAAAGGTTATCAGGGCAAGGCGAGTGTAAAGTCAGAAACAAGCTCAGAAATCGCCAGAACAACTAACATTTCAGGTCCTGTGAGTCTTCTTCAGAGCTGATTGTAGCTCGGAAAAGGTTGCTAGAGAAGGAGCGGGAGGATGAGTAAAAGGATGGGCGGGGATGGAGCCAAAGAGAGAGTGAAGAATGGTTGGGCAGACAAAGGAATGGGTACAAACCAGCCTGGTGCTGCCAATGGCGACCCTTAGTGCCTGACAACAGACTGATTGTGGTAGCGGCCCATGCCATAACATAGTGCATGGGGGGAGAGGTAAGGACAGGGAAGAAGGTGCTTATGCCCTAATATTATTCAACTTGATGTTGAGTCCTGTAGGGTCCCCAAATAGAAAATGAGGTGCTTGTGCAGAGCCTCACTGGGACATTGCGGCAAGCCCGAGACGCAGACGCTGACCAGGGAACACAGCAGTGTGTTGAAGTGGCAGGGAACAGGACGCTCAGGGTCATTTTTGCAGACAGAATGTCGGTGTCGTGCGAAATGGTCACCCAGTCTATGCTTCGTTGCCCCCGGACGAAGAGGAGATTACATTATGAGCAGTGAATGCAGTAGACCAGATTGTGTGCAGGTAAAGTCCTGCTTCACTTGGAAGGTGTTTGGTGCCTCAGATAGTGAGGGGGAAGGAAGTAAACAGCAGGGTTACTGCAGTGGCATGAGAAGATTCCATGGGTTTGGGGAGACGTTGGGAGTGGAGGAGGAGTAGACCAGGGTGTCCCAATAGACAATTTGCTTAAAGCAGCTCCCCCACACACAGTTGTGTGATAGTATTCAGACATTTATTTTGTGTTTAGTTGGTTGACCAATAAAGATTGGCCAGGACATCAGTACAAACTTGAACTTTTCATCTTTCAAGTAGCGCCACAGGAAGTCCAAAGGTACATTCAGTCAGTGCCTGCTGTAGACCAGAAGCCCTCACGCAGTACTGTGCTGGAATTTAAGATGGGACTTCGTACCCGAGCATCTGGAGACAGACCTGAACCTAATGAACCCTTCTCTCAGGTGAAAGTGTTACCAATGAGCCACAGATACAAAGCCTAATGGGGGCATATGACCCACATGAAAGGCACATCCATAGAAACGTCAAGTATAAGTAGCATTTCAGCGTCACTAAGAGAAGATTGTGATCAGAGATAATGGGACCTGCAGATGCTGGAGAATCCAAGATCATAAAGCGTGGAGCTGGATGAGCACAGCAGGCCAAGCAGCATCTCAGGAGCACAAAAGCTGACGTTTCGGGCCTAGACTCTTCATGAGAGAGGGGGATGGGGAGAAGGTTCTGGAATAAATAGGGAGAGAGGGGGAGGTGGACCGAAGATGGAGAGAAAGGAAGATAGATGGAGAGGAGAGTATAGGTGGGGAGGGGATAGGTTAGTCCAGGGAGGACGGACAGGTCAAGGAGGCAGGATGAGGTTAGTAGGTAGGAAATGGAGGTGCGGCGTGAAGTGAGAGGAGGGGATAGGTGAGAGGAAGAACAGGTTAGGGAAGCGGAGACAGGCTGGGCTGGTTTTTGGATGCAGTGGGGGAGGGGGAGATTTTGAAGCTTGTGAAGCCCACATTGATACCATTGGGCTGCAGGGTTCCCCAGCGGAATATGAGTTGCTGTTCCTGCAACCTTCGGGTGACATCATTGTGGCACTGCAGGAGGCCCACGATGGACATGTCATCTAAGGAATGGGAGGGGGAGTTAAAATGGTTCACGACTGGGAGGTGCAGTTGTTTATTGCGAACCAAGCGGAGGTGTTCTGCAAAGCGGTCCCCAAGCCTCCGCTTGGTTTCCCCAATAGAGAGGAAGCCACACCGGGTACAGTGGATGCAGTATACTACATTGGCAGATGTGCAGGTGAAAATCTGCTTGATGTGGAAAGTCATCTTGGGGCCTGGGATGGGGGTGAGGGAGGAGGTGTGGGGACAAGTGTAGCATTTCCTGCGGTTGCAGGGGAAGGTGCCGGGTGTGGTGGGGGTGGAGGGCAGTGTGGAACGAACAAGGGAGTCACGGAGAGAGTGGTCTCTCCGGAAAGCAGACAGGGGTGGGGATGGAAAAATGTCTTGGGTGGTGGGGTTGGATTGTAGATGGCGGAAGTGTCGAAGGATGATGCGTTGTATCCGGAGGTTGGTGGGGTGGTATGTGAGAACGAGGGGGATCCTCTTGGGGCGGTTGTGGTGGGGGCGGGGTGTGAGGGATGTGTTGCGGGAAATGTGGGAGACACGGTCAAGGGCGTTCTCGACCACTGCGGGGGGAAAGTTGCGGTCCTTGAACAAGTTGGACATCTGGGATGTGTGGGAGTGGAATGCCGTATCCTGGGAGCAGATGCAGCGGAGGCGAAGGAATTGGGAAGAGGGGATGGAAATTTTGCAGGGGAGTGTGTGGGAGGAGGTGTATTCTAGATAGCTGTGGGAGTCAGTGGGCTTGAAATGGTCATCAGTTACAAGCTGGTTGCCTGAGATGGAGACTGAGAGATCCAGGAAGGTGAGGGATGTGTTGGAGATGGCCCAGGTGAACTGAAGGTTGGGGTGGAAGGTGTTGGTGAAGTGGATGAACTGTTCGAGCTCCTCTGGGGAGCAAGAGGCGTTGCCGATACAGTCATCAATGTAACGGAGGAAGAGGTGGGGTTTGGGGCCAGTGTAGGTGCAGAAGAGGGACTGTTCCACGTAACCTACAAAGAGGCAGGCATAGCTTGGGCCCATGCGGGTATCCATGGCCACCCCCTTTGTCTGTAGTAAGTGGGAGGAATCGAAAGAGAAGTTGCTGAGGGTGAGGACGAGTTCGGCTCGGTGGATGAGGGTGTCGGTGGAGGGGGATTGCTCGGGTTTGCGGGACAGGAAGAAGCGGAGGGCCTTGAGGCCATCTGCATGTGGAATACAGGTGTATAGGGACTGGTCGTCCATGGTGAAAATGATGTATTGAGGGCCAGGGAATTGGAAGATCTGGAGGAGGTGGAGGGGGTGGGTGGTGTCACGGACGTAGGTAGGGAGTTCCTTCTTCCTCCATTACATTGATGACTGTATCGGCGCCGCCTCTTGCTCCCCAGAGGAGCTCGAACAGTTCATCCATTTCACCAACACCTTCCACCCCAACGTCCAGTTCACCTGGGCCATCTCCAACACATCCCTTACCTTCCTGGAACTCTCAGTCTCCATCTCAGGCAACCAGCTAGAAACTGATGTCCACTTCAAGCCCACTGGCCCACTGACTCCCACAGCTACCTAGAGTACGCCTCCTCCGACCCACCCCCCTGCAAAAATTCCATCCCCTGTTCCCAATTCCTCCGCCTCCGCCGCCTCTGCTCCCAGGATACGGCATTCCACTCCCGCACGTCCCAGATGTCCACGTTCTTCAAGGACCGCAACTTCCCCCACCACCCGGAGTGGTCGAGAACGCCCTGACCTTGTCTCTTGCATTTCCCACAACACATCCCTCACACCCCGCCCCCGCAATAACCGCCCTAAGAGAATCCCCTCGTCCTCACATACCACCCCACCAACCTCCAGATACAACGCATCATCCTCCGACATTTCCACCATCTACAATCCGACCCCACCACTCAAAACATTTTTCCACCCCCACCCTTGTCTGCCTTCCGGAGAGACCACTCTCTCTGTGACTCCCTTGTCCGCTCCACACTCCCCTCCAACCCCACCACATCCGGCACCTTCCCATGCAACCGCAGGAAGTGTACACCTGCCCCCACACCTCCTCCCTCACCCCCATCCCAGACCCCAACATGATTTTCCACATCAAGCAGATGTTCACCTGCACATCTGCCAATGTGGTATACTGTATCCGGTGTACACAGTGTGGCTTCCTCTCTATTGGGGAAACCAGGCGGAGGCTTGGAGACCGCTTTGCAGAACACCTCTGCTCGGTTCGCAATAAACAACTGCACCTCCCAGTCGCTAACCATTTCAACTCCCCCTCCCATTCCTCAGACGACATGTCCATCATGGGCCACCTGCAGTGCCACAATGATGCCACCCAAAGGTTACAGGAACAGCAACGCATATTCCGCTTGGGAACCCTGCAGCCCAATGGTATCAATGTGGACTTCACAAGCTTCAAAATCTCCCCTTCCCCCACTGCATCCCAAACCCAGCCCAGCTCGCCCCCTCCAGCCACTGCATCACAAAACCAGCCCAGCTCGTCCCTGCCGCCCTAACCTGTTCTTCCTCTTACCTATCCCCTCCTCCCACCTCAAGACGCACCTCCATTTCCCATCTACCAACCTCATCCCGCCTCCTTGACCTGTCCATTTTCCCTGGACTGACCTATCCCCTCCCTACCTCCCTACTTCCCCACCTATACTCTCCTCTCCACCTATCTTCTCCTCAATCCATCTTCGGTCCGCCTCCCCCTCTCTCCCTATTTATTCCAGAACCCTCACCCCATCCCCCTCTCTGATGATGGGTCTAGGCCCGAAACGTCAGCTTTTGTGCTCCTGAGATGCTGCTGGGCCTGCTGTGTTCATCCAGCTCCACGCTTTGTTATCACTAAGAGAAGATTGGTAGCTTTTTGAACTTTGCATTCATGCTCGCCTTTGGTTAGTCCACTTTTGGAATACTGTGTTCAATTCTGGTCTCCCTGTTAAAGAAAAGATGTTGTGAAACTTGAAAGAATTCACAAAAGATTTACAAGGATTTTAAGATAACAAAGTGTGAAGCTGGACGAACACAGCAGGCCAAGCAGTATCTCAGGAGTATAAAAGCTGACGTTACTGGCCTAGACCCTTCATCAGAGAGGGGGAGGGGGAGAGGGTTCTGGAATAAATAGGGAGAGAGGGGGAGGCGGACCGAAGATGAAGAGAAAAGAAGATAGGTGGAGAGGAGAGTATAGGTGGGGAGGTGGGGAGGTAGGGAGGGGATAGGTCAGTCCAGGGAAGAAGGATAGGTAAGAGATTACAAGAGAGTTGCAGTGGGAGAGAGATTCCCTGAGGTTGGTTCAGAGGGAGGAGGGTAACTCCTTCAGGTTAGGCATCCCTGGAAGAGGCTTCGCAGTGAGGTTAAAATTGTATCAGTGATAATGGGAACTGCAGATGCTGGAGAATTCCAAGATAACAAAGTGTGAAGCTGGATGAGCACAGCAGGCCAAGCAGCATCTCAGGAGCACAAAAGCTGACGTTTCAGGCCTAGACCCTTCATCAGAGAGGGGGATGGGGAGAGGGAACTGGAATAAATAGGGAGAGAGGGGGAGGCGGACCGAAGATGGAGAGAAAAGAAGATAGGGGAGAGGAGAGTATAGGTGGGGTTACAAGGATGTTGCCAGGGTTGGAAGGTTTGTGCTATAGGGAGAGGCTGATTAGACTGGGGCTATTTTCCCTGGAGTGCAGGAGGGTGAGGGGTGACCTTATAGAAGTTTATAAAATCACGAGGGGCATGGATAGGGCAAATAGTCAAAGTCTTTTCTCGAGGGTAGGGGAGTCCAAAGCTAGAGGGCATGGCTTTAGGGAGAGAGGAGAAAGATTTAAAAGGGACCTAAGGGGCAACTTTTCAAGCAGAGGGTGGTACGTGTATGGAATGAGCTGCCAGAGGAAGTTGTGAATTTAAAAGGCATCTGCGTGGTACATGAAAAGGAAGGGTTGAGAGGGATATGGGGCGAATGCTGGTAAATGGGGCTAGATTTATTCAGGATAAGTTGGGCAATAGTGTCTGTTTCTATGATGTATGTGTCTATGGCTATGACTCTAGAAGCTGAACCATTAAATAAATAATGACAGACTTATATTTACGTAGCACTATTCCTAGCTAGAGAACATTTTGAAGCATTTACAGCTAATGAGGTTCTTTTGATGCGTGATCCTTTTTAAAATTTAAAGCCATCCTGTGCTCAGCAAGCTTACACAAACAATAATTTGATACAGACTAGAGGACAGGGGGATCTGAGATAACAAGGCATAGAGCTGGATGAACACAGCAGGCCAAGCAGCATCAGGGGAGCTGGAAGGCTGACGTTTCGGGCCTAGACCCTTCTTCAGAAATGGGGGAGGGGGAGGAGGTTCTGAAATAAATAGGGAAAGGGGGGAGGAGGATAGAAGATGGATAGTTGCAGTGGGAGAGAGATCCACTGAGGTTTTTTTTCAGAGGGAGGAGGGTAACTTCATCAGGGAAGACAGAACTTTTTTATTGACATTGGGGAGAATAACTGGCCCACAGTCTTCCTTGCTCGTTTTGATTGAAATTGCATAATAAAATAGTTTCGACCAACCTGAGAGAGCAGACAGAGCGTTAGTTTACTGTCTCCTCTAGAAAGTCACACTTCTAACAATGCAGCATTCCCTTAGTGCTCCACTGCGAGTGTCCGTCAGGAAGTTTTTGCATTGTGGTGACTGTGTTCAGATAACTGCTCATTCTGGTTATCATAGTGTAGTGTTCACAGGATGAAACCCTGAGCAGGAGCCCTGTTGAAAATCAAGTTGACACCAACATTCTCCTGCCCTGGCAGCCTCACAGTGCAAAGAGATTCAATCTTATCTGTTGTTTGGACAATGAATTTATTAGTCATTCATAACTCAAAGGTGTTGCTAGGCACACGCAAGTTATACCCTTAGGGGAAATCAATGATCCTTTCAATATAGCCAATAACAGTGTTTCCTCTTCCTCGTGAAGAATGGGTAAATGTCATACTGAAAAACAAATAAAAGACAATCTAAAGTTCTTGATCTGATTTGTTGTCGCTTTGTTTTGTTAGGCTCATTTCACAACTCATCTCTCTCTCCTTTCCACGAGCATTTTCCTGAAATAGCACAGCAATTTCCTCCCAAGCCTTTGGCGGTTTGTCCTCTGTGGCCATTCACTGGGACATAGAGCTGGTGGTCACTGGGAAGGACATGAAAGCTATCCCCAGCCTATTCCCAACCTGTGCCTCTGCACTTACAGAAACACGCATTGTGGTGCCTAGGATAACAGAAAGATAACACTTGCAGAAATGAAAATATTACTAAATTGGAAAGTGTGCAGAAAGGATTTACAAGAATGTTGCCGGGATTGGAGGGTTTGAATTGTAAGGAGAAGCTGAATAGGCTGGGGCTATTTTCCCTGGAGTGGAACAGATTGATGGATGATCAAATAGAAGTCTATAAAATCATGAGATAATGGGAACTGCAGATGCTGGAGATACAAGATAACGAAGTGTGAAGCTGGATGAACACAGCAGGCCAAGCAGCATCTTAGGAGCACAAAAGCTGACGTTTCAGGCCTGCTCCCCCTCTCTCCCTATTTATTTTAAAATCCTCTCCCCATCCCCCTTTTCTGATGAAGCGTCCAGGCCCGAAACGTCAGCTTTTGTGCTCCTAAGATGCTGCTCGGCCTGCTGTGTTCATCCAGCTCCACACTTTGTTATCTATAAAATCATGAGATGTATAGATAAAGTGAACAGCAAAGGTCTTTTCCCTAGGGTAGGGGATTTCAAAACTGTAGGGCACAGGTTTTAGATGAGAGGTGAAAGATTTAAAAGGGACCCGAGGGGCAATTTTTTTACATAGAAGGTGGTGCACATGTGGACTGAACTGCCAGAGGAATTGATGGATACAGGTGCATTTACAACATTTAAAAACATTTGGATACAAACTGGAAAGGTTTAGAGGAATATGGGCCAAAAGCAGGCAAATGGAATGAGTTTAATTTGGGAAAAGAGCTTTGGATCGAAGGGCTTCTCTCTGTGCAGTATGACTCTATGAATTGTCCTCTTTTTCATTCTTGAATGGGCTCTGGGCATCACTGAATAAACTGGCAATTTTTAGCCTACAATTGCCCTTGAACTAATTGACTTGCACAGCTATTTTGGAGGGCAGTTAAAGAGTCAACCACTTAGCCACTGGTCTGGAGTCACGTGTAAGCAGTTTCCTTGCCTAAGATCCATCAGTGAGCCAAATGGGCTTGTACAAAAAAAATTGACACAGTTACCATCAAACTGGCTTTTACTTCCAGATTTGATCAAATTCAAATTTCGCCATTTGAACTCTGAGAACATTAGCCAAAGGCTGTGGAATCTAGCCCAGTGACATTACCATTACAGCACCAGCACTTCTTGTAGTCACTTCCATCCTGAAACACTGACTCAGGGCATTAATCTTGCAGCCAGCTTCCATACGAAGTCACAGGACAGGCCCAAGTACTTTCCTGAAAACTCCGAACATTACAGGTGTCAAGTGATATTGGGATAGTGCAGGGAAATGGCATTAAATTAAATGGCAACAAAGTACTTCAGTAAGGCAATAAAATGTGAGGCTGGATGAACACAGCAGGCCAAGCAGCATCTCAGGAGCACCTGAGATGCTGCTTGGCCTGCTGTGTTCATCCAGCCTCACATTTTATTATCTTGGAATCTCCAGCATCTGCAGTTCCCATTATCTCTGATACTTCAGTAAGGCGTTTGATAAGCTTCCCCAATGCAAGGTGATGGAGAAAGTGAAGTCACATTTGGTCCAGGGTGTGCGAGCTAGATGGACAAAAAACTCGCTAGGCAACAGGAGACAGAGAGTAGTAGTAGAAGGGAGTTTCTCAAATTGGAGACCTGTAGCCAGTAGTGTTCCACAGGGATCTGTGTTGGGACCACTGTTGTTTGTGATATATGTAACTGATTTGGAGGAAGGTATAGGTGGTCTGATCAGCAAGTTTGCAGATGACACTAAGATTGGTGGAGTAGCAGATAGTGAAGGGGACTGTCAGAGATTACAGCAGAATATAGATAGATCGGAGAGTTGGGCAGATAAATGGCAGATGGAGTTCAATCCAGGCAAATGCGAGGTGATGCATTTTGGAAGGTCCAATTCAAGAGCAAACTATACAGTAAATGGGAAAGTCCTGGGGAAAATTGATGTACAGAGAGATCTGGGTGTTCAGGTCCATTGTTCCTTGAAGGTGACAACGCAGGTCAATAGGGTGGTCAAGAAGGCATACGGCATGCTTTCCTTCATCAGACAGGGTATTGAGTACAAGAGTTGGCAGGTCATGTTACAGTTGTATAAGACCTTGGTTCGGCCACATTTAGAGTACTGTGTACAGTTCTGGTCACCACATTACCAAACGGATGTGGATGCTTTGGAGAGGGCACAGAGGAGGTTCACCAGGATGTTGCCTGGTATGGAGTGTGCTAGCTATGAAGAGAGGTTGAGTAGATTAGGATTATTTTCATTAGAAAGACAGAGATTGAGGGGGGACGTGATTGAAGCCTACAAAATCATGAAGGGTACAGACAGGGTGGATAGCGAGAAGCTTTTTCCCCAGAGTGGGGGACTCAATTACTAGGGGCCTTGAGTTCAAAGTGAGAGGAGGAAAGTTTATGAGACATATGCTTGGTAAGTTCTTTACGCAGAGGATGGTGGTCGCCTGGAGCGCATTGCCAGCGGAGGTGGTAGACGCAGACACAGTAGTGTCTTTCCAGATGTATCTGGACAGGTACATGGATGGGCAGGGAGCAACAGGATACAGACCCTTAGAAAATAGATGATAGGCTTAGACAGAGGATCTCGATTGGCGCAGGCTAGGAGGGCCAAAGGGCCTGTTCCTGTGCTGTAATTTTCTTTGTTCTTTGTTCTAAATTGAAGGATCAACCATGAACAAAACCAAGTTGCTGGAAAAGCTCAGCAGGTCTGGCAGCATCTGTGAAGAAGAAAAAAAACAGAGTTAATGTTTTGAGTCCGGTAGCTGTTCCTTGGGATCAGCCACGGCCTATTTGAATGGTGGAGTAAGCTTGCTGGATCAAACAGCTTGCTCCAGATCCCGATGTTCTTATCTGATCACTGACAAGTCTTTACTTTCACAATGTTGGAAGTCAAATTATTTTGCCAGACAACTGTGGAATAGCCCACCAGTAAACATATTAAATCTTACATTCTAAGCTCTCAACTATGATCAGAAAAATAAACTGAATGGCCGTAAGACAAAAGAGCAGAAATAGGCCATTCTGCCCATCAAGTCTGTTTCAACATTCAGTGAGATCATAGCTGATCTGACAATCCCCACATTTGTGTCCTTTCCTTCTAATAATTACTGATTAAAAGTCTATTTCAACCTTTAACATTCTTAATGAACCAGCCTCAACATGGAAAGGCAAGGACTGATTAGAATGGTCAGCACGGCTTTGTGTATTGGAAATCTTGTCTCACTAAGTCAACTGAGTTTTTTGAAGAAGTAATGGAGTGGATTCAACTGATTCACTACCCTCAGAAGAAATTCATTCTCACAAACCTCAAAGGAGCTTTGAAACAACTCCACAGAGGCCAGTACGCCACCATCGATTCACCCTTTATTTACACGTGGGGAATGATTGACACTGATCCAGCTTCCTCAGAGCCAGCTCTCAGAGTGAATGGAAGCTCTGACACTCCTGTTTACACCTGTCAGCCAGGGCTCCCTGATTGGGGCTGTTAATCTGGTCCTTTTAGCGAACTCATATTCTATGAGGAGCATCTAGCTGACCTCATTACTATCATTACCTCCCTCCCCTCTGAGTGAGGACGTAGGCCTGCTCTTCATTTTGTAGCTCCTCCTGGGGTGTTTTAGCACCAGGTCGGGGTCCTCCAACTCTGGCTGTGATATGGCTGGTGTGTAACGCACAGTAGCTCAACTTTTCTGCCCAGAGTCTCTCAGAAGAAATTCATTCTCCTCTTCAGGCAGTAAAGGCATTGAAGCGGTGACAACAGCTGTGTCAAACTCAGTCTCCAAGGTACCTTCAACGCTTCACAGAGAGGAAAATAGTCAGAAAGGCAGTTGAGAAGTGGGGCACATTTTAACCCTGCACTGTTTGTCAGTTTGCAGCTTTCAGTAGGACTGTGCTTAAGAGAGAAATCAGGAGGTCAAAAAGGGGACATGAGATAGCTTAGCTTTGGCAAATAGGGTTAAGGAAATTCCAAAGGGATTCTACAAATACATTAAGGGCAAAAGGGTAACTAGGGATAGAACAGAGCTCCGTTAAAGATCAGCAAGGCTGCCTATGTGTGGAACCCCAGGAGATGAGGGAGATATAAAACAAGTATTTGGCATCAGTGTTTCCTATAGAAGATAGAGAAAGTGGAGAAATAAATTGGGACATCTTGAAATTATGGAGAGGAGGTGCTGATGTTCAAAATGCACGAAAGTGAATAAATCCCCAGGACCTGATCAGGTGTACTCTAGAACTCAGTGGGAAGCTAGAGAAGTGATTGCTGGGCCCCTGGCTGATATATTTGTATCATCGAAAGCCACGGTTGTGGTGCCAGACACTGGAGATGGGTTAATGTGATGTCACTATTTAAGAAGGGTGATAAGGAAAAGTCAAGGAACTACAGATTGGTGAGCCTGACATCAGTGGTGGCCAAGTTGTTGGAGGGAATCCTGAGTGACAGGATTTATATGTACTTGGAAAGGCAAGGACTAATTAGGGACAGTCAACATAGCTTTATGTATCAGAAATCGTGTCTCACTTACTCAATTGAGTTTTTGGAAGAAGTAACAAAGAGGATTGTTGAGGGCAGAACAGTGGACGTGATCTACATGGACGTGATCTATATGGACTTCAGTAAGGCATTTGACAAGGATCCTCATAGTAGACTGGTTAGCAAGGTTAGATCACATGGAAGAGGGGGCGAACTAGCCACTTGGATACAGAACTGGCTCATAGGTAGGAGAGAGAGGGTGGTGGTGGAGGGCTACTTTTCAGACTGGAGGCCTGTGACCAGCGGCATGCCACAAGGATCGGTGCTGGGCCCACTGCTTTTTGTCATTGATATAAATGATTTGGATGTGAACATAACAGGTATTGTTAGTAAGTTTGCAGATGACACCAAAATTAGAGACGTAGTGGACAAAGAAGGTTCCCTCAGAGTACAATGGGATCTTGATAAGATGGGCCAATGGGCTGAGGAGTGGCAGATGGAGTTTAATTTAGATAAATGTGAGGTGCTGCATTTTGGAAAGGCACATTATACAATTAAGTGTAAGATGCTGGGGAGCATTGCTGAACAAAGAGACCTTGGAGGGAAGGTTCATAGTTCCTTGAAAGTGGATAGATAGGATAGTGAAGAAGGCATTTAGTACACCTGTGTTTGTTGGCCTGTGTATTGAGTATAGGAATTGGGAGGCCATGTTGCATCTGTACATTAGCTAAGCTACAATTGGAATAATGTCAGTAATTCTGATCTCGCTGCTATAGGGAGGATGCTGTGAAACTTGAAAGGATTCAGAAAAGACTTACAAAGCTGTTGCCAGGGAAAGGGTTTGAGCCATAGGGAGAGACTGAACAGTCTGTGGCTGTTTTCTCTGGAATGTTGGAGGCTGAGGGGTGACCTTATAGAAGTTTATAAAATCATGAGGGGCAAGGATAGGGCAAATAGGCAAGGCCTTTTCTTTGGGGTAGGGAGGTCCAAAACTAGACAGCATAGTTTTAAGGTGAGAGGGGAAAAGATTTAAAAGGGACCGAAGGGGCAACCACTTAACACAGAGGGTGGTGCATGTATGGAATGAGCTGCCAGAGGAAGTGGTGGAGGCTGGTACAGTTACAACATTTAAAAGAATGGGTATATGAATAGTCATAGAGATGTACAGCACAGAAACAGACCCTGCAGTCCAACTTGTCCATGCCGGCCAGATATCCCAGATAAACCTAGTTCCATACGCCAGCATTTGGCCCATATCCCTCTAAACCCTTCCTCTTCATTAAAAAGGCATTTGGATGGTTTAATGTTGTAATCGTACCAGCCTCCACCACTTCCTCTGGCAGCTCATTCCATACACGCACCACCCTCGGTGTGAAAAAGTTGCCCCTTTGGTCCCTTTTAAATACTTTCTCTCTTAAACCTATGCCCTCTACTTCTGGAATTCTCCCACGCCAGGGAGAAGACTTGTCTATTTACCCTACCCACATTCCTCACGATTTTATAAACCTCTACAATGTCACCCCTTCGTCTCCAACTCTCTGGGGAAAATAGCCCCAGCCTATTCAGCCTCTCCCTGTAGCTTAAAAGCTGCAACCTTGGCAGCATTCTGGTAAATCTTTTCTGAATCCTTTCAAGTTTCACAAGATCCATCCTATAGCAGGGAGACCTGAATCGCGTACAGTATTCCAAAAGGAGCCTAACCAATGCCCTATATAGCTGCAACATTACCTCCTGTACTGACCAATAAAGGCAAACATACCAAACGTCTCCTTCACGATCTACCTGAGATTCCACGTTCAAGGAATTATGAACCTGCACTCCAACGTCTCCGTTCAGCAACACACCGCAGAATCATACCATTAAGTGTACAAGTCCTGCCTTGGTATGCCTTTCCAAAATGCAGCAAAATAGGAAGAGTTGAGAGGAATACAGCCAAATGCTGGCAAATGGGACTAGATTTATTTCAGATATCTGGTCAGCACGAACACATTGCCCAAAGGGTCTGTTTCTGTGCTGTACATCTCTATGACTCTATGGCCCACGTGCTTGTTCAGGGCTGTTGCACCTCCCTGAACTTTGTGTGTCACTGGACCTGACTTCGCATTAACGATGCCTCGTACCCATACAGGGCCATTCCTGTGGCTCCTGCACTAAACTTTATGCACTGAAGTAAACTGACTCTCGCTTCGTGGAGTTATGTGCCCAGTATTGGCGTTCCTGTTGCAATTTCACCACCCACCCCAGACCAGGAAGATCAAATCTAATCTGGTGCAGTCTTCTCCCCATTAGCAACACTGCTGGAGCTGTACCTGTTGTTGTGTGAGTAGTGGTCCAAAACTAAAATAGAAACTGGGACAGTTTAGTATCCAGTGAAGCTGTAGGCTGTTTCATTAAGCCTGCCTTCAAAGTTTGGACTGCTCTTTTTGCCAGACCTTTGGATGATGATAGATGGTATAAAGCTGTCCTTATATGATGAATTCCATTCAATTTCAGAAAATAGCCAAATTCTCTGCTGGTAAACAATGGTCCATTCTCTGTGAACAACTCTTTCAGGAGTCTGTGCATTGTACAAGATGTGCACAGTTTTTCTATTGTTGTGCCCATGTATGATGAATGAGCTCTATGCATGTCCAGCTACTTTCAGTGGGCATCCACAACATCTAAAAGCACTGAGCTCATGAAAGGGCTGGCATAGTCAATGTGTAACCAAGTCCAGGGTTTACACAGCCATCCCCACAAATATGGGGCAGCTGCTGGCAGGAAATTTTGTCCTAATGGCAGTATGGGCACTGCCCCACCAGCACAGCTGGGTCTGCTCCCAGTTCTGGCCTCCAGACATAACTTCTCACCAACAACTTCATTTTGGAAACCTGAATCACCCTGGCGGGGTTTGACCAGTATCTGGCAGAGAGTTTTGCTCGGTACAACCATTATTGCTCCTCATAACAATATGCTGTCCTCTACTGCGATCTGGTCTCTCAGGGTCCAAAGAGGTTTTTCTGGTTGTGATGTACCTTTGGTTTCCCCCGTGATGAACAGCTGTTTCACTTTGTTCAGGGCTAGATCATTGTGTCCAAAGTCTGAAATTGTCAGCTGCGACTGGAAGTGCATCCAAAGAATTTAAAACCGTTACACCACTGTTGGTAATGCTACTTGAAGAGTCTCTATCTGCCAGCAGGATGTGGGTCAATGCATTAGCTGCTAGTTGACCTCCCAGACTGTGTTCCAACTTGTAATTACATGTACTTAGTATTAGAGCCAATTACTGAATTTGGCTTGATGCTAGGAGTGGCATAGCTTTGTCTCTTTGTGTTGAGCTGGCAGGGGCTTGTGGTCTGTTATTATTACAAATTTACATCCGTAGAGGTATTGGTTGAACTTCCTGATTCCAAATATGATCTTCAAACCTTCCAGCTCAATCTGGGCGTATTTATGCTTGGCATTTGCCAAAGTTCCAGATGCATATGCTATTTGGCGTGCCGCTACTTTGGGCCATCTAGGAGGTAATGCCATACAGGGAGTCATCGCATGTCAACACCAGATCTTGCTTGGGGTCATTGTGTGCCAGTATTTTAAGAGGATGATAGCTGTTTATTCACTTCCTTGAAGTTTGTGTCATGGCTGTGTGACCACTTTTTTTTTTAAATTAAAAAAAAGAGTTGCTGCAAAGGCACCAGGGTGGAGGCCAGGGTTATGTACAAACTTTCCATAATAGTTCATTAGCACAAGGAAGGATCTAAGCTCCCGCAGATCTGGGAGCCAGGGCATCCTGCTCCTCTGATGCTGCCTGGCCTGTTGTGATCCTCCAGCTCCACACTGCGTTACCTTTGATCACCCTCACTTTATCTTCTAATAGGTGTACCCCATCACACCTTGACTTGTGTCTTGTAAATAGTGGACAGGATTTAGGGAGTCAGCAGCAAGGCTGCTTGTTGCAAGATTCCCAGTTCCTGACCTGATCTGGCAGCCACTATATTTGTACAGCTAGTTCTGTTGGGTTCTGCTTGATGGCAGCCCTAGCATATGGAAAGTGAAGGATTCAGCATTTAGAATACCCCTGAATATCAAGAGATGATTAGATTCTTATTAGAGATCATCAATGCCAGCATTTGTGGTGCAAGTGTTATTTGCCCATTGTCAGCCCAAGCAAGGATCTTGTTAAAGATGGATTGCTTCAGAATCTGAGTCATCCTGAATATTGATTGCACAATGAACACGTCCATTGCTGGCTTATGAGGGAGGCAGTGATGAAGCAGCTGAAGGTAGCTGGGCTTAGAACACAACCCCAAGGAACACTCAATTGCAAATATGGGCGATTTACTAGAAATGACTGTCCAGGACAAATAAAAAAATACCAAGTGATTACCTGGAGCAGAGATGACTGATCTCCAAGAGCCACAATCATTTTCCTACGTGCCAGGTCTGACGCTGACCAGAAGAGGTTGCTCCCCGATTTCCAGTGATTCCAGATTTTCTAGGGTTCCTTGCCATCACACTCACGAATGCTGCCTTGATAAGTCACGCACATCTGGAATTCAGCTCCCTTGTCCGTGTTTGAACAAAGGCTATAATGAGGTTCAGGATTTGAGTGGGCCTGACGGAACTTGAACTGGGCATCATTGAGCAGGTTATTACTGATGAAGTACTGCTGGATAGCACTGTTGACGACACCTTGAATCATTTCACATTTATTCTCCTTAAACGGTAAAGTCACGATAATCTCAAAAGACAATGAAATGACTGATGGGGTTTAAAACCAGAGGATCACCACAGCTCAGGTGGGGGTTTAAGTTGAGAAGACAGGACCTGCAATGGTAATCACAGTCCGAGGCAGCAACTGAGCCCACATCATTGACATCACTCTGCATCACAAACCAGCTGTTCAGCAAACTGATACCCAGATGGGGCAGTAATTAATCAGGATAGGTTTGTTCTTATTTTTAAAAAAAATAATTATAGGACATACCATGAACAATTCTCCACATTGTCAGGTAAATACCTGTACTGGAATAACTTGGCTAAGGGAGCAGCAAGTTCTGGAGCACAAGTCTTCAGTACTGTTGGCAGGGGTTCAGGGCCCTTGGCCCTCAGGGAGCCAGTGCCTCCAAACACTTGATGTCGCTGGAGTGAATCAACTTGGCTGGGGACCACTGAAGGATTCTAGGTGGATCATCCACTTGACACTTGTGGTTGAAAATTGCTGTGAATGCCTCAACCTTGTCTTATGGCACTGAAGTGCAGGGCTCCCTATCACTGGATCTTGGGAAACTGTGAAGCTTCCTCCACGTCTAGTAAGTAGCTTTAATTGTCCACCACCATTTATGACTGGATGTAGCAGTACTTACATCTAATCTAGTCGCATTTTCTACCATTTCTCATTTATCCTGCTTTGCATTTCAGCTATCCCTTTTTGTAGTTTCATTAAGTTGACATCTTAATTTCTCTAAAAAGTTATTTCCCCTACAACCAAATATGCTTCTATTTTCTTTAGTAGCTGGCTAGTGCAACCATTTAGCCCAGAGAAGGATGCAAGAACACAAATAAGTTCTTTATATAAAAAAAACAAGAAACACATGCAACCAGAAGACCAGTTTTATTTCTTTGTGCATTAGCTATGAACTGAGCAATTCCAACTGCATTGCATATAATCACTGGGAATGAGCGACATCACAGGCTGTAACACCACACAGAAGTGAACATCAGGGCTGTTTGCATCCAAAAAAAACATGTTCAGAACACAATGCTGTGGAAGACATTGAAATAATTCACCAACAGAAACTTTTCAATTAACAAACTGATGTTTCAGTATTGGGAAATTGACTTTTTTAAAATAGAACAATACTGAAACAAGCCACTTCAAAAATCAGAGTCGGGAAACTATTGTATTTACACACACTCACAGGTGGCAATGACTCACACTGAACATAATAGACATGAGTCAAGATAAACTATACAGATGGCTCACTTAAAACAACAACCCATGATTGCAAGGAAAATTAATAACTCACTCATGAGAAAAATACATGATTGCAGGTTTTACAATAATTAAAATACTGGTAAGTCAGGCCCTCAGGATTGGAGACAAACCTGCCAAGGCTACAGCAGCATTTAAAATAAAAATAAAAGATGATCAACATCTTAATTCAGCCTGCTTACAATGATCTGGACAGGTTTACGAGTCATCGAATAGGACTCATGGGCTTATTTGGCATCAGATGTCCCTGGGGTAGGGGAAGGAGTGGAAGTAAAACGTTAAAAAAACACTGATGCAGACTGTTACGCAGATTATCCAGCAGGACACACAGAGTATGGAGGGGTGTCAGGGACTGGTGCGACCATCATGTTCATCTGTTAATTCCCACCATGCAAACCCATAAGATGAACTGGATACCTGCGGACCCCAGGAAGGCTCAACGGACCTCATGGCCAGACTCCACAAAGTTGGCAGTAATCCCTTCCTTTTCCTAAAAGGAGCAGAGACAGATGCAGAACTGTGCAACATTTTGAGAATGGAGTCATTAATGCTTCAGGCAAAACAACACCTCACAACCAGGTTTAGAGAATCAACTTTCCAAAATTCATGGAAGACAAATTAACCTTGAACAAGGCTGAATCAGTGATGCCAATCTGATATCACCTGCAGCTGCTGACCCTCCAGAATTGTCCTGGGTCTCCTAGATTTAGAAAGATCATCTCCTGACACCGCAGGGAGGAAAAAAAAAGTTCAACACTTCGTCTCTTTTATTTTGAAAACCACAGTTGGAAAAGAAGAGAGAATGTTCAAGTGACTGCCAAGAAATCAGCCAGAGTAATAAAAAGAGGCTTTTTGCTTTTTCACTGGTCAGAGACATTGCCACACAGCCAATGGGAAAGGGTTGTGAAGGGGAATGGGATGGAAGGAAGGTAATCTGGGATGCTGTACCTCAAATACAATGCTATCCAGAATTAGCTGCAGACTCGTCTCTAATCACTATTCTAGCCTATGAACAATGAGAAAAGAAACCCCCAAGCCAAAAGCAACAACATGAAAAACCCAGATGACTGACTTTGTCACTTTTGATAACATACCAATAAAAATCAAGATCCTCCTGCAATTCTCTATAGTAGATAGGCTCATTTAGCAGTCACCCAACATTCATTTCATTGATTCATTTTTATCTCTCCAGAGGCAGGAGGAATTCTCAAAAATAATGAACCAGTGAAAATAACCCAGTGGACATCCCTTTCCGTACATTACATTAAAAAATAAGAGTAGGATCACCAAAGGGAAAAGTCAGATGCAGTTCAAGGGTATAAAACCATCAGTACATTCAGTTTCCAACTGCTCATTTCTGTCATTGCCCTAATATCATCCAATGAACACAAACTGCATGAATAATCAAGCTTTACATTGGCTGCTTAAGGACCATACATAACTGCATCGCTTACATGATGGCCTCCTGAAGCATTTGGAAGGTCAGCTCAACGACCCCTTAAAAAGCAACACCAGTAATTTTAAAACAAACACAACCTTCTCCCACTTCTAACCTGGATATCACATAATACCTTAGATATGTTTTTTGACTTTCCCATATGCTCAAATTGTCACAACAGAACTTCATGCAATGGAGAAACTAGAGTAAATTGCTGTTTTAATGGTAGAACTGCTTGTTCAAGGACCTGCTGCCCCTTGAGCATTCAAAGCACCATAACCCAGTGCTGGTAAACATGAACCACAGGCTGAATGCTTCACATTTACAATGGCAACTTCTGTTTTTCGGCTGACAAAACACGAGGAAATTGCGCTGGTGCAGGTCTTCCATCTACAAGCTCCAGGAGCCTCCTCCCACCTCTCTGCTCTTTCCTATCCAACTGGTTACTGAACACGCTCAGTAAAGTTTTCTGGGAAAACACTCCTAGCGGTCTTCAGATCTTTGCGCTGAATCCAGTCAATCTCCTTTATGCCCATGAGCCAACCTTCATCCTGTGGACGAAAAGATTACAAATAAACAGTGATGTAACAGTGGCAAAATGTCAGCTCTCTCATCTCAGATGGTGTGGAGTTCAATTTTTGTTCCTCAGTGAGGGTTGTCACGGTAAAGGGGTAATTTGAGACCCCAGGAAAGGCTGCCCCTGACCTTTTGTACTTTTTCCCGCAGGTCCAGGTAAGGGTCTCATGCTCAGTTAAATTTCAATAGTGACAGCCAGAGAGCTAAAGCCAACATTTGGATCCACTATTTATTTCTCATGAGTATGGACCCAGATTGTATCCTATTCATCTCTTTTGAGAGTTTCCCATTTTTCATTCGCTGCTTTATATGGCTGGCTCAGTTTTTCAATTTCTGACCAATGATACCCCCAAGGTATTGGTAGTGGTAGTGGAAATTCAGTAGCATTAATGCCATTGAACTCCAAGATAAAAATGGTGAGCCAAGTATACTCGGAAATTCAAGAACATATCAAGACATCACTGGGTAGCCTTGTGGCTAGACCTGAATTTAGAAGGAACAAGAACATTTTGTAATTCCTTCCATAACCACAGGACTTTAAATGGATGAGAAGTGCTTTTTGGAATCTAGTCACCAACAATGCAGAAGTGTGGCAGCTTATTTACCCATTGGATGGCCCAACAAACAAGACCACATTAAATGTATAATTTGACTGTTCAGTGTTGAAGTGTCAAATATTGCTTTGGTCACCAGGGAAGACTTCACTGCTCTTCGTCAACATAGTGGCTAAGGATCCTTACCAGAGAACAGACACAACATCCATTTAATATCACCTTTCAGGCGAGATATCTGGCAATGCAGCACTTCAGGGTTCAGCAAGTCAACTTAGATTACGCTCAAGTGGGGTTATATACTATTACAATCACATTCCTTGCCAAACACCAATCCAACTGCTCCTTTACTGAAATTTGTAAATACATTTGAACTTATCAAATTGCAAATTTAGGCTTTAAACACATCTTCAGATATAGTTCCCATTTCCTCCACTCCATAGCCATCTCAGCAAGTGAATGACTTTTTATGCTTTGTCCTACAAAAAGCCAAATTCTTAGATCTCACTATTGTAAAGATAGTGAAGGGAATGCAATTCTCTATTTCCATTTGTGAAGCTGAAAATGTTGGAAATACGAAGATCAGGCAGCATTTTTAGCAAGAACAAAAATTAATATTACAGATCAGGATGAAAGGTTGAAAAAAGGTCTCAGACCAGACACATTAATGCTGCTAAGCAGCAGAGGAGCAGGAAAGCTGATGTTTCGGGTCGAGACCCTTCTTTTACGGTTAGCCTGATGTCAGTGGTGGGAAAGATGCTGGAGTCAATTATAAAAGATGAAATTATGACTCATTTGGATAGCAGTAGCAGAGTAGGTCAGAGTCAGCATGGATTTATGAAGGGGAAATTGTGCTTGACTGATCTTCTGGAATTTTTTGAGGATGTATCTATGAAGATGGATAAGGCAGAGCCAGTGGATGTAGTGTACCTGGACTTTCAGAAAGCCTTTGATAAAGTCCCGCATAGGAGATTGGTGAACAAAATTAGGGCACATGGTATTGGGGGCAAAATACTGAATTGGATTGAAAATTGGCTGGCTGACAGGAAGCAAAAAGAGTAGTGATAAACGGGTCCCTTTCGGAATGGCAGGCAGTGACCAGTGGGGTACCACAAGGTTCGGTGCTGGGACCGCAGCTGTTTACGATATACATTAATGATATAGACAAAGGCATTAGAAGTAATATTAGCAAATTTGCTGATGACACAAAGTTGGGTGGCAGTGTGAAATGTGAGGAGGATGTTATTAGAATACAGGGTGACTTGGACAGGCTAGGTGAGTGGACAGATGCACGGCAGATGCAGTTTAATGTGGATAAATGTGTGGTTATCCACTTTGGTGGCAAGAACAGGAAGGCAGATTACTATCTCAATGGAGTCAAGTTAGGTAAAGGGGAAGCACAACGAGATCTACGTGTTCTTGTCAATGAAAGCAAGCATGCAGGTACAGCAGGTAGTGAAGAAAGCTAATGGCATGCTGGCCTTCATCACAAGAGGAATTGAGTATAGGAGCAAAGAGGTCCTTCTGCAGGTGTACAGGGCTCTGGTGAGACCGCACCTGGAGTATTGTGTGCAGTTTTGGTCTCCAAACTTGAGGAAGGACATTCTTGCTATTGAGGGAGTGCAGCGTAGGTTCACAAGGTCAATTCCCGGAATGGCGGGACTATCATATGTTGAAAGATTGGAGCGACTGGGCTTGTATACACAAGTTTAGAAGGATGAGAGGGGATCTGACTGAGACGTATAAGATTATTAAGGGATTGGACGCTGTGGAAGCAGGAAGCATGTTTCCGCTGATGGGTGAGTCCAGGACCAGAGGATCCAGTTTAAAAATAAGGGGTAGGCCATTTAGAACAGAGTTGAGGAAAAACTTCTTCACCCAGAGAGTGGTGGATATATGGAATGCTCTGCCCCAGAAGGCAGTGGAGGCAAAGTCTCTGGATACTTTCAAGAAAGAGATGGATAGAGCTCTTAAAGTTAGTGGAATCAAAGGTTATGGGGATAAGGCAGGAACAGGATACTGATTGTGGATGATCAGCCATCATCATAATGAATGGTGGTGCTGGCTCGAAGGGCCGAATGGCCTACTCCAGCACCTATTGTCTATTGAAACATCAGCTTTCCTGCTCCTCTGATGCTGCTTGGCCTGCTGTGTTCATCCAGCTCTACACCATGTTATCTCAGATTCTCCAGCACTGGCAGTTCCTACTATCTCTACATTAATGCTGCTCCTCTCCACAGATGTTGCCAGGATTGCCGAGTGCTTCCAATGATTTCTGTTTATATCACGGAGAACACATTTGCTTTGGTCTCAAACAGTGTCAATTTTCCGACACTTCATTTCCAATTGATGCACTCAAACCCAGATGGAGGTCCCACCACGGATGCTGTAACATCATTTAGTTGTTGAGAAGTTTACATTTGTAAGGGGAAAAAAACACATTTTTTGATGCCCAGAGTGGCATTATCAACCCATTATCTATCACATTGTTGATTATGGAAGCTTGCAGTATGCAAATTGGTTGTCTTGCTTCCTTTCTGACCATGGTAACTATACTTTCAAATGTAAGTCATTGGTTTTAAAGCACTTTGGGACAAACTGAAGTTGTAAAAGGAAAAATAAGGAGTTACATGAAATAGAAAAATTTCCATCTTTTTCAACTCCACCCTCACTGCAGAACAGTCCACACCTAACTGAAGTCATGAAGCACCTCTGACCACAGTTAAAGTTTATGAACTACTCACCTGTTCTTCTGGGTTTTCATGAGTAACAACAAAAATAACATCGCCTGCTTTAAGGTTTAGCTCGTCAGTGTCTGTTGCATTGTAATCATGGACAGCCCGAACCTGCCACAATAAAATTCATCACAATTCATACAGTTTCAGTTTCATTTTACTCTACAAAACCTTCAGTATCAATTCTTATTGATCCCTGATGCCAATATTTCCTTGGCATGAATTAGCAGCTTCAAGTTGTCTACATTAACGAAAATATCCAAGGTGATCCTTTACACGAAAGATTTAAAAGGAAGGAATTCCAGTGTTTAGGGCCTGAACTGAAGGCACAGCTACTAATAATAGAGCAGAAGGAAGTGGAAATGTACAGACACCAGAACTGCAGCAGCACAGGGATCACAGAGGATTGCAGGGCTAAAGAGATGGGGATCAAGGACACTGGCATTGTGATCTATGTAATGATTTGTTAAATTGAGGTCCTGTCAACCTTAGGCCCTGTGACTTCTACTATCTAGAAAGGATGAGGCTAGTAAATACACCATCCCTTCCAGCCAAGGTGAATGGTACTTCAAGTTGCACCACTAGTCTCGTTTGACTCTCCTAGAAACAAGTTCAGGCAGCAACTCCTGGCATAAACACATTTGGGCTTGTGACAGACTAGCTGAGGAAAAGACAAAGTCAAGGACTGATTTCAGGCCAAGGCTTCACAGTAACACTGCTTATTCGGTAATTCCACAAACTGCTGCACGTGGTAATTATAGATACTCCAGGCTCAGCCATGTAGTGACATTAGGCAAGGGCTATTGACTACTTTGTGAATATGTTCATATGCTCTCCAATCTATTGTCGAATGTAATGTTGCAGTCTTGTTCTATAATGTTCTAACTCCACCCACTCAATGGTATTTATTCTCAATGAGAAGCAGGTCTGTGGCAGTACTGCAAGTTTGCTTTAGGGTCCCAACATCCTTAAACATGCAACTGAATTCTCTATTTGCTTTGCCCAACGTAAATTTCATCACCCTGCAAGTTGCTACACTCCACATCTCTCCTCAACAGTACAGTTGTTGGCTCCAAGTGAGGACAAGCATTATTCACTGCACTGATCCCTGTCCAGGAGGATAGGGCAAAATATAGAAGGGATATATAACTGCAGTGTCTCCCATCCACACTCATTCAAAACAAATAAATGCCCTGCTGAACATGTGACAACTGGTGGATTTGAGTTCTTTTTCAGGTCAAACCTGAATGATAGGAGTAACATTGAAGTAGCTGCTGCTCCCAATGTATTTTGGTACAAAATTAAACTCGACACCCACCTTAAACTGAAATCCAGGGGGCATTTCCATGTCCTCAGCAGGGACTGTGTCATAGACAGCTCCATTGGCCGCTGCTGGAAGTGTCTCTGTTACTACAGCTGGCAAAGCATCCTTAGACTAAATTTAGGGGAAAAAAGAATAGCATTTAGCATTCTGCAAATTTTAACTTATATTTAATGCAAATATAGGCCATTGATAAAAGCACTTCATAGAAGTATTTTATCAAATAAAATTTGACACGGAATTACTTGAACAAACACTGGAAGGGGACGAAGGCTTTGTCTAAAAGTACTAAAGAGCTTCAAGGTTTGCCACGGCTATGGAGGTTTTGGGAGGGAGCTCCAGAGTTTAGGGCCTAGCTACCTAAAGGTATGGCCAAAACTAGAGCACTTAAGTTAGTAAAATGAAGAGGCTGGGCCATGGGGAAAACAGATGATATCTCTGAAGATTACGAGAATAGGAACAGGCAATGCGAAGGATTCTAAACCACAGATGAGAATATTTAAATTGGATCCTGGTCCAGCAATGCCTCACTCTGGTCAGCGAGCAAAGGGGAGTTAGTGAATGAAAACTGAAATCACACAGGTAGTAACATTTGGCATCAAAGTTCGTTTGCCCTCTTGACATTTCAGACAAACATAGCCTTCACCACCACTTCCAGCCAAGTACTTTTCTGGGACTGCTCATTGGTAAGCATCAATTGGGGTCATCTTTTGGGAGAGATGCTGAACTTACACCTACTTTATGTAGAAATCTCATCGCAAATTCTGGAATATCAGGGGGGATTCTCCTCACACATGCTGATCAAGACTGATGGCTCAATCATCAAACCAGCACCAAATCTGATCAACTCAGCTTGCACACAAGTCATTGGATAGTCTCCTGTGCAGAACGGCTACCATAATTATCTACAAAACAATAGCAACTGCACTATAAAGCAATATATTGGGTACAGTGCTCTTGGACGATGTAAAAGGTTCTTATAAGTTTACCATTTCCACATCTCTCAATTCAATTGGGGTCTTAGGGTGCATGAAGATTGAACAAGGCGATATCAAAGTCTGGGGGCTAGATTGTTGAAAAGGCACAGCCACCACTGGAGAACAGAAAAGGAAATGGCAAGTATAGATGCGGCTGGAGTCAGAGAAACACTTGATTTCTCAGAACACTGGCAACTATTCAAAACAGAGAGGATTTGGAGGGTTTTAAATAAAAGCAGTTTGCAAATGAGACACTGGGAGACCAAGAACCAAAACCTTGGACATGTTGCAACCGCTTAAGTTTGGCTTCTGCTGTGTGGTCCCACCAAAAGGTGAGCACAGCTCTAGTTCAATCAGACATCAGCAGATCCACTCTGCTCTCCTGTTTAACCAATTTGTGCATTATTCAAGTCCCAGGGTAGAAGAAAACTCAAAGGTAGCAGCAGAGTGAAACCTGATTCTAGGCAAGATTTAGTTGGCCTGTTCCCAGCTGTTCAGTGGAACATGTGAGAATGACAGACAGAAGACCACCAGCTCAGATGAGTAAGATAGTTTAACCAGCATCTTAGATCAGATTCCCTGAAAACGTAACAGGTTTATTAACTGCTATGAGACAGTACAGAACCAAGATAAGTAGATGGACTCGTGACACAGATCAACCACAATCTAACAGAGGTCTGCAGGCTGAAGTGCCTCCTGTTGCTTTGGTAGAAATTTCTGTCAATATTTCCCTCACCATGGCAAGGTCTGTACCAGTTTCATTTTCCAAACTTTCATTCTTTGGTTCTGGCAGTGCCTCCAACTGAAATTCAGGGAAATATTAATTAGATCAAAGACTGGCATCCAACATTACAAATCGTACAAACAGTATCAAAATGCTTTCATTATTAAGGCATAGTAGAATTCTGGACATTGACTATGCTGGAGGGCCAAACGCTCAAGAGAAGTTCAAATCACAGTTTGGGAATTAAAATTCAACTGATCTAGAATAAAATGTTAGTCTCATGAATACATCGTTGTAAAAATCCAACTAGTTCACTGAGAATCTTCGGGGAGGAAATCTGTTCTCCTTGTTTAGCCTCTCTTATACACAGCAATGTGGCTGACACTTCAGCGCTCAGCAAGCCATACTTGGTATTAAGCCACTATAGAAGAAAACATTATGTACCTACACAATGCAGCAGCTCATCTCCATCAAGGACAATTAGGGAGGCCAGCAGCCACTGATGCTCATGTGCCCAGAACAAGTTTTTTTTTAAAAATGCGTGCTGTTAAATTTAAGTCTACCTGCCCTTCAGGGGATGCTCAAAAAGATCAGTGTGCCAGGGCAGTACAGCGGAATGTCACATTGTCAGCAGTGCTGTCTTTACCATGAGATTTCAGGTGGGAATAATAGCATTGAGATTATAAGTGGAACAGTGGAGTCCACCCTGGTGTCATGACTAATACCTCAGCCAATCACCAAAACATTAATCATGCATCTCATTTTTACTATGCATAAAATGGCTAGTTCCTTACAACATTGCCTCTACTTCAAAAAGATAGGTCACTGAATGCAAAAGCATGCCAGTCCAATGTCCCAAAAAGGGCCAGTATAAACATTTTCTTCCATCTTGTCCATTAAATAGAACGGACAAGTGAAGACAATAAAACTACCAGAGCGCTGCACAGGCATGATGGGCAGACATGCCTCCACCTGTGCTCCAAGATTCATTGCTCAAGTTCACCTGTGACTGTGGACAGGCAAGTTTGCACCTTCCCAACTTGTACTCAGGTACTGGGCTGCAAAGTATCAGTTACTACTTTCAGTGTGAGAGAGGAAAGAATTACATTTCCCTTTACCGGTCCCTTTCTAAACTCTCCAGCCTTGGGAATGTTTGCTAGATGGGAGTCTGCACATGGATGGGTGGGAGGAAGGGGGAGAACCTGTATGATCCTTTGAACTTCGGCCCTCAAAAGTCTGCCTTTGTCAAATGCACCCCATCGGATGGTTGGAATAATTAACCTGCTAACTTATTCACTTTCACTAACTCATCTGGCCCTCAGAATTTGTCCTCTTATTTTCATCTCATCAATCAAAAGGAAGTTGATCAGTGAAGCAAGCTAAGCAACTTTATGCTTTCGTTGCTGAAGTGAGCTATATTTCTGGCCTTAAATTAGTTTCAATTTGATGTTCACAAGGAAAACAATTAAAAACAATTTCAGATGCTACGAAAATCAAGCCAAATGGTCTATGAAAGTCACCAAAATACACCCATACAGTATTAGTTATATAAAATCTTGGCTCCTACAACATCAGAAGCAACTTTATCTTCAGTTTCCTTCTCTGCAACTTCACCAGTGGCACTCACTTGCTCCACTGCCTGCAACAGATAAAATGCAAAATTTTTTTAAAAAATCATAAATGCACTGAAGTCACAAGTCGTGCACAGCACCGACCTTATTTATATGCCAATTTTAACAATGATAACATTTCTAAGGTGTTTTCCAAAGTACCCCAAACCACACAAGGTAATGAAGTGACCAAACGTTTGGTCGAAGAAATTGGTTCAAGAAGCGTCTTAAGGAGGGAGGAAAGAGGTACAGCCCCAAAAACTTACCATTAATCCCTTAATTGAGAGCTTCTTTTGCCTGTTTGCACTAGATCAGCAGCAGTCATATTCCACACTCTGCCATCTTAAATATATTTGCAAGCATAGTGTTAAAATCCACACTTTTGGAAATGTCATAAGGAACTCTTCAGGCCAGGAGAAATGTTCAGCTTAGTTTTGGGAGAAAGATGAAGAAGAATGTCTTGTAGCCTTCACAAAAACTATGGATGAGGTGCTAGAAGACTAGAGGATGGCTAATGTGGTGGCAAGGAAAGGCCAGTGAACCACAGACCGGTGAGCCTTAGGTCAGCGGAGGGTTAGCTGTTGGAGGGTATTCTGATGGACAGGATTCATGTGCATTAGCAAAGGACAGATTAGATATAGTCAGAATGGCTTCGTGTATGGGAAATCGTGTCTCACTGATGTGATTGAGCTTTTTGTGAAGAGGTGACAAGTAAGATTGATAAAGGCAGAGCACTATATGTTGTTTATATGGACTTCAGCAAGGCATCAACAAGGTTCTACACAGACTGGTTAGCAAGGTTAATTCACAGAATCCAATGGGAGATAACCAATTAGATGCAAAATTGGCTTGAAGGTAGGAGACAGAGTGGTGGCAGAGGTTTTGTTTGGACTGGCAGCCTGTGACTAGTGGCGTGCCGCAAGGATCGATTCTACGTCCCGTGCCTTACTTTATTTATATGAACAATTTGGATGTGAATGTAGGAGGTGCAATTAGTAAATTAACAGATGACACCAAAATAGGCAGTGTAGTGGGCAAGATCTCAATGGGTGAATGGACCAAAGGACTGGCAGATGGAGTTTAATTTAGATAAATACGAGGGGTTGCATTTTAGTCAGACAAATCAGGGCCATGACTTTTACACTTAATGTAAGGGCCCTGGGGAGTGCTGCCAAACAAAAAAAACCTTGGGGTGCAGATGCATAGCTCATTGAAAGTGGAGTTGCAGGTAGACAGACTGGTGACGGAAGCATTTGGCATACTTGCATTCATTGGTCAGTGCCTCGAGTATAGGAGTTGGGATGTCATGTTGCAGGTATACAGGACATTAGCTGAGGCCAATTTTGGACTGCTGTGTACAGTTGTGGTCTCCCGGCGATAGGAAAGATTTTTTTTGAACTTGAAAGGGTTCAGAAAAAAATTTACAAGGATGCTGTCAGGATTGGAGGGTTTGAGCAGAATGGGCTGGGGCTTTTTTCCACAGAGGCTGAGGGATGACTTTATACAGGTTTATAAAATCATGAGTGTAAATGGCCAAGGTCTTTCAGTTTACAGGTGAAAATTGAGGCACAGTGCTTCAATTCTAGTTTGAAGAAGTGTCATTTCCAAGTGTGATAGCACTGTCCAAATGAGAAACTTATTTACAGCAATGTTTGAGGTGATGGGAATAGTTTAAAAAACACCAGTGACATTACCAATGTGGGCAATATGAACATCCAGATTAGATGGTACACAAATTTGAGGGATTAACAGTTTTCGATTTTTGTCTAAGAACAGGGGCAGTGTTTTTAAGATCAACAGACCACACCCTATTCCCAAGCCCGCCAGCAAGAAAACCCACCAGACCAAATGTCAACTCAAGCTAAACCGTGACTGGGTGCTGTAGCCTTCTCATCCAAACAGATCTAGCAGAGAGTCCCACCTCACCTGGATCTGTCAGCCATAGGCCAGTTGGGGCTTTCCACCACTAACTTCACCTGTGCTCCACAATTGCTGGAAATTGGGGTATAATTGAGATGCCTCTCACAGCCAAGTCATAAAGCAAAGGTTGCCCTCCTTTCACCTGACCAGGTGGCTATTAAGGTAGGCTGGTGACAAGTAGATTAATAGATTATTGAAGAGCCTTAATTGGTGCCTTCCTGCCCAGAACTTTAATTGCCAAGATGGCAGCTATATACCTGGTGCCACTACTCAATATTTGCGTCTCCATAGGACTTTCCTGGACATTTCTCAGAAAGGGCTAATCCTACCCAGTGTAAATAATTATTCAAGTTTATGCCTGCCAACAGCATGATGCAAAAACCTACCCCTGTTCTGGAATGCTCCAAAGATCAGTCCCAGTACAAAACACCAGAACAGGACCTGCAAATTGTCTCCCTGGCTGAGTGCCACTGTGTTTAAAAACATCATTCTGACTTCAAATCAGACTCCAGGTAGCACTGCGGAGCAGCTGCTGAACAGCCAAAAATAACTGATGAAGGGTCACTTGACTCAAAATAGTCTTTTCTCTTACTAGATGCTCCCAGGTTACAAAAGAAAACACAGAAATTTCCAGTATAGTAACAGGTCCTTCGGCCCTCCAAGCCTAGACTAACATGCTGCCCATCACAACTAAAACCTCCTACCCTTCCGGGGACCATATCCCTCTATTCCCATCCTGTTCATATTTTTGTCAAGATGACCTTTAAAAGTCACTATAGTATCTGCTTCTACTACCTCCCACAGCAGAGAGTTCCAGACACCCACCACCCTCTGTGCAAAAAAAAATTGCCTTTAAACCTTGCTCCTCACACCATAAACACATGGCTCCTAGTAACTGACTGTTCCACTCTGGGGAAAAAGCTTCTGACTGCCCACTCTGTCCATGCCCTTCTTAATCTTGTAGACATCAGTTTGCCTCTCAATGTCCGTCGTTCCAGTGAGAACAACCCAAGTTTCTCTAACCTCTCTTCATAGCTAATGCCCTCCAGCCCAGGGAACATTCTGGTAAATCTTCCCTGTACCCTGTCCAAAGCCACCAGATCCTACAGGTAGAGACAGGACCAGAATTGAACACAATATTCCAAATGTGGCCTCACTAAGGTCCTATAAAGTTGTAACATTGCCTGACCAGCTCAGTTTCTCCATTAACTTGTTTTCATTTGTTTCAAATGTGGAATTCCCTCCCTAAGGGCATTGTGGGTTAACCCACAGGAGGGAGACTGCAGTGGCTCAAGGAGGCAGCTCAACATCACCTTCTCAAGGGCAGCTAAGGACGGGCAACAAATGCTGGCCAGCCAGTGATGCCCACATCCCACAAATGAGGGGAAAAGAATTCCAGCATCTGCAGCTCATCAGCATACAAATAACTCAGTTTAGCAAGTGGCAGTGTGGTAACTCCGTATTCGACATTCTAGTCAGAGCTCCGACAAGTGCAAACCTTTTGCAGGGCAATGAGTAACGTGGACGCTATTGGCAGTGCATAGTTCAGAAAATGTGCATCATCTAATATTACACAGCCAATTATTCACACTTACTTGAGCAGTGGCACCTTCATTCTTGCTAAGCAGGCTGGGCTGGGCTGACCAGTCCACTGCAAAATTGGTCTCACAAAGACTATCACCCATGGCCATTCTAGGAGACTGGTCCACGGAAATGCTGTTAGATGCAGTTTTTTCAGGCTATACCATTCAGTGAGAAAAGATAGAGAAAAGCACAGTCAAAGACAGACAAAGAAAGACAGGCTAGTAGTGAAGAGACCCACATAAAAGAAGAATGGAATGCAAAAACAAAATGGCTTTAGTTTCTACAACAGTTGTTGGTGGTTTATACCAGATCAAAACATCACTCCAATGAATCTCAGTATCAATTTTGTTTTTCAAGAGAACTTGCACCCTACTGAATATTTGTTAGATGTTTTGCTCAGATCACATCAGCTCTTGCTTCACTTTTGCTTAATGCTATCATAAAATATTTCTGGCAAATACACAGTTAGACCCTTCTGCTTTACAATGTCTTCACGAACACCATGATGCAGAACACACCTGCATGTATAGCTTCCCACTTCAGTTAAAAGGAAATGCAATAACTAACAACTGCAAATTGTCAGTGTTAATTACGATTCCACGACAAGTTTTGCAGAACTGAAGAAAAAAAATGGATTGGGGACTTCACCAATTTAGCTCCAACATCCCCACTTTAAAAAAAACACAATCAATCCAACAAAATTAATAACTCATTTGTGTCGTCAACCCTAGCCCCACAGTTACCACAGACTGCAACCCTTCAGATAATTTAGGTCTTTGCTCATGTCTGCAGATTTCAATATATGCAAATTCTACACTTGAAGAATGGTCATCATGACAAAAGGACACCTGCAACAGTCACAACTAAGACAAACTTAATACTGGCAACATCTCATTACAGAATGCAATATTCTGTACCTTGCAAATGATAGTGTAATGTTACATTACTGGATTACTAATCTAGAGGCCTGGATTAATGATCCAAGACACAAGTTCAAATCACACTACGGTAGGTATGGAATTTAAGTTCTGTTAATTAAATGAATCAGGAATGAAGGGGTGCGCAACAGTTAGAGATCTTAAACCATCCAATTGTTGTTGCAACTCTTTTGGTGCACTTGGGCCTTTTGGCAATGGACATCTGCCATCTTTATCCAGTGTTACTGATTGTACCACAGCACCACAGTCGAGTTCTGAAATGACCTGGTAAGTCTCTCAGTTAAAAGACGATAAGAGTGAGCAATAAATGTTGGTCGTGCCATTGAAATGCACAATGCTAAAGTACCAAAGGAGAACCTTATTCACAAACAGTTTTCCAAAAGGTTTTATTCAGTGCAGTTTTAAAGCAACACAACCAGAGCCGAAATGTTTAGATATTACTGGGAAATGTAATTATGTCTAATTTTTATATGATAGTTGTTTCACTAAACAAATGTCTGGGAGAGACATCAAGGGCTCACCGTATAATAATGAGCGTAAACTCCAGCTGATTTCTTCTCCTGTATTCTTCAACTGGGGTTAACTGAAGTCAGTTAGAAGGGAGCTTTTACCGAGATTGGCTGAGTTCATACGTGTGGTTAATGCCAAGACTGTCACATCAGCAATTAACCAGGCACTCTAGGTGCCTTAATACAATGGAGCGCCTCCAAATGTTAAAAGACCTCCATTGCTCTTAACCCATGCAAGGGCCATCAATGCTGTAATACTGGATCAAGCAAATTAACTTAAATGTCCCAAAGAGA
Organism: Stegostoma tigrinum; assembly: GCF_030684315.1. Classification (NCBI taxonomy): domain Eukaryota; kingdom Metazoa; phylum Chordata; class Chondrichthyes; order Orectolobiformes; family Stegostomatidae; genus Stegostoma; species Stegostoma tigrinum. The sequence goes on from NC_081360.1 coordinate 95,989,586, forward strand.
TTGTCAATAAACACTAGTGCTTTTACCTACTGTGTTCCTCCAGCTCAGAGAAGCAGGTAAGTTGACGTTTCGGGTTTACACCTTTCATCAGGGCCCAAAGAGATTGTTCATTTTTAAATTGAATTTAGTGATTAAAGCAGCCAAAAGGCTCTCAACCACAATCCCACTGGTGCATTACTGTTGGCATCATGAAATATGAAGCACAGAAACATCCCAAATTATCTTCAAACAAAATAAATAAATCATTTCAGCCACGGGAGGTTACCACTAAAAGAATGAATCGCGCTGTCGAAGTAAGGTGATTTCAATCTGACAAACCTGTGAGCAAAAGTGCAAGCAGTACCAGCGTATGCAGATCCTACATGTCTCCTTCTTGTAAGAAATTCTATTAATTTAAACAAATTGGCTAAAGAAATCTATGATATTAAATTTATATCTATACACATATGATATCTATACAAAAAGGAAGTGAAAAGAAGAATGATACAAATCCCCACAACAGCAAAAGACTTCTTTCAGAAAAGAGAAGAAAACTGTAATCCAACTGAAAACCAAATGGACTGCAGATGCTGCAAATCAGAAGCAAAAACAAAAACTGCTGGAAATTCTCAGGTCTGGCAACATCTGGGGAAAGAAATCAGAGTTAATGTTTCGAGTCAAGTGACCCTCCCTCAGTTCTGACCTTCAACTCTGATTTCTCTCCACAGATGCTGCCGGACCTGCTGAGCTTTTCCAGCAATTTCTGTTTTTGTTTCTGCAATCTGATTAGACTGATTGCAAGCAGACCCCATCCATCCCGTAAATGGGACTGATGATAGGATTCTAATGCCCTGCAACATTAATTATTTCTTTCCATAGATGCTTTGAGATCAGTGTATTTCCAACAAGCAGTATTGTGCTTTGGGGATCCAATCCAAGATTGCTTACAGTGGAGGTCCTCAATACTTAGTTTGTTCTCTCAGCATTACATAACTCCAGCAGTGTGTGAAACCACATGTTACAAGTGGTGAGCTGATCCCCAGAGACTCCAATTTTCTGATTTTTTTTTTCTAAAATGCGGTTACATTAGCCATGACGATAATTTTATAACAAGGCAACAGGGCACAATTGGCAAAAGAAAATAACTGGATGTGCAAGTATGAAAGAAACCGTTCTGTGTCAGGATTCTTTAGTCAGCCAGTTAAAGAATTCACATCCTCTTGTCCAATTTGACTGTACAAACACTGAAACAAAGAAGTACAAAGACAACAGTAACAGGACATAACAGACATGTTACAATTTGAAAAGCCATTTGATTTAGGCAAGACAGGTACAGACATAAAAAGTAACATTCATTTATACAAAACACTGGGCTTTAAACGCAAAGCAACTGTGAGCAAGCTGCAGAGAGTCAGAGGTTGAATATAGGAATAGGAAGTCATCTTACAGAAGAAACATCAAACAAGTGCATGCTGGTGAACATTAGGAAAAGCACCTAACCGCTCATTCAAGCCCAGACTCTGTCAGTTGTTCAGAGCAGCACATGGACTATATATAAACACAACTGGGTGGGTAGTGAAACAAGCAAGAATTGTTGAACATGCCAAAAGTTAAGTGTGTTTTAAAAATAGTGATCTATAATGCTTACCTCCCACAAATCCCAAGGTAAAGACTAGCATGTTGAATAAAATACACAAAACATGTGAATTGAGCAGATGTTAGTTACATTGTCTTTAAGAGTACACCTCACCTCAACAAGGACAGGGAGAGCACTTTAAGGATAATCAGTAAACACCCAAGTTAATTAGAGTTAAACAAAAGCTAGCCATTTTGTGTCAGTTGTAAAAACTAAGTTTTGCTTTAAAATATTTATTAATGCAGAAGACAGCTCAATTTTTATGGAATTATACAAGAAAAGGAGACCACTGCACAAATGCTGGCACCAAATCCCAAATTTCTCCTGGTTCAATTTCAAGATATGTGGAAGGGAAAGAAGCTGCAAGAGTTTGAAGGGGTGGGTCCAAGCAGATTGCCCTTTGAAAAAACCAGCGTGGCCTCAATTAAAAAAAATTAGACAGCATTCAAAGAAAGTGCTCAGAAGTGTTAAGACATGGCTCTGGGACAAGTGGAACTTGAACCCACACCCTTCAGCCCAGAGGTATGTACACTACCACAGCACACAAGAGCCCATGGATTTCTTTGATGATATATGATTCCACCTCAATAACACCATTGCTTGGTCCAATTAGCAATCACTCCAAAAAGAAAGTGCTGTAAAAGGGTTTATTAGCAAGTAGAGGAAAGGGCAGCCTGTGCCTACAGCCATTCTAGTCTGAAAGCTAAGCAGACTCAGGCCTGGTTAGTACTGGGGGGGGGGGGAGGAGGGGGGGGGAGAGAGGGGGGGCGGGGAGAGAGAGAGAGAGAGGGGGGGGGGCGGGGAGAGAGAGAGAGAGAGAGGGGGGGGGCGGGGAGAGAGAGAGAGAGAGGGGGGGGGGCGGGGAGAGAGAGAGAGAGAGAGAGGGGGGGGGCGGGGAGAGAGAGAGAGAGAGACGGGGGGCGGGGAGAGAGAGAGAGAGAGAGACGGGGGCGGGGAGAGAGAGAGAGAGAGAGACGGGGCGGGGAGAGAGAGAGAGAGAGAGACGGGGCGGGGAGAGAGAGAGAGAGAGAGACGGGGCGGGGAGAGAGAGAGAGAGAGAGACGGGGCGGGGAGAGAGAGAGAGAGAGAGACGGGGCGGGAGAGAGAGAGAGAGAGACGGGGCGGGGAGAGAGAGAGAGAGAGACGGGGCGGGGAGAGAGAGAGAGAGAGACGGGCGGGGAGAGAGAGAGAGAGAGACGGGGCGGGGAGAGAGAGAGAGACGGGGCGGGGAGAGAGAGAGAGACGGGGCGGGGAGAGAGAGAGACACGGGGCGGGGAGAGAGAGAGACACGGGGCGGGGAGAGAGAGAGACACGGGGCGGGGAGAGAGAGAGACACGGGGCGGGGAGAGAGAGAGAGACGGGGCGGGGAGAGAGAGAGAGACGGGGCGGGGAGAGAGAGAGAGACGGGGCGGGGAGAGAGAGAGAGAGACGGGGCGGGGAGAGAGAGAGAGAGACGGGGCGGGGAGAGAGAGAGAGAGACGGGGCGGGGAGAGAGAGAGAGAGACGGGGCGGGGAGAGAGAGAGGGGGCGGGGAGAGAGAGAGAGGGCGGGGAGAGAGAGAGAGGGCGGGGAGAGAGAGAGAGGGCGGGGAGAGAGCGAGGGGGCGGGGAGAGAGCGAGGGGGCGGGGAGAGAGCGAGGGGGCGGGGAGAGAGCGAGGGGGCGGGGAGAGAGCGAGGGGGCGGGGAGAGAGCGAGGGGGCGGGGAGAGAGCGAGGGGGCGGGGAGAGAGCGAGGGGGCGGGGAGAGAGCGAGGGGGCGGGGAGAGAGCGAGGGGGCGGGGAGAGAGCGAGGGGGCGGGGAGAGAGCGAGGGGGCGGGGAGAGAGCGAGGGGGCGGGGAGAGAGCGAGGGGGCGGGGAGAGAGCGAGGGGGCGGGGAGAGAGCGAGGGGGCGGGGAGAGAGCGAGGGGGCGGGGAGAGAGCGAGGGGGCGGGGAGAGAGCGAGGGGGCGGGGAGAGAGCGAGGGGGCGGGGAGAGAGCGAGGGGGCGGGGAGAGAGCGAGGGGGCGGGGAGAGAGCGAGGGGGCGGGGAGAGAGCGAGGGGGCGGGGAGAGAGCGAGGGGGCGGGGAGAGAGCGAGGGGGCGGGGAGAGAGCGAGGGGGCGGGGAGAGAGCGAGGGGGCGGGGAGAGAGCGAGGGGGCGGGGAGAGAGCGAGGGGGCGGGGAGAGAGCGAGGGGGCGGGGAGAGAGCGAGGGGGCGGGGAGAGAGCGAGGGGGCGGGAGAGAGCGAGGGGGCGGGGAGAGAGCGAGGGGGCGGGGAGAGAGCGAGGGGGCGGGGAGAGAGCGAGGGGGCGGGGAGAGAGCGAGGGGGCGGGGAGAGAGCGAGGGGGCGGGGAGAGAGCGAGGGGGCGGGGAGAGAGCGAGGGGGCGGGGAGAGAGCGAGGGGGCGGGGAGAGAGCGAGGGGGCGGGGAGAGAGCGAGGGGGCGGGGAGAGAGCGAGGGGGCGGGGAGAGAGCGAGGGGGCGGGGAGAGAGCGAGGGGGCGGGGAGAGAGCGAGGGGGCGGGGAGAGAGCGAGGGGGCGGGGAGAGAGCGAGGGGGCGGGGAGAGAGCGAGGGGGCGGGGAGAGAGCGAGGGGGCGGGGAGAGAGCGAGGGGGCGGGGAGAGAGCGAGGGGGCGGGGAGAGAGCGAGGGGGCGGGGAGAGAGCGAGGGGGCGGGGAGAGAGCGAGGGGGCGGGGAGAGAGCGAGGGGGCGGGGAGAGAGCGAGGGGGCGGGGAGAGAGCGAGGGGGCGGGGAGAGAGCGAGGGGGCGGGGAGAGAGCGAGGGGGCGGGGAGAGAGCGAGGGGGCGGGGAGAGAGCGAGGGGGCGGGGAGAGAGCGAGGGGGCGGGGAGAGAGCGAGGGGGCGGGGAGAGAGCGAGGGGGCGGGAGAGAGCGAGGGGGGCGGGGAGAGAGCGAGGGGGCGGGGAGAGAGCGAGGGGGCGGGGAGAGAGCGAGGGGGCGGGGAGAGAGCGAGGGGGCGGGGAGAGAGCGAGGGGGCGGGGAGAGAGCGAGGGGGCGGGGAGAGAGCGAGGGGGCGGGGAGAGAGCGAGGGGGCGGGGAGAGAGCGAGGGGGCGGGGAGAGAGCGAGGGGGCGGGGAGAGAGCGAGGGGGCGGGGAGAGAGCGAGGGGGCGGGGAGAGAGCGAGGGGGCGGGGAGAGAGCGAGGGGGCGGGGAGAGAGCGAGGGGGGCGGGAGAGAGCGAGGGGCGGGGAGAGAGCGAGGGGGCGGGGAGAGAGCGAGGGGGCGGGGAGAGAGCGAGGGGGCGGGGAGAGAGCGAGGGGGCGGGAGAGAGCGAGGGGGCGGGGAGAGAGCGAGGGGGCGGGGAGAGAGAGAGGGGGCGGGGAGAGAGAGAGGGGGCGGGGAGAGAGAGAGGGGGCGGGGAGAGAGAGAGGGGGCGGGGAGAGAGAGAGGGGGCGGGGAGAGAGAGAGGGGGCGGGGAGAGAGAGAGGGGGCGGGGAGAGAGAGAGGGGGCGGGGAGAGAGAGAGGGGGCGGGGGGAGAGAGAGGGGGCGGGGGAGAGAGAGAGGGGGCGGGGAGAGAGAGAGGGGGCGGGGAGAGAGAGAGGGGGCGGGGAGAGAGAGAGGGGGCGGGGAGAGAGAGAGGGGGCGGGGAGAGAGAGAGGGGGCGGGGAGAGAGAGAGGGGGCGGGGAGAGAGAGAGGGGGCGGGGAGAGAGAGAGGGGGCGGGGAGAGAGAGAGGGGGCGGGGAGAGAGAGAGAGGGGGCGGGGAGAGAGAGGGGGGGGGGAGAGAGAGGGGGCGGGGAGAGAGAGAGGGGGCGGGGAGAGAGAGAGGGGGCGGGGAGAGAGAGAGGGGGCGGGGAGAGAGAGAGGGGGCGGGGAGAGAGAGAGGGGGCGGGGAGAGAGAGAGAGGGGGCGGGGAGAGAGAGAGAGGGGGCGGGGAGAGAGAGAGAGGGGGCGGGGAGAGAGAGAGAGGGGGCGGGGAGAGAGAGAGAGGGGGCGGGGAGAGAGAGAGAGGGGGCGGGGAGAGAGAGAGAGGGGGCGGGGAGAGAGAGAGAGGGGGCGGGGAGAGAGAGAGAGGGGGCGGGGAGAGAGAGAGAGGGGGCGGGGAGAGAGAGAGAGGGGGCGGGGAGAGAGAGAGAGGGGGCGGGGAGAGAGAGAGAGGGGCGGGGAGAGAGAGAGAGGGGGCGGGGAGAGAGAGAGAGGGGGCGGGGAGAGAGAGAGAGGGGGCGGGGAGAGAGAGAGAGGGGGCGGGGAGAGAGAGAGAGGGGGCGGGGAGAGAGAGAGAGGGGGCGGGGAGAGAGAGAGAGGGGGCGGGGAGAGAGAGAGAGGGGCGGGGAGAGAGAGAGAGGGGGCGGGGAGAGAGAGAGAGGGGGCGGGGAGAGAGAGAGAGGGGGCGGGGAGAGAGAGAGAGGGAGGGAGGGCGGGGAGAGAGAGAGAGGGAGGGAGGGCGGGGAGAGAGAGAGAGGGAGGGAGGGCGGGGAGAGAGAGAGAGGGAGGGAGGGCGGGGAGAGAGAGAGAGGGAGGGAGGGCGGGGAGAGAGAGAGAGGGAGGGAGGGCGGGGAGAGAGAGAGAGGGAGGGAGGGCGGGGAGAGAGAGAGAGGGAGGGAGGGCGGGGAGAGAGAGAGAGGGAGGGAGGGCGGGGAGAGAGAGAGAGGGAGGGAGGGCGGGGAGAGAGAGAGAGGGAGGGAGGGCGGGGAGAGAGAGAGAGGGAGGGAGGGCGGGGAGAGAGAGAGAGGGAGGGAGGGCGGGGAGAGAGAGAGAGGGAGGGCGGGGAGAGAGAGAGAGAGAGAGAGAGAGAGAGAGAGAGGGCGGGGAGAGAGAGAGAGAGAGAGAGAGAGAGGGAGAGAGGAAAGACTGCCTGGGAATATAAGAGTGCAGTAGGCTTTTACGGGCACTCTCTCATGTACTGGTAGTGTCTCTACCCCTTGGCCTAGGTTCAAGTCCCACCAGTTCCAGAACATTGTAAAAACATCTCTGAACAGGTTAATTAGGAGGAAAAAAGGTCAAAGTATAAATAGAAAAGGGCAAGAGCTGTAAATGTCTGACGATGGTTTTCTTTTTCCATTAAAAATTGCTTAGTGCCGATTAAACAGCTATTCGAGCAAGTGATTAGGAGCGTTCTCCATTGAATACATCCAATGGAAAACTGAGTTGGAGAACAGAGGATAGAAGAACTAGAGTGGGCAGGGGGAGATGTTTTGGACAGTGTGAAAGGTAGCCTGCACAACCTCATTCCAGAGGGTTTTTGAGAGCAGAATACTGAATATTGGTCATGCCGCCAACACCACAACTACATAGTTTGCTTGTGGAAGGGGTTGAATGAAAAGGAGAACTCAGCAGCCCATGCATGTCATAATGACCACCCCATTCCTGTAAGCAACCATGGACAGTGGAAATTTACTATAAATACCACATTGCACACAGTGCCTTCAGGAAGCAGCAACCAGAAACAATACACTTAAGAGCATTGGAAACTGTGAGGTGTAGCGGGGTAAGGAGCAGGAATAATCTTTCAACTGTGCTATGAAGGCAATGGCAGGAGATGTAGGGAAGATCTGTGGGTGGAAATTCAAAATATCTTTCTCACTTTGACTGGGAACTGCAGAGTTGGTATACCAACGACTGCTCAAAAATTAGAAAGAATTTTCTCTAAACATTGAGAACTGTAAATATATGCTGTCTAAAGGAGGCCATGCATTAACTATAATCAGTGAGGGGTGATTTCCATTGTCCCTTGGTCCAGATTTCAAAACATCAAGCAAATAAAATCTACAAGCTATATTCGTGAATGTTGTTTCAGCTCCCAATCCTGGCTAGGTGAATTCAAAATTGTAAAGAACATTACCTTTATGGTTGATGCTTAAAACTCCTCTGAAAAGGCTTAACAAGCCGCACTGTTGAACAGGAATGGGCAATGCCTCACCACAACATGATTTGTAAAGCGAAATAAACCTTAGCATTGTGTTCCAGTGCTCCCAAGATGCTATGTCACCTCATTGTTTGCAGTGCCTCAATATTATGTTCCTGGGGCAGCTAGAGGCAGCCAGTTAAAGACTCCCCTTCCAAAGTAATGGTGGTAAAGTTTCAAGGTACATTGTTCTCCAGAAAACAAACATGGTCAGAATCTTTGTCCCCAGAATCACCAACAGCCCAGGTTCCTCACAGCAAAACAAGGTGGTCTGATTCAATAACAAATCAACTTGACCTTGAAGTCAATTCAATTTTCTACAACTTGAATAGTTGGGTCACTAATTGGAGAAAAGACTGAGCTAAACAAACCTGAGAGGCTGGCGAAGCTGCTCTCACTACTGAACTGGACTCTGGCTTCAGAGGATCAAAGTCTAAGTCCAATAGGCTTCCTTCATCCTGCAGAGGCCCAGGAGCCTCAAACTAGGCAGGAGTGCGCACGGGGAGGGGAAAGAGGAGAAACAGAGAGAAAAAAACAGTTTACTTATTTGTTACGCAAGTATGTCATGAAATGCCAAGTAGCTGAACATGACAGAAACTCATGGAGGTTTCACAGCAGCAAAAGTTGAGGTATATAAACGAGAGGAGACCAAAGGATAACAATCTTTCACAAGAGCAATTTTAAAGAACTCTGTACCAATTAAAGAGGCTAACAGACAAAAGCCACTTGCAGAAAGTTTGTCTTGATCTACATCCACAATTCTGATGAAGCCAAAGACTAAAGTCAGTGTCTGATCACAAATGATGTAGCACATTGCAACTGAAGGCGGCAATCAACTAGATGACAAAACATCCTGCCGAATACATTAAAGGCAGCACAGAAGAGTGGGTAGGTCACAGTGCAGATTTAAGGCAAGCCGTTTCATTTTTGGAAAATGAAGGGTACATCCAGATCACAGCAACAGGTACGGGACTTAGCTCTGATCAGTGAAAACAGTACACAGCAATATCAGACTTCAGAGCAGACTGCTTAACTTTCTGTTTCCTCCTTGCTTATTGAGTGGGACATGGCTCAAGACACAGCAGTTTGTGAATCAGCTGTCACTTATAATCCTATTAAATTAGCCTTGAATTAGTTAATTAGATGGCAGCTGAAATTATTCCACAGCAAAATAACAGTTTAACAGAGCCCTTTGAAAATTTCACAGCAATAACACTGATTTAACGAACAGACTGAACAAACTGAATTGACATGACAACACATTGCTCTCGAAAACGTGTTGCAATTCTTTTGCAGTTTGCGTTTACTTGGATTCATTTCAAATGCTGGCCAACTAACTACAGGAAATGTGCTGAACAAAACAATCTGGCACTGGAAGGTTGCACACTTTGATTCAAATCTGTGTTCAAGTCACAATCAAGGTTTACGTTTTCATCACCTTTACCTCTTTACCATCTGATTGAAACAATTTTCTGAAGTACCTAGGATGACGTGAAATATCACACGAGGGAGCCCAAGTGTTCCCTGAAGAAGCAACACTTCATGTTACCACGGCAAAAAACATGCAAAACAAAATCCATCTGCCAAGGGGAATTAATGCAGTAGAGAAAGTTTAGCAAAAAAATGCAGGCATTTTACTCCCTTGCTTTTCCTGTCTCCAAGGCCATGAGAAAGGAGAAAGGCTATGTTGATTAACATGCTGCTTTTTTGTTGGAAGTGAACACATGTCATTGAACCCAAAGTTCACACATACTAGATGGAATTTGGGAGTTTCTTCTGTATCTTCCTCTGGCCATTAGAAGGCAGTGTGCCAGGGAAAGTAGATTCATTACTAAAATAACATCTGCACCTGTTAGTCTGATGGTCTGTTAGAGAATCTGGAAAATGCTAAACAAAATGAGGGTTTAATTTCAATAAATGTTGGGTGTTGCATTTTGTTAAGGTCAATCAGAGCAGGACTTGTACATTTAAAGCTAGGGGCCTGGGGAGTGTTGCCAAAGGGACCAAGGGGCACAGGTATATAATTCCTTCAAAGAGGAGTTGCAGACAGATGGGGTAGTAAAGGAGGCATTTGACATACTTGCCTTCATTGATCAGTGCATCAGGTATAGGAGATGGGAGGTCACATTGTGGGTGTACAGGATTTTGGTTAGGCCTCTTTTGGAATAATGGATTCAATCCTAGTCTCACTGCCATAGGAAAGATGCTGTTAAATTGAAAGGGTTCGGGAAAAGTTTCAGGATGCTGCTAGGATGGGAGGGTTTGAGTTTTAGGGAGTGTCTGAATAGGAACATAGGCTGTATGCAAAGTATATCCAACAGTCCTTACTAGAAACAAACACACCAAATGATCAGTACTCCAAACTACAGCTTTTGGGAAAGAGCTGCATATTGATCTGCATGAACAAAAGAATAATCAGGCCAATTAAATGAGTGATTTGATGGGATTGATGCTGAAAGGATGCCCCTTTCAAACTAGGAGGCAACTTAAACATGAAAAAAGGTTGCTGATTTAAATTTGAGATGAGGAAAAATTTGAAGGCCAGAACTGTGTGTAATTCTTTTCTCTATATAAGGGAGATATAAGGCGATTAAATATTGTTTAGGTAGAGGTAGATTGACTCCCTTGTCAATCAAGAATCCAAAAGCCAGTGAGCTAAGGCCACAGTCAGCTCAACTATAAATCTGTTAGATGACACAGCAGGCATAAGATGGCCTAATGGTGCTCCAAACCAGTATTTCCACATTTTAAATGAAATTTAACAAATATAAAAGGGTTAGAGGTGAAGATGAAAGACTTTGTTGGGAATATCTCAGCCTCCAATCAATTTGCAGCAATTGTATTTCCATTCCCTCAGACCAGCCAAAGGTCTGGCAGCCCTAGCACTGGGAAACTGACCCTCCATTCAACGCATCCACACCAACTAGACATCCCAGTCTGACCTAGCCCCATTTGCCAACCTTTAGCCTATATCCCTGTAAACCTTTTCCATACATGTACCATTCAGATGCCTTCTAAATGTCGCAATTGTACCCACCTCCACCACTTCCTCTGGCAGCTCATTCCACGCACGCATCATCCTCTGCATGAAAGAGTTACCCCTCAGGTCCCATTTAAATCCTTTCCCTCTCACTTTAGACCAATGCTATCTAGTATTAGATTCCCACTAACCTGGTAAAAAGACCTTAGCTATTCACCCTATCTACATTCCTCATGATTTTATGAGCTTCAATAAGGTCACCCGTCAACGTCCAACACTTCAGGAGAAAAAAGCTACAACCTAATCAGTTTCTCTCCATAACAAACCCTCCAGTGCCAGCAACATCTTTTCTGCACCCTGTCAAGTTTAACATCATCCTTCCATAGAAGGGCAACTAGAATTGTATGCAGTATTTTAAAAGTGGCCTAACCAATTGTTGTAAAACTGCAACCTGACATCCCAATCCCTATACTTAATGAACTGACCAATGAAAGCAAGCGTGCCAAATGTTGTCTTCATTGCTTTGTCTAACCAAGGGCTCCACTTTCAAGGAACTATACATCTGCACTCCTGGTCTCTTTGTTCAGCAACAGTCCCCATGGCCCTACCATTAACTGTCCAACCACCTGCAATGGTTTGCTTTACCAAAGCAACACCTCATTTACCTAAGTTAAATTCCATCTGCCACTCCTTGGGCCATTTGCCTGTCTGATCAAGGTCACTATTCACCACACCACCTATTTTGGTATCATCTGCAAAGTTACTACTTATTATGCCTCCTATATTCACGTCCAAATCATTCATAAATTAGCCCCATTTTTCTGCATGAATGGAAAAACAGCCCTCTCTATTTTGTCAACTTCAGTGTTACCTCAACATTCCTGACTTATGTCCACTTCCCAGTATCATCTCCTGGAAAAGGCAAGCACTCTGCTTTTAGGTCAGGAAATACTCAAAGATCCTTTCAGATCACTAAAGCTTTCATCCAAGCACCACATAACTTGGGTTATCTGTAACTCAAATGGGCCAGAAGCTCCCATCACTCTTTCCACATCCAATACTTAGGTATGTCCAGGTACCACCTCCCTTTTGTAATTACTGCAAAACTACCTGTCCTCAGTGATCCATTCCAGAGCTCTAATAAATTTGGAAAATAACTGTTTCCTAGTATTTAACCCAACTCTTCGCCTATGGATTTTTAAATAAAGCATATCATCTAGAAGCCAAACTAACTAGACTGTAATGACTTATTTTAAGAGCTGATCCCAGCAGATTCTCAAAACAGGTGGCACCATAATCAGAAATTGAGTGAGTAATTCATCAAGTTGAAAAGTAAAGCATTCTTCATAAAATATTCCAAGCAATTAATTGAAATTTGAGTGGAGTGAAGAGAAACAAAACCCACTTGATACCGTAACTCAGTAAGTTAAAAAAACTTTTTACTTTACTTTCTAGGCAGACAGCCATTAGAGCTGAAATCTACACGTTTTAAATATTGATAGTATACGAGTAGTTTAGGTGAAAATAAAAGTTGCTCATCAAAAGTTCATTAGATATTTGCTCAGCCTGGATCATGCAGATGACCAATTTCCTCTGAATATACAACAGCAGCACTGAGGAACAATTAGTATTTTGATTTTATGGCCCATTGGATACCCACGTAAGCATGCACAGACAAGACAGCACAGGGTTGTATTAGACTCGGGCTGCCATCATAAGTGTGTAAAATGTAAAGTAAAGCATTAAAAAAAAAATCAGGTTTCTCCCTCCACAACCCACAAAAGTTATTTTCTGCCAGAGATAATCATGCTTTGTGAATTTTACGCAACAAAACAAAATTCTTTTCAGATATTTTAGTTAGGACTTGGTAAAAAAAGGTGACAGCCCCAATCCAGCTGTAAGGAAAACATGATGAGTAATAGAGGTAATAAATAAAGAAATGTGCCAGACACAAGAAACCACCAACAGAAACAAAGCATGCTTCATGCACAATGGATAGATGAAAAATTAGTCAAGTGGTGAATATGGAAGGGGTTGTTAAGATGATGGTGATTCAGATCACAAGTCTGTGGTGATGGGTGGGAGGGAAGTAGCTAACCTGCGAAGGTGTTGTCACACTTATCTCAGGGATGAAACTGTCGTCAAACAAATTGAGGATATTTTCTTGCTTGATGTCCTTGGATGGTGTGATCTTTGGTGGAGGGGGTACTGGAGGACCCTTCCTTTGCTGCATATGCACAAAAATACATCAATGGCAAAAAAGCAGGAAAGAAAAGAAGATCAACACAGGACAGTGGTAAACTCTGCAACAAACATCATACTAAAGACCAAGTGATTTCAGCAGTAGGGACAGCAGAGCAGGCTGGACCTAGAAAGGCAGGGAGAACATTCAGATCAAGCAGACAGGGTATAAAAAAATCTTGCTGTTCTTCACATTTGTTTGGTCCCATTTCAACCAACATAAAAGGAGATCTGGCACGTTCTCATTACTCGCAAAACATTATCCAATATAACATGATTTCTGAGCCACCCAATTACCACACTTCAAGTGTGGCATCCAGGTATTTTCTAAACGTAACGAGAGTTTCTGCCTCTACCATGCTCTCAGTCACCAAGTTCCTACAGTCCTCCAGGTGAAACCCTCTTTCTTCAACACCCCAACCCTAAACCTCTATTCCTCTATCTGCTTGCTTGAAAGCCTTCTCCCTGGTTATTGACCTGTCTGCTAATGGAAATAGGTTCTTCCTACCCACCAACAAGGCCCCTTTCGAGTGACAATATTGGAATTAAATTCTCCTCAGCAACCACTTTCTGAAGATACGCTAGTTTACATTAACTTTCTCATTGTTCAGAGTTTCAAAAATGTGACAGAAACGTTGGAAAATGTTCAGAAGTCATTTACAACGCATCCAACCCCAAAATTTTGAAAAGACATGTTGCGTCTTAGCCTGCAGTACAGAATAAACATTCCTATGCATTAATATATGTAGATGTACCAAAGGCTTCGTAAATTTGACAATAGTTAACTGAGCCTCAATTAATATTTCTTCCTGTGGCATCTAGCTCTTTTGCTGCAAGTTATAATCTGCCATTTGCTTACCAGCTCTCTAGTTATTGAAATTAGTATTTTTTAACATTAAAAACCTAAATAATAATAAACTCTACCAACCCATTGAAAAGGTTCAAAGTTACAAACCAGCTACATCAGCCCCACCAATCATCAACCACAATGCAAAATAAGAACACCAGGTCAGAGCTCAGTCTGACTGGGAACCCACAAGTTCAGAAAAGAGAAGCACTGGTGCTCAGGCTCTTACATGCATCATAAAAAGATTGAGCGGAAGGAAAGGGAAGTTCCCAGTTACAGCTGAAGAGCACTTCAGAAAGTAATTGGCGATAAACCAAGTGAAACAGTACTCTATTACAGTCAGCCCTCAGATCATTCAAATTAAAATGTAGTTTTACTGCAACAACTGCATTTTCTGTGAGCTTCTCTCAACCTAATCAGACTGAAAGCTGCATTAATGTTTAAGCAGTGATCAAAATTCGAAGTTACTTACATTATACAGCACAGAAATAGATTATATGGTCCGGTGGTCAGCGGTATTCATTCCACATAGGTGACTTTCCTAATCCTCTTACCTTGTCCACTGGAGTGCAGCTGGCAGATTGGAAGGTTTGGGAGTTTAGTAAGTTTGGGAATTTAAAGGCTTAACCATGCTTTAAAATTAGTGCTAATATGATTTGTTGTTTGAGTTAAAACTAAAATTTCTTTAGGCTTAAACATGGAATTTCTTTTGTCATTTATATGATTTGGATGAAAATATGGAAGGTGTGGTTAGTAAGTTTGCTGACAACACCAAAAATTTGGTGCCATAGTAGACATTGACAAAGGTCTTCTAAGATTACAAAGGGATTGTGATCAAATGGATCAATGGACTGAAAAATGGCGGATGGAGTTCAATATGGTTACATGAGAGATATTGCATTTTGGTCCAACAAAAATAGGGTAGGGCTTATATACTTAATGGATGGCCTTGGGTAGTGCTGTAGAACAGAGGACCCTAGGGGTGCAGGTACATAATTCTTTGAAGTTTGCGTTACATATACACAGGGTGGATAAAGAGGCATTTGGCATGCATTCCTTCATTGTTTAGCTCTTTGAGTATAGGAGTTGAGAAGTCATGTTGAAATTGTACAGGACATTGGTAAGGCCTATTCTGGAATGTGTGTGTCCAGGTCTGATCGCCCAGTTATAGGAAGGATATTACCAAGTTGGAGAGGGTTCAGTTTAGATTTACCATGCTGCTAGGTATGGAAGGTTTGAGTTCCAAAGAAAAGCCAGACCATTTTTCCACTGGATTGTAGGAGGTCGAGGCACGATCTGATAGAATTTTATAAAATAATGAGGGGCATAGATAGGGTGAATGGTAATGGTCTTTTCCCTAGGATGGGAATTTCAAGACAAGGGGGCACTTTTTAAGGTGACGAGTGTAACTTTTTTTTAAACAAGGCGAATGGTGTGCATGTATAATGACCTTCCAGAAGTAGTGGTGGATGAGGGTACAATTACAACATTTAAAAGACATTTGGATAGATACCTGATTGTAGGGATATGGGCCAGCATGGACTGGTTGGACTGAAGGGTCTGTTTCCATGCTGTAAGTCTCTGGCTCTCGAATGAGGCCATCTGTAGTGTAGTTAGAGACTAGCTAAAACTAGTTGGAGGGTTGGGAATTTGCCAAGTGTGGAAGTTTGATGAATTGGATGAAGGTTGTGTGCTTTTATGTTCCCAATCTCTTTGGTACACACCACTTCTGCTGCTGGGAGCCAACTCATGCAGAGTTTGAAATACAATTCGAAAAGGGACATCATGGGGGTCTGGTAAGCTGTTGGACTACCAAGTGCTTACATATAATTCCATTCTAAAAGTTACTAGTATTTAGTCAACAGCAAAAATGTGTTAAAAGAGAATGATGAATTTTACATGACAAGTTAAACATAGTTCATTAACATAAATCACCTAGAACAGAGACAACGGAGAGATATGCATGTCACAGCTGTAGGGGGTAGTTAAGATAATGTAGCCGAGTGTATAATAAGGAGGGGTTGACACTTCTATGCAGTCAAGAGCATGGGACAACATTATGTTGCCTACTCAGTGGCAGGATTCAGGACATCTGACCAGGGCTTAACTGGAACTCAGTGGGAAGACGATGATCCAGTTGGCACAGTGCATGCAGGTATCAACATGGTAGGATTACGAAAGCAAATTCTGCTTAAGTGTGTTTAGACAGAACTACGCACTAAATTGTAGAGCAGAACCCCAGGAATAATCATCTCCAGACTATTACCTAAGTCACACGCCAATTGGCTTTTGACACACTGGCATCAGTACTCCGGAAAGTCAGGGGGCTGTACCTATCCAGAGGGGAAAACCCAGTAAAGTAATACTTGTATGTTACACTGGAGGACTGTTCTGAGGTTTAGAAGGCATGATGGTCTTACAAGTGTCATATGCAAGTTTTACTGGAGAAGGAGAGACTGTTCCTTTTGCAGTTAAATTGTCAGCAGGGCAGTGATTGTGGATGCAGGGAATTTCAGTAGTGTATAACATTTTAACAGGACTAGATGCAGAATGCTTGTTCCTAATGATGGGGGAGTCCAAAACCTGGGGTCACAGCCTAAGGAAATAGAGTAGGCCATTTTGAACAGACGAGAAGAAATTTCTTCACTCAGGAACGGGGGTACCAAGTTGATAGATGTGTAGCGGGAAAGGCACAGCAAGTCAGCCTGTATCCAAGGAGCAGGAAAGTCAACGTTCCATGGCTTACTAAGGGTTTCAGCCCAAAATGTTGACTTTCCTGCTCCTTGGATGCTGTCTGACCTGCTGTGCTTTTCGAGCTTCACATCTATTAACTCTGGCTTCCAGCATCTGCAGTCCTGGCTGTATCCAGGATACTGAGTTGGATAGTCAGCCACAATCATATTGAATGGTGGAGCAAGCCCAAAAGGCTGAATGGCCTACTCATGTACCTATTTTCTTTGGTTCTTTTTAAGGGCACGTTGAGTCAAGCAAACACCATTCTGTCTTGCTGACAATTTAACTGCGAAAGGAACAGTATTACCCAAGCCTCAAATTAAATAGGGACAACAGAAAGTACTTTAGAACCCTCCACCCAGTAGCATTTCAAAAAATATTTCATTCAGACTTGAATATATGACATAATGATACGATAATTCAGTCACATTTCAAGGTTAAGATCTAGGCAGTGAATGGATTGAAAATACAATTGATCCTTTGGCATCAACATTTCTTGGTGAGAGAGATTCCCATGCAGCTAGCCTTAGATTCAGAAACTACAGCCAGATTAGTCTGTATATATTACTGATATGGGTTTAACTCCATAGTCTTGTACGGCATCAGGCAACAGTATGGGTGTAGGAATTTATGAGTAATATAATTTTACTCAATAGCCATGAGGTATGACTAGCTATCAAACCAACAAGGCACTGAAGAATCAGTAAGCCTCTTTTAAAAATGACTGTTCACAAAGTTTGTTCTTTGGATCTGGTAAACTGTCTAGTTTAATCATGTTTAATCAACTTTATAGGCAGGTCATAAAAACATTAAAATCAAGTCCATTTGTTTTTAAAGTGGTGCATTTACAGAGGATTTATTTTACTAGTTAGTATTAAAATAAAGTTTAAATTGTTTTAATAAGTAAAAGTGGCAATCGCTTGGGGCAGGATAAAACAATACTCCCATGACCATCACATAGTCACAGTGAGAGATAGATGATGCTTATCCTAGACACTTAGACAGTGTAAATTGATTAGTCATCACAGGAGGGGCAGGAACACTAACTCAGTTCTGAACATTAAGTAACACATACTTACATCAATCTCCGTCTCCTCAGACAGGTTGGGTTTGTATTGCATTTTAAGGATCAGCCTGTTGCCTGTGACTGAAGGCTCGAGGCTCAAGGCTGATCTGACTTCATTCAATAACTTCAAACAGTAAGGGCTCATGCACATCAAAGAAAACAATATAGGTCTGGCCATTTCTGAACAAGCATCACCAAAACCAAAACACCAACTCTGATTTTTCTTCAGAGATGCTGCCAGACCTGCAGAGCTTTTCCAGCAACTTCTGTTTTTGTTTCTGATTTACAGCACCTGCAGCTGTTTCATTTTTTTCAGAAGGGGTCTGTAAAGGTCAGTACTATGAATGAGAGGAAGAAACAAACAAATGACAAAAAGGGACAATTTATAAACTTCAGGAATGAGTTTTCCACTAGGTGTAGTGAAGGTGTAAAGATGGGGATCTGGATTGTGTATTGTCCACAGCAGCGGGATGCACAAGGGGCTGTCAAGTCTAGAACAAGAGTGCAAATCTTCAAACAAGACCAGGAAACAGCTCTGCACATCAAATGATCAAAATCAATGGTTAGACAATATGATAGTGTACGAGAACATAATACATAGGAGTGCACATACGTCACTCATTCCATTAAGTCTACTCCACCATTTGATTATGGCTGATTTGATAGTCTTCAACTACATATTCCTGGATGTAAGTTTGCTCGCTGAGCTGGAAGATTAGTTTTCAGACGGTTCGTCACCATTCTAGGTAACGTCATCAGTTAGCCTCCGATGAAGCGCTGGTGTTATGTCCCGCTTTCTATTTGTGTGTTTAGGTTTTCTTGGGTTGGTGATGTCATTTCCTGTTCTTTTTCTCAGAGGGTGGTAGATGGGCTCCAAGTCAATGTGTTTGTCGATGGAGTTTCGGTTGGAATACCATGCTTCTAGGAATTCTCGTGCATGTCTCTGTTTGGCTTGTCCTGGGATGGGCGTGTTGTCCCAATCAAAGTGGTGTCCTTCCTCATCTGTGTGTAAGGATACGAGTGACAGTGGGTCATGTCGTTTTGTGGCTAGTTGATGTTCATGTATCCTGGTGGCTAGCTTTCTGCCTGTTTGTCCAATGTAGTGTTTGTAACAGTTCTTGCAAGGTATTTTGTAAATGACGTTCATTTTGCTTGTTGTCTGTATAGGGTCTTTTAAGTTCATTAGCTGCTGTTTTAGTGTGTTGGTGGGTTTGTGGGCTACCACGATGCCAAGGGGTCCGAGTAGTCTGGCAGTCATTTCCAAGATGTCTTTGATGTAGGGGAGAGTAGTTATGGTTTCTGGGCACGTTTTGTCTGTTTGTTTGGGTTTGTTGCTGAGGAATCGGCGGACTGTGTTCATTGGGTACCCATTCTTTTTGAATACGCTGTATAGGTGATTTTCCTCTGCTCTGCGTAGTTCCTCTGTGCTGCAGTGTGTGGTGGCTCGTTGGAATAATGTTCTAATGCAGCTTCGTTTGTGGGTGTTGGGATGATTGCTCCTGTAGTTCAGTATTTGGTCCGTGTGTGTTGTTTTCCTGTAGATGCTGGTTTGAAGTTCCCCATTGGCTGTTCGCTCTACTGTGACATCTAGGAATGGCAGTTTGCTGTTGTTTTCCTCCTCTTTTGTGAATGTTATGCCAGTAAGGGTATTATTGATGGTCTTGAAGGTTTCCTCTAATTTGTTTTGTTTAGTGACGACAAAGGTGTCATCCACGTAGCGGACCCAAAGGAAATGACCCAAGGAAACCTAAACACAAATAAAAAGTGGGACATAACACCAGCGCTTCACCGGAGGCTCACTGATGATGTTACCTAGAACGGTGACGAAATGTCTGAAAACGAACCTTCCAGCTCAGCGAGCAAACTCACATCCAGAACCTCAACCTGAGCTACAAATCTTCTCAAAACTACATATTCCTGTTTTCTGCCCTTAACCCTGCATTTCCTTAATGGTAAGGGATTTGCCTCCCTTAGCTCTAAATATACTGCATGATCCAGCCTTGGCAGTCCTCTGTGGTAGAGAATATCACACGTTCACTAGCCAAAGAAAAAAAGCCTCATCTCACCTCTGTCCCAAATTGGCAACTCTTTATTCAGATTTTTCCCTCTGGTCCGAGACTCTCCCATAAAGAAGAAATAACCTATCCACGCGTAGCTGATCAAAGCCCCCCCAAGAAGGTTTCAGAGATAGTAGGAACTGTAGATGCCGGAGAAGCTGAGATAACAAGGTGTAGAACTGGATGAACACAGCAGGCCAAGCAGCAGAGGAGTAGGAAGGCTGACGTTTCGGGCCTAGACCCTTCTCCAGAAAGCTGAAGAACATTTCTGAAGAAGTTGTCTAGACCCAAAACGTCAGATTTCCTGCTCAGCCTGCTGTGTTCTTCTGGCTCTACGCCTTGTTACCCCTAAAAATGTGTTTCATAAGATTCTCATGAACACTAATAAATTCAGGCCCAACCTACTCAATGTCTCAAAACAGTTTCTCCATGCCTAGAAACAACTGAGTGAAACTTCTCTGGACTGCTTCCAATGCCAGTGCATCTTTCTGAACTCGAGGTGATGTAGAGAAGAAAAATGCAAGTTGTGAAGAGCTTTCAATCCTGCAAAGAGAGTCAGAATATAACTTGGTGCTTCACTTGTTCAAATGAACACTAGCCATTCTTTAACTGAAGACAGCAAATTCTTCTATGCAGTATTACTATGAAATCAAATAACAAACGCAATGCCAGTGGTATTATTGCTGGACTGTTAAACCAGAGGCACAGAATGTTCTGGGGATAATAGGAACTGCAGATTCAGGAGATTCTGAGATAACAAGGTGTGGAGCTGGATGAACACAGCAGGCCAAGCAGCATCAGAGGAGCAGGAAAGCTGACGTCTCTTGCAAAGACCTTTCATCAGAAATGGGGGAGGGGAAGGAGGTTCTGAAATAAATTGGGAGAGAGAAGGAGGCAAATCAAAGATGTGCAGAGGAGAAGATAGGTGGCGAGGAGGCAGACAAGTTAAAGAGGCAGGGGTGGAGCCAGTAAAGCAGAGTGTAGGTGAGGAGGTGGATTAGGATTAGGATTAGATTACCTACAGTGTGGAAACAGGCCCTTTGGCCCAACAAGTCCACACTGCCCCTTGAAGCAACCCACCCAGGTCCATCCCCCTATAACCCACACACCCCTGAACACTATGGGAAATTTAGCCAATCCACCTAACCTGCACATCTTTGGACTGTGGGAGGAAACCAGAGTACCCGGAGGAAACCCATGCAGACACAGGGGGGAAATGTGCAAACTCCACACAGTTACCTGAGGCTGGAATTGAACCCAGGTCCCTGGCCCTGTGAGGCTGCAGTGTTAACCACTGAGCCAGCATGCCACCCAAATAAATAGGGCGAGGGGGAGGAGGTAGGGAGGACAGACAGGTCAAGGTGGTGGAATGAGGTTAGTAGGGAGGAAATGGGGGTGCGGCTTGAGGTAGGAGGAGGGGATAGGTGAGAGGAAGAACAGGTTAGAGAGGCAGGGATGAGCTGGGCTGGTTTTGGGATGCAGTAGGGGCAAGGGAGATTTTGAAGCTTGTGAAATCCACACTGATACCATTGGGCTGCAGGGTTCCCAAGTGGAATATGAGTTGCTGTTCTTACAACCTTCGGGTGGCATCGTCGTGGTGCTGCAGGAGGTCCAGGATGGACATGTCATCTCAGGAATGGGAGTACACAAGCTTCAAAATCTCCCCTCCCCCTACCGCATCCCAAAACCGGCCCAGCTCGTGCCCGCTTCCCAAACCTGTTTCCTCTCACCTATCCCCTTCTCCCTCCTCAAGCCACACGCCCATTTCCTACCCACTAACCTCATCCCGCCCCCTTGACCTGTCAGTCTTCCCTGGACTGACCTATCTCCTCCCTCCTCCCCACCTACACTCACCTTTACAGGCTCCATCCCCGCCTCTAACTTGTCTGCCTCCTCTCCACTTATCTTCTTCTCTATCCATCTTCGATCCGCCTCCCTGTCTGTCTCTCTCTATTTCAGAACCACCTCCCCTCCCCCATTTCTGATGAAGGGTCTATGCCCAAAACGTCAGCTTTCCTGCTCCTAAAGATGCAGCTTGGCCTGCTGTGTTCATCCAGCTCCACACCTTGTTATCTCTAATGTTCTGGGGACCTGGGTTTGAATTCCTGCCACGGCAGACGGTGAAATTTGAATTTAATAATAAGAACCTTGAAATTAGGAGTTTAACAATTACCACAAATCCATTGTTGCTTGTCAGAAAAGCCCACCTGACTCACTAATGCCTTTTAGGAAGGGAAATAGCCACCCTTACCTGGTCTGACCTACATGCAACTCCAGACCCACGGCAATATGATTGATTCTAAGACATTGTCTAGAAAAGGGCAATAAATGTTGACCTAGCCAGCAACACACGTCACTTTATATTTCTAACATGGGTGCCTGACTGCAACCAGCCTAGACTAAAAAATCCATTAAAAATGACCAAAGCCTGACCTAGTTCATCCATCATACCCAAAACCCCAAATTCATTGGGTATTTCAATATTTGCGATCTCTCATTCATCACAGCACCAACTACTTTAAAACAAAGTTTCGACAACAGCACCGGATTGAGATTCATATTTGTGACATTCCACCAAATTCTACAATACTTTAGCTACTGGGACCTCATTCAGTCACTTGGGAGGGGCACTGGCGTGCAATGCCAGATTTCAGGGTCAGGAGGTTCAGACCACAAACATAGAAAAATAGCTGGAGGCGGCTATTCCGCCCTTTGAGCCTGCACAACCATTCAATATGATCATGGCTGATTGTGCAAACTAAGTATCCCATTCCCACCCTCTCCCCATATCCCTTTGGCCTTGGAAAGAAGGTTCCATCTACATCAACAGAACTGAGGCTAAGAGAGTGAACAGTATCAAGATCCTAAGAGTAATGAACACGGACGATCTGTCCTGGATTTCCCACGTAGATGGCAACAGTCAAGGTGACAACAATACCTCGTCTTCCTCCAGCAGTTTAGGAGGTTCGGTATGTCCCTGAGGTTCTTCACCAACTTCTACATATGCACCCACACAGTGTGCTTTCAATGGTGCATCACAGCCTGGTATGGCAATTGTTCTGCCTAGGACCAGAAGAAACTACAGAAGGTTGTATGCACAGCCCAGGCCATCATAGAAGCCAACCTTCCATTCGTGGGCTCTATCTACACAGCTCTCTGCCACGGAACACAGCTAACATCAAAAGACCCATCACATCCTTATGGAAAGTATTCAGCCTGGAGCTCAGTGACCAGTGATGCTCCGCAGGGATCTGTTCTGGGACCTCTGCTCCTTGTGATCTTTATAAATAACTTAGATAAGCAAGCGGTAGGGTGGGTTAGTAAGTTTGCTGATGACACAAAAATTGGATAAGTTGTAGACAGCGTGGAGGGCTGTTGTAGGTTGCAATGGGACAGTGACAGGATGCAGAGATGGGCAAAGCAGTGGCAGATGGAATTTAACCCAGAAAAGTGTGAAGTGATTCATTTTGGAAGGTTGAATTTGAATGCAGAATACAGAGTTAATAGCAAGATTCTCGGCAGTGTGGAGGAACACAGGGATCTTGGGGTCCACGTCCTTCGATGCCTTAAAGTTGCTACACAAGTTGATAGGGTTGTAAAGGCGGCGTATGGTGTGTTGATTTTCATTGGCAGGGGAATTGAGCTGAAGAACAGCAAGGTTATGCTGCAGCTCTATAAAACCCCAGTTAGACCACGCTTGGAATATTGTCTTCAGTTCTGGTCACCTCATTATAGGAAGGAATGTGGAAGCTTCAGAGAGGGTGCAGAGGAGATTTACCAGGATGCTGCCTGTATTGGAGGGCAGGTCTTATGAGGAAAGGCTGAGGGGGCTGGGGCTTTTTCTACAGAAGTGAAGAGGATGAGAGGTGATTTGAAAGAGGTTTACTGGATGATGACAGACATAGATACAGTGGATAGTCAGAAACTTTTTCCCAGGGTGGAAATGACTATTATAAGGGGCCAAAATTTTAAGGTGATTGGAGGAAGGTACAGGGAGATGTCAGAGGTAGGTTCTTCACACAGTGGTGGGCAGATGGAATAGGCTGCTGGCAGTGGTAGTAGAGTCAGATACTTTAGAGACTTTTAAGCGACTCTTGGATAGGCACATGGAGGATAGTAAAATGTAGAATATGCAGGGTAGATTGATTTAGTAGGATAAGAAGTCGTCACAATATCGTGGGCTGAAGGATATGTTTTATATTCTACATACACCCTGGTCATGATGTCCTACACCACCTTCTATCAGGCAGAAAATACGAAGCCTGAACAAATACACAAGCAGGTCCACAAAAGGTTTCTTCTCAGTCATTATCAGACTGACGAATGGAATCTCTAGCCTCAAATAACACTGATCTTGCTTACGTTGATCTTGCCTAGTGCACACCCTCTACAACGTAACCTTTGTGCCTCTGTCTAAGTCTTTTTTGATCCGTAAATCCTTTGCTTACTAAAATTTGCCTGAACCCACTCGTAAACAAAGTTTTCCACTGCATTTTGGCATGAGTGACAATAAATAAGTCGATCAACTTTGATCCTTTTAGCCACAAGGGCCATGTCCTGCTCCCTCTTGAACTTATCCATGAACTGACCGCAACAGCTTCCTGTGGGAGGGAATTCCACAGGTTCATAACTCTGAAGAAATTCTTCCTCATCTCAGTCCTGAATGGCTTACCCATTATTCTTAGACTGTGATCCCTAGTTTCGGACTTCCCCAATATCACGAACATTCTTCCCACATCTGGCCTGTCCAGTACCATCAAGATTTTATGATTCTATGAGATCCCCCTCATTCTTCTAAATTACAGTTAATACAAGCCCATTTGATCCAGTCTTTTCTCACTGGTCAGTCCTGCCATCCTGGGAATCAGTCTGGTGAACCTTCCCTCGGTGGCAAGAATGTCCTTCCTCAGACTATGAGATCAAAACTGCACACAATACTCAAGATGGTGACCTGACCCACAGCCTGATATAACTGCAGCAAAACATCCTTACTTCAATAGTCAAATCCTCCTGCTACGAAAGCGAGCCCGCCACAAGCTTTCCTCACTGCCTGCTGTACCTGCATGCCAACCTTCAGTGATTGTTCCACCATGGCATCCAAGTCTCATTACACTTCAGCTTTTCCTGAACTAACATCACTCAGATAATAACTTACCTTCCTGTTTTTGTGACCAAAGTGGATAAGAACACGAGAACGAGGAGGAGTAGGCCATCCAGCCCCTCGACACTGCCCAACATTTAATTAGATCGTGGCTGAGCTTTTTGAGACTCAGCTCCATTTATCTGCCCACTTACCTTAACCCTTAATTCCTGTTCTGTTCAAAAATTTACCTCGACTTGCCTTAAAAACATTCAGTGAGGTAGCTTCAACTGCTTCACTGGGCAGGGAATTCCACAGATTCACAATCCTTTGTGTGAAGAACCTCCTCCTGACTTCAGTCCTACATTTACTTCCCTTTATTTTAAGGCAATGCCCTCTAGTCCTAGTTTCACATGCTAGCGGAAACAACCTCTCTGCCTCCACCTTATCTATTCCCTTCATAGTCTTATGTGTTTCTATAAGATCTCCCTTCATTCTTCTGAATTCCTAGGAGTATAATCCCAGTTTACTCAGTCTCTCCTCATAATCCGACCCTCTCAACTCTGGCATCAACTGAGTGAATCTCCTCTGTACCCCCTCCAGTGCTAGTATATCAGTGTCTTCCAAATTTTACATATAATCTCATCAGGTGAGCCCTATTCCCAAAAAGTGGCCTAGAAGATTACTAACTCTGATGACAGTACATTTACAACAGAAAACTTGGTTGCTTATATTTTTGTCGGCAGAGTCAGCAAACATCTGAGGAATGTGCAAGACAGGTACTGGATATGCACTGACCAGTTTAAACCAAATCCTCCACACTTTGTGCCATGGTGAGCTGAGTTTAGGTACATTCTCACAAAGCTGTTACAAATGTTCAAAGGCAAACCATTCCAAGCTCTAGTATTCCAGAATATTCCCAATCACGAATACATATCTAGAGTGTACAGCAAATCATTGCTTTCCGGGGGGGCGGGGGGCAAAGGAAACAGATGTCCCATAGGTAACATAAAAATATGGACAACACTATAATAGAAATCCACTCGCTCCTGAAAGACTGGGTGCAATACATTAGGAGCTCAATAACAGAAAGAGATCAGACCAGGATGGGGAGGTGACCTTGCAAATACACAGATCAATGGAGAGTGAGTCCACGTAGAAGGAGGCGAGAGTGTAAAATGTGCAAAAGGATAAACAATATTCTTTGATTGAAGAATATAGGTCCAACGACAGCAGGCTACCAGAAAGACAACTGATGAACTACATTACCTGGGATGGTGACTTTGGTATAGAAGGGACATGTGGTGCAGGAGAAGTTGAAGCTACATGATTGTCATCCTTTGTCACGGGACTGCTGGGAGGAGACTCAGCCTCTGGTGGTGAGGCAGACTTCTCTACTTTTACTGAGGCTCTGTGGGAATAACACATAACTCATTAACATTGTTGAATAAATTGATTTAAATTCATAATTTAGTGTTTATGAGTATTTAATAGGATAAGCCACCCTCCAAAAAAAACATTTTTCATTGTTTCGGGACATCAATATATTTACATTTAGACTATTTCTCTCAACTACTCCATGCAGTGCTGAGTTCCATTTCTTACCATCTTCAGGTAAAGAAGTTCTGCAAATTGCTTTCTGGATCAATGAACAATTACAACATTTCTTAGGGCAGGTTGGGGTCAGTTGCCTGGATTGAAGGTTTGCAACACAGTGAACACCAACATTGGTTCAATTGTTATACTGGCTGAAATTACCACAAAAGGACTTTCCTTTTCAACTTCTCATACTTGAGAAGTGGTGACCCTCAGGTTAAACCATCACAAGTCTCTCTTTATTGACAGAGCAGCCCCATGGTCCACTAGAACTACGGTGACTGTGCCATTACCTTTGACATCTAATGAACGCTAATTTACTCACTTATGGAGAAATGACCACATTAAATAATTTGCATTTATACATCACCATTAATGTAGTACCTCACCTTGTTACAGCTCTTGGAGATCGCAGTCTTACACCAAGTCACATAAGAAGTTAGAATAAGCAACCAAGCACACAAGAGAGTCATACCTTACTGACATTTGCTTAAAAATTTCAACAGAATTACAAAGTACTTATTTTCAGAGTGAAGTTGCTTGGCTGATGCTCCAGTGCAGTACTGGTGGAGTTTTGCATTGTTGAACATGCCATTTTTCAAGTGAGATATTAAACCAAGCATCTCTGCCTTCTCTTTCCTTCCATCACCTTCTGGAAATACCTAAGGTCCAGATCCAACAGCAATGTGCCTTTCCGTCTCAAAAAATCTCACCAAGGGTCTTCACAAGAATGAATATCAAGGCCAAAATTGGCATAAAGCCAAGGAGAAGGATGTCCAATTGATTATCAAAAATCTTCCACTTTGACCAAATCTTGAGAAATGTAGATGCCTAACATTTCAACAACAGTTTTTTTTTGGAAGGAAACAACAGTCAATTTGCACACACCAAGCTCCAACAAGTGACAATGTGATAATGCTCTCTGATGAAGGGTCTAGGCCCGAAACGTCAGCCTTTGTGCTCCTGAGATGCTGCTTGGCCTGCTGTGTTCATCCAGCCTCACATTTTATTATCTTGGAATTCTCCAGCATCTGTAGTTCCCATTATCTCTGACAATGTGATAATAACTGGATAATCTGTTTCAGTGAGGTAGAATGGGAAATAACTATTGGCCAGGGCACAGGAGAAATCCCCATGGACAGACAAGAATGCTACAAAAGCTTTTACATTCACCCAAGAGGTTAGAGGGGTCGTTAGTATAACATCTCTTCTGAAGGACAGCATCTCCAGCAGTGCAGGCCTGACTGAGTGCTGCACAGTAATTCCACATTTAATACTGAAATCCTAGATCCCCAAGCTCACTGAGGCAACAGCACTATTCACTGAGACATAGTTGACATGAGATAGAAAGATAGGGAGGGCATCCAAAACCGGTTTACCAAGTTCTACTTACCCACCATCCCCGTATTTACTGATTATACAGTGGTTCCTAGTCTGGCACGCTTAATTTAGAAATTCTTATCCTTGTATTCAAATCCCTTCATGGTCTGGCCTCTCCATATGTATAAATTTATCCCATTCCACAACTCTCAGGTATATGTGCTTCTCCCAATCCTACTTGTAGCACTGGGGTGGAAGGAAACACTTCTCACATCAAGATGCTCAAAGGCATTTTAAATCTACTTGATACACTTTAAGGAGAAATTCACAAATGTTCAGCAGGAAACAGCAGCAAAATTTGCACACGGCAAACTCCTACAAAACAATAAAAATAATTTCAAACATTGTTGGTTACAGGATAAGCGTTAGCATGGACATCTTCTGAATGTGAACTAATCTAAAATATCGAAAGGAGGAGCAACTTTGGCGGAGTCACAAAGACAGCATAAGAGCACACAAGCACTGAATGAGTCTCTTTAGAAGGAAACTTCTGCATGAATCTCAAATGAAATCAATAAAAACTGTTGCTCACGTAGATAGTCACCCAGAATTGTTCTTAACCCAGCTTGCGACCACACCCAATTTGAAAACAGAATTAGTCAGAGCCCAGTACTCTTAAAAAGATTTCCATGAATGCAATGACAAGTTCACTGTAGGTTCAGTGCACAGGACTACTAAAAAGTTGGTCTGGGCCAACATTTTCAGTTGAATTAAGTGGTTTGACAACAACAAGGGACAATCATTGATTTGTTATCCTATTATGCAATTGAGAAAACAAACAAAATTTGTAACATTCCACTGTGCGGCCTCAGGAAGTCTGTGTTTGACAGCTAAAATAGTCTGATTGCTGTTATAATACAATAGAATACAGCACAGAAAATATGGCCTTCAGCCCACCAAGCCTGCACGAACTCCTAATCCTCATTTAGACCAGCTACTTATCGGCTATACGCAGTTTCTATCCCTCTGCTCACGTGTCTATTAAGATACACCTTTAACATTGCTGATGTGCCTGCTTCCACCACCTCCACTGGCAGTGCGTTCCAGGCACATCATTCTCAAAAATTTTCTGCACACTTTTCACCCCTGTCACCTTGAGTTTGTGCCCTCTTGTAGCTGATCTTTCCACCCTGGGGGAAAAATAAGCCCTGTCTATCCACACTATATATGTATATTAATTTTGTAGACCGTTATCAGGTCCTCCTTCTTTCCAGTGAAAACAATTGCACTTATCCAACTTCCCCTCATAACTAAAACCCTCCAGGCTAGGCAACATCCTGGCAAGCCTTCTCTGCACTCTCCAAAACATCATGTCCTTCTGCAGTGTAGCGACCAGAACTGCATACAATATTTCAAATGTGGCCTAACTAAAGTTTTATATACAACTTGCCAACTTTTATATTCAATGCCCTGGCCGACGAAGGCAAGCATGCTGTGCGCCTCCTTGACCATCATATCCACCTGTATTGCCACATTCGGCAACCTGTGGGCCTGTACGCCCAGATCCCTTTATGTCAGTGCTAAAGGATTCTGCCATCTATTGTTTAATTCACACCTCAATTTTATCTTCCAAAACGCATCACCTCATTTGTCCAGATTGAACTCCATGTGCCATTTAAATGCAGAAAACAGCAAGCAATCCATGTGCAACAATTTCTCACGCAACAAAAAAAACCCTGAAATTGAGAAACAATTACCAAAGAAACACAGAAAAGATCCCCGTTCT
Source organism: Stegostoma tigrinum (assembly GCF_030684315.1). Taxonomy (NCBI): domain Eukaryota; kingdom Metazoa; phylum Chordata; class Chondrichthyes; order Orectolobiformes; family Stegostomatidae; genus Stegostoma; species Stegostoma tigrinum. Next base: position 96,018,746 of record NC_081360.1, read on the forward strand.
TCTTTAAAACACAGTTATGGCATCTTTTACATTCATCCAAGAGGGCTTAGTCCATGATTTCATCTGAAAGACTACACCTGAGACAATGTCTCCAGTACTGCACGGGAGGATGAGCCTAGACTGTGTGCTCATATCTCCAGAACAGCACTCAAAAATCAAGATCAACTTGGAGGTGAGGACAGTTGTCACAGTCACGGATGACATTGAGGGGAATCGTTAAAACAGTTTCAGGTCAGTTGAAAAGTGACTGCTGCTTCCCTGGCCCTCCCTCTATCCTTCACTTTACATTAATACAGATAAGACAATGCTGGAAGGAATTACACAGTAAATCTAAAATATCCATCAAGATTTCTACTCTAAGAAAAAGGAGGAAAAGAAAATCAATCCACACCAGGCAGCTAACTCCTACTAAAACCACCATAATTTTCAGCCCAAACCTTTGAGCAGACCAGCAACTGGTTTTCTTCACTTTGACGGACTTGCTTCTTGCAAATCTTCTGGATGCAGGAAAGGAGACAGTATGAAAGTAACTGCTCAAAACTAATGAACCGTCCAAACATTTTCAGTGACAACGTTGCATTTAGTCCAAATACTTTTGAGCCTTCCCAGCACATCTCCTTTGACACTTCAAGCCAACTTTATTAACAGCAAGATTTGGCTTGTACATTAAAAGAGGCACATAGGAAACCTGGATAATAAAGTGTGAGGCTGGATGAACACAGCAGGCCAAGCAGCATCTCAGGAGCACAAAAGCTGATGTTTTGGGCCTAGACCCTTCATCAGAGAGGGGGATGGGGGGAGGGAACTGGAATAAATAGGGAGAGAGGGGGAGGCGGACCGAGGATGGAGAGTAAAGAAGATAGGTGGAGAGGGTGTAGGTGGGGAGGTAGGGAGGGGATAGGTCAGTCCAGGGAAGACGGACAGGTCAAGGAGGTGGGATGAGGTTAGTAGGTAGCTGGGGGTGCGGCTTGGGGTGGGAGGAAGGGATGGGTGAGAGGAAGAACCGGTTAGGGAGGCAGAGACAGGTTGGACTGGTTTTGGGATGCAGTGGGTGGGGGGGGGGGGGGGGAAGAGCTGGGCTGGTTGTGTGGTGCAGTGGGGGCAGGGGATGAACTGGGCTGGTTTAGGGATGCAGTAGGGGAAGGGGAGATTTTGAAACTGGTGAAGTCCACATTGATACCATATGGCTGCAGGGTTCCCAGGCGGAATATGAGTTGCTGTTCCTGCAACCTTCGGGTGGCATCATTGTGGCAGTGCAGGAGGCCCATGATGGACATGTCATCAAGAGAATGGGAGGGGGAGTGGAAATGGTTTGCGACTGGGAGGTGCAGTTGTTTGTTGCGAACTGAGCGGAGGTGTTCTGCAAAGCGGTCCACAAGCCTCCGCTTGGTTTCCCCAATGTAGAGGAAGCCGCACCGGGTACAGTGGATGCAGTATACCACATTGGCAGATGTGCAGGTGAACCTCTGCTTAATGTGGAATGTCATCTTGGGGCCTGGGATGGGGGTGAGGGAGGAGGTGTGGGGACAAGTGTAGCATTTCCTGCGGTTGCAGGGGAAGGTGCCGGGTGTGGTGGGGTTGGAGGGCAGTGTGGAGCGAACAAGGGAGTCACGGAGAGAGTGGTCTCTCCGGAAAGCAGACAGGGGAGGGGATGGAAAAATGTCTTGGGTGGTGGGGTCGGATTGTAAATGGCGGAAGTGTCGGAGGATAATGCGTTGTATCCGGAGGTTGGTAGGGTGGTGTGTGAGAACGAGGGGGATCCTCTTGGGGCGGTTGTGGCGGGGGCGGGGTGTGAGGGATGTGTCGCGGGAAATGCGGGAGACGCGGTCAAGGGCGTTCTCAATCACCGTGGGGGGAAAAGTTGCGGTCCTTAAAGAACTTGGACATCTGGGATGTGCGGGAGTGGAATGTCTTATCGTGGGAGCAGATGCGGCGGAGGCGGAGGAATTGGGAATAGGGGATGGAATTTTTGCAGGAGGGTGGGTGGGAGGAGGTGTATTCTAGGTAGCTGTGGGAGTCGGTGGGCTTGAAATGGACATCAGTTACAAGCTGGTTGCCTGAGATGGAGACTGAGAGGTCCAGGAAGGTGAGGGATGTGCTGGAGATGGCCCAGGTGAACTGAAGGTTGGGGTGGAAGGTGTTGGTGAAGTGCATCCCAAAACCAGTCCAACCTGTCTCTGCCTCCCTAACCGGTTCTTCCTCTCACCCATCCCTTCCTCCCACCCCAAGCCGCACCCCCAGCCACCTACTAACCTCATCCCACCTCCTTGACCTGTCCGTCTTCCCTGGACTGACCTATCCCCTCCCTACCTCCCCACCTACACCCTCTCCACCTATCTTCTTTACTCTCCATCCTCGGTCCGCCTCCCCCTCTCTCCCTATTTATTCCAGTTCCCTCCCCCCATCCCCCTCTCTGATGAAGGGTCTAGGCCCGAAACGTCAGCTTTTGTGCTCCTGAGATGCTGCTTGGCCTGCTGTGTTCATCCAGCCTCACATTTTATTATCTTGGAATCTCCAGCATCTGCAGTTCCCATTATCTCTCATAGGAAACCTGCACAGGTGGTGGCTGGCCGGTCGGCCCCAAAAGCCTGGTCTGCTATCCAGCTAGAACACATTTGATCTTCTGTCCCTGTGTAATTATCTTAATTTTTTCCCATACCCCTGCAAAATTTTACTCGACAACTGAGATTCCATACCCTTTGGGCTGAAAATTCCAAAGATTCATAACCTCAGGTGCAGTCTTTCAGATGAAATAACAACGGAGCAGCTGCGTGGGTTGCGAGCCCCAGGGAGAAAGTCCTGGAACTTACCTTGCAGCAGCCGAGTGCTGGTACAGAGGAGAATGGAGGCTTGGGCCAGAGTGGGGACGACAGCTGGAACATAGAACAGTACAGCACAGAACAGGCCCTTCAGCCCACAATGTTGTGCCGACCATTGATCCATGTATGCACCCTCAAATTTCTGTGACCATATGCATGTCCAGCAGTCTCTTAAATGTCCCCAATGACCTTGCTTCCACAACTGCTGCTGGCAACGCATTCCATGCTCTCACAACTCTCTGCGTAAAGAACCCGCCTCTGACATCCCCTCTATACTTTCCACCAACCAGCTTAAAACTATGACCCCTCGTGCTAGCCATTTCTGCCCTGGGAAATAGTCTCTGGCTATCAACTCTATCTATGCCTCTCATTATCTTGTATACCTCAATTAGGTCCCCTCTCCTCCTCCTTTTCTCCAATGAAAAGAGACCGAGCTCAGTCAACCTCTCTTCATAAGATAAGCCCTCCAGTCCAGGCAGCATCCTGGTAAACCTCCTCTGAACCCTCTCCAAAGCATCCACATCTTTCCTATAATACAGTGACCAGAACTGGACGCAGTATTCCAAGTGCGGTCTAACCAAAGTTTTATAGAGCTGCAACAAGATCTCACGACTCTTAAACTCAATCCCCCTGTTAATGAAAGCCAAAACACCATATGCTTTCTTAACAACCCTGTCCACTTGGGTGGCCATTTTAAGGGATCTATGTATCTGCACACCAAGATCCCTCTGTTCCTCCACACTGCCAAGAATCCGATCCTTAATCCTGTGCTCAGCTTTCAAATTCGACCTTCCAAAATGCATCACCTCGCATTTATCCAGGTTGAACTCCATCTGCCACCTCTCAGCCCATCTCTGCATCCTGTCAATGTCCCGCTGCAGCCTACAACAGCCCTCTATACTGTCAACGACGCCTCCGACCTTTGTGTCGTCTGCAAACTTGCTGACCCATCCTTCTATCCCCTCATCCAAGTCATTAATAAAAATTACAGACAGTAGAGGCCCAAGGACAGAGCCCTGTGGAACCCCACTCACCACTGACTTCCAGGCAGAATATTTTCCTTCTACTACCACTCGCTGTCTTCTGTTGGCCAGCCAATTCTGTATCCAAGCAGCTAAGTTCCCCTGTATCCCGTTCCTCCTGACCTTCTGAATGAGCCTACCATGGGCAACCTTATCAAATGCCTTACTGAAGTCCATATACACCACATCCACAGCTCGACCCTCATCAACTTTTCTAGTCACATCCTCAAAAAACTCGATAAGGTTTGTGAGGCATGACCTACCCCTCACAAAGCCGTGTTGACTGTATTTGATCAAGCCATGCTCTTCCAGATGGTCATAAATCCTATCCCTCAGAATCCTTTCTAACACCTTGCAGACGACAGACGTGAGACTTACTGGCCCGTAATTGCCGGGGATTTCCCTATTTCCTTTCTTGAAGAGAGGAATTACATTTGCCTCTCTCCAGTCCTCAGGTACGACTCCAGTGGAGAGCGAGGATGCAAAGATCTTCGCAAGTGGCGAAGCAATTTCATTTCTCGCTTCCCAAAGCAGCCGAGGACAAATCTGGTCTGGGCCTGGCGACTTGTCAATCTTAATGTTTGACAAAATTTTCAGCACATCAGCTTCCTCTATCTCTATCCATTCCAGCATGCACACCTGCTCTTCAAAGGTTTCATTCACTACAAAGTTGGTTTCTTTCGTAAAGACAGAAGCAGAAAACTCATTAAGGGCTTCCCCTACCTCCTCAGGCTCCACACACAAGTTCCCTATGCTATCCCTGATCGGCCCTACTCTTTCTTTGGCCATTCTCTTATTCCTCACGTAAGTGTAAAATGCCTTTGTGTTTTCCCTGATTCCTTCTACCAAGCCTTTCTCGTGCCCCCTCCTGGCTCTCCTCAGACCATTTTTCAGCTCCTTCCTTGCCTGCGAGTAATCCTCTCTAGCTGAACTTGACCCTAGCTTCCTCCACCTTATGCAAGCTACCTTCTTCCTTTTCACAAGAAGCTCCGCCGCTCTCGTCATCCAAGGACTGGGGATTGGTGCAGTCAGGCAGAGGCCCTGCGCTGAGTTGCTACAATGTATTGTTTAGTTGAAATCTTTCACCTCAGTGTATCATCAATCCTTTAACATTGTCTTATATCTCAAATTTATTTTAAAACCTCTAAAGCAATGCAACTACTTTTTAATTTGTCTGTTGTATCCAATATTTGTACCTTAGTACTTGTACCTAAATGGAGCCATAACAGGCAGCCATTGTAAAAGCTTTTCACTGTACTTCTACAATGGAGTAGATGTGACAATAAAGGATATTCTATTCTATACCCTCAATGGTTAAATTACTAACCAGTCCTAAATTGCCTGCTCTTTTTCAAAACTCTATCTCTCCTAGTTCTCAATCGCACCAGTCACGAGAAACATCTTTTTTTTATGTTCAGTCAAGCAGTTTTTTTTTTAAAATCCTTAGTGAAAACACCATTCTCACATTCTTCTACACTCTAGAGAATAAAGACCCCATTTTCAAACCCCTTCTAAGAACAATTCCACGTATCAGTTTGGTTTACCTTCATTGTAATTCCTCTATAGAAAATGCATTCTTCTGAGCAAAACGAAACCCAAGACTGTACACCACACTCCAGGTGTTGTCTCACCAATGCCTATACAATGACAGCAAAATAACATTCGTCCCGTACAGAAATCCACTTGCAGTAAAGAGCACTATATCATTAGCCTTTCTAATTTCCTGCTACATATATAGACGCTTAGCTTTCATTGAATTATGAGCTAGCCGCCGAAGTCCACACAACAACAGTTCCCAATCTCTCAGCAGGTAAGACTATTTGTTCTTCCTACTAAAAGGTGAGAGTATCCTTCCATATTATGTTCCATCTACCATTTTGTTGGTACTCATTGAGCCAATCTAAATCCCTTCGGAACCTCTTCACACACTCAATTTACTACCAACTTTGACATTCGCATCCAAATCACTGTTAAAGGCTGTGAACTGCTAGGGTCCCAAGCATTGACCCATGTAGTATCTCATAAGTCAGTCAACCCAAAAGTGACCATTTTCTGACTGTTAACCCATTTGTAATCCATGGTAACATTACCATATTGTGTATTCAAACTTTGCTTACTAACTTGAGGCCTAATAAAATTCTTCTGAAAATTCAAATAGACACTACATAACGGGTCTGTCGGATTTAATCAAGCTTCAAGTCCTACCAATCTCTCATGTACATTTTGAAAGTAAATTCTCAGTAGTCCCTTGGTATTCCTATTTCTAGGAGATTCTATTTCGCTCTATGAAGAGATTATATTTCTTTAGTTTATCTACCACTTTATAATTCCTCATGATAAATTTCACTGTCTATCTGCAAAAAGCTAACATTTTCCTTTCCACATGCCTATAGAAATTCTTGCGTTTCTTGCTAGCTTATATTCATACTCCAGTTTCTCTCAGCTTCCTGGCTCGTTTGCAGAATTTATTCAGAAATGAAATTGTCTAGTTTCCATAGAAGATTACAAAAATCAAACGCTGTTCTTCAAAGGTCGTGGAAACAATTAAAATTCAAAACTTGTCATCAATAGATTTTTCTTATTAGGCATGGGTCCAGTGCAAAAGTTGCTAAACAAAATGGAAGCTGAGATCAGCCACAACTTAACTGAATGGCAACAGGTTTAAGGATTAAATGGCCCACGTGATCCTTGATATTTTGAAGAAATCTCGGCTACAATTCCAGATTTGTCCCTAAGTTTTTTTTTGAAACACTTGAACTAAGTGAAATGTCAGATGTTATTTACTAAAAAGGATAAATTCACAACATTCATGGATCTAAACACCAAAACTAAATGCTACTATAGTCAGGATAGTAAAACAAATGGCAATATATGTCTTCTACCATTCAGAATTCATGAGATGACTGAGAATTAAGAAAATCCTGGTCAACACTTAACACATTAAATGAGATCATAGATAGTAGGAACTGCCGATGCTGGAGCCTGAGAATAAAAAAGGTGTCGAGCTGAACGAACACAGGCGGCCAGGTAGCAGAGGAGCAGGGGAGTTGACATTTCCGAAGGAGGGGCCTGACCCAAAACATCAGCTTTCCTGCTCCTCTGGTGCTGCCTAGCCTTGTGTTCATTCAGCTCTACATCTTGTTATCTCTACATTAAATGAGATGCTAGCTAGATAGACCCCATAGAGTTCTTAGCAAGCCATCCAGGCAACAGTGATCCATGAGTTACAAAATCTAGTGAACACTATCTCCTACCCTAGGCAATTCCATTGTGCTTTCCAAGAGTCAGCTTCTGAATTTCCTCAAAAGGTTGCTTCAACTCAGAATGCCTCATGAATATTCACCTCCCCAAAGACTCAAAAAAAAGGCGAAGAAACTTGGGTCTAGCAATAGTTTAATAATAGTTAAATTGTGGTGAAAGTAATAGTTTAATCTGTCTCTCCAAAACTGTTCTAAAGGAGGTGTCTCTTCATACCTCTTCCCAAAGATGCTGCTTTCCAGAGTTTTCCAGCACTTTTTCCTCAATAGTTCAATCTCTTTTCCCGAGACTAGATTCCTAAAGCATCAAAGGGACAATTTGAGTACTTTCATGCACAACTAGCTTCACCAATTTTCTGTGAATTTTTCCAAAAGCCAGTCTATCCATGCATAGATCTACAAATGGTTCACTGGGCTTGTGAGGCATTACCCTGTCCACACCAGAACGAGGGACCTTTTTCTGCCTCCTCAATGTCCTGGGGCTTCCTCAAACCTGGTCTGTCTGGAGCCAAATAGCACTGCCTGGAGGGAGCATCCTCCTCCTCCTCCTCCTCCTCCCTCCGTCCCTCCATCCATCCATCTATCACAGGACTCCCAAACCCACAGGGAACACAGATCTGTGGTAGCTTTCGTAACAGATCATGCAGACACATTTGTGGATAGCCACACCCCACATGTGCGTGCTAGGGAGGGGGGAGCTGGAACATAGCACATGGCAGTCATACTGTTCTGTGTGTGAAAGGGACATTTGGTCTCTGCCTAGAAACGGAATAAAATAGAGTTTCATAACTTACATACAAAGTCAAAACTTGCTTCATGACCCTGGGTTAACCTGTTCACAATATCTGAACCAACTATAAAAAAGTGGATTTGTGAAAACTATGTAAGAATTGAGAACAGATGTACAATTACGATTCGCCATATACCATAGATTAGCAGAGTAATAAATGTTATTAGCGTTACTGTCAGGAAAGCTGTACTTGAGTTAAAAAGCCAAAAACAAAAACTTCTTTGCATTTTGGAGCAACAGGTTTTCTAAGAAGAAAAGGACTTTTGAAGTATTGCCAGGCTTGTCCTCAGTTTTCGGTGTCTAAGCGTTATAGATGAGAAATGCTTGGTTAAAGAAATAACAGTGATAAATTTTAGCAATGAAAGATTACAGTTCAAATGATTGTTTGCGTAATAAACAGAGGAATTAATGACAATATCATGCAAAGATAGCTGTTAATAAAGCATATTCTTCATAGGATTAAGCATTAGTTCACAGAGGTGACACTGAAATAGTCAATTGTTGTTAAAAAGGATTCCAGCATGGATAATATCTTATTGAAGAAATGCTCCTTTTCTCCTTTATACATACTATGTTCCTCACAGTTGAGGAAAAGTAGAGTTGACATCGAGGCCAATGATGCTTCTTCAGAACATTCTGAAGGATCATCACTGGACCTGGAACATTAACATGGCTTTTTCTCCACAGACATTATCACTGAGTTACTCTAGCAATTTCTATTTTTGTTTCAGATCCTCAGCATCTGCAGTAAATTGGTTAAGTTTCCAGAAAGTGTTCTTCTGAGGCCTCAAAGACAGAACTTGAGGCAGAAAGCCACTCTGTACAATTAGACGGGAGTTTATTTCACGTGCGGCATCTTAAAGTACCTAATCTCCCCTTTTGTGAACAGTAGGAAGGAAGTTACATAGTAGTTTAATATTAACAAAGCAGCTTGATCAGAACCCTTTGATTTGTGGTATTATGTTAGGTATACATTTTCGTCTCCTCCAAAAATAACTGTACACCGAGACACGAGCCCTTCCTTCCCACATGGACACTGCAGCCCTCAGTCTTTCCTGTTCTCTATTGAAATTTCAGCATTCAAGGAACCACATTTTTTGTACTATAATTGGAAAAAAGTTGGACTGCTGAACAGCTAAAAGCACCAGGAGAGTTCTTCTAACTTGAAGATCAAGTAGTGCTATGTTGCATGCACTTTAGGTGCACAAGTTGTTACTTTTCAAAGGAGGAGCATGACACCACGAGTCTTTTGAATTGAGGAAAAAAAAACACACTGCATGATTACAGCCTTAGAATTGGTCCAGCTGTAGTTTGTCAGAGACCTGAGATGCATTGCACTCAAAGTCTGCTAACAAGAAACACCTGCCACCATCTGAATAAAAAAGACAAAAACGGGATGCTGAAAGTAATAGAGCAGACTTGGGTTCGCCCAATCAGCTACTGAATCGGACATCTGCTCTGCAGGCAACAGTGTCATCATTGCAGAAACAAGCCAAAAGAATCCAGAGATAAAAACACTCATCACACTTGCGGTCTGGATTCTAACAGAATTTGTTCTTTATATCTCCCTTCCTCTATATGTTTCTATCCATAACCAGATTTCCTTCTAATTTTCCGAATGGCTTTGTGGGCCGAGGCCCATGCCCAGCTTCTGGACCAGAAGTCAATGCCTTCAGCAGCATGCTAAAGCTGATGGCCATGTGCGGAATATTCAACTGGCTGCACGCACATAAATAGCCGAGAGAACAATGCCCAGAGCACTTGTGCCAAACTTTGGCTTTATCTGTTTTATTTGTGAATGTGAGCCCACATCTCAGATTTTAAAAAGGATATTAACTTAAGTTGTATGTAATGAACAATGCATTTCTTGTTTGCCATTTGATGAAGAATAAGTTTGTTTAAAAAAAACTCAGTTACTTTCCCATTAATGGCAAAACTCAGCGTGAATTTTGTCCCAGAGTAGCAGTCAGGCAGGTAAGTTGACCATCTTCAGTTTAATTAGATAGTTACATATTTGGAACAGATTGTGAAATTGTGAGATTCTATTACTGATGTGCTTAACTCAACTGAATTGTAACAAGGATCTGTTTTTGAAAAAGAAAACTCAAGTTGCTGGAAAAGCTCAGAAGGTCTGGCAGCATCTGTGAGGAGAAAATCAGAGTTATTGTTTCAAGTCCGATAACTGAGGAAGGGTCACTGGACCCAAAACATTAACATTAACTCAGGTTGTCTCTTCACAGATGCTGCCTGACCTGCTGAGCTTTTCCAGCAACTTCTGTTTTTGTTGCTGATTTACAGCATCTGCAGTTCTTTCGGTTTTTACTGAGTTTTGTTTTTGTCTGCATTTCTTTTCCACTGGATTGCCTTGTTAACACAAGCAAAATCTTGAAATCATGCAGTACTTTGTACAACCAAAATAATTTTCTCCACACTTAACCAACTAATAACCAATCGTTGGGTAGCTGCACTTCAGACATCAACAAGAACGTGACTAAGTTATCCAATAACGAGTATGTGCTGTTCAACTTCCTGTGGAGGATTTGGTTATAAATAAAATTTGGATTGTCCAGCAATGAGAAACAAAAACATGTTCTGAGAGATTCTGTCTCAAAGAAAATCATTAACACATGAGTTATGAGCTATAGATCTCTGGCGCATTAAAGTGAAGTGACATAATCTTTTTTACAATACTGTGAAGTAATCCTGACAGCAAGCATGTGTGACATATTACAGCCACTACCATTCATTGTGATGAGCTGCAATTGTTAAAAGAGTCAGCATGTCACAAGGTTTAAAATAAATTTCTAACGTAAGTAAATCTCTCATTATGATGAGCATCAGAAGACGCATGCAAGGACAGGAGTGTAAAACCACATCGTGCAGGTGCAGGTCAGCTGAAGTATGGTTGTTTCTTTAAAGGTTAATGGTTGATGGTTATGAAAGTTTCCACCCAGACTGTTCTCAGCAAAGACACAGATCAACTGGCAGCCAGAATGATTCAAATTCTTTAATGTGTCCTCAAAAGATCTCTGAAAAGACAGTCAACTCCTCATGAACAAGGGAGTCCTCCGTGCAACCAAAATAATTTAAAGCAAGTTAATAAAATAAAAAAAAATGAACCTATATGTGCAGTGAGGACACTAAAATATGCCAGTCCTTCACACCAAACATATCATAGATGATACAAAATCAAAAAATTGCTGGAAAGACTCAGCAGGTCTGGCAGCATCTGTGGAGAGAAAGCAGAGTTAACATTTTAGACCCTTTTTCAGAACTGATAGGAGGTAGGAAATTGTAGGTATATGTACTGAAGACTGGGGTAGGGGCAACAACTAGAAAAGGGGTGCACAGTGGAGACACAGTCCAGAGGGGCAGGAAACCAAGTGAGGCAGACAAATGCACACAGCCAACTCATTTTCACCTTATAGTCCGTATTATCACCTCGTCTCTCTCCCTGGCCTACCATTAAATGTTCTTTTGTCTGCTTGTCTCTCCCACTCGAGGGTCCTCCACCTATTTACTACTTTCCCACCCCAACTTCAGCAATGCATCCACCATCTTTTTGTAACTATCCAGTTGTGACAGTCAAGGCTAATGTTAACTTTGTTTCTCTCTCCACAGATGCTAACAGACCGAAGATCCTCCAGAATTATTTCATATTTCCAATTTCTAACATCTGCAGTGCTGTTTCTTACGCGCCCCCCCCAAATTTTATAGATGTATTGTTTCATAACAGAGAAAGCAATTAAATTCAAAACTGTTGACATTGCAAGCATAGCAGGTTTCATATCTGTACGGTGCGATCAGGGTAATTTGGCACAATAGTTCTAAAGCACTCAATTGGAGAAAGTGTTCAACAGGCATTTCTCATGACAGCACTGTCGTGGAGTATTTGGCTGATCAAGTCTATACCAACATTTTGGAAAGCAATTCAATCAACCTTTCAACTGCTCAAGTTCTAGAGCTCAGCAAGTCTACTTTTGTTAAGTAAAAATTGAAAGAACAGCAGATGCTGTAAATCAGGAACAAAAACAAATTGCTAGAAAAGGTCAGTTCTGAGGAAGATTCACCAAGCCCGAAGCATTAACTGATTGTTTTCTTCACAGATGCTGCCAGCCATGCTGAGTCTTCCCAGCAACATCTGTTTTTGTTCCTGATTTACTTCCCTCAAATGCCCAGCCAATTTCACCTGCTATACTCCCACTAATGCCCATCACCTACAAAGCACAAAGTGTGGCATACAGCATTCCATGCTCAGCACCATCCTGTGCAAAACAGTCTAATAGCTTGCCCATCCTCAGGTTTTCCTGCGCAGTCACAGGCAGGAGAGAGCCAGCTGATAGCTAGGAATTTATTTTCCCCTAATGCCCCTCAAAGAGGCAATAAAAATTGCCAAGTGGCTGCAGACACTCATATCTGATCACCAGCTTTAGGGGCCTACATCAATGACAATGCTAGCCGTCTCAACCACTGCACCAGCAGTACATCTACTTATGCATTACAATAATTCACCAAGGTTCTGAAGACAGCATCTTCCAAATCCATGAGTTACACCGCACAGAAAGCCAAAGGCAGCAAATGCACAGAAGCACCACGACCTTCAAGTTCTCTCAAAGCCACACACCATCTTATAAATACAGCACTGGCTTTCTTCACTGCTGATAGGTCAGAATCCTGGAACTCATTCATCTTCAGCACGTGTGTGCATATACGCACCTAAAACTGCAACAATTCAAGGCAGTAGCTTGTTTTCAACCACAAGGGTAATCAGACATGGACAATCAGACATGGACAATAAAGTCTGGCATAGTCAGCAATACCCACAATCACAAACAAATAAAACCAACTTTCTTTTGAATTCATTGACACTCTCCACTTTTACTCTACAGCAGGCCTGTGAACATTCATTCGGCAATGGTTGTAGCACAATTTGAAGTAAACTCCAAAAGCCTCCTGAAAACAATCTCTGGCCCTACGTTGCTTGGTCAGGAACCATCCTCTACTTGTCTTCAACATCCAGCTTCACACCTCCTTAGGTTACTCTGGAATGCCATTGTAACCAGAGCTTAATAGTTTAGTTGTACTATAAACTGGAATAAAGTTTGATCTTTTTCAATTAGCCTCTTCCAAACAAAATCATGAAGCATTTAAGACTATCCAAATCAGCCAGGACAGAGAAAGTGTTTTAAAATTAGAACCGCCAACATTTGGCATTCAAGTTTAAAAGAAAATCAGGAACAGGAGTATGGATTACAGATACCAGAGTATAGAATTTTTCTTGATACTGACCGAATAGTCTGTTTCGGTGCCTCATGACTATGAAGCAAAGCTTCCTTACAGCTCAGCAAGGCGTAGTTTTTAAGTCATTTGTTCACAATTAACTACAATTAACAAATAGCAACAGTCTACGCAGAGGTTTCCAGTAATGCCAGAGATAATAATATTTTATGACGAGGATTCCATGCTGTCAGGTTTTCCTGTGCAGTCACAGGCAGGAGAGAGCCAGCTGATAGCTAGGAATTTATTTTCCCCTAATGCCCCTCAAAGAGGCAATAAAAATTGCCAAGTGGCTGCAGACACACATATCTGATCACCAGCTTTAGGGGCCTACATCAAACCACAATGCAACATCAAAATGGTAAGTAGGAGCTATATTACAATGATAATTGTAAAACAGTTTAAAGCCAGTCTTCCAGGTGAAAAATGGGAAAGTGTAGGCCTGCCTGTGGAAATAAAGTGGTCACTACATTATTTCAGGGGGCACTTTTGCATTGGTGTCCCAGTCAGAATTTATGCTTCATGCCAACATCACAAAAAAAACAGGCCATCTGGTCATCATCACATTACTGTGTGAGAGATTAACGTACACAATTTGAGTGCCATGTTTCCTACATTTCAAGAATACTTTACTGACTGTAAAGTGCCCCTAAAGATACTAAGAAATTACAAGTCTACGGCTTTCATTGTCGGTGGGATTGGCAACACCATTCCTTATGCAAAACACTTGCACTTCTGGGATGGCCAGCAACCCCTGTACAGACCAGGGATCAAACCCAAAGGCAAATTTTGCAAAAAAGCCAAGTGCCCATATTGTTAATATTTTCACAAGATTCAAAGCAAAAGTATTCCAAAGAAATCCTCAAATTAAATCAAATAATTTCTTTTACAAACAACTCTTAGTGCACCCTTGACTAGACGAACCTGTCCACGTATCGAATCTCCAGTTGGGTCATCACAGAGCCAAGATTTTGGTTAAGCTGTGAAGGAAGAAAGAAAAAGGAATGAGTCATTAGGATGGAAGACATCATATTGAGGACATGAGATTGTTGATGATATGCCCAACATGGAAGTCAAGCAATGCTTCTTTGCCACAAGTCATTGGAATATGGAACTCCATACCACCTGCAGTAGTTGACAAACAACTTGGATGAGTTAATGGGGAAGCTGGATAAGCACGAGGGAGAAAGGCTTAGACAGGGAAGAGATAAAAGATAGCAGGTAGATCGGGTGGCTGGTGTGCAATGCAAAGTGATGCCAACAGCATGGCCAAATACCTGTACTGGCTGAGGTCACTGAAATTCCCACCTTCTCAATCTTTCCCCTCGTTTAAGGTGTGATGACTCAGCATTAAACCAGTTGACTCTCTCAAATGACACTGCAGCCCTATGGGATTATGTTGACTTTTACTACTACTCACACAGACTGATGGAGCTGAATGCCCTCTCTCTGCACCAAAAATGAACACCAAATTTAAACTAGTACTCTAGGGGAGGGTAGGAGAGGAAACAAGGGCACATTAACCAGAGAATCTGAGCAAAAACAGGAGAACATCTCAGAGAATACCACATTGCGTTCTCCACTTTCCTGCAGCAATGTGGCTACAATGAGCTTAACGTTTGAGGATCAGTGGAGGAAGTTGGGTTCCAGAAAAGCAAGTGAGTTTTGCCACACACGAAGGCCAGATAACTCACTGAACAATTGCCAAATCATGTTCAGGAATACAGGTTGTCAAGTCTTTACAATGGCAACACTATTTAAAATTAATCAAACAAAACCAAAAAGACAACTATTGGGATCAATTGCACTTACTTAACCATCTTATTCATGCCAACAACCAGACTAATTGTATATCACTGAAATGTCATTAACAATGTTTCATCCAATAAATACCGTTTTAAACATCTATTTAGAACAATAACCAATTAAAAGCACATTTCACATTCTGGTCTCCAATTTTTAAACAGCACATGCATTGCCTGATTCACCACGGCCCTCAGAGTACAGAATGGACATTCTATATTAGAATTCATAGCATACGGAGCAGTCCATTCTATCCCATCAAACCTCAGTTAAAATGTCCAACCTAACTCACCCCACTCCCCCGTCCTTCCCTTTAACCTTGCATGTTTTTGCTTTTTACTCAATTCTTATTGTATTAAAGACTGATCATACACAACTAACTTGATTTTAAGAATCTCAAACAGTTCTTTCATCCCTTCAATCATTAGACAGTTTAAAAATCCAAGCTTGAAATCGACAGGCCACTACTTCATCGGCACCTAGTCCATCATACTCGCATGGTGACTCAATTGAACGATGAAAATATTATAAAGTACATGAGATGGTGACAAAAATAACTCCAGGCTAGAAGCTTGGTGAGTATTGGTCACATTTTGTTCAAGTTTAGGTTTCTAAAAGCTGTAACTTATTGTCAGATTTAACATAGCCCCTTTAATATGACTACCCTTAAAGACCCTTGGGACAATTTTAAATAAAACGTCAAGACACAAGGATATATCAGTCAGATGGCCAAAAGCTTCATCAAAAAGGAGGATCTTGACTGAGGAGTGTGGGAAGGGAATTCTATAGCTTACAGCCTTGGCAACTGAAGGCACAGCTGCCAATAGTGAAACAATTAAAATCAGGGATGTTCAAGAGGCGAGAATTTCTGAATGAAGGCTTGAGTGTTATGAGGTTGACGGAGTTCAGACAGATAAAAGGGGGAATGACATGGAAGAGCTTGAAAGCAAGTACAAGATTTTAAAAATTGTTTTATTTTATTTTATTTATTTTTATTATTTTTGGATCAGCAATGCAAGGGCGATAGGAAAACCAGCTTTATTGGACATTAAAATGTAGGCAGAGCTTTAGATCACCAAGTCAATGGAACCTATGCTCTCAGAACATTAGAAATTAAAACATCAAGTCAAATAATCACTTACCTTGCTCATTTCTTTATGAAACGTTTCCGCCAGACCAGCTATACTTTGGAATGTGTTCACATAAAAACCAACACGACTATTAAAAAACAGAATTAAAAAAGACTCAACAGCATGGTAATATGCAGTTAAGCACAGGATCAAAATTACATTATTGCAAAGTTAGACTGTTACAACAAATCAAGTGTTTGAATGCAAGGACTTCTTAAAATAGAATTGGATTGGATACAGCGAAGGTCTAAATGTGTAAATTAACATGTGTTACACAAAGTGTGGGGAAATCTGTTTGATCACACCTGTTGAGGTGTTTTGATTGTTTAATCATATTTCTGACCAGTTAATTCTGGGTGTTAGAATACAAGTTGTAAATTCATTCAGGCTGTATTACTGTTGTAACATTACACAGTAATAGCCATTGTTTGTTTAAAATCTTGAGGCTCATTCAGTTAGATGATCTCTGGATCTCATTTTTGTCTACTTTTTTTTAAAAAAGGCAAAGATCACTAGCCCTAGACAGGTCATAAACAGATTGAGATCTGGTCAAGAATTGTAACAAATACAAATATAAAAGGCAATTGGAGTTATGGCCTTTTTAATCTAAAGAAGTTAATACTGTGGTTTGAATTAATGGTTTAGTTACTGCAGAGAGAATGGGTCCTTCAGAATCTTGAAAGTGGTTGCTAATGCATGGCCTTTGCCACATCATTCTTACTGCTGGAGGTTCATCCTAACACTATTCATACCTCCTTGGATATCTTTAATTGTTCTGTGGTATTAAACTTCAACATTGAGTTGGCGGCAGAAAGGCAATCTCTCCCATCTTCCACTCCATCAAACTTACTCATCAACATCTTGTTCTTCCTTGAACACTCCCACTTGTACATTGAAAAAGTTGTAACTGTTCCAAATTTTCATTTCTGAAGACAAGCCAGTTATTGATCGGAAAAACTAACTTGTTCTCTTACTATAGAGAAAATTCACAAATCAGAAGTGCAAGGGATCTGGGAGTGTTGGTCCAGATTTCTCTAAAGGTTAACTTGCAGGTAGAGTCCGTAATTAAGAAAGCGAATGTAATGTTGTCGTTTATCTCAAGAGGGTTGGAATATAAAAGCAGCGATGTGCTTCTGAGGCTTTATAAGGGTCTAGTTAGGCCCCATTTAGAATACTGTGTACTCAGGAAGGACTTACTAGCCCTGGAGCGTGTCCAGCGGAGATTCACAAGGATGATCCCTGGAATGATAGGTTTAACGTATGATGAACGGCTAAGGAAGCTGGGATTGTACTCATTAGAGTTTAGAAGGTTGAGGGGAGATCTAATAGAAACTTACAAGATAATGTATGGTTTAGAAGGGGTGGACGCTAGGAAGTTGTTTCCGTTAGGTGGGGAGACTAGGACCCGTGGGCACAGCCTTAAAATTAGAGGGGGTAAATTTAAAACTGAAATGAGACGACATTTCTTCAACCAGAGAGTGGTGGGCTTGTGGAATTCTTTGCCGCAGAGTGCAGTGGAGGCCGGCACATTGGATGCCTTCAAGGCATCCATCGACAAATTCTTGATCTCAAAAGGAATCAAGGGCCATGGGGAGAGTGCAGGGAAGTGATGTTGAGGTGCCCATCAGTCATGATTTAAATGGCGGAGTGGACTTGATGGGCCAAATGGCCTTACTTCCACTCCTATGTCTTATGGTCTTACGGTCTTATAGACACTAACCAAGAGTTTCCAAAATTCTGTTCTTACACATTCAGGCTAGATGTTACCTGAACTGTACGTCACTTAGCTTTGAAATTAACAGCCCATCATGTCAAAACGTACTTTTAATGTAAAGACAAAATCTGTGGAACTTTCATACCAGTGCTTTTGCCATTCACAAGTGAAATCAACACATGGTATTTCCCAGTAAAACAGGAAAAGCATTCATAGGAAAAACTGACCACTTACCTGTTCCATAGTGATGGCAATTCTTCCTGCAAGTCAATATTAATTTCCTCAAACACTTTCTGGGCTTTTAAAAATTCTTCTTCTGCCTTGAAACACCAAAAACATTTCAAATAAGTAAGACATGTTAAAAGTCACGATTGATTGAAATTCTAAATAAAAACAAGAGCTAATGTGAAAGTCGAATTTCAATTGGCAGATTTAAAGGTTACTCGCGGAGGATACTACACAGGATAGCAGGTGCCATTAGTTGAACATTCCAGAAATCCTAACTACATTTCACCTACCGGAGGAAATTACAGGGTGCTTACAGAAAAGTCAGGATCCCTCACAATCTTACGTTTCAATCAAGAAGTTTTTTTTTTAAAATATAAACTCCAGCAGATACACGCCTGTCTTGCCTAATCTCATACATAACATCTACTAAGCTATCCGTAAACTGTTTCCAATGCACTTCATTCTTCCCTTAGTAAGCCAATGCTGTACACAGTATTTCAAATGTGTCATGCCAAAACCCGTTATAACTGAAGCTTAACCTTCCTGCTTTTAGAGTTAAAGTCACAGTTTTATCATCAAGCTCTGCTTCTTGTTACCAAGGTAATTTTGGCTCCAATTTGCCAAACTATCTTGGATTCCATTTGCTTAGTTTCCTGGTTTATCCCTACCACCCCTTTGAATCATAGTGCTTCATTAGCTCTCCTCCAATCCTGTGACACCGCTTCTGGATGCAGAATGGGTTTGAAAAATTAATATCCGGGCCCTGTAATCTCCTCTCTTGCCGCTCACACTAGTCTGGGAGGCATTTCACCTGTGCCTACGGAATTATCTAACTTTAGGCCCATTAAAACCACTAATGCTTTCTTTTCCACAATGCTAATTTGTATAAATATTTTGATCACCCTCCCTGACTTCTATACTGACAGCGAAAAGTTATCCTAAAGAGAAATGTAAAGCATTCATTTAAAACCTTACCTGTCTTCTAGCTCCACCCACAATTCGCCACTTAAGTCCCCAATGGGCCGTACTCTTCCCACAGTAGATTTCAAACATACCTATAAATTTTCCTTTACCTGCCAGTGGTTTATGATGCCTGTCTTTGTTTTCCTATATGTTTTAAAGTAACCCTTATGGTAACTAGGCAAAGGGTAGGTCCACGCAAGGACAAAGCAGGGGGAAACTTATGCAAGGAATGCTTCATATCAGTATTCAACAAAAATAATTACATGGATGATGGCAAGATATTCTAGGGCATGTTGATATTAAGAAGGTGATGTAAATAAGTCCCCATGGCCTGATGGAATCTATTCCAGGATTCTGGAGGCAGCAAGGGAGGAGAATGCAGAGGCTTTGACAGAGATCTTTGGATCATCTTGAACCACAGCCAATGTTTCTCTTTAAGCTAATAAGGGATAATCCAGGACACTATAGCTCATAGCTCCCTGAAAGTGAAAACATTTAATGGATAAGGTGGTAAAGAAAGAATACGGTAAGCTTACCTTCAGTCAGGGCATCTAGTATAAACGTTGGCATGTCATGTTTTGTGCAAATGCAACATTAGTTAGGCCACATTTGGAGTATTGCGTGGAGTTCTGGTTGCCACACCATCCTTCTAGATCTGGGTGTCCCCCATATCCCACTGCCTCGTGGGCTCAAGCTAGCCCTCAGCTTTCTGGTCAGCCATACACCAGCACAGCTGGTCTCTGCCCCAGAGCCCAAAGGGGAATTCTGATCTCAACTCATGTTTGTCAAGATTGATTTTAACACTGATGGACATTCTTTACAGTGATGTTTAACAGTCTGTAACCTGGTTACACCGAAAGCGTGTCCGTTTTTAGAGCGGATGCAGAAGCAGCTTGCTAAGATGTTGCCTTGATTGGAGTGTATTAGCTGCAAGGAGCAACTGGACAAATGTGGAATGTTTTGGCTACAGCAAAAGCTATGTAGGGATCTGACAGAAATATATAAAATTATGAGCAGCACAGACAGGGCGAATAGTCAGAGTAGTTTCACAGGGTGGGAATGTCAAATACTAGGTGTCATAAGTTTAAGATAAAAGGGAGAAATTTAAAGGGGATGTTAGAGGCAAGGTTTTTTTTTAAAAAAGCCTACGGTGGTAGGTGCCTAAAAAGCACTGCCGGGGAGGCAGTACAACAGATACAACAGTACTGTTTGACAGACATTTTAGACAGGCGCGTGAACAGGTTTGGATGAGGGATATGGACCACGTGCAGGCAGATTGAACTAGTTTAGAATGGTATCACGGTTGGCACAGACACGGTGGACCAAACAGCATGCTCTGTGTATTTTGTAAACTGGGGATTCCTTGTACCTATCTGTCATTCTCTCTTCCTGTTTTGACATTTTATGTTCCCTCCCTGTAATCTGATTGTCTCAGTTCCTTTAAGTTCTCAACTGAGGAGCCTATGATGTCATATTTCCTCATTGCAATAAGTGACAAATCAATATTACAACAGCACCTCTTTTGCACCCCTCCCTATCTCACCTGAACTTTTTACTAGCCTGGAATAATGAGTCTCTGACTGCAAAAACTTTTTCTTTTGCAGGTACATCCAAGATTTTCTGCATTACCTCCGGAATGTAACAATAGAACTGTACTCCACTGCCATACCTTTTAAGAAAAAACATCTCAACTTGGCTTAAATTCAGGGTAAATTCCATATTCAACACTTTCAGCCTAGGAATCAACCTTCTCCGCACATCACCACAAATTGTATTGCCTCCGACATTGGTTGCCCACTCAAGCTGTTTATAACTATCTCAAAGCAAGCAGATATATTTCACATTTGCAAGTCCACAGATCCTGGCTCTGCTCAAAGAAAAAAATCTCTTTACATGGGATACAAGCACTTGTCAAATGGGAACATTGCTTTGTGTATTTCACCACTGTTCCCAATATATGGGGACTGTTTCCAATCCCACTCCAAATTCTAGGTCCTGGATATGGACTTCATCCTTCACCCAAAATAATAGTCAGAGCCAGTCACTTTGTAAACTGGGCGTCACATTTGACCCATAGATAAACTCTGACCTCATTCTCACAAGCTCACTTCTATTTCTGCCTTCACATTAAACTTTGCCATTCACTGTTTAAGATTTCCAGATTCAAACCATCCATGCATTCTGAATTCCCATATTTCTCCCATACCCATATCCTTGAAGGTATCTAAAATTCTGCTGTCCTGACTTAACTTCCAATTACCTAACTGTTGGTCAGCCTACATCAGCTCAAAGTCAAAGAATAGCGCTAAGTGAAAACGGTCAGCAGATCCCTGCATGGTCACTCTGCCCATCTATGCCTCTTCTTTCAAGCCCAGAACCCTCCACAATATCTGATCTCCTCTAACTCTGGCTACTTAATCATTCTCAATTTTAACCACTTCACCTTTTGCAACCTTACCTAGACTTTCTACACTCTGGTTTATCCTCCCTACTTTTCTCTAAAGAGCTCTTCCACCTTTAAGATCCTCCTCAAAACACATCTTTTTGACCAAGTATTTTGTCATCAGACCTAATATCTTATTCAACACAATGCAAGCTTCTGTTTCATAATATTCCTGTCAGGGGCTTCAGTACTTATCATTAAAGTACACAAATTGGTACTCAAAATTAATTGTTCAAGGTCATGGCAATTGAGCATACACCCAACAATCGGAACAATGCTCCGTGAAAACTATACCTACATCGCCACTCAATTAGTACTTCATTTTATTAATATTGAGCTTTTTTAAAAAAAAACAAACTTAGTTGGAAAGACTGACTAGACCAGGCTCTTCTTTAGAAAAAGGTAAAGGCAGCTAATAGAACTTAAGGCTATGAATGGTATTAGTTATAGAGATGGAATAAAAATGCTGTCTATAGTGACTGTAACAAGGTCAGTCTGGTGGACTTCAGGAGAGGAGTTCCCTGACTGGGCCAGATTAACAGCCCCAATCAGGAAGCCCTGGCTTAGGTATAACCAGGAGTGTAAGAGATTCTGTGCACTGACAGCTGGCTTTGAGGAAGCAGGACCAGTGCCCAGTGCCACTCATGTGTAAAGGGTGACTTAGTGAGGGGATGCCAGCCTCTATGGAGGTATTTCAGTGGGGAGGAGAGGAAAAAATATAGTCCTGAAAGAATTCACTCAGAACAGCTGTATTTGAGTTGGGGTAAGCATTTCTGGATTCATGCCATTATTTGGGAAGTTTGACTCAATCACAAACACTGGGTCCAGTAATCTGCAAAGAATGCTTTATTTTTTCTGGCAAATGACACTGGGGCAGATGAGAAGCAAAAAGAATAACTGACTACTTATGGACCCACAGCTTTTTCAGCTATTAGAAACCTGCCTTTCCCTGAACACCAGACACTAAATCCTTTCAAGAGTTAACAGATTTAGTTAAGGAATATTACAACCACGAGCCTTCTCCAATTCTGAGACACTTTTACTTGGCAGGTCGAGAACCAGGGGAATGTGTGGCAGTATTTTTGACAAGGTGAAGACATCTGACAGAGGCATGTGACTTTGGTTTAACCCTTAATGAGATGCTGAGACACCATTTGGTATGTGGGATTAATGATGTAACCATGCAAAAGCACCAAGTAGCCGAAATCCAACTGGACATCAAACAGGCAATACAACTGGCTTTGTCATTAGAAAATACCACAAGTAGAGCATGAATTGCAGGGTAGGTGATGGAAGTGTATACCCTTGCCAGGCCATCTGAGCGTGGGGGACACCACTTCAGTGAAGTTATTTGCACTGCTTAATTCAGGGCATATCCTGAACAGAGGGACTGTAGAATAGCCCACAGAAGAACCCCAAAACAAAGTCAAGCCTCGGCCAAGCAGTTAACATATTCTCCAGGATCCAGGGCAAAGGACTGTAGCCACGCTAGGGATGTTCCACATTGCTGACTTTCTGATGGGACAACATATTCTACAAAAAGCTCAACTGTTTCAGTGGGCACACTTAAAAATAGAAATTATAAGATAGGAGCACATTTGCTATAAAGAAAAATTAATAAACCTCTGTCTCAGTAGACATCAAACCAAGCTACTGACCTATTGTTTTGATCATCACAGATTTCCTACAGTATGGAAACAGGCCTTTTGGCCCAACAAGTCCACACCAACCGTCAGAGCATCCCACCCAGGCTTGTTCCCCTGTAAGTCACAATCTACACATCCCCGGACACTATGGGACAATTTAGCATGGTCAATCCACCGAGCATGCACATCTTTGGATTGAGAGAGGAAACTCACGCAGACACGGGGAGAATGTGCAAACTCCACACAGGTGGTCACCTGAGGGTGGAACCGAACCTAGGTCCCTGGTGCTGAGAGGCAGCAGTGCCACCCTGAATCTTGATAGGCACAAACAGGTTGCCATTTGGAGGCTAGGTTAGCAGACTCCTAAAGTCACAGATTGAGCAATCCAGAACCCAGGCTAATGGTCCGAGAACATGGGTTTTAATCCCATCATAGCAGATGGTGAATCTGAATTTAATAAAATTGCTGGTGCAATGACGACCACATTCTGTTCAAATTATAACATATTGGTTCACAGAGCCCTTGCAGAAGAAAATCCTGAAATCTGCTGTCTTTAACTGGTCTGGCTTAGATGGGGACTCTAGATGCCACAACAGCAATGACTGCTGATCTAAGCATATCCCATAAATGATTAAAAACATTGCTCCTCATCTTCTTCTCCTTTCATAAAACCAGTGCATTTAAAAAATAAATTTTTCACTGGTTGTGAACTGATTTGGCACTTCCTAAAAGAAATAATTCTTGGCATCAAGACACAGTTGAGCAATAGCTCAATGTGTTCCCACGGCAACCTAAAGATACACCAAAACAGGAAGGAATGAAAGTAATGATTCACTTTTATGGCACATTTTACGAACTTGATGACGTAACATGCCTTAAAAGCTAAAATGGTTTTGCTGATGTACAATGCTGGTGGATTGTAGGAAAAACATGGCAAACATGCAGACATGTTCCAATAAATGGGAGTGAATATTTAGCAAATAGTGTGTTGGTGGTATTTATTGGGGTTAAACCCTAAGCAGGTATAACTCACAAGCTCTTCAAAACAGTACCAAAGAACGTTTATATCCATTTGAAGGAACAGACTTGGCTTGATTTAATGTTACACCCCAAAAAACAGTACCTCCAACAATGCAGCATTCCCACATCAGTGCACTGGAGGATCAATTGGATAAGGTGAAGCCAGTGAAGCCTTTTGGCTTATGGCTCCAAGAAGGGTGTTGCCAAACAAGCATCAGCTAGCCAAAGGGTCACAAGTGAAGGGATAGCCTACAAATGAAGAATCTGCATCAAGCACTTCACAGGACCAGAGCAGCAGGTGCATGGGTACACCATCACCCTGCAAGCTCCCCTCCAAGTTACGCACCATGTTAACTTAGAATTAAACTGCCATGTCACTGGGTCAAAAGCCTGGAACTCCCTTCCCACCAGAGCTGCACAAGTACTTAAACAAGATAAGCTTCAATGGTTTTGGCTGAAGATGACAGCTCATCACCACCTTCAAGGGTAGTAAACGCTGACCTAACCAGTGAGACCTGCCTTGTTTGAAATAACATTAAAACAAAACAGATTTTAGGAACTCCTGAAATGCAAGGTGGGATATGCAGGAAAGTAGCTAATATCAAACAGGTTACAATAGCAGTCAGAAAGTGGGAGTTTACAGATGACTCTACACCCCTCGAACTTTCCTTTGAATTCTGGCTTCCCATTCTACTCTCAAAATCCAAAACATATGAGACTCTCAGTCACCCCAGCTGTAGCCAAATGAAGTTCACATTTGTCTGCTCCTTTTACAGTGTCAGGAATTCCCTCAATTTCACCATTCTGTAGCAAAGAATTTTGGTGGTTCTGGAATTCTGGCAGCAAATGGATCAGACAGATCTGAATACCCAGTACAGCTGGACTAATAATACAAACAACCTGCAGCCCAATTGGTCTAGACAAGCCTCCTTCCATCCCTTCTCTTTACCACATCTGCATATCATTCTATTCCTTTAGATATGAAAAACATCTAGCTTTTGCCTTAAAACATATCTATGCTCTGCACCTTAATTATACCCTGCTGTCACAAGTCCCCATTTTCGACAAAGAAATTCCACCCAATTCCCTATTGGAAACAAATTAGTGATTTGAATTCTTTACCAGCTTCTAGCTGTCAATTCCCATGCAAGTGGAGATGCTTTTCTTTTTAAAAGCAAGGGAAAAATTTCCAATATGTTTGGATGGCACAGTTGCTCAATGGTTAACACTGCTGTCTGTCAGAACCAGGGACCCGCGTTCGATTCTAGCCTCAGGTGACTATGTGGAGTTTACACATTCTCCCCTTGTTTGCATTGGTTTCCTCTGACAGCCCAAAAACGTGCAGATTAAGTGAACTGGCCATGCTAAATTGCATATATAGCATCCAGGGTAAACAGGCTGGGTGGATTAGCCATGCAAAATGCTGGGTTACAGCGTTCAGGTCAGGGAGTGAGTCTGAGTGGGATGCTGTTCAGAGGGTCGGCCTGCACCCGATGGGCCAAATGGCCTGCTTTCACACAGTAGGGATTCTATGATTCTACTTTTGTTTTCCAAGACAGAGAAGAGGGCTGCATAAAGTCCGAGTGTTTCGTACAAGCTTAAATTTCTGATTTGCAATTCTATTCCTCTGGAAATTAACGTTTTTTTTTTAATTTCAGTTTTTATGCCTCAGTTAATCATCTGGGTTTTCAGTTTTACTTTTAGAAACACAGTCTTATGCTTATATTTTGCACTCACCAAGAATGGAATGTTGATGTTTAGGATGGAACACATTATTAGACACTCTGCTGGCAACAATCACTTCCAGCACAGAAAGTAAACACCCTTGAAGTAAAGCTTTAATTTAAGAAACTGTGGACAATTCAATCTTCTCCCAATTGCCCCACAGTCACCCACTAGACAATGGTGTCTATTATGGCTGAAGGGGTGTTACAGCTCCACAACTGTAAAGGCTTTCACAGCGAGGCCAATCACTAACACGTCAATCAAGATAGGTTTCAAAGCTAGTGATTGAGAGATATGGCACAATTCTCAAATCATTATACACGAGAATGATGGTTATTCTAAAACATAGTTCAGAATGAGTATGGTGAAGTAGAGCCGTAATCCCAGCAACAGGATTAAAAATTCATGGACTACAGTTGTTTAAACTTAAGTGGATAAGTTACGCAAATAGACGGGTACGATATAGTCGTGTTACAAAGACATGGCTGCAGAGTGAGAACAGAATATCCAGGGGCATTCAGTTTTTAGGAAGGACAAAAGAGAGAGGGGTGGGAAAGGAGGTGGGGCAGCATTGTTGGATAAAGAGGAATTAACAGAATTAGACTGTGAAACAAAATATGAAAAAGAAAAAAGATTCAAAGGATCAGAATTTACTCTGGGACATTAGATAAGACCATCCAAAGATCAAAAGAAAAAAAAAAAGTCAACTTTGGTAACTGGCATCTTTTAAATTCCAGAACTGTGCTATCTTTAGATGTTCTGGTCTTAACTGGATTCTGATCCCACAAGCAGCATGGTTATTTAAAACAAAACAGAGGGAACTAAGCAGAATCTCAAGAGGGAGAATAAAATTCAAATTCGAGCAAAAAGATCATTAACTTGAAAGACTAAATGCTTCTCTTTCCATGTATTTGCTGATCTGCTGAGCATTTATTGCATCTTCTGTTTTTACTTCAGAATTCAAGCTAACATTAGCACTTGGCTTTTCACAAGCATCACCAGCCTTTTTGCAGTCTTCTGAAATGGCCATCAGGTCACTCTGTTGAGAGAATACTGCAAAGAGCAGCCACACAGGCTCAAGTAGATCATCACAGCAACCAACCACCAACTCTCCTGGGATAACTGGGGATGGATAATGAACTGGCCTTTCAAGACTGCATCCCGAGAATGAATTTAAAAGTACTTGGGCTGTGGGGCCCAAGTCAGCTACTATATTACAAAAGCTGCTTAAACTGGACTTTGCAGTTGAAATTGGGGAACTCACTCACTAGTTTATTGGATGGAAAATACTAAGACCCAGCTCTTAAGCCCCTCTCTCGACCTACAGTCCAACATCCAACAAGGTGTGGAGCTGGATGAACACAGGTGGCCAAGCAGCATCTTAGGAGCAGGAAAGCTGATGTTTCGATTTCTGAAGGAGGGTCTAGGCCCAAAACATCAGCTTTCCCGCTCCTGAGATACTGCTTGTTCTGCTGTGTTCATCCAGCTCCACACGTTGTTATTTCGGATTCTCCAGCATCTGCAGTTCCTATTACCTCTGATACAATTCTCTAACTAGACAGTAGCTGACTCAGGCGTGCCTGATCCAGTGTTTACTCCCTACCCCGCACACCCCTCACACAGCAGCTACACAGAGCCTATTCTCAAATGAGTATGTGTGTTAAATAAATAAATATGTTCAAGCACCAGAGTCAATCAATTCACAGATTAAAGTACAAAATTTCAACCTGAGAGGCTGCTCAATAGAAGTTCGAGTGGAATTTTCTGAAGTGAGGGGTGTTAAAAAATCTACTTCGCTCCCAACTCGGCATGATTCAGCACGATTTACATTCAGTTAGAATGAATCTCAAACTAGAACCTTGGGCACAAGTGCCAATGAACTCTACAAAACAAAAAGCGGAGGAGTTAGAATTGGCTCATATTCAAATGTTTAAGGGCTGTTGCTTACTTTTCCATAAGTGAACATTCCCCAAGGGGCAGTGGCTGCTAGTGGCAATGAAACAGCTAAACAAATAAAACTGTCCACTCTATCATTTTTCAATTTTTAAATGAAAAGTGCTCCTGTACCATCAGCTGCTGCTATTGATAATGTTCAAAACAGAGACACAATGGACTTAAAGCACCAACCACAACACAAGCAGGCAGACGGTAAAGCACCGCTAGAGATTTACCACACCAAGACAAAAAAAAACAATGTGGTCACCTGATTTCGGAGCAGATTTGATTGGGCAACGATATGCGCCACAAGCTTCCCCTGGCACCACTGAGGCGCAGCTTTCTCAAGCAACGAGACAGGCTAGGGAGGGGGAAAAAAAACAAACAAAACAACCACACAAAGGTTACAGCAAGAGCTACAGCTTGGTGAGTTGGGTCTGTGGGGCAGGGGAGTAAAAGATGGAAGATGGCAAGGTAAAAGAGGTGGAAGAACGTTTTATTAATCAACAGCACCGAGCCACAGATACACCAGCTTCTCGCGGAACCTCCCAGCAACAGTTAAACAAGAGCAGGTCAGCTGCAAAGAATAGGTTAATAAGACAGAAGAGCAGTTAGTTACAGCAAGTTACCAATCTCAACAATGCAATACATGGAACACGAGCAGGAAGGTTGCAAGTCAAAATTCCCAAATGACCCAGAAAACCGTACTGGCAGTGTGCTTGTATACAAGAGAGCAATGGGTGTGCAAACTGAATGACCCAACAGGTGCTTTGCAGGAAAGCCTCTCCATGGGTGGTATAAGCAGGTCAGGATTAGCACTTAGTCCTGGACAAATAAGTAACCACTAAACCACTAGTTACAACACTTTTAGACAATGGCTGATTGGGAATTGGGAGGTAAGGATAATGGGGGTGTAAATACAATGGCAGGCTCTTACACATCCTGACAGTTGACTCAACAGTAGCCTGGCCTAATGGGAATAAGGGCAAAGGATGGGAAAGAAAATGAACAAAACACTGAAAATCTAGCACATTTCCTTAGTGCTGACCCCTGCTTAGGATAATATTCCACAATTACAAGTGTGCACAGGAGAGAAAGCTACATTGGGATATGTGCACATCAAAACCAAACCAATCCTACCACCTTTGCAAATTCCAGTGACCCTCCACCAAGATGACAAACTAGAATCAGGACAGTGAGCTCTAACCATCTCTCAGCCTGATACTGCAGGTCAACAGTAGCTTCCGCTGCTACTCACCTGAGGATAGCAATTCGTGCCTGACCAATATGGACAATGAGATCTTCAATCAATCTGCAAAAGCCCTGAGCCAGCTCCATCCAGTAAAAAAAATGAAGGAGAGAAGTTCAGAAACCTTCAGCACTGGAGTTTATGTTCAAGTCCAATGAAGACAGGAAACAAATAGGGTGGCACAGACACTATCACTAATTTAGTACCCAAGGCCTAGGATAGTGCTCTGGGACACCAAAACAGCTGGTGGAATTTAAAACTAATGAATAAATCTAGAATTGAAAGCTAATCTCAGGTTATGGCAACCATGGAATTATGCTCAATGGTTGAGGAAGAATAACCTAGTTCAACCACCTTTCTCAAGGGAAGGAAATCTGCAATCCTTACCCAATCTGGCCTACGTACAATTTCAGACCTACTGTGATATGATCAATTGTCAACTGTCCCCTCAAATGGTCTGAGCAAGTCACTCAATTCAAGGGCAGCAAATGCTGGCTTTACTAGAAACACACACACACACAGAAATGGTAAAATAACAGCAAATGACAGTGCGCTAGTTGGAAGAGAGCCAACTTGTCGTACAAGTGTTCCAAATATCAAATGCTGCAGTCATCGGAATTAAACCAACTAAATCAGACTTCCATTGGGTCTCCTTCAGTCTCATCTATTCTAGTGAAACCATTCAAACAAGGGAAGATTCAAATGTTGATAGAACCCCGGTATCCATGTTGGGGAAGGTTACGGAAATACAGCTCATCACATCAGGATTTTTAAATAAAAACTTTGAATTACACATCAAGTCTTTCAGATTTGTTTCAGTTTTCAGAGTCCCAGGTTACACTTCCAATGGGGCAGTTCCTGCACTGCATGCTTTGGACACACTGAGCAAAGAGAAAACAGTCTCCTGACACATACTCTAGCACGCCAATGCATTTGGTAGTCAGTTGTTTAACCACAACAACAAAAACAAAGTTGCTGGAAAAGCTCAGCAGGTCTGGCAGCATCTGTGGAATAGAAAACAGAGTTAACGTTTTGGGTCTGGTCACCCTTCCTCAGTTGTTTAATCACTTTTGACTTGACATACCCTACATCACAGTTTCCAAAAATAAATTTTGCCATTAACAGGAAAGTAGAAATGCTCTGTGCTTGCACCCAATCCTTTTCTGAAAAGAAAGGCATGGAAGTTTTAAAAAGTAAGACAGCAACTCATATTCCGCTGGGGAGCCCTGCAGCCCAATGGTATCATGAGGATTTCAGAAGCTTCAAAATCTCCCCTCCCCCGACTACATCCCAAAACCAGCCCAGCTCGTCCCCATCTCCCTAACCTGTTCTTCCTCTCATCTATCCACTCCTCCTACGTCAAGCCGCACCTCCATTCTTTACCTCCTAACCTCATCTCCCCCACCCCCGAGCCCGACCTGTCCATCCTCCCCGGACTGACCTATCCCCTCCCTACCTCCCCACCTAGAATCACCCTCTACAGGCTCCATCCCTGCCCCTTCAACTTGTCTGTTTCCTCTCCACCTATCTTCTCCTCTGTCCACCTTTGATCCACCTCCCCCTCTCTTCCTATTTATTTCAGAACCCTGTCCCCATCCCCCTTTCCTGATGAAGGGTCTAGGCCCGAAACGTCAGCTTTTGTGCTCCTAAGATGCTGCTTGGCCTGCTGTGTTCACCCAGCTCCACACTTATCCCCTCTACAACACAGCCTCAATGTTTGAAACCCTCTGTCCTAGTGACTCTCAGTAATGTAACTGAAAATATTGATTCTTTACCAAAAATCTTACCCTCTTGAAGACAGCAAATTAAAATGGTTTCAATCAGTGTTTCATACATTGATGTCTTGCCATGCATGGCCAGAGACCACCGGCAGATACAAGCCTCAAATGTATCAATCACAAGTCACAAGAACTTTGCAGGCATCATCAGACAGATACACTGAAGAGCAGCCTTGGGCTAATTTCCCATTTTGTCAGAGAACAGGCTACGCAAGCTTTTAAAAGCTGCTTGGGATCTTCCAAGATCACCACATACCAGTTGTTGTGGATCGTCATCACTGATTTTAACCTTCAATTGGAGGAGCGGGGGTGTCTCACGCATCTCCACAGCCACAGGAATAATGGCCAAAATGAACGTGCTACACTGGCTCAAGTCCCTTAGAAAAAAGGTTGCAGTCAGACACAGAACGGATGCAGCCAAGAGCCCAAATAAAATGAGCCAGGGTAAGATCCACTTGAATATGGCTTTCTCCTTTTGCTCAAGAGTATGAAAACAGAGCTGGAATAGATTTACTGAGGCTTGGAAGATGACAAAAACAGGTCAAATTTTGGATCATACTCCATTTCTTCTTGAGAGGCACTGTACATGAGCAAGTCTTTATTTCCCAACTATGCAGCACAAGTTGATTCAGAATTGTACATCCCCAATGACGCATGGTAATAAATCTGAAAATATTTAGTTCTTTTTCTCAAATTTTTATGCCCTACTGAAGGAAGGTGAATTAAGAACCATGGTTCCTGCAGCGTTTTTTAAGCAAGGTCATTTCCATTCATGGCCAGCATTAGCAGATATTGTGTTTGTCTGTCTCTGCTATACATAGAAGCTTTAAGACACAGTTAGATTCTTCACTCGTAGAGTTATATCGATAGCTCAGAGTTTTGCTTAACTGTGACAAGAAATTGCTCGTAATAAACAGTAGTCAACTACAGGAATGTTGTCAGTGTTTTGTGCTAACTGGATTTCAAACTAGTAAATTGTGTGCTTTGGTTAATTTATCAACTTCTACAGTGACAGTAGTGCAGCTCAGGGACCAGACACTTTCCTCAAATGGGTAGTAACACATTAAGGGACGAGAGTCCACTTCCTACACAAACCATGTGTATTCTCAGGGCTATTCAATATCAACAGTTCCTGGAGCTAAATCAAAGCCTAGGAAATTAAATTAGCTTTCACCGAATAGGAGGGAGACTTTTCAGAAAAGACCAAACCAATACAAGAAAGAGCTTTTATTCAAGTTGTGTCAACAATGTAACTGGGTTTAAAAAAAAAGCAGTACCAAGATGGCAGAGGACTTTAAAAAAGTCCCAACTCATTATCCCAGTTTAAAACAAACAGAATGCTGGAGACATTCAGTAGGTCTGGCAGTAGCTGCCCTGGCAGTGGTAGGCTGGTTTGGGAGGATTGAAGAGCAGGGGAGAGAAAGACTAAATGAACAGCCCAGTACAATAACTTTTTAGAGCTGAAAGGCACAGAACATTTTTTAAATACTTCTGTTAGAGGCAAAGGAGGACCAAGGGTGCAGATATTTGAGACTTTTAATTAACTCTTGAATAGGCACATGGAAGATAGTATAACGTAGGATATGCAGGGCAGTTTGATATTAGTAGGATAATAGTTCGGCACAACGTTATGGGCCAAAGGGCCTGTACTGTTCTGTGTTCTATGTTGTAGGTGGTGTAGATGCACTGTTCTTGCTCCTCCTCTGCCTGTCAAAAGGATAAAACACCATATTTCAGTTCTGAAGAAGTGTCATACCAGAGTTGGTGTTAACATACTCTTCCTGCACTGGCACTGCCAGACTTGCTGATTTTCTCCAGCATTCTAAATGCTTGAAATCTGAAACCATTCTCAGTATTTCATTTTTATTCCCATTTAGAATATTGCCAAGGGATTTGTCAATTTGCAATAAGTGAGTAGAAACTTTTTTTTGGCAATTCAAAGGCAAATAAACTGCTGCAATTTTAACAGAGCTCTCCTAGGTTTCAAAAATCACAAAACATTTTCCAAACTCATTTCTGGTCACCATACGTAGAATCTCATGAGATTTGATCTTCATGCAATAGAATCAGCATTTCCAGTTAACAATTAAATAGCTACATCATCAAGTCTTACACCTGTCACACAAATCACAGCATTGGATACGTGAAGACAGTAGTTTCTAACAGTAACTCTAACCAGAGAACACATCCAAGATGATTATAGCAAACTACAAGGGGGATTGTTTTAAAAATGTAATACAGCTGGTTAATATTGGGAATATCTAAAAGGCTGTGAAAGCAGACTTAAAAAGGTAGCTTTCAACAGGTATTAGCAATGAATAAATAAATCAAAAAGGAAAATTCACAAATAAGTTCAAGCGTAGTGTGGCGCAAGTGGGCCAAATTGGATTGATCAGAGGCAGTACAGGAATTTTGGGCTAAAAAGCCACCTTTTAGTGCAACATGATTACATAAATATGCAATATTTTACCTTTGCTATTTTTACATCATCTTTCTTTTTTGCACCTTGGAGAGATTCATAATGATGTCTTGCACTGTCATAGTCAACAAGCTTCCTCCCACGCTTTGCAATACGAGTCTACAAGAGAAATTATTTTATTTAAACTGCAGATTCACAATAGATATTGCACCTCTTAAGATGAACACAGTCTTTTTTTTTTCTTGGCATCTTAAGTAAAAAGCTATTGTCAAATATCAAAGCTGGTAAATGCCTAATTCCTTGATGGGAGAGATGTTAAATGATT
This sequence comes from Stegostoma tigrinum, assembly GCF_030684315.1. Lineage (NCBI taxonomy): Eukaryota > Metazoa > Chordata > Chondrichthyes > Orectolobiformes > Stegostomatidae > Stegostoma > Stegostoma tigrinum. The sequence goes on from NC_081360.1 coordinate 96,052,289, forward strand.
GTATCATGTCAGTTTTTACTGAGGATAAAGAAATGGAGGCTAGAGAACTCAGGGAAATAAATATTTACGTTGAGGAAATCAGTTCAAGTTACAGAAGAGGAAGGGCTGGAGGTGTTAGAAAACAAAGGTAAGTTGACATAGAAAGTTGACAGGTGACCTTAAGAGGTTTGTAAATGATGAGGGGCATAGAAAGGAGAACAGCAAAGGTCTTTCCTTAAGGTAGCAAAGGGGGAAAGAATTTAAAACTGAACACTATGGGCAATTTACAATGGCCAGTCCACCTATCCTGTGGGAGGAAAGCACACAAACATGGAGCGAACACGCAAACTCAACACAGAGCATTGCCCAAGACTGGGGAGCATATTTTTAAGATAAGACGGAAAAGTTTTAAAAAGGATGAGGAGCAACTTTTTTAAAAAAAACTGTAGTTAGCGTGTGGAATGAATGCCAGAAGGTATGGTGGATGCAGGTACAGTTACAATATTTAAGTGACATTTGGATAAGTAAATGAAGGAAGAAAGGTTTGGAGGGATATGGGCCAAATGCAGGCAGGTGAAGCTAGTTTAGTTTGGGAACACGGTCGACATAGGCTAGTTGGACCAAAGGGTCTGTTTCCCTACTGTATGACTACAACCATGACACTACTGAGTAATAGCTGTAAATATCTAGCCACAAGAAAATTCTTCATTAGTTCTAGTTTCCTGTACTTTCTAAAACAAAAGTTGCATGCTGACCTTCCATAAAGGTTGCAGAATACATATCATTAAGTCCAAAGGTGATCAAAGCCATCAGAATAACTTCAGAACATATACAGTGAACCACTACTACACCTAATGCTGTGCTTGGGAAAATAAGCTGATTGAGGCAAATTCCATCGTAGTGTTCAAATAATTTGACTAATATTTGACAGAAAAAAATTTGCAGCACTTGAGAACTTAGAACATAGAACATAGAACATAACAGCACAGTACAGGCCCTTCGGCCCTCGATGTTGTGCCGACCTGTCATACTGATCTCAAGCCCATCTAACCTACACTATTCCATGTACGTCCATATACTTATCCAATGACGACTTAAATGTACGTAAAGTTGGCGAATCTACTACCGTTGCAGGCAAAGCATTCCATTCCCTTACTACTGTCCAAGTAAGAAAACTACCTCTGACATCTGTCCTATATCTTTCACCCCTCAGTTTAAAGCTATGCCCCCTCGTGCTCACCGTCACCATCCTAGGAAAAAGGCTCTCCCTATCAACCCTATCTAACCCTCTGATTATTTTATACGTCTCAATTAAGTCACCTCTCAACCTTCTTCTCTCTAATGAAAACAGCCTCAAGTCCTTCAGCCTTTCCTCGTAAGACCTTCCCTCCATACCAGGAAACATCCTAGTAAATCTCCTCTGCACCCTTTCCAAAGCTTCCACATCCTTCTTGTAATGCGGTGACCAGAACTGTACACAATACCCCAAGCGCGGCCACACCAGAGTTTTGTACAGCTTCACCATAACCTCTTGGTTCCAGAACTCGATCCCTCTATTAATAAAAGCTAAAACACTGTCTGCCTTCTTAACAGCCCTGTCAACCTGGGTGGCAACTTTCAAGGATCTGTGTACATAGACACCGAGATCTCTCTGCTCATCTACCCTAAGAATCTTACCATTAGCCCTGTACTTTGCGTTTTGGTTACTCCTACCAAAGTGCATCACCTCTCACTTGTCTGCATTAAACTCCATTTGCCACCTCTCAGCCCAGCTCTGCAGCTGGTCTATGTCTCTCTGCAGCCTACAGCATCCTTCGTCACTGTCCACAACTTCACCGACCTTAGTGTCGTCTGCAAATTTACTAACCCATCCTTCTACACCCTCATCCAGGTCATTTATAAAAATGACAAACAGCAGTGGACCCAACACCGACCCTTGCGGTACACCACTAGTAACTGGTCTCCAGGATGAACATTTCCCATCGACTACCACCCTCCGTCTTCTTTCAGCAAGCCAATTTCCGATCCAAACTGCTATATCTCCCACAATTCCATTCCTCCGCATTTTGTACAATAGCCTATTGTGGGGAACCTCATCGAACGCCTTGCTGAAATCCATATACACCACATCAACCGGTTTACTCTCATCTACCTGTTTGGTCACCTTCTCAAAGAACTCAATAACGTTTGAGGCACGACCTTCCCTTCACAAAACCGTGCTGACTATCCGTTATCAACTTATTCTTTTCTGGATGATAAATCCTATCCCTTTTCACCTTTTCCAACACTTTACCAACAACTGAGGTAAGGCTCACTGGTCTATAATTACCAGGGTTGTCTCTACTCCCCTTCTTGAACAGGGGAACCACATTTGCTGTCCTGCAGTCAACTAAATGGGACTAATGATTTGACTCCTCAAAAGAACTCATACGGGCACAGGGGGCTGGATATTGGCTTTATTTCAGATACTGAGTTTAAAACTTTTATAAATGATTTAAAGGCTTAATATTTTACATTTGTGTATTATTCAAAAGGACAAAACCAGCACATAGGGAACTTCAGCCTCAGACTTTGAGAGTTTGCAAGTTAACATCTACAAAATTATTGCTTTTGGGACTAAGCTTGGAAAAAAAAAACAACTAGACACGCTCAAAGTAATACTGCATTTAAGTTAAAAAAGGCCAATTTCTCATGGATGGAGGAGCTGAAATGTAAACTATTTCTCAAAATGACAAATAGTACAAAATCTACAAAAGGTCAGTCAGCAACAGTTGGCAACAGAAATCTGCACACTGAATTAATGTTAATCCCACATCGCCTGGATTCTTATATTGCTCCTTTTATAAAAATCTCTTATATTCCAGAATCCCAACAGTGTAGAAGCAGGCTATTCAGCCCACCAAATCTACACTAACCCTCCATACAGCATCCCAACCACTACCCTATCCATGCAATTCTGCATTTTCCAAAGCTAATCCACCTAAGCCAGCACATCCCTGAACATTATGGGCAATTTACAATGGCCACTCCACTGAACATGTGGGAGGAAAGCACACAAACATGGAGGAAACACGCAAACTCAACACAGGCCATTGCCCAAGATTGGAATCGAACTGGGACGCTGGCGCTGTGAGGCAACATTGCTATACCGAACCATTGTGCCGTAAATATATGTCTGCAAAGTTTAGACAATTGTGCCCTCACTTATTTGATCATAGAAACTGTTTCAAAGCGTGATGTGGAGATGCCAAATGTTGGACTGGGGTGAACAAGGTCAAAAATCACAACACCAGGTTACAGTCCTACAGGTTTATTTGAAACCACCAGTTTTCAGAATCTTGCTCTTTCTTCAGGTATTAGAGGGAGAGGTGGCCTCAGGCACTGAATTTATAAGGAAAAGATCAAATGGGTCATAGAGCTGATGCAAATGTATTGAACAATCCTAAGATGGCTGTTAAATCTTTAACTCATGAGAAAGGTGATGCATGTTTTGATTGATTAATGTGCAGATCCCAGAATTTCTTTCAAGTTACTTATCTCGGGGCAGTGAAGATTTTATCAGTATACCAGAGGTGCCACCTCAAGTCAGATAATGCATATTAGGTGAGAGACCTTGTTTAGAAACTGTGTTTTTAATTTGGAGTCAGACTGATTTTATTTCCAAAGTAGGAATTAATAAACTGCCCCATTGACTGTCTACAGATTGTGTGCTTTTTGAACAAAATAGAATGTACCTGCGATTACAAATTCATTCCATAGAGTTGTGTGCACATCGAGGTTGGGGGGGGGGGCACGGCGGCGAGAGGGGATGATATGGGGTGTGTAAGTGTATTTGAAAATGGAGTATAGTGTAGTAGGTTCACCTGTAGTGCAACGTGAACCAAGGTCACACTTGAGGCTGTCCTCAAAAGTGTGAAATCACTTTGCAACATCCTTTTCGGCCATCAACCAGTAGCTGATTCTTTTTTAAGAAACGTCTTTCTACACGGATCATACTGACACCTACCCTTCCAATACCTAATTATCACATTGTTCATTCTCAATATTATTTAAAAGGGTATTTGGACTGCAAGATTTCAACCGGTAATCTACAACTTCTTTAACTCAGCCACAGGAACACAAAAGACTTACCAGAAACATTTTTAATGTCAGTCAACCTGCACCTGGGGAATACAAATAACGTTGAAGAAACTCAGCAGGACTGGCAGCATTATGGAGAGTAAAAACAGGTAATGTCAAGTCCAATGTGACTCCTCTTTGGAGCAGAAAATGTCAATATGACTAACATCCCTAAACTTGGGAAATGTTAATCACATTGAAAGGTAGTAAATGAACAGGATCCATTCTGTACAAAAACAGGTGGTGCTGGAGTCAGAAATAACAATGTAGAGCTGGCGGAACACAGCAGGCCAAGTAGCAGAGGAGGAAAGTTGACATTTTGGGTCAGGACCCTTCTTCAGAGGGTGAAATGAGCTCAGAAAGAGAGAGACCAGGGGTGCAGCTGGGGGAGGTAGGTGGGGTGGTGATAGGTGAGCGCAGGTAGGGAGTGGTGGGGATTGGTCATTGAGGTGGGAGGCGCAGATAGGTGAGAGAGAAGATCGACAGGTTGTGTCAAGATCGACAGGTTGTGTCAGGTCAAGGCAGCAGGGATGAGAGGGAGGCTGGATGTGGGATGAAGCCGTGTTTGGGGAGGTTTTAAAACTGGTGAATTCCACATTTACGCCATTGGGTTGTAGGCTCCCGAGGCAGAATATGAGGTGCTTCCGTTTTGAGGAAGAGTCACTGGATCCAAAACATCAACTTTGAATTTTTTCTTTGCAGATACTGCCAGACTCACTGAGCTTTTCCAACAACTTTTGTTTTGATCCCAATTTACAGCATCTGCAGTTCTTTGGGTTTTTATTCTGTCTAGATTACAGCAAAATGAAAATCAAATCTTACTTTAATGTCTGGAAATTGGCCGAGGTATGTATCCAGCGTCAGGAGAGCTTGATCCACCAGTTTCTGATGATAGTCAGTCCAGAGAAGATCACCATTCTGAAAGAAAACAAAGAGAAGTTTACACAAATAAGAAATGCTTGTGAATCAAACTCAAGTTGAAATGACAGATCACCTAAAATACAAGAAATGTGGACCACAAAGCCTATTCCACAATTCATGACCAAAAACATTATTAACGTGATTTTTTTTTGGTAACATTCAATCATGAGATGTGGGTGGTGGTGGTTTGACTAGAATTTATTGCTCATACTTAAATGCTTTTGAACCAGATGGCTCGCTCAACCCTTTCAATCGACAGTCAACCACACTGCTGAGGGTCCGGGGTTACATATACGCAAGACTAGATAAGGATGTCAGATTAGCTTCTCTAAAATAAAATGATATTAATGAACAGAGGGCCTTTTCTTAAAAAAAGGCCAAAAAAGAGTCACACGGATGCTGTTAGGCTAGTTTTTAAATTTAGGGTTTCTACTGAATTCAACTTTTGCCACCTGCCAATGTGGCACTGTCCCAACACATTAAAACGAAAACAAAGAACGGCAGATGCTGGAAATCAGAAATCGCTGGAGAAACTCAGCAGATCTGGCAGCTGAGAGGTCTTCTTAGCCTTGAGTGATCTCTTTGAAACAGACACTGCTTATTCATTAAGCAGTGTAAATGCTTAGTCCGTTATTTATTCCGACTACGATTGGGCCTCCTATGGACGGAGCTGAAGGCGACCACAGCAAAGTCCAAGGTGGTCCCTTGACCTGTGGGGAAGTAAATGGCATTGAAACAAAAAAAACCAAAGTCTAACCTCTGAAATCGAATGAATTTCTTGTCTGCCGACCCAGTCTGGCTCATAAATTTCCTCCAAAACTTCTGACAGCTTCTTTGTGGCTTCATGCATAGCTTCAGAACAAATTTAAATTTGCAGTCAGTTTTGTTCCAAGCAGTTGAAACAAATGATTAGAAACTGAAGCAGGCCAACTGGCCCTTTAATCTTGCTCCATCAGTCAATAAGATCATGGCTGAATTCTTCCTCGCCCCAACCCCCCACCAATATCACTTTCCGTTTAAGCAGCTAGAAAGGTGTCTTGAACGTACGTATGTGTCTCTTTCTGGGCTACAGAATTCCACAGAATGACAAAGTTGACTGGTTTTAAACAACACAAACTTTACTCTGAGACCATGTTCAAGACTCCAGAGTCAGTGGAAATATTGTCAGTCTACTCAGTCAACTCCTTTAAAAATACTCAGGAAATTACATCACTATTTCTGAATTGCAAGGTAATGAGAGGTTAACCTACTCAACTTGAGAATCTCAGGAATCGACTTCCTGAATCTTGATTGCCTCATAAGACAACTTTAGAGTCCAAAACTATACACCATAGTTCAGAGATAGTAGGAAATGCAGATGCTGGAGAATCTGAGATAACAAGGTGTAGAGCAGGATGAACACAGCAGGTCAAGCATATTGTGGCTCCTAAGAATGCCAACATTCTCAAGTCTGTCTCCAATCAGCTCATCCCCCTACACTATCCCGTCATCATCCATATGCTTATCCAGGACTATTTAAATGTCTCTAATGTGGCTGAGTTAACTACATTGGCAGGCAAGGCATTCCATGCCATTACCACTCTGAGTAAAGGACCTGCCTCTGACATCTGTCTTGTCTGACCTTTGCAAAATTCTCAAATCTACCCAAGCCAAACACTTGCCAAGATAAAGCTCTCTCCTTGATCTATTACTGCTGTTGATTTTTCTTCAGCAACAGTTGGACCACATTTCCAGCAGGCTTTTAATTTCACAAAAGAAATGCACACATTGCAAGCTGCAAATTAATTCAGATTCCATGGATAGGTATGTGCAATGAGTAGGAAATAGAGTAGAAGAAAAATCCCTAATATTTTAAAGTACAAAGCAACCTAGATGAGTGTGATAAAAATTAATCAGCACAAATGTTTGCTTTTGCACTTGCTGTACAATGCAACTGAACAATTTTTCCTCCTAAAAACTGAAGTTAACTTCAAGTTTAAGATTCAAGGTGATCAAAGTAGTACTGAAGTGTTTAAAATTACGAAAGGTGCTGATGTCAAAATCTAAAGGGGTATTTAAACTAATGGCAGAATAGCTCTTTCAAAGGAAAGCATTTCAAGTTTGATGATTTGCAATGCATGAGAAAGAATGGCAGTAAAGTGGTATAAAAACACTGAGGAGCAACAGACCTGAAGGGGAAGGGTTGAAGAGATGGCCGAGTATGATTAAAAATTTCAAAACCTGCACCCGCATGATGTAGGGCATCACCCATCTTGTACCATTCTCTAATTACAACAAGCTTTATCTCATGATCAAGTGAAAAATTCAGGTCAGGCAATGACTGCAGTTGTGTCAAGCTTTTAAAAAAAAAAGTCATAAGATTGATGGATCCTGTATATCCATACTAGAAGGAAACGATGCCAGTGATAGTTACCTTCGGAATACATGGGCAAGGACAAATATGCTGTGCATAATTAGTTTTTTTTAAAATAACCAAGCTGCAGCATCATGCCAATCTAAAAACAGCTGGAGCCAGTACAGCTTTCAATGAAGGTAGGCAAAAAAATGGTATTGCCTACTGCAGGTGCACAATGGTGATTTGTTTTTAACATCAAAGAACTCTTGTATCTACAGGAGGCCCCAAAGCATACCGAGGTTAACCTCGTACACTCTTTGTAAAGGCCAAGATGGTGAATTTGGTGAGGGAATCCATTCGAAAAACAAACATGAGTACGAGTATGTTATTTAGTTCCAAGGGTTAGTTTAGCCAATGAAAATGAAATCATTTGTGGTCCAACATTGCACATCCCTCATCAATGGAGCCAACATGGCCTTGCATCCATTTTAACAGCAGCTGCGACATTACAGCTTTCACTGAAATACAGCTCTGAAGAGTGTGGACTCCTTACCTTTTACAGCAACCAGGTATGCCCGTAGATCTTTCTGGAGTTTAGTTCCTTCACTCTGCAATAAAAATGAAAAGGCAGCTTTATTTGCTTGTAGAAATGTGCAACTTTTCTATAATATAACTGAAGCAAATGCAAATCAAAACAGCAAGTGGCCTTTTAGCAGCATTTTCTTAGCAAACTTCCCCTACGGGTTATAGATTGGCAAAAACAAATGCTTCAGCATACCCAAATCTGATCAACCAAAAGCAAAAACAGTACCGTAGAGGCTGTGAAACAATGGAAAGAGAGACTTGCATTTGTACTGTACTTTTCTTAGCCAGTGTTTTTATACTGCAGTCAATCTTGGAACATCTAAATATCAGATGTCCAATTGTACTGTGCAAACCCCCCAAAAAAATAGCAGCGATAATGAGATAATATATTCTATGAATGCTGAATGATCGATTTCTTGTCACATGTACCAAAATGCAGTGAAAAGCTTTGCTTACCAGTGGTACAGGCCGATCATAGTAAACAAAGGATGTACAGATCAAAAAGACTTGGACCGACGCATACAGGTTACATTGCACAGGGTGTGCGCCACACAAGATCAATGTTAGCAAAATCAGCATATTTGAGTCTATGGAGTTCATTCATTAGTCTGCTAACAGCCAGGAAGAAGGGGTTCCTGAACTTGCTTGTGCATGTTCAGATTTATTTATCTTCTGCCTGATGGAAGAGATTGTAGAAGATCATTACCAGGGTGCGATCAGTCTTTGACAATGTTGGCCACCTTTCTGCAGCGGCGAGCCATGTAAATGGAGTCCACGGGTGGAAGATTGGTAGGATGGTATGGGTTGTGCATATCACTTTCTGTAGATTCTTATGGCCCTGGGAAAAGCAGTTGCCATACCAGGTCTCTTTACACCCGGGCAGTATGCTTTCAACGGTGCATCAGTAGAAGTTGTTGAGGGACCTCATGGACTAGCCAAAATTATGAGCTGCCTGAGAAAGAAGAGCTGTTGTATCTTCTTGACTGTCACATTTACGTGTGAAATCCAGGACAGATTGGTGGAGGGATAGACATCGGCTGGACACTTGGAATAATTCTCTACACTTTAAAAGATCCCAAGACTTAATTTTAAACTCACCAAAGCAAAATGGGGTCTCAATTTAATGTCTAATTTAAAGTCAGCATCCAGAACAGTGCAGCACTTTCTCAGTATTGTACCGGAATCTCAGCCTTGATGTTTGTGGAGTGAGGGTTTAGTTAAGAATTGAGAGGGGCAAGTGCTAGTTTAAAAACAATACAAGTTGTGAAAGGAATTACAGGCAACAGGAAAACAAACTTTGCACACAACGAATGCAAACTATTTGGAACACATGTACTGATTCAGATTTAAGTAGTAATGAAAAGTGCATTATTTGAAATTTGAATTTAACAGCAGATGCAATGGTTGTTGGTTGCTTCTGAAGGTTTTCCTTCTTTATATTTCTGAAATAATTCAGTTCAGAAGTTAATAAGACCATAAGGCCATAAGACATAGGAGGGGAAGTAAGGCCATTCAAACCATCGAGTCCACTCCGTCATTTAATCATGGCTGATGGGCATTTCAAGTCTACTTCCCTGCACTCTCCCCGTAGCCTTTGATTCCTCGTGAGCTCAAGAATTTATCGATCTCTGCCTTGAAGACATTTAACATCCCGGCCTGCACTGCGCTCCGTGGCAATGAATTCCACAGGCCCACCACTCTCTGACTGAAGAAATGTCTCCTCATTTCTGTTTTAAGTTTACCCCCTCTATAACTAGTAGATTCAGACACCATCTAAATCGGATTTAGAGTAGACAAAGTTTAGGCTTTCATTTGTGAAAAGTTTGTATCAACATACTTGGAAAGGACAAAATAGGTAGCCCATATCCCACAAAGAAGAAAACTGTCAGGAATCAGCTAAGGATTTCTCTAAAGAATTGAGACAGATGCAATTTATCTGGACTCGCCTCTAATGGCTACTGCCAGAAAAATGGTTAAACCTTAATTTTGCAGTGTGTTTGGGATCTTTTAACAGTCTATACTCAAGTAGCTGAATAAGTTTAAGCTTTATGTAAGAAACACTTGTTGATATAAATCTGAAATGTCCTATAAACATCATGACAGATATTCTCATGAACTAAAACAAGTGTCTGAGGCTAGTAGCACAATCAGCCGGAATTGTATGAATATCTAAGAGGAAAAAAAAAGGAGAAAGTAGTTTTGGATTGTTCAGAGCCACTGGAGGTTGACGGGCTATACTTTTCATAACTGAACTTTTGATTCTCATGTGCTTCTTGTAAGTTCCAAAGTAAGTTATTGGCACTTGATTTTGAAAAGACAGAGATAAATAGGTTCTAGATTAGTAAAGGGATCAAAGATTACATGGAAAAGGCAGGAGAATGGAGTTGAGAAGCATATCTGCCACAACTGAATGGCAGTTTAGACTAGACAGACTGAATTCAGCTCTTATACATCTTAAGGTTCAATGGACTTCGACAAAATAAAGAGGGATCACCTCAATTTATCCACAACACAAAATTCCAATACTTTTCCAATATTGACCTCATTAAGATTTTCATCATTCCTTCACTAGTGACCATACCATCAGCTACCCAGCCCCTATGCTCTGGGATTTCCTCACTAAACTTCTTTATCTGACCATGTGTATGTAAAGTCCTCCATCCAAAAGTAAAAACTTCAGACAAACCTGCTTAAAAAAGAAAAATGTCAGGTGTCCCAAATTCTTATTTGGCTGAGCAGCAAATTTTGTTAGATAGCACTTCTTTGAAGCACAGATGAGGCATCACATTAAAATCAGTGCATGGATACAAGTTACCTTAAAATTTTTGAAATGAAATTCAGAATTTAAACTTGAGAACAGATTTCAATTTGTCTATCCTGAATGCTGATGAGTTACATCAGGAATAACTGAGCTGCTGTCAGGTGTGTATCTTCACAGGAACGCACTGTGAAGAAAGCAGTCCCCAGACAGAGCACAGGTCGGATATTAGCGTCCGAGATAATAGGAACTGCAGAATCTGAGGTAACAAGGTGAACAGCTGGATGAACACAGCAGGCCAAGCAGCATCAGAAGAGCAGGAAAGCTGATGTTTCGGACATAGTAGTTTCCTGGATTGTACGAACTCTGAAGCAACTTTTAATCTTCCCTTTCTAAGGCAAATGAGCCTAACTCCACGGTGGAGGCGGTATAACAGACATGACAACATTAAATTTGGCAAGAAAACTAAAAATTCATATCGAAAAGATAAAACTGAAAAGAATGAAAATATTTTCAGGGGGAAAAAAAAACAGAATTAAAAACTATTCCTTTTAACTTAGATTCCTAGAAAATGACTACTTACTGGAGCAAATCTTTTTTTTCCCCCCCTTGCACTTGCAAATCAACCCAATCAATAGATGATGGGAGGCTGTTTCATCAGTGTTTCAGCTGGCTCTAATTAGCACATTTTTTAAAAACCTTACACTAATCATTAAATCATTTATACCACTAACAATAGAATAAAACTGCCCAAGTTCTGTGCATGCACGTTGAAACCTACTGTTTTGTCAATTCACGGATCAGATGTGTGTGGGGGCAGTAGCAGATGGTGAAGCCAACCAGTCTACCAGTAACAGATGAATCACCAGTTCCATTAATACCAATGTTCCCTGACTCTGTCAAGCTCAGGAATTCCGAACACGTCTTCCTGACACCTACACATAAAAGGTTCTCCACATGTTGCTCTGACAACGTTTTCAAAATAATATTCTCTTTTAAAAAAAGATAGATTCCCCTTTGTACCACATTTGAGTGTTGCCTCAAGCAATGATACATAAGAATAAAGTCTAAACAATACAACTTGAAGGAACAGAAATAAAGTGGAGAAACTCAAGTTCAGGCTGCATCTGTGTGGAGAAAAACAAGAGTGAATACGGAGTCCAGTAATCTTTCATCAATTGAAGGACCTCTCCTTTGCAGAGGGACAGTCCCAATCAAGGGGACACAGACTCAAAATTAGACCTAGTCTGTTCAGCAGTGCTGTCAGGAAGCACGTCAAAATGAAAGGTTGTGGAAATCTCCAAATTTGGGATCAGGTCAATTGAAAATTTCAAAAGAAGGTTTGTCATGGGTACATTGCATCGAGATACAGCTCTACCATAACCTAAGTGAATGATTCAAAGTCTTCAAGAGACAAAGTCTCTTTCAAAGTGCTTGTTGATGCAACAGAATAACAGATGATTGGCCTAGTCACAGGGCAAGACTGAATATGTTCATCTACTTACTGCTGCTACACATTTGTGCAAGCTTATATCACCAAATAGGATTTTAATTAGACATTCCTGCCAGCAGTGGTAAAATACTGACCAATATCCTCATTCTCTTCAGAAGTCAGAAAATCCATTTGACCTCCAAAGCACTTGCAATCATGTCAAATATTCAAATGTTGCACATGGATACAAAAATGAGCCGCACTCTAATTGCTTTTATGCAGCTACCGTGTGCAAACATTTCAATCAACTAGGACTGGCTCCAATCAACTGCAATGAATCATTTTCACAAGCACAATCCAAATCAGCAATGTCAACTCAGTTGGATAGAAACATTACTAGCAATGGTCCCGACCAGTCAATGCAAAAGAAAAGCTGGTCTGCTGCACTGGCCTCCAGGCTAGACAAAGAGAATGAAAGAGTCAAGCCACTCACTGGGAATGAAATGAGCACATATGTCCACCTTGCTGTCACTGAACATGGGGCAACTAAAGTTACCTCCACCCTTTCGTCCACTGCTTCTGACCGACTTTATTATCCCATTGAGTTTTCCAATGTGCAGCACTCTTTGCTCAGCATCAGAAAGTTATGAGTTCAAGTCCCATGTGAGTCTGGAATACCCATTTAGAACGACATTTTGTGCACTCTCATAATAAGAGGCACAAAATATCGTTTGACACTGTTCAAAAAGTAGGTGTTCTTTCCAATGTCTTGGTCAAGATAATCTTCAACCATCACAAAAACAGATGGTTACTTATGTGAGCTGACTCTTCACAAAATCGAATGTCAAGTCTTCTTGCAAGTGAATGCACAAAAGTAGTCCATTGGGTATAAAGTAATTGAAGATGAGGAGGATTATGGAAGATATCACAGACGCAAGTTCCTTCAAGTTCCATCAACCCTGGTTCCACAGCTTTAATGGTATGATTCAGTGATTCACATTACAGGTCAATTCAGAAGGTGGCTAAAATTGCACTCCAGAACTTAATAAAAATCATGACTCACATTCTAACGAAGTATTGTCATAGGTACTTTTCAGATGAGATATTAAAAAAGGGTCCCATCCATCTTCAGCTGGAAGTGAAGATATCACTGCATTATTTTGAAGAGTAGTAACTGTCTCGGCCAATGTTTATATCTTGATGCCAGTTTTCAGAGGAAGTTAACTGCCAAGTTTACTACAGTGATTACGATTAAAAAATACTTAAAATCAGTTGTAAAGCATTTGGGAACATGTGACGGTCTTGAAAAGCACCAAATTATTTCAATCAAAACACCTCTTACCAGTTGCCTGCTGAAGTTCTGTACACACTGCTCAAATTGTTCATCTTTTGTCTCATCAGCCTTGCCCAGTTTCTGAAGGACCTGTAAATTGAAAGAGATACAGATATAGAAAAATCAGAAAAACAGATGAACATATGAAGAACACAAGAAATAGGAGGCATAAGCCATTCAGAAACTTGAGCCTACTCGTCCTTCAATAAAATCATAGTTTATCAGGTTGTGGTACACAGTCAACTTTGTCTGCCTAACCCCCAATAATCCTAAACAACCATGAAGGAAAAAATATAAGACCAAGTTAGACTCCACTGCACGCACACTAACATGACTCTCAACAGGAATTCATTGCCAACTTAAATAGGCATCTGATGTTGAAACTTGTGCTCCTTCATTGTACAAAATAAAAACCAAAAGAACTGTGGATGCTGTAAATCAGGAACAAAAACAAAGTTGCTGGAAAAGTTCAACAGGTCTGGCAGCATCTGCGAAGGAGAAAACAGAGTTAACATTTCAGATGCAGGGACCTTTCCTGAGGGCATCTACCACATCAAGTCCCTCAGAATCAAACTAAGATTCAGGATCAAAACTTGGCCATTCTGCTCATCAAGTTGCTCCACTATTCAATTAGTTCATGCATGACCCTCAACCAGTTTCTTGCCTTTCCCCATAGCCCTTAATGTCTTTACTGATTAAAAATATGCCTCTTGCAACCTTAAGTATACTTACTAACCAAAGTTTAAGGGCCTTCTTCAGTAAAGAATTCCACAGATTCACGACCTTCAACAAAATGTCTTAAATTGACAGCTCCTTACTCATTATGCCTGCTGGGCCTAGACTGACTCATGAGAAGTAGTTTCTCCACCTCGATCCTGTCAAGCCTAAGAATTTTGCATGTTTCAATAAAGTCACTGTTCATTTTGCTAAACTCCAATGATTACAAGCCCAATCTACTTAACCTCTCCTCAACAGAAATGCTCTCCATACAGAGGATCAATCTAGTGAACCTTTGCAAGACTGCTTCCAACGTCAATATCTTTCCTTAGATCTGGAGACCGGAATTGTTCCTAGCATCTCAGATGTGATTTTACACTTCAATAGGGACAACTCTCATCCTTCAAATTAGGCCCAACCTTTTCAACTATTCTCCATATTTCATACGTGTTCCCAATGTAAGAACTTGTAAACAGACATGTGACCAACACAAATCCTTCGCAATTTCACAATTACTTGGAGCGGGAAAGCCAGAATGACGAAAGCGTATGATATATTTGTTCTTTTGTGATTTTGCGAAAGTATCCAAAGTTTGAGGAAGATCAGTGTAGTTTTGCACTTTAGTTGCTGAGCAAACAGACAAAAGAGAATCTGAACAGATCAATGCCATCCTCAGAGAAACAACCTCTGCATCAAGGAAATACTTTTCAATGTACTCTTGGAGATGCTGGGCAGTTGGAGAAGTTTGCAATGATGCAGCATGACCTCTAGGTTTCTAAGAGTTTAGAATAAAAACAGTGCTTAGCGAAATAGTTAGGAAACATTAGTTTCAGATATCATCACTCAACTGTTTCTCATGCAAATCTGACAACTGATGTGAAAATTTCCCATCATTCTGCAACCTGCAGCAACATCAATTCCCCAACAAGAAGCCAAAGGAACTTTATTCTACTGCTGTTTCAAATTTTCATCCGCTGGTTTTCCCCAAATTTTACTCAATCTGATCCGCAGAGCCGTGCGTCTTGTCCCATGTTATGAATTAATGTATTTCAGTTCGAGGAGGATTTGGCTTAAATTTTCATAATGTTTCATTGATAACCAGTATGCCACTTGGAGAATGAATCTGTCTGAAACAAATGTCATAGTGCATTGACAAGCCTGAAAGTTTTTGTTCTAATCAGTATTAAAGAGAAATTAACTGACCACATTTGGTAGTCAAATATGATAGCCAGAGACTTTTCCCCAGGGCAGGATTGACTGCCATGAGGGGTCATAGTTTTAAGGTGTTAGGAGGAAGGTATAGAGGAGACATCAGAGGGAGGTTCTTCACCCAGGCAGTTGCGAGCGCATGGAATAGTTTACCAGTGGTAGTCGTGGAAGTGGAGTCATTAGTGACATTTAAGCAACTGCTGGACATGCACATGGACAGCAGTGAATTGAGGGGAATGTTGGTTAGGTTATTTTATTTTTGGATTAGGATTATTCCACGGCACAACATCATGGGCCGAAGGGCCTGTACTTTGCTGTACTTTATGTTCTATGACTTTTGGTGCAACTGGTGTAGTTTGACTGAATTTTGAAGGCAATTTTTCCAATACAGTCATAACACTTAAAAATTCATTTTCTCAGAAATCAATAAGTACAGGTGAATTATCTCCAAACATTTCCAACTCAGACATTTCCCTCCTGGGGTAATAACTCTGGCAGGCCTGGCAGTTAATCCATTTGGATGCAAGTTTCATGAACAAGTCAGCAAGGGGAACACATTTAGAAGGAAGAGGCCTGTCTACCATATTTAAAATTCAGACAGACGATTTACTCATGTTAAATCTTTTGGGTTAAAGCAAATCTCAACTCTTATAGCACTGCCAATTGCTTTAAATCAAAGACTTCTTGGTTTTTAACAATTTGCAGAAATCAACGCTTTCACATCCACTATCTAGGCCCATCAAGGTAGTCATTTCCATTAAATACCCCTTCACTCTCCTCTGCACCAAAGAGAGCAACCAGCATGTGTCCACTTGGTGAAAATTTATCAATCCTGTTAACATCCTAAATGCTGTATCAGTAATAATGGGAACTGCAGATGCTGGAGAATCCAAGATAACAAAGCGTGAAGCTGGATGAACACAGCAGGCCAAGCAGCATCTCAGGAGCACAAAAGCTGACGTTTCGGTGATGAGGGGTCTAGGCCCGAAACATCAGCTTTTGTGCTCCTGAGATGCTGCTTGGCCTGCTGTGTTCATCCAGCTTCACACTTTGTTATCTAACATCCTAAATGCTGTTGTACACAACGATTACATCCTTCCTGTGATGTGGTGACCAAAACCACCTGCAGTACTGGAGGTGTGGCACTAGCGCTGCATACATTCCTAGCAACTTGTAGCCTAGGCCCCTACTTGAAAGGGAAAACTTACAGGTGTAGTAATTGTAACAAGTTCAGCCAGACAGATTTCAAAGAATAAGAGTCCCCTGATTGGACCAGATTAACAGACCTAATCAGGGACGCCTAGCCATATAGACAGGAATGGCAAAGGCTCTATTCACTCAGATCTGGCTATGCCGAAGCTGGATCAGTGTCAAGGACTCAAAGGGCGAGTGGTGATGGGGTACCAGCCTCTGTGGAATTATTTCAACAGGGCCACACATCTTTCAAAATAACTTGGCGCAAGTATTAAGTATCTTACAGTACTGAAAGGCAATGACATTCAGCATGTATCAAACTCCACACAACTAATGTTTGTGCATCAAAATTAAATTTAGAGTGCAAACTGAAGATGCAACGGACAAATTTAGATCCAGCAGGATTATAAGATCTTCACTGTTTACATTTGATCATACATAAAAGATTTCAAGAAACTACTGCTGACATTGCCAGCAATGCTAATAAATCTGAGTAAAAAGGATGAGTCTAAACATAAAGTTTTCAAGCAACAGTGCCAGCAGCTTAATGACGGTGAAAATTACAGCTGGCCATTGGCAAAGGCAGAACTAAGGGGGTTAAGGACAGGCAGCTCATACTTTAAACGTAATTACACCAAATCCAAATTAATTATTTTAATAAATAAAGAGGGTCAATGATAGTAGCGCATTACATGAAATACTGACTTTCACAAATTTGAAAAAAGACCACATAATAGACTTTGAGCACCTGAAAGAATGGTAAGTAGTTTATGAATGCAGTTAGTCCAGGGATAAAAGGCTAATGGGCGTCAAGAATACTGTGGTCAAATAGCCAGCAGCAGAAATGGCTGTCAGACTGGTTAAGAGCTACAATCAGGCATTATGTGAACTTTGGTCAAGCTAGGTTAAACTCTAACCTTGGTTAGAGCTGGAGCCAGGACACAGTGGGACTTGTCCTATCAGCTGCAACCTGTAGTTTCCCATGTTGACCAAATAAGGGAGAATCATGGTGGTCTAGACATAGTGGCAAAGTTATTACCTTATATAGAGTATGGCACATGGTTGTTTACAGCACAAGCAAAAGTTTGGGAGCAGTTTACTTGTAAATGCCATTGGCTGGGATTGAACATTGCGACAGATTTTTAACTGCCCTCTGGGAAATTAGCGACGGGCAATAAATGCTGCCTAGTTAGCGACCCCCCTCATCCCGTTAATGAATAAAGAAAAAGAAATAAAATGTAAAGTTAAATGAAGTTAAACTTGAAGTTGAAGTTCGATGAAAGAAGTAACGTTGCAACAAATACATGCTTTTATTTAACTCTTTAGGTACCAATATAAAGTTTTAATTAAAAGTCTAACTCTACTCCCTGTCTTTTGTTTGTGACACAAGGTAAGAATACCTAGGTAAAAAGTTTGAGTACTTTTTTGGGCAACAATGTGAGTTCAGTATACAGTACAGGTAAGCAGAACAGCATCTAGCCCCTAAAACCTGGCCTGCCATTCTACATTCCGTTACTTGATTCCACAAACCCAACTTTGCTCAATACTCCTCAATAATTTTCAGTACAAATATCTAATCTCCACATAAAGGTAATAACTGATCGAACAAATTGCTGCTTCCTGGAGTTCCAAATTTCTCCAAATTCAAAATACTGGTGCTTTTGCTTTTACTTTACTGTATTTTTAAAATAGTAGACTGAAATGAGAAAGAACTGCTTTAAAACCAAGGGTAGAGTTTGGCTGCATGTTTTGAAGGCAAGTAACTGCACATTGACAACCATGTTTGCCCAGCTACTGAGGTTTAGTCCAGATTAGTTGGTTCAAAAAGCTGAGTAGTCTGTGGATCAATGACCAGTTGTTATCAATGACACAGGCCTTGTGCCTGCCAACAATGTGTTGGTTTCTGGTAGCTAAACACATTTGGGCTAGGACAATGATGCAGGGAAGCCTTCAGATTTCCAATGGCTGTAGAACTCTTGTTCTCAGCAGTAAGTGCTGCTTTAAACCTGAACAAATCCATTGCCTCTTCCCCCAAACAGCTGCTACAAGCTGTGACTTAATTAACAATGATTTGGATATGAATGTAGGAGGTGTAATTAGTAAGTTTGCAGATGATACTAAAATTGGTGGGATGCAGTGGACAGACAAGATGGTTATCTCAGAGTACAACAGAATGGGTTAGGTATATGAATAGGAAGATGCTGACTCCAGCATCTGCAGTTCTTGCTACCTCAGGGTTGAGAGGGATATGGGTGAAATGCTGGCAAGTGGGACTAGAGATTAATTTAGGATAACTGATCAGCATGGGCAAGTTGGACTCAAGGGTCTGTTTTTATGCTGTACATCTCTATGACTATATTAAACTGTAACAAATAATCTCCAAGTGAATCAGCTACCCTGTTCTTCTTGCAAGCCAGTGGAAGCATCTGGACTAGAAAGATAGAAGCAGCATTCTGATTGGCACAAAAACCATACCAGCACATTCTGTGAAGATTCCATTGATCTGCTTTCCTAGTTTTTCTCCCCCCTCAGTCCATAACACATTTTATGTGCCCATCTGACTTTATTTACTCACACATGAGATGCAGATGTCATTGGCTGGATCAGCATTGCCTGCCTTTCCCTAACTGCCCTTGAGAAGATAGTGGTGAGAACACCTTCTTCAACTGCTCCAGTCCGTGTGTGCAGGCACTTGCATGAAATTATAACAGGGAGTTTGCGAGAGGATGAGTATTTTCCTTAGAGGTTTTCCTTAGAATGGGAAGAGTTCTGTTCTCTACGTGACCTAACCAAGGCTTTGTAGAGCCAAAACAAGCATTCTCCCCGCTCATTCTAACCCTTCAGATGAAATGATCAGAGTTCCATTCGCCTCTGATTATTTCTCATACCAGATCATAACATTTGAATGATCTATGTATCAGGACCTCTGTTTTGAGCCAATTAGAAAGTTACCATGTTTTATCATTTAGGGGCAAAGCAGACGGCCTCTTATTTGAGTTTACGTAAATCTGTTTGCTACAGTTTTGCCCATCTGCAAATTCTGTCAATATCCATGGAACATGACACTTCCACCTGCACAATTCACACAGTATCACTTTTTTTTAACGCCACTGAATTTTGAATGTGGTTATTATATCATCCAAAAGAAGGAAATGTGGTGAACAGTTTCAACTCAAGCCATCCTCAGAGCATCGCTCAACAGATCCTCCCCATTACAGCAGTTTCCAGCCAAACAGTTCTAAATAGTTTTCAGCCCACCATTTTTCTACTGCAACACAAGCATAAAAATCAATACAATTTAGAAGTCTTAAGCCAACTTCGTTATAAATTAATTCACAGGATGAGAATGTTGCAGGCTGGACTAGCAGTTATTATACATCTCCACCTGCTCTGAAGAAGTGAACTGCCTTAACCCTTTGCAAGATTAAATTAGCAAACAAAGTCACCATAGTGTCAGAGGACTACAGAGTATGGTTGCTTAGAAACAACACTGATAGGGGTCTTTAACGTGAGGGTCACATCTCTGGCAAAGAGCAAGGTTGAGAAGCATGAACTTCAAAAGGTAACTCCTGCCAGTGCAGGTTGAGGAGCAGTTCATTCAATTGGCTAGATGCCTGGTTTGCAATGCAGAGTGAAGCCAACAGAGCAGGTTTGTAAGATGATGGCGTGTAGGGACAGAACTGCTGTCAGGAAGTGGGCAACATAATTTTGACCCAGGAACAGTGATGCAATTCCAAGTCAAGATGGTGTGTGACTTGAATGGAAACTTGAAGGTGATGTTCCCACACAGCTGGTGCCTTTGTCCTCCTAGATGGGAGACGTTGTACATTTGGACAGCGTGGTGTGGGGCTTTTTGAGTTAGGTTTTGGTGAGTGCAGTGCATCTTGGAGATGGCCTTTTTTGGGAGGGTGGCATGACTTTTATTTGCGACTCTCACTCGGCTTATGTAAACACTGTTCAGAGGTTTACAGAGCGGAATATATAATCTCCCTGCATTTTCCCAATATGTACTTTTTTAAAAAATCAACCCAGTCACCATTTTGTGCAGGTGGAATGGAACTCCGGTCTTCTAGCTCAGAGGAAGGCACACTACCACTAGACCTCAAGAAATCTTTGGCTGCCATTGTGATGGCGGTGGGTGAATGTGGTTCAAATCAAACAAATTGCTTTGTCCTCAACGGTGTCAAGCTTGAGCACTGCTGGAGTTGCACCATCCGGGCAGGTGATACACAATTTCCCACACCCCGATTTGTGCCTTTTCAATGGAAGATAGATTTTAGAAAATCAGGAGGAGAGTTAATTGTCACAGAATTACTAGCCCCACCAACCTGCTATACTACTCTCAATATTTATGTAGTGAACTGGTTCAGATTGCAATCAAATGGTAACCCCAAGGATGTTGACCATGTGGGATTCAGCAATGGTGTCAGTGAATGCCATGTGGCAATGGGTAGATTCCCTCTTGTTGTAGGGATTGTTTAGCAAGCAAGAGTCATGCCACAGATCAATCAAGTCTGGGCACCTCCCTGGTTATTTCACATTTGGACAAGGACTCCATCAGTATTCAAGTTGCCGTGAATGACGTTATAGATTTTGCTTTCTTCAGGTCAATGAAGCAGCTGAAAACAGTCAGGGCTAGGAAACTCCGTGATCTTCTGCAGCAGAGATGACACTAACAATTCCTTCCTTCTCTCCCCCTCCATCTTTCTTCACATTGTGGAGGGGCTGGTGTTGAACTGGGGTGGACAAGGTCCAAAAAAAAAACAACACCAGGTTATGGTCCAACAAGTTTATTTAAAGACAAAGTGTTTGCACTCTCACTACTTCTTTAGGTATCAGAGAGATGGCATCGGACACAGAACTTATAAACAAAAGATCAAAGGGTCACAGAACTGATGGCAATGTTGTTCCATCTTCAGTTTGTTCAACACAGCATCAAACACAGGATTTATAAGCAAAAGATGAAAGGGTCATAGGGCTGATGCAGTGTTGAACAAACCGAAGATGGAACAGCACTGCATCAGTTCTATGACTCTCTCATCTTTTGCTTATAAATCCTGTATCCAATTCTATCCCTCTCATCGAGAATTAAGAGAGAGACTCCAGAAGCTTGTCTTTAAATGAATCTGTTGAACAGTAATCTGGTGTTGTGAGATTTTTGATCCAAGTCACATTGAGTCAAACTTTGTTACAGCTTTTTGATGCCAAATTCAGTCAATTGCATCACTTGATGTCAAGCATTGTCACTCACCTCACTTCAGGAAGTTAGCTCTATACTTGAACAGCGCACAAAATGAGATTAGGAATCAAGTAGTCCTGTCAAAAATCCAAACAGATCAGTGACCTTTTGTTTAAAAACTCACTCATGGGACATGGGCATTGCTGGGCCAGCTAGAATTTCAGTGCTACGGATATTGTTGTTGATGATCCCCTCATTTCACTAACAGTAAGGGTAGACAGACAGGGCGGCAATTGGCCAAGTTAAATTTGTTGTACTTCTTGTGCACAGGATGTAATTGGGAAAATTTTTACAGTGGCATTTGCCAGTGTTCTAGTTGTACTGGAGTACAAATCCCCTGTATTTTTGCCATTAATTAAAAAGCAATTGGATACGTACATGAAGATTAATTTGCAGAATTATGGAGAAAATGCTGAGTGGAACAAATTCAACAGTCGTTTGAAGTCCTGGCACAGATTTGACAGGTCAAGCATTCTGTTCTGGAACCTTCTATGACCCAAATACAAGGAATACACAAATACTAATCCCCAGGAGATGTGCACACTGCAGATCTCACATTATGGCTCAGATGATAAAACTCAGTGAAAACTGCCCTGCTACAATATTAAAAAACTGGAAAGTAACAATGTTCAAGATTAAAATAGTTGAAGCAGAAATTCAGGAGGTGGTGAGGCTGTCAAAATGCAGTTTCTTTTAGAGATAATGGGAACTGCAGATGCTGGAGATTCCAAGATAATAAAATGTGAGGCTGGATGAACACAGCAGGCCAAGCAGCATCTCAAGCAAAAGTCCAAAGTTCCCTGTCTTGTTGGAGGCCGTGACCCCATGGTATTAGCACTAGACTATTAATGCAGAGAGGCAGATGGTGGAACTTGAACGCAACCAAAATAAATCGGGAATTGAGTGTCTAATGACAACCATGAAACTGTTGACATATGTTGGAATAAAACCCATTCATTTCATTATTGCTGTTCAAGGAAGGAAACTGCCATCTTTACCTGGTCTGGCCTACATATGACTCCAAGCAGTGTGCTTTTTAGATGCACCTACGGTATACGCCAAAAAAAAATAAAAATGCTAGCCTAGTCTGTGTTGCCCACATTGTTAAAAAATCTAGCCATTGGACAGAGTATTGACTGACCACCTTGGGAGTGGTGAGTTTGAAGATTATCTGGGACTATTTCAAAAACAGGAATGCTCTCCCAGCCTCCTTCCAATAATTGCCCTCAACCAGCATCCAAAAATTCTGGTCACTACAAAATTAGTGTTTATGGGCTTTCATCCATGCAACTGAACATGGGTGCATTTCCAAAGTACTTTTGAAGTACTGGAGTTGAACAATTAGTATGCCAAGATATGACCAGACAAGGTGTTCTTCACTACCGCTTATTTGTATCATGTTATATTTTGCAGTACAAAGAAGTGACTCAATGCAGGAATACAAGCGAAACTGGGGGAAGCAAGAGGGGGCCTCCAAAACTATACACATAATTCAGATTTTTTTTTAAAACATCTGTTCCACACAGAATCTTACACAAAGATTTGTTTGACTGTTAAACCAGCAGCTAGCTGGATTCAGGTCTCTACAGCAAATCTGTTTTCTCAGTTAGTCAGATTCCTCCTATCTTCTCTGCTTATTGAATGTGTCATGAAGGATACCCCTTGGATTTCAGAATTTCAGGAATCACCTATCAGGACACAAATACACTCAATGCGAAACATTAATGAAAACAAAAAGATTAAAAATGTAGCCATAGCCACAGAAGTCTGTGCTCACACTTCAAGAACCAGTTGCATTTCAGATAACAATCTTCTCAGTCTAGTGATTTGATAAAAATATTACCTAGTTCAGCACAAAATTATTGAAAAATCTCTTCATTCTCAACCTTACACTACCAGAGGGTTAACATACAAGGATGACGACATAAACTTGACAAATGGCAGATTTTCTTACCTGAAGTACATTAGCCAACCAGATGAATTTTCACAGCAATTTGTAGACACTGCTTCAATGAATTCTGTTATTTAAAGAAAGTCATCTGGTGTGAGAGATTTTAGCAGTCAGAGAATCAGGATTACTCGTCCAGTAACAGTACCACTATGCCACAGTTTTCCTAGTGTTGGGCTAACTAGGAATCCCAAAGGCAGGATTGCCCACACAGCAAATCAGGGTTTCAGTCAGATTCCCTAAGTCAGGGATTGGCAATCACTCAAATGAAGAAGGCAAAAGCTTTTCTTTCATCCTTGGCCAGCTGAATGCATTTACTTTTAAAAGGTTAAAATACTTACCTGAACCAGACAGAAAAAAAAATCAACAGCATCAAAAAAATAAAATTTGGTCCAAAGCATGAAGCTGCATCCCAATGTAATTTGGGCTATAGCTACATTTAACATTAATATATTAAAGTCCAAAGCAAAATACTGTGGATGCTGGAGATCTGAAAGAAGGACAAAGAGCTGGACAAACTCAAGTTAGTACCTGCAGAAACCAGATTAACATCCCAGGTCAATGATCTTATACCAGTAAACTGTTACAATATCACTCCAGTCAATTTAACTCCCTATTCCCCAACCCAGAGCACTGTCTCCTGAACTAATGTACCATATCAACCCCATGATCTGTATATAATTTCCAATCAAGCAGTTGCACCAGGGAGAGCCACTCAAACACCGGACATATAATGTGTTCATCTGCCCCTTAAAACTTGTTCCATCACTGAATAAAATCAAAAGTCAAATCAACTTACCCTGTCTGTCCACCACCATGACAAAAATCTAACTCCTCTTGATATTCAGCAACCGAACCTTCACTGTTTGGAGAAGAGAAGTCCAAACACTGACAGTCAGGTGCCTGACGTTTAAACTATGCCTGCTAATTCTAGATTGCCTGAGGGGAAACGTTTTCTGCACCTGTGAAAACCCTTCAGAACCTAATAATTAAGATCACTCCTCATTCTAAACTCCAATGAAATATAGACACAGGTCTGATTGCTAACATTCCCCAACGACACCCCTTCATCCCAGGAATCAGCTGAACATATCTGTTCTGAAGAGGGTCTAATGCAAAATTCATTCTTCTGGGTCAGGAGGTCTATCCCCAGTCGCTAATTGTCCTTAAGGAGGTGAAGTCACTTCTTGAACTGCTGCAATCTAATGAAGGCAATCCGACAATGACATTGTATCAGTGATAATGGGAACTACAGATGCTGGAGAATCCAAGATAAAGTGTGAAGCTGGATGAACACAGCAGGCCAAGCAGCATCTCAGGAGCACAAAAGCTGACGTTTCGGGTCTTTCTGATGAGGGGTCTAGGCGCGAAATGTCAGCTTTTGTGCTCCTGAGATGCTGCTTGGCCTGCTGTGTTCATCCAGCTTCACACTTCATTATCTCTGACAATGATGTTGTTAGGTTGGAGTTTCAAATTGTCATGCATGCCAAATCTGAATGGCTTGTAATATGAAGGCGACTCAATCGCATTACTGTAATGCCTCACTGAGGTAGCATGTTAGAAATCAAGCCCTGCCCTGTCAAAAACATGAGCAATTCCATACAAGTATGCAAAATTCCAGAGTTTACCTTTGTCTTTTAGAGCCAGAGTGACACATCGCACATCGAGTTTCTGGTGACTATTTATTACAAAAACAGATTTTAGCTACAAGTAAACATTTCAAATCCATTGACACAAGTTAAATTCTAACACTTAAACTACCCTGCACACAGAAAAATGTACATATCACAGGCAGAACTACAGCAGTAGTTCAATGCTCCTTGTCCACAGTTCACTGTAACGATCCTTTGGGCCCATCAGGTCCTATTGTTTCTCAGTAATCCTTCGGTATGCACTTCCAGTGGTTTGCACAAGGCAGGGGGCAACTAGCTCACAATTAGAATCATATAATCCCTACATTGCGGAAAAAGCCCCTTCGGCCCGACAAGTCTGCACAGGCCCTCTGAACAGCATTCCCATCCAGTCACCATTCTCCTGCTCTAATGAACCACTTTACTTGCTCTTCTCCTTAAATGCCAGTTGGAACTCTAACCATTGGCTCCTACAGTTCTAGTTCACTTCCTCTCATGCTCCAATTTCTTCATCTTGATTAAGTTCTCAACTGTAAAGAGCAGTAGAGAATGACTAATCGGTTGACCTTTTCACATCAGTGACCTCAATTCAAAAAGTAGTTTATTGGCAGTTAAGTGTTTTGTGACCATCTTATCATGAAATTTACAGTATAAACGTAATTTTTTGAACAGCTAGAACTCACCTTAGGTGTTGATGTTATAGTCTGATTTATATTTACATTTCAGCCACTTCAAACCACTATCATGCAGTGTTATAGTGTAGTGGAGTTTGATAACTATAGTAAGATTCACAAGTCAAGAGCGATGCAAAAAATTTTCAAAGTTTTCAGTGGCAAACACTGCCTTTCATTGTTATAGGTTATAGCCTCATCTCATTTTCTTCCCACCTCACTGCCAAAATACAGAAATCGAAGAGACAGTTTCACTATTCTCAGGGCTTGGTCACTCAAAAACATTGTGCAGACAGAAAGAACAGATAACCTTAAGCTACAGGCCTGAGAGTTGGCAAGGAAGAGATCAGATGAGATGAGGAAGACAGACTGAATGCTAAAAATAGATGTCAAAGTGCATTATCAAAAAAAAAGTGACTAAACAGAGTACTTTGCAGAGTGCTGGTTTCAATCTTACAGAAAAATTTAAAAAAGACATTACAAAGTGTAAGGATTTATATGGTTATAACCTCAGTAGTGGCATCAGCCAAGACCGAATAGCAAAGAGCGAAAAGCTCTGACCTCTATAGAATGGATTAAGATGTGACCTGTGGAAATCTTAACTTTTTTTAAAAAAAGGCCTTGATAGAATAGTTGTAAGTGTTTGTACTTCACCAGGCAATCTGAAACTGGGGGCCACATATATTAACATGGTTAGTAATAAATCCAGCAAAGAATTCAGGACGTAGTTTGCAAGGAGTGCGTATACCATAGGTGCATCAAAAAAGCACACTGAATAAGCACAAAGAACAGCATAGAAGGATGTGATAGGATGAGGCTCAAGTTCAGTATAAAACTGGCACAGCGCAATTGGGTTGAATGCTTGGAAGCCATATAATGTATTGGACACCTATTGAACTCCAACTCCGTACCAATACTGCAATGAAATTTATTTGAATAAAAAAGATTAATCCTCCCAGTAGCAGATCTGGAATTTCACACTTGCAGCTAGCTGAGTGATGTCAGCATTTCAGGAGTCCAGAACTATCAAGCAGAAATCTAACTGAAACAGCAAATTAGAAGCAGGTTCAGCATTCTAGCTACATGCTTAAGTACAAGGTTCCAGTTAACCTTCAACTCTGCAACAGCAATTTCTGGTTAATTTATCATACTATCACACCAGCCAGGAAGGGCGAAGGCTTGTCACCAAAGGAGTGACTCCATGACATTAGACAGCATCAGCCTGGGCCTCTTGATTATTAGTCCAGTAACATCATCACGATGCCATCATCTGCCCTTGCTGTGATTCAAGATTTTTAAAAGATAGGATTCATTCTTTCAGAAGGAAAGAGGGCAAAGTTCTCTACTGCTCCTCTGCATCTAAGCAGTCAGTTGCCATCACGTTTGCCAGCATTCACTAAGGAATCAGCTAGTCCTTCATTTACCTTTATCATGGACAAAAACTAATCCGATTACTGTAGTTAAGATCCCACTGTAAAATCATTGCAATTTCCTGTTGGCAACATAGCCAACAGCGGCAGAAAAAATGCACAGCAAAATGTTAGATCAAGGGCAAGAGCTTTCAGCTACAGTGAAAACTAGAGGACTTTTGTCCCGAAGGGAGACATTGATTGGCCAACGTCTTCATCCACTACAAGATGCCATTTCCACCTATCAATCACTTATATTTAGATTCCTAAAAACAGCACTATCACATCATCTACGCAATATCCAAAGATGACAACAGAACCAGAGTTCCAGCCAAGCAGGATGCTTTGGAGAGCAAGCAGCCTACCGTATTTGATTTTCACCTGAGAAAAAAAGTAACAGACTACCCTGACTTTCAATTACCTTATTGCAAAATCTGATGAACAGGAAGATTGAAAATAGGGAATACTGAATCAGTCAACTCCCATCTTCTTGTACAATTGCTGTATTTATGAACCTTCACATCATTATTGATACGGTTATGCAAATGATCAAAAATGCATACAATGTCTTTCAAACAGCAAATGGGAAAACTAGAGGTCCATGGCAAGAATAAGAGTGCCCGGAAGACTCTCCAGTATCATTGAAATGTGCAAAGTCTCAAGACTAGAGAGCGTCCCTCAGTGGTATTCAAATGTGGGATGTACAATAATATCCTTAAGTCCTGAATGTAGCTCAAGCCATAACCTTTTGGCTGAGGGAAAGATTACTACCATCAAAAATAAACAGACTTCAGAAAAAAGTTGAGCCATGCTTAATTTCTTTTCCTCGCAGCTTACTGATACCAACACACTGTCTAATCAGAGACATTTAAACAGTGCTACATCCTCATGCCATTCCAAAGTGCTTCAAGGCCAAGCATAGTCATTGCTGTACCATTGGAAAAGATGCAGATTTGCCTCCGGAGATAGTAGGAACTGCAGATGCTGGAGAATGAGATAACAAGGTGCAGAGCTGAATGAACACAGCAGGTCAAGCAGCATCAGAGGAGCAGAAAGGCTGACATTTTGGGCCTAGACCCTTCTTCAGAAAAAAGACCCTTCTGAAGGAGGGTCTAGGCCCGAAACGTCAGCCTTCCTGCCCCTCTGATGCTGCTTGGCCTGCTGTGTTCATCCAGCTCTACAGCTTGTCATCTCAGATTTGCCTCCAGCAAGCTTTCAAAAGCAATGATACAATAATTTGTTTTTCGTAACATGGGTTGAAGAATATATACAAGATAATATGAAACCCTCCACTGAAATAGTTCCCCAGGTGATCCTTTATCATCAACCCACACAGCAGGTAAGGACCACAGCTCAACTCAGACCAGTAAGGCAGCAATGAGAAAACTGAGCAGAGCAATCAAGTCACTCCGAAGAAAGGAAATTTAAAAAATGACAAGCAATCCGATTTGTGAACAGCTTATTTTCAGCAATAGCGCACATTGACCACAGCACAACGCTGGGATTTCTCAGCATTGCAGCTGAAGCTCACAAGTGGTATTCAATTCATGTAAAAGACAGATCCAAAAATAAACAGTTACTAAATGAAATCATGTAACATGGCAACAAGAATGCTCGCTACTAATAATCTTCAAATGCATCCTACTTCCAGATTTTAATTTAAAAATGAGAACAACTAAAGTTATTTCAATAAGCCAGAATGCAGTGAGACTCACTACTACAGGACCATAACATGCACCACTCAATCAACCAAGATAATAAAACGTGAGGCCGGATGAACGCAGCAGGCCTTCGGTCCGCCTCCCCCTCTCTCCCTATTTATTCCAGAACCCTCACCCCATCCCCCTCTCTGATGAGGGGTCTAGGCCCGAAACGTCAGCTTTTGTGCTCCTGAGATGCTGCTGGGCCTGCTGTGTTCATCCAGCCTCACATTTTACTATCTTGGATTCTCCAGCATCTGCAGTTCCCATTATCACCACTCAATCAACCAAGTGGGTTTCTGACTGAATACTGGGACACTGGATACAATTCTGAGCCATATTATGATAAAGACAGATGGCACAAAAAGAATTTCTACAGAATGACAGCAGGAAAAGTGAAAAGGTTGGTTCTCCTGACCATAAAAGGGAAGGCAGAGCAGTATCCAAATAGATAATCAAATTAAAAAGATTGCTAGACGGGACAGCATTCCCACTTGTGGGAATGAGCAAAACAAGGCTTAATTCAGGAGCAACATGTTTACTCAGACAGTGGCAACAATGCGGAACTCACTACCAAAGGAAGCAATTAAAGTAACAGAGCAATTAACTATACGCAAACAGATTGACTCATTATTAGTCACAATTCTAGGAGGAGGACAGTCAAAACAAAAGCAGACTTGGCCCACAGTCCAGGCAGTTAGGACCTTAAAGCAGCAGAACATGCTTGAAGGGCTCAAGGGTCTGCAGCTTCCATGCCTTTTTTTTAAGCATATACATCAATCCTTTTCTCACGACAAATCTAGAGTCACTAGCCAGGAAAAGTTAATGCTGCTTCTCTCCACAGATGCTGCCAGGCCTGAGCTTTTCCAGTAATTTCTGATTTGCTTCTCAGAAGTACTGAATTGGATGTAAAGTGATTTCGGGCATCACAATGTCATAAAAGACACTGCTAAAAGGATAGGTTTTTTTCCTATACGCTAGAAATATTACTCAAAACAACCAAGAAGTTTGATATAACAATTCCAAATTTAAAACCACAACTAAAACATTATCCTCTATTACTGAAGCTAATGCTGGGATGAGATATTTCAAATTGCAGCTGAGGCAACATGTTCACTGTTTCATTCAGCTAGTATAAGCCAACAAGAATATACAAGCCACATTCTCAAGCACAAAATCTCAAAATTGCAGAATATTGAAGAGGCTGTTTTTCTAAAATGACATTGCTTCACATAAATGACTGACCACTGCAGAAATGAACTATGCCAGTATGCAAAAGTGCACTGACACTATATTACAAGGCATACAGAAGCTTCATTTATTATGAAGTTCACTAGTGTCTCTTCCAAAATTACATTTTCAAACTTATCCATGGTTTCTGCTCTCCTTCTCCTCATCTCTAGCTCCTCTTACTCAAACTTCCAGGGATCAGATTTTCTCCAATTCTGTCACGTGACATTAGCAGCCTAAATGGTAAGTCACTTGTGGAATACTATGTGCAATCCTGGTCTGGTCTATAAAATCATGAGGGGTATGGATAGAGTAGATAGACAAGGTTTTTTCCCTGGGATAGGGGAGTCCAAAACTAAAGGGCATATGTTTAAGATCAGAGGGGAACGATTTAAAAAGGGACTTAACAGGGAACTTTTGCACGCAGAGAGTGGTGTGGGTGAGAAACGTGCTGCCAGAGGACGAGGAGGAGGCTGGTACAATTACACCATTTAAGTCACCTGGATGGATCTATGAATAGGAAGAGTTGAGAGGGATATGGGCAAATTTCTGGCCAATTGGACGAGATTTATTTAGTTTAACCAAAGGGTCTGTTCACATGCTGTACATCTCTATGAATCTTTCCGCGACTGTTTCCAGCCAATTTTTTCCTCTTTCTGGCTAGGCAGCATTTATTGCCCATCCCTATTTTCCCAGAGGGCAGTTCAGGGTCAGCAACATTGCTGTGGGTCTGGAATCATGTACAGATCAGACCAGGTAAGGATGGCAATTTCCTTCCCCATCGGACATTAGGGAACCAGATGGGTTTCTTCCGCACCCCCCCGCCCTCCCCCGCCACCCCAAAAATCAGCAGTAGGTTCACAGTCATCATTCGATTCTTAATTCCAGATATTTTAGTGAATTCCAATTCCACCATCTGTCATGGCAGGATTTGAACCTGGGTCCGCAGGAAGTTCTCTCGGTCTCTGGGTTAACAGTCCAGTGATAATACCACGACACCACTGCCTCCCTTTATTTCAGCTTTGGAATTCTCCCTTTAAACCCACGTTCTTTTAATCATCAACCTACCTATTTAACAAAACATTCAATGAACGTAGAGATGAGAACTGCAGATGCTGGAGTCGAAGATAACACAGTGTAGAGCTGGAGGAACACAGCAGGCCACATAATGTCAGAGGAGCAGGAAAATTGACGTTTCAGGCCAAGACCCTCCTTCAGAAATTTCGGTGGGGGGGGGGGGGCACGGTGGTTTCAGAAATAATTAGAGAGCGGAGGGATGGGGCTGGGGGACGTAGGTGGGATGGTGATAGGTGAGTGCAGGTAGGGAGCGGAGAAGATTGATCAGTGGGCAGGAGGACAGGTTGCATCAGGTCAAGGAGGTGGAAATGAGAGGAAGGTTTGGTCCTGGGATGAGGCCAGGGTTGGGGAGATATTGAAACTGGTAAAATCCACACTTAGGCCACTGGGCTGTAGGCTCCCAGAGCAGAATATCCATTTTCCAGGTCGCGTCATTGTGACACTGGAGGAGGCCAGGATGGACATGTCACTCAGGGGAGTGAGGGGGGCAACTGAAATGGTTCATGAATGGAAGGGGTTGTCATTTGTTGTGAACGGAGCACAGATGCTCAACAAAGCAGTCGCCAAGCTGCTGCTTGGTGTCAACGATGAACAGCTGGTCACATTGGGGGCAGCGGATGCAATAGACCACATTGAGAGATGTGCATGTGAACCACTATCTAATGTGGAAGGTTTGTTTGGTGCCTTGAATGGAGGTGAGGGGGTGGCGTAGTGTCAGTAACATTTCCTGCGGTTGCAGGGAAAGGTGCCGGAGTGGTGGGGCTAGTGGGGAGTGTGGAGCAGATGAGGGAGTGGCTGAGAGAGCAGTCCCGACTAAAGGCATGTAGGGGTGGGGAGGGAAATATATCTTTGGTTGTGGGGTCAGATTGTAGGTGGCTAAAGTGCCAGAGAATGTTACATTGGATATGGAGATTGGTGGGATGATGTTTGAGGACAAGGGGGATTCTGTCTTTGTTTTTGTTGGGGGAAGGAGATGGGAGGACAGAAGTGCAGGAAACGCAAGAGACGCAGTTGAGAGCATTTTTGACCAAAGTGGGGGGATGTTGCTGGTCTTGAAATAATAGGACGTCTGGGACATTTATAAGAGGAATGCTCCATCTTGGGAGCAGACACGGCGGAGGTGGAGGAACTGGGAGTAGGGGATCGCATTCTTGCAGGAGGGTGGGTGAGAGGAGGTGTAGTCCAGGTAGCTGTGGGAGTTGGTGGGCTTGAAATTGATGTCTGTTTTGAAGAAGTCACCAGAGATAGAGACAGAGATCCAGAAAGGAGGGGGATGGTCCAGGTGAATGTGAGGTTATGGGCAAAATGAGTTAGTAAAGTTGATGAACTGTTAAAGCTCCTCATGGGAACATGAAGCAGCACCAATGCAGTCATCAATTTGGCAGGAGGGGAGCACAGTGCCAGTGTAGCAGTGGAGGAGGGACTGTTCCACGTATCCTACGAAGAGGCAAGCATAGCTTGGGCCCTTGCAGGTTCCCATGGCCACCCCCTTAGTCTGTAGGAAGTGGGAGGAGTTAATGGAGAAGTTGTAAAGGGTGAGGACAAGTTTCGTTAAGTGGATGAGGGTGTTAGTGAAGGAGGACTGGTTGCGCCTACAGGAGGGGGAAGAAGCATGAGGTCTTTCAGGGAATGCAAGTGTACGGGGACTGGATATCCACAGTGAAGGGGAGGTGCTGACGGCGAGGGAATTGGAAGTCTTGGAGATGGCGGGCGTGGGTGCTGTCCCGGGTGGAGGTGTGGAGTCGAGCTCATGGAATGCGCGGGGGGGGGGGGGAAACTGACCATTCGTCCTCAGTGAGGGGGGAGGTCATTGGTTGGGCAGGGGTGGGGAAATGTTGGTGAATACCTGGCAGAGCTTGGAGCTGGGACTGTGTGTAGCGCTGGTGGCTGGGTTTGAGCTGGGTGTGGGGGCGGTGTTAGTGACATCATCAGCAATGTCAGCATCATGAGTGTTGATGTCAACAGGAGTGACATCCTATCGTAGGGACTATTCTCTCCGCGACTCGCTTGTCTGCTCTATACTAGCTCCACATTTCTCAGTAACCGCTACATCAGAAGTGCTACACCTGCCTGCGCACCTCCCCCTTCAACTCCATTCAAGGCACAGAACAAACCTTCCACATCAGACATCCGTCAATGTGGTCTATTGCATCTGCTGCTCCTGATGTGGCCTCCTCTACATCGGTGAGACAGAGCGGAGGCTCTGAGACCATTTTACAGAGCACCTGCACTCTGTTCATGACAAACGACAACACATTCTGGTCACAAACCATTTTAACACCCCACCCCCTGGGGGACATGTCCATCCTGGGCCTCCTCCACTGTCACAATCATGCCATCTGAAAACTGGAGGAGTAGCACCTCACATTCCACCTTGGCAGCCTACAGTCCAATGGCCTAAGTGTGGATTTTACCAGTTTCAAAATCTCCCCACCCATGGCCTCACCCTATGTCCAGCCCTCTTTCTCATCCCTACCTCTTTGACCTGATGCAACCTGTCCATCTTCTCTCCCACCTATCCACTTTTCCCACCTCACTAACCAATCCCTACCACTGCCTACCTGCACTCACCTATCACCAACCCATCTGCCTACCCCAGCCCCATAACCCCTCTATTTATTTCCGAGCTCCCATAAATGTGCCCACCTCCCCAATATCTGAAGAAGGGTCCCAACCCGAACAGGCAACTTTCCTGCTCCTCTGATATTGCCTGGCCTGCTGTGCTCCTCCAGCTCCATATTGTGTATTCAATTAATGTAATTTTGTTTGCAAAAACACCTCTGCAGCACATTAGGTGACTTTAGATTAGTTATAAAAATATAAGTTGATGATAATAGCCATCATCCAGACTTTATTCTTCAGTTTCAGTGATGTCACCAAAAGAATCGATCATTACACAAAACTGACAGGCTCGTTATGGTGTCGGCAAAAAGGTTCACTTTTAACTCATTTCGACTGCAATCAAAACACAACAGGATCTCCCTCTACTCCTTAGCAAGATAATTTCAGACATGTGTGGAAATTCACAGGCAGCTTTGCTCTTGTGGGTTTTGAACATTCTGTCATGCGCTGAATGAAAACCCCAGAGTAGTGAAGCATTTTACTGTATTTCCTCTAGATCAAAGAAAAATATTCAAATGCAAGTGGCTTGTGCAAACATTCTGCATCCAGATACCTCAAAGGCTGCAAGGCAAAAAACAAGTTTGATTAGCTCAAACAAGGTTGGGGGGCTGGGGGGAATAAACACTAAACAAGTTAAGCATTGATTGCCTTATTAAAATGCTATAGGCAGACAAGTAACAGAAATGAGACTGAAGTCTGCAGTGTGCAGCCTTCTCTAATTGCCAGAACACACAGCTAAGTTGGAAGCTTTAGAAAAGGACATTAAATTGAACTTACACAACATTGAAGGGTTACTTGTCAAAAAGAGCTTCAAATTTTGACATTACAACACACAAGTTATTTTCTATAGATCCCACAAACAGCATAGACAATGACTGTTCAGTCACAGTTGAGGGAAAAAAACTTTGGTGAGAAAAAAAAACAAACTACCGTTGAGACATTAACCGCCTCAACCTCCCCACCCCTCTCACCCACTCCAACCTCTCCCCTGCAGAACGGGCAGCCCTCCGCTCCAACCCCAACCTCACCATCAAACCCGCAGACAAGGGAGGCGCAGTTGTAGTACGGCGCACTGGCCTTTACATTGCTGAGGACAGATGCCAACTTTCCAACACCACCTCCTACTGTCCCCCTTGATCTTGACCCCACCACCGAGCACCAAACCATCATCTCCCAAACCACCCATGACCTCATAACTCAGGTGACCTCCCACCCACAGCCTCCAACCTCATTGTTCCCCAACCCCGCACCACCCGCTTCTATCTCCTTCCCAAAATCCACAAACCTGCCTGCCCTAGTTGACACATTGGTGGGGCAGGAGCAGGTGGAGACAAACTCATGTCCATCTATCTGGACTCCATTTTCTGCCCCTTGGTCCAGGAACTCCCTACCTACGTCTGCGACACCATCCACGCCCTCCAGAACTTCCAATTCCCCGGTCCCCAACACCTCATTTTCACCATGGACGTCCAGTCCTTATACACCTGTATTCCACATGCAGATGGCCTCAAGGCCCTCCGCTTCTTCCTGTCCCGCAGACCCAACCAGACCCTCTCCACCAACACCCTCATCCGCCTAGCTGAACTCATCCTCACCCTCAGCAACTTCTCTTTTGATTCCTCCCACTTCCTACAGACTAAGGGGGTGGCCATGGGTGCCCACATGGGCCCAAGCTATGCCTGCCTCTTTGTAGGTTATGTGGAACAGTCCCTCGTTCGCACCTACACTGGCCTTAAAACCCACCTCTTCCTCCGTTACATTGATGGCTGTATCGGCGCCGCCTCATGCTCCCAAGAGGAGCTCGAACAGTTCATCCACTTCAACACTTTCCAACCCAAACTTAAGTTCACCTGAACCATCTCCAACACATCCCTTACCTTCCTTGACCTTTCTGTCTCCATCTCAGGCAACCACCTACAAACCGACGTCCATTTCAAGCCTACCAACTCCCACAGCTACCTGGAATACACCTCCTCCTACCCAGCTTCCTGCAAAAATTCCATCCCATATTCCCAATTCCTTCGCCTCTGCCACATCTGCTCCCAGGATGAGGCATTTCATCCCAGTTGTCCTCGTTCTTCAAGGGCCGCAACTGCAACACCGCGCCCCCGCAGTGGTCGAGAATGCCCTCGACTGTATCTCCCGCATTTCCGGCGCCTCATCCCTCCCACCCCGCCCTCGCAATAACCACCCAAAGAGAAACCCCTAGTCCTCTCATACCACCCCACCAACCTCCAGATACAATGCATAATCCTCCGACACTTCCGCCATCTACAATCCAAACCCACCACCAAAGACATTTTTCCCACTCCACCCTTGTCTGCCTTCCGGAGAGAGTGGTCTCTCCGTGACTCCCTTGTCCGCTCCACACACACCTCCAACCCCACCACACCCAGCACCTTCCCCTGCAACCGCAGGAATTGCTACACCTACCCCCATACCTCCTCCCTCACCCCCATCCCAGGCCCCAAGATGACTTTCCACATCAAGCAGATGTTCACCTGCACATCCGCCAATGTAGTATACTGCATCCGCTGTACACAGTGAGGCTTCCTCTACATCAGGGAAACCAAGCGAAGGCTTGGGGACCACTTTACAGAACACCTATACTCTGTTCGCAGAAAACAACTGCGCCTCCCAGTCGCGAACCATTTCAACTTCCCCTCCCATTCCTCAGACAACATGTCCTTCCTGGGCCTCCTGCAGTGCCATAATGATGCCACCCACAGGGTGCAGGAACAGCAACTCATATTCCGCTTGAGAGCCCTGCAGCCCTATGGTATCAATGTGGACTTCACAAGCTTCAAAATCTCCCCTCCCCCCACTGCATTCCAAAACCAGCCCAGCTCGTCCCCGCCTGCCTACCTTGTTTTTCCTCTCACCTAACCCCTCCTCCCACCTCAGGCCGCACCTCCATTTCCTACCTACTAATCTCATCCCGTCCCGTCCCCTTGACCTGTCCAACCCTCCTGGAGTGACCTATCCCTTCCCTACCTCCCCACCCATACTCTCCTCTGCACCTATCTTCTCCTCTATCCATCTTCAGTCCGCCTCCCGCTCTCTCTCTATTTATTTCAGGGTCCTCTCCCCATCACCCTTTTCTGATGAAGGGTCTAGGCCCGAAACCTCAGCTTTTGTGCTCCTAAGATGCTGCTTGGCCTGCAGTGCTCATCCAGCCCCACACTTTGTTATCTCTTATTCTGGAGTTCTATGTTGTTGGTTCTACAAGGTGGAGAGAATTCCAGATCTTGGGTCTTGGTAAAAGGCACTGTGTGACCAGTGGTGATGCAATGAAACTCAGGAAAGCACAAGGGTCCCACAAGTATAGTAGTGATGAGATCTAAAAGGATTGCATTACTGGCAAAACAGTTCAAGGCAGGAGAGGTATGAAGAACTAATGTGTGAAAAATTTGAACACGTAAAGTCCACACCTCATTAGCCTCCCCCAAGTAGTAAACTTAATTTCCTCACTTAGCTGCACAGTAATGGCCTTCTTTAGTAAACTGTCCCCAAGGCATTCACCTATTGGTAAAAATATTTTACATTCGTGGAGAAAATGTCTTGAAGTGACTGTGTAAGTTAATTTCTCACTTGGGCTTCTAATCTAGAAATGTTAAAGCTGCATTGTATCACCATCACGATGACCATCAAGCCTCCAGGACTTACACTTACATCAGAACTTCCAGAGGCTGAGAATGGTCATTAACTGCTTGATCTGTACCTTCAGGAGGCTAGTTCAACTCATCTTCCACCCACACTTGAATACAGAAAGGCAAATTAACAGGTGTGACATTTATTGGCTCATTATAATCTATTTTCTAGGGCTGCCTTGCAGCAGCAGTAGTAGTGTCCCAACCCTGGTCAGCGAGTCACAGGCTCAAGTCCCATCTGCTCCAGGGCTGTGTAATAACATCTGAGCAGTCGAATAGAAAGTCTAATCTATTTTCTACCAGACTTGTAGATGAGTTGTAGAGCGCATCACACAGAAAAAGTTGAAGTGTAATGATTTATTTTATTTTGCATATAGCTTGTTTCCAAGCATGCAATACGAAGACTTCAGTTTTGAGGTAGTAGCTCACCAGCACTTTGTCAAAGGCAATTTGAGGATGGTCTAGTGGTATTAGCACTGGACGGTTAATCCAGAGACCCAGATAATGTTCAGGGGGCCCGGGTTTGAATCCCACCATGTCAGATGGTGGAATTTGAATTCAATAACAATCTCAAATTGACTGTGAATTCACTGTTGACTGTCACAAAAACCCATCTGCTTCACTAATGTCTTTTAGGGAAGGAAACTGTCATCCTTACCTGGTCTGGCCTACATGTGACTCCAGACACGCAGCAAAGTGGGTGACTCTGAACTGCCCTCTGGGCAATTAGGGATGGGCAATAAATGCTGCCTCACCAGAGGCACCCTCATCCCGCGAAAGAGAATCAAATTTTTTTTTAAAAAACTCATCGAACTTTGTACAAGTTCACTTGTTTCAGCAATGATGGGATTCCATCAAATGGACGGAACTCAATATGTACAAAACCAAATTAAGGAACTCAAGCAAGCAGCCAGCCTAACTATGCAATGAAGTTAATGAAAGGAATCCACAGGTACTTCAAGCTCAGTTTTTCCCCTCTGACCTCCAACCTGGTTCATGAGAAATAACTGCGACAGATCAGGAAAATCCCACATTCTATCAGCAGTGTGCATGAACTGTTCTGTCAAGATGACAGGTGAATGAAGGTCCAATGTGTCCAGCATCAGCTCACTGGAGATCTCCAGTGGCTAGGGACACGATAGATCTAGGCACCAATGCTTTTAATTGTCAAAAACATCAATATGTAGAAATATCTCCAAATATGTAGAATAGTCAAATGATAGATTTTACTATACTTCTCTCTGCCACACAGGATAATGAATAAACTGACTCAAATGTGCCGTCTGACATCAGGTAAGGAGCATAAAAGACAGATTTACAGTTACAGTCAAGGACATTCTGCACATGTAATTCTAGGATATCCTTTCATGATCTTAACTTGCGCCTCTGGATGTCACGTACTTAGCACTCTTAATATCAGGTTCCACGACTCCTCTCCTACATTTTGGAAATCCTCACTTATTTGTGCTCATTATTTCCCACCTGAGCCCCTTCAAATACTACCCTAAAAAAAAAAGGCTGGATCCCTACTTACAAAATTCTTCCACTTATGTACTGAGCCTATTTTATTTTTTAAGGCGGCACCATCAGCTCTCCAGGATGAACAGTTAACTGAATATCAGGGGAATTCTGGGTTAGTATTATATCACAGTATTCAGTTCACAAGCATCGAACTCAATTCATACAAGTCAAATCAGCAGATTCCAATTATTCCCAAGAATACAGAAAATAAACATTTGGGAATGCACCATAAATCCTTTTTGCATGTCTCTTGCATGGGACTGAATTTTCAGGAAAAAAATTAGTCATGCTACAAAATTTACACTTGGGAATCTTTCTGAACGAAGTAAATTATAAACAAAGACTTGCAAAAAACTGCAGCTGTGCGTGTCACCTCAAGAGGTTCAAACTAGCTGAACAGTAAATCACCACTGTTCTATACAGTGCACAAAGACTACATCCTGCAACAATCTTAAATATAAAAAATTATTGCTGCCCTGCACGTGTCCCACAAATCAGTGTCCTTAGCCCAACTATTTTTAGTTGCTTCAACAGCCTGCTCTCCAGCTTATAATTCAGATACAAATACATGACAGCATCACAAGTAATAAACTCTGACAATGAAGCATTTCCTGACAACTTACAACAGGCCACTGATAACACTGCTTGTTACAATTAAAGCTTTAATTGTTCTAAACCATAAGTTTCTTTAAGGGAAGTTGGAGGTCATAAAACCTGTTCTCAAGCCTGCATGACAACAGGCATGAGGTGATGTGGCAAATCAAGATTAAGGGAGGCCCAAATTGTTTCAACCATAAGACTGCAAGCAGGCCATTCGATCCATTGAGCATGGTCTACCATTTAATATGTCAATGATTGAGTAACCCTCGACTATTTTCAGCCTTATCCCTGTAACCCTCAACTCCTTTACGGAAGAAAAATGCCTCAGTTTTGAATATATTAAATGGCCTATCCTCAACAACGCCCTGCAATAAAGAATTTCACTGATCTGATGCAAGAGAAGAATTTACTCTTCATGTCTCAAATGGGCAACCTCTTACTCAGATCATAGCATCTGGTGCTGGACTCTCCTGCAAAGGGGAGCAACCCCTTCACATCGAATTGCAAAGCCCCCAAGAAATTTCTGTTTCAATCAGGTCACTTCTCATTCATCTAAATTCCAATGAGTACAAGACTAAACTACTCAACTTGCCCTCACAAGAAAGTGCTTCCATTCCCAGAATCTACCAAGTGAACCTTATCCAGACTAACACCAATGCCAGTACATCTTTCCTCAGATAATGGAGTCCAAGATTGTTCGATATTACAGCTGCAGTCTGACTACTGTTACCTACAGTTTTAGCAAGACCTTTTCTTAAATATTTAATCCGCTTTGAAAGAAATACCAACGTGCTACTGTCCTCTCTAACTGCTGAAAGCGGATTGTGACTTCCTATAGTTTATGCACAAGAACTTCCAAATCCCTCGATTCCGCAGATTTCTGCAGTCGTTCCCCATTTTGAATACAGTGCAAACCATCCCACGTTAAATTCCGTCTGCCAAGTTTTTTCCCCTTTGTTTAACCTGTCTTATATCCCACTGCAGGCTCTCATCCCCACTATTCTGACTTCCTTTCTATTTTGTGTCATCCACAGACGTGGCTATAATAAATTGACTTTCTTCATTCGAGTTTATATGCTGTGCTGTACAGCTGCAACATGACATCCCAACTCCAATACTCATTACACTGACCAATAAAGGCAAGCGTGCTATAAGCCTTCTTCACTATCCTGTCTACCTGCAACTCCACTTTCAAGCAATCATTAACCAGCAGTCCAAGGTCTCTTTGTTCAGCAACACTCCCCAGGACCTTACCATTAAGTATATTAGTCCAGCCTCGATTTGCCTTCCCAAAATGCAGAGCACCACTTTTATATAAATTAAATTCCATTTGCCACTCCTCGGTTCATTGGCCCATCTGGTCAAGATCCTGTTACTCTGAGGTAACATTCTTCGCTATCCACTACACCTCCAACTTTGATGTCACCTGTAAACTTACTAACCATGCCTTCTATGTTCCAGAAACGATGAACAGTAGTGGACCCAGTTCAATCCTTGAGGCCCACCAATGGTCACAGGCCTTCAGTCTGAGAAGCAACCCTCCACCACCCTCTGTCTTCTACCTTTGAGCCAGTTTTGTATCCAAATTACAGTTCTATATCCTGTTAGAAACCTGTAAATGTCTATGGCATTCCCTTCACTTCCCCGCAGTGAATCTAGTCCTAACCAATCTAACTTCTCCTCATATAGTCAATCCAATTCCAATTTGATGCCATCCTCAACTTCCCTGGCTAACTATGGTTGACTTAGCCCTTTCCAAGAATGCTACTTCCTTCCTGGAATACAGTTTTGCACTGAGCATGAACTATTTTCTTAAATATGTTATTGCTCAACCTCCCTTTGCTGTTTAACT
Organism: Stegostoma tigrinum; assembly: GCF_030684315.1. Taxonomy (NCBI): domain Eukaryota; kingdom Metazoa; phylum Chordata; class Chondrichthyes; order Orectolobiformes; family Stegostomatidae; genus Stegostoma; species Stegostoma tigrinum. The sequence goes on from NC_081360.1 coordinate 96,094,021, forward strand.
CCTTTCCTAAGCCCGATTCAAATAACACTGCACCCATTCTTTTGTAGTTACCCTTAGTGAAGCTTAGCACTGTTCATTCTGATCCATGTTCCTCCTTCTCAAACTGAACAATTCTACCATGTTATGGTCACTATTCCCTCCAGGATCTTTTACTCAGACCCGTTTGGTAAACCTACCTCAATATATATCAGGAAATTCAAAATAGCCTGATTTCTGGTTGGATCCATTATATATTACACGAGGAGATCTTCTAAGTACACACTATGAACTCTTGCGCATGACTACTTCTGCCAATGTGACTACCCTAAACAATCAAAATGTTAAAGTTATCTATGATTAATACACTGCCTTTGTGACATGCCCTCAATAATTTGATTTATTCTCTGTTCTGCCATATAGTTTTGGTCAGGGAGCCTACAGGCTATTGACATTAGTGCAGTCCTCCTTTTTATCTCTTATCTCCATGCACTGTCATATTTATTCCATCCTGTACCCCCCAAAAATGCTACACCATAATCCCTTCCCTCCGGTCTCTTTTCAAAATGTGACATATCCTGAATATTTAGTTCCCTGCTTGCATCTCCTTGTAAACAGGTTTCTATATGGTTTTCACACCAATTAACCTATATTTGTGCTGTTAATTCATTTTCTTTTAATCCCAAATATGAAATACATTTAAGTAAGTTTCATTAAGTTAATTAAGTTTCAAAATCTCCCCTTCCCCTACTGCATCCCTAAACCAGCCCAGTTCGTCCCCTCCCCCCACTGCACCACACAACCAGCCCAGCTCTTCCCCCCCACCCACTGCATCCCAAAACCAGTCCAACCTGTCTCTGCCTCCCTAACCGGTTCTTCCTCTCACCCATCCCTTCCTCCCACCCCAAGCCGCACCCCCAGCTACCTACTAACCTCATCCCACCTCCTTGACCTGTCCGTCTTCCCTGGACTGACCTCTCCCCTCCCTACCTCCCCACCTTTACTCTCTCCACCTATCTTCTTTACTCTCCATCTTCGGTCCGCCTCCCCCTCTCTCCCTATTTATTCCAGTTCCCTCCCCCCATCCCCCTCTCTGATGAAGGGTCCAGGCCCGAAACGTCAGCTTTTGTGCTCCTGAGATGCTGCTGGGCCTGCTGTGTTCATCCAGCCTCACATTTTATTATCTTGGAATTCTCCAGCATCTGCAGTTCCCATTATCTCTAAGTAACAGCAACTAATTTTGCCTTTTTTCATCCACTTTTCCCTCCTTGACCCTCTTGCTGAAGCTACAGTGATGTTAGAATTTATGCTTACAGTGGCACAGACTGGCAGTTCAGAGGAGTGAGGGGAATGTCAGATTTTTACTGGTTTCTAACAGAATATAGAACTAGCCACTTGGATACAGAAATATGATAGTAAGAAACAGAATCTTTGTGCATGGAGATAAGAAATAAAAATAAGGAAGACTACACTAATGCAAGCAGCCACAGATAGGTTTGAGAATAAAACTGTAAAGTTACGCTTTAAACTCAGACAAATTGCCTCCCAGGATCGAGCACCGAAAGAGCAGCCACAGGGAGAAAATCTTCCAAGGCTTACTGCAATGACATGTCTTGGAACTGTAAAACTGAAAATAGCAAACAAATCTGGATGCTTGAAGACCCTCAATCACCTAGCTTTAGCTGAAGATTGGAATCTCCAGGGAAGCCAAGTCCCAATGTGACAATTCTCAGGTCAAACATTACCAGGCTGGGAAAGGTAAGGAATTGAAGCAAGTCCTCAGAAGTCAAAAGTCATACCTAACTTTAAGAAAATTGAACACTTGCTTAAAAGCAGCTTAACATATCTTATGAAATGTTTGGTTTAAAAAGAAGGGGGAGCTAGGCTCTGTAGTTTAATGTAATCTTTTATCAAACTGTTTACTACAAACTAAGGCATATTGACTAAAGTCTGAAACATGAAATGTTTGTCATTCAGCTATTAATTTCAAAAATTTAAATTTCCAGTTAATCTCCTTGATGGAGACTGCAGCCACTAGCAGGCCCCATAAGGCTGACGAATTATCCCATCATCTTGACCTTCAATCAATACCTGAAATTTAGCTGGACCAGTCATCAAGACATGGGAAATTGAAGTAGCTTATTTACTGACCATGCAAGATCTTTCCACCAGATTCAAGTGGAGCACATCACATTCCAGGAACTCTGTTCAGCAATCTAGTCAGTCCCGATCCTTCATTTACTTCAAAAAAGAAACTAGTGTGTTTATTTCCTCAAAATGAATCCATCCAATTTCTTTTTGAAATTCACTCTGCTTGAGTGCTCCTGATCATTACCTGTCACTGCATTAAGACTTTCACAACATCCTTAGAACAGTAATCCCCAATCTTTGCACCAACAGCTAAGATAAATAGCTATTCTCATCTACCATCTCTAAACCTGTTGTATTATTCACTTCAAATAAAATCTTCCCTCATTTTCCTTGATTATAAGGAGATTAACACCAGCCTCTCCAACGAAACCTTGAGATTGAAAAATCTCATTGTCATACATGTTAAGCAATGCCTCTCTTCTAGAGAATTGGAAGGGGCTGCAACACATTGCCAACTGAAATTATCATGCAGAACCTCTAACTTGTCCAGACCTTTTTCTGGCTGCAAAGAGGGAAATCACAACATACAAGGAGGCAAAGCTTGCTCAGTATGATTTTTAAACTGTCGGAGGATCAAGAAAAACTGGGTTTTATTTTTCTAATTTCCTGAAGATTAAATTCATATATCTCAATGAAGGATTGTGCTATAAATCAAGCCCCACTATTCCCGAAGTCTGAGGAGAGAAGTCAGAGTTAACGTTTCAGGTCCAGTAACTCGTCTTCCGATAGCTTCTCTCTATCTCATTCACAGTGCCAGCCATTGGGCAGCTTGAGAACAACCATTGTTGGCAGGCTAAAAGCTTGCTGACTGGTCACTCACTAATGCAAGCAGCTACTTGTTGTGGGGAAAATCACCATTTTCACACACCCCTCTGCTCCAACTCATCTGCAAACTCCACTTCTGCTTATTGTGAACAGTGCTTGCAATGAGTGTCAAGTTACTGGCTTTCAAATCACACAACAATCCTTAGTTTTTAAAATAATTCTTTTTCCCATTTCAGTCCAAAGCCAGAAATACAGCAAAGTAAAACAGTCTTTTACATTGAGGCTGTTGAGAGAACAAGTGTTTACTCATGATGCTGGCAGGCATAGCAAATCATTTGTACAAGTAATCAGGCAGGAAAGTTTCATGTTTGCAGTACTGCATCGTAGAATCTATCCTCACACCAGTCTCAGTGAGAGGCACGCTCAACTTGTGCCAGAGGTTGAGGGTTCAAGTTGGACTGCAGAGACTGCAGCGAGGGACTTGAGGCTGTTTTTGTTAGAGAGAAGGTTGAGAGGTGACTTAATTGAGACATAAGATTATCAGAGGGTTAGATAGGATGGATAGGGAGAGCCTTTTTCCTAGGACGGTGACGGCGAGCACGAGGGGGCATAGCTTTAAATTGAGGGGTGAAAGATATAGGACAGATGTCAGAGGTAGTTTCTTTACTCAGAGTAGTAAGGGAATGGAACACTTTGCCTGCAACGGTAGTAGATTTGCCAACTTTAGGTACACTTAGGTCGTCATTGGACAAGCATATGGACGTATATTGAGTAGTGTAGGTTAGATGGGCTTCAGATCGGCATGACAGGTCAGCACAACATCGAGGGCCGAAGGGCCTGTACTGTGCTGTTATGTTCTATGTTCTATGTTCTAACACCTTCCTCAGACAAGAACCGATGATATACGTAATTATTTTGCAAGCAATGTACAATCTATAGGACAAATATACATTTAAAAAATTGAAAACTGGCAAGCTCCCAGTTGTAACAAACTGCACATTGGTAGATTATTTGCTGTATCATGGCAGCATAGCTTCTCATTTCCAAAATCAAGGCTAGAGTGTTTAACTTACAGACCAGTTGTCCATGTTGTAGTTTCTAGATAATTCTAGAAGGCATTGCTTTGAACATGAAAATGATTGATCCTTTGCAGCCTTCTGGGAAACCATTTTTCCAAAGCAACATTAAAAAGGGTTTTGAACAACAGCGTAATCTGATTTAGTTAGCTTCTACTTGCACACATGCATATATGAAGGAAGTGATTAAAATTCATTCTTGGCTACTGTATCAATTGAAGATGTACAACTAATTACAGTCACCTCTGATGAGATGGTCGGGTTTCATATATCAAATTAAACTGATTTCATTAGACAATTGGGCCCAGGAAATTAAACATTCCTTCAAGAGAGGCCATAACATAATAGTAATGTCAAAAATAGTAAATGAGGGTCAGCCTACACTCTGGTGACAATGATTAAAATTCTACCCCGACAGCTGGTGTGATTTAAATTTAGTCACAGTCTCAGCACAGAGAGAGGCTCTTCTGCCCACTGTGTCTATGCTAGTCATATACTCTTATTCCCATTTTTGAACACTTTGCCTGTAGCTTTATGCATACGTTTATATTCTTACTGATGTTGGCCAGCTCCTACGCCTACTATTTTTCAAAAAGCGAGTTCCAAATTCACGTCCACCTCTACGTTAAACAAAAAACTTTTTCCTCAAAGCCCCTCTAAACCTCTTGTGCCTAACCTTACACTTACACCCCTTGGTTATTAACTACTGCCGAGGGAAAAGGTTTCTTCCTGACTACATTGCCCAATTTTGTAGACCTCAGCCTTCTCTACCCCAAGGAATACAACTCCAGTCTAACGGATCTCTATTCAGAGTTAGAGCACTCCTGCAAAACATCTGGACATCTGCAAGACATCCTCTCCGGGTAATCACATCCTTCCTATAGTGTGCACACAGTACTCTAGCTGTGAACTAACATCTTGTATACCTCTACTGTAAAGTTCCTGCTTTTGTATTTTATATAAAGTATTCCTTATGCTTTCATAACCATCTTATGCCCTCGCCCTGTCTCCAAGAACTTATGGGCATGCATACCAAGATCCCAATGACCCTCTGTTTTCAGAGTCCTACCATTTATCATGTATTCCTTATTTTGTGAGGCTTCCCAAAATGCAACACCTCACTTTTCAAAATTAAATTCTGTTTCTCTTTATTCTGCCCATCTAACACGTAGTCTAAGGCTTTCCCTCTTTGCTACTTTCACAACAATTTGTGTCATCTTCAAATTTACTGATCATATCTCCTACATCCAAAGTCTAGATCATTAATGTATTCTATATACAGTAAGAGAGCCAGCACTAAACTCTGTGGTATGCAGCTGGACAGTTGCTTACAGCCACAAGCAACTTTCAATCACGACTCTTTGCTTCCTGCTGCAAAGGTAATCTTGGCTCCAATTTTCCATATTGCCCTGGATCCCCTGGACACTTACTTGCTCCAGTTTCCCATGCAATACCTGGTGAAAAGCCTTAAGTCCATAAATCACAAAGGATACAGATAAGGTGGATGGCAACTGTCTTTCTCTACGGTGGAGGATTTCAAGACCATGGGGCATATTTTTAAGGTGAGAAAGAGGAAAACATAAAAAGGACGTGAATGCCTATCTTTTAAACACAGTGGTTAATGTGGAAAATGAGCTTCCAGATGAAGTGGGAGATTCAGGTACAGTCACAATATTTAAAATGCTTTTGTACAAGAATCAGAAAGATTTGGAGTGATGTTGGCCAAGCACTGGCAAATGAGAAGAGTTTAGTTTGGGATTATGATCGGCATGGACTCACTGGACCAAAAGGTAGGTTTCTGTGTTGTATGACTAAATGTAAAACTATCACCAATACACTTGGTTGCCTCCTCAATATTCAATTAAGTTTGAATGATATCACAGTCTTCTGAAAGCAACACTGGGTGACTTGGCCTCTCCAAATGGGGATTCATTCTGTCTGTTAGATATACTAGCCTGATTTATAATACAGTACCGAAACAGACACTTTGGTCCAATACATCATGCCGATCAAGTTTCCCCAACCGAACTGTGCCTATGTTTGGCCTATCTCTCTCTGAATCTTTCCTATTCCTGTCCAAATGTCTTAAATGTTGAAACTGTATCTGCATCTACCACTTCCTCTGGCAGTTCATTCCATATAACACTATCCTCTGTCTGAAACAGTTGCCCCTCAGGTCTCTTTCAAATATAAAACTATACCCTCTGTTTTGAATTCCTCAATCTAGGGAAAAGATTTTTGTGACTCACCTTATCTATGCCTCTCACGATTTCAGAAACCACTGTAAGAGGTCATCCCCTCAACCTCCTGCACTCCAGGGAGGTTAGTCTCAGCCTACCCAGCATGTCTTTACATCTAAAACCCTCCAGCTCTGGTAACACCCTTGCAAGTCTTTTTTGCACCCTTTCTAATTTAATAACATCCTTCCTCCAGCAGGGTGAACAAAAAAGTATGTAGTACTCCAAAAGTGGCCTCACCAATGTCCTGCAAAACCACAACATGACATCTCAACTCCTGTACTCAATGATCTGAGCAACGAAGACGCGCACACAACACTTTCTTCACCACCCTGTCTACCTGTACCACCATTTTCCAGCAAATATGTACCTGAAACCTCAGTCACTCTTTTTTTAAACAACACTGCCCAGGGCCCTAACATTACCTTTCTTACTCTGCTGATGCTGCCTGGCCTGCTATGTTCCTCCAGCTCCACATTGTTATCAACCGTGCATGTCCTGGTTTGTCTAAATTAATCACCATCTGCCATCCAGCCGAGCTGATTAAGACCCCTTTGTACCTTTAGATAGCCTTCTTCACTGTATAATATCACCAATTTTGGTGTCATCCACAAACTTATTGACCATGCTTCAGAAATTCTCATCCAAAGCATTTACATGAAAATGACAGCGGACCCAGCACCAATCTCTGCAGAACACCGCAGGTCACTGACTTCCAATTCACCCTGTCTCTTACCATCAAGCTAATTTTGTATCCAACTAGCTAGGGTCTCCCTGGATCTCATACGATCTAATTTTACTTACCAGTCTACCATGCAGAACCTTGTCAAAAGCCTTGTTAAAGTCCATGTTGACATCCTCTGCTCTGCCCTCACTCTATCTCATTGGTTACATCTGAAAAAGCACAAGTTTGAGAGACACCATTTCCCAGTCACAAAGCCAAGCTGACTATCCCTAATCAGTCCAAATGCACACAGATCTGTCTCAGAATCCCCTCCAACAACTTACTCACCACTGACGTCAGGCTCACTGGTCTATAGTTCCCTGGTTCTTCCTTGCAACCATTTTTAAATAATAGCAGCACATTAGTTACCCTCCAGTCTTCCAACACTTCACTCATGGCTGTAGATGATACAAGTATCTCAATAATCTCTTCCATAGCATCCCCTAATATCCTGGGATACAGTTGATGAGGTCCTGGGGATTTATTTACCTTTATGTGTTTTAAGATCTCCAGCACCTCCTCTTCTGTAAAGTGGTCTGTTTTCAAGGCATTACTATTTATTTCCCAAGTTTTCCCATCTTCCATGTCTTTCTCCACTGTAAACACTGACATGAAATATTAAGTTAATATCTCACTCATTTCCTGTGGTTCCATACATGGATGACCTCATTTAAGGTGCTCTACTCTTTCCCTAGTTGCTCTTTTGCCCCTAATGTATTATAGAATATCTTTGCACTCTCTCTAACCTTATTTGCAAAAGCTCTCTCTTTCCCTCTTAAAGAGGCCCCTATGCCTCAAGATTCACTTGATCCCAGCTGTCTACACCTGACACATTCCTCCTTTTCTTGATCAGAGCCTCAGTATCACCAATCATCCATTATTCCCCACTGACCAGCCTTGTCCTTCACTCTGAACAGGGGTAATTACCACTCTTCTTTCATAATGGCAAGTTAATTGCCCTCTAGTCCTCTGGCAACTCTCCTATAGCTAGGGAGAATTTTAAAATTAGTGTCAGACCCACTTGTCTATCACCAAAACCTAGGATACATCTCATCTGGGCCTGGGGATTTATTCACTTTTAACCTACTAATACCCCCTCTCTCTCAATACTAATTTGTGCAAGTATGTCAGAGACCCTCTGCCTGTTTTATATTCCCACATCGGCCTTCGCTATAGGTGAGATGTTTTGCCCCTAACTCAACGTAGAGTCTGATCTACTCCAGATATCTGCAATTCCATACCATCATGGTAAATACCAGAAGGCCATTCTTTCCCCTCAGATGATTAAAAAAATTCCATAACAATTCCAAACATGGACCCAAAAAAAAAGTGGGGGAGTTTCAAAGGTGCCGAAAATACTTATCCTTCACAAAGAGAGATTGATTCTCTGTAAGGGTTTTTTTGGCTGCTTGCTATGCACAAAATATCTATAGGCATAAGACAGTACTACAGCAACTACACTTTGTTGGTTACAAAGCAGTTTGAGCAGTCCAGGTTATTACAGGCTACACACAAGTCTCTTGCACCTTCACCCATGCCCCACACTTATCTTTTGCTATAAGTAACACTGCCAAGTGGGACACAGATCACAAACCATGGTGTGGTATTATGGATGCAAAATGCAAAACGCAAAACAAATGTAAATACAGCACAGATCAGAGCTCAGTGACTGGGCATGCAAACCTGTTCCATCATGTAACTACAACTTTAATAAATAACTGGCAATGAAAAATAATTTTGGACTGCTTCTTATACCATAATCTTTGGAAAAACCACAATACATGTATCCTACTTAAAACTAATCATAACTGATGGTACAAAAATAAATACATGACCCTTGCATATTAGGAAAGCTACGCAACAGATGCACACTAAGATCAAATGGCAGTAGTAATACGATAACAATTTCAACACAAAGCTATACTAACAGATCAGACCATCCACTCCTATCGAACCAAATTAAGATAAAATTAAATTCCATGCAGCATTGTTTCCAATGTGTTCCTTCATTTTTCCAGCCCCAATTTTAAATGTCTCACTCTCTCAACATCTTCTCTAGAGCTGACAAGTATTCAACCTGGCCCCACAATTTGTCCATGTTGGTCTCTGTTTAGCAGTCTCATAGCTCTCAGTCAGGTGATGAGCCATGCTAGCTTTCAGCTCTCAGCACAACGAAGCAAAGATCAAAACTTCCTGAAGAAATCACATGCCAAGATCCAAGATCTGTGACCAAACACCATTAACATAAGCAGTTATCCTTTCAAAGTGCACATAGAAAGGAGCAGTTCCATATTTATTGCAGCTTCAGGAGGAAACCACAAGAGGAGAGCTGAACATTTGTTGCCTGTCCTCCAAGTGCCCTTGAGGCTTGGAACATTAACTCTGCGGATAGTTAGAAGTCAACCACATTCATTTCAACCAGATTGGCAAGGAAAAAGACCTTCCCAAAAGAACATTAGTGAATTAAGTGGGTTTTTAATGATAATTATTACGTCATTGTCATCACAGAGAAATATTTGGCATCTGAAATCAATTCAGAATTCACTAGAAATGAGATATGAACAGTTTCCCAAGTCATCAAAAAGGCCTCTGATCAGTGGTGTGCTATAACCATCAGTGCTGGGTCCACTGCTTTTTGTCATTTATATAAAGTGATTTGGATGTGAACATAGGAGAAATGGTTAGTAAGTTTGCAGGTGACACCAAAATTAGTATAGTGAACAGCAAAGGAGGTTTCCCCAGAATACAACAGGACCTTGATCAGATGGGCGAATGAGCCATGGAGCGGCAAATGGAGTTTAATTTAAATAAATGTGAGATGCTACATTTTGGAAAAACAAATCAGGGCTAGACTTGTACATTTAACATTAAGATCTTGGGGAGTGCTGCTGAACAAAGACACCTTGAGTTGCAGGTTCATTGCTCCTTAAAAGGTGGAGTCGTGGTAGACAGGATAATGAAGGTGGCATTTGGTATACTTGCCTTAATTGGTCAGTGCATTGAGTATGGGAGTTGGGAGGTAGTGTTGCAGCTGTGCAGGACATTGGTTAGACCATTTTTGGCCTGCTGTGTGCAATTCTGGTCTCCCTACTATAGGATGTTGTGAAACTTGAAAGGGTTTAGAAAAGATTTGCAAGGATGTTGTCAGAGTTGGAGGGTTTGAGATCTAAGGAGAGGCTAGGCTGGGACTATTTTCTCTGGAGTGTCAGAAGCCGAGGACTGACTTTTTAAGAGGTTTATAAAATCATGGAGGACACCAATAGTGAGACTAGCCAAGATCTTTTCCCTCAGGAGAGTCAAAAACTAGAGGGCATAGGTTTAAGGTGAGAGGGTAAAGGTTCGAAAAGGGACCTAAGGGGCGATGTTTTCATGCAGAAGGTGGTATCCATGTTGATTGAGCTACTAGAGGTCGTGGATGAGGCTGGTACAATTACAACATTTAAAAGACAACTGGATTAGTACATGTATAGGAAGAGTTTAAGAGGGATATGGGCCAAATGCTAGAAAATGGGACTAACTTAAATTTAGGGTATCTGGTCAGCATGGATGAGTTGGACCAAGGGTCTGTTTCCATGCTGTACACTCTATGACTCTAACAGCAGTTCAGATCCAACTTGCCAAGTTACCCTGAATTCCATGTGCTCAGACTTACTTTATCTATTTCCCATATATAAGGTGGAACCTCAAAGACCTCGCTGAAATATACACAATACATCAGGTCCCATACTCTCATCGACACATCTTGGAAATTCAATCAAATTTGTCAGTCATAACCTCCTTCTGACACAGTCAGCCATATGCTGAATATGCCAGATCAAACCTTGACTCTAATAAACTCTCCTTCAAATTTGCTCCAATAATTTCCCTGCAACCAACGTGACACTCTAGTGTGCCATACCTTTGATCTCTACCACCCTTTTTGTACAATGGAGCCACTTTAGCAATCTCCTAGTTGTCTAGCCCTTTCCTCGTGACCACAAAATATAAAAATTTGGATCACAGATCCCATAATTTTCTCCCTCATTTCCCACAGCAGCCTGGGCAACATATTTGGACATGGGGATCTGTCCACTTTTAAGTCTGCCAAAACCTGTATACCTCCCTCCTTCCTGTCTGTCAACCTGCTCAAGAACCTCAATCCTCTACTTGTATCCTCTTCCTCCCGCAACAGAAGACTATTGTGACATATTGATTTAACACCTTACTTATGCCCGCTGGCTCCATATGCAGATTTCCCTCGGAATGGCAAAGTGCTTTCTAAAACCATGGATTTAAACCATATGGAGGAAATGGTTTTGTCACTGGACTAGTAATCCAGAGACATGGGCACTGCTCTTGCCATCTGGGTTCAAATCCTACACAACAGATTAGTTTTAATTCAGTAAAAACAGACTTAATAGTCTTGATGACCATTTTCAATAGTCATAAAAATCCATCCAGCATACTAATGTCCTTTAGAGACTGAACTGTTGTCTTTACCTGACTGATCCACATGTGACAAAGCAATGTGGTTGACTCCTAACTGCCCTACAAAAAGGCACAACAAGCAATTCAACAATGTCGACTGCATAAAATTCTCAAGAGGAATGAAACTGACAGACCACCTAAGAGACACCAAAAATGGCAGTGAAAAAAATCTTAGCCCTATTAATCTAGCAAAAGTCCTCCTTTGGCTTTTGCCAAAATTATCTCAGACTAATCAAGCAACAGCCTGACCTAGTCAATCACAGAATCATATCTCAGACAGCAAGGTAAGGGCCAAACCTACACCATCACTATCCCTGCACAGGTAATACAACAACAGTATACACGTCAGAGCTGCTGCTCTGGAGAATCTCAACATTGTCTCCAGACCACATGAAAGGGGAAATGAAACCTGCTGACTACCACATGCCACCATCCCGTTAGCTGATAAATCAGTACTTCATATTGAACATAATGTGGACACAGCACCAAAAACACGCAGAACATAGTCCCACCCGGAGTATCCTCTCAGACTTAATGAGTTCAGGCAGTAAAGACCCTAGGGTGGGTCTGAAGTATGAAGGAACCAACAAATTAAAACAGGGAAAAATCCATTTGACTCCACCCTCATCAAGTTGCTGCTGCAAGTGCAACTATCCAGGACAGTATCAGTAAGAGTGATCACAGCATGGCCCTTGGAGATAACGTCCCGTCTTCACATTCATTAACACACACTCAACCATCCTGCTCAGCAATAATGGGAACTGCAGATGCTGGAGAATCCGAGATAACAAAGTGTACAGCTGGATGAACACAGTAGGCCAAGCAGCATCTCAGGAGCAAAAAAGCTGACGTTTCAGGCCTAGACCCTTCATCAGATCTGGATCATCCAGCTTCACACGGTTATCCCAAACATCCTGCTGTTTGTCACCACCAGTGACAAATGGGAGAGACTTAAAACATTTTAATAACTCAAGAACAAGTACCACACAGCAGAATGGGCCATTACCAGAACTGTATTCCAACACAAATCTGCAGCCTCACAGCAAAGAATAGACCCTACTTTTCAGTAGCAAGTGCACGCAATCCACAATGTTTATCATTCATTATTCATTTTGTGGTATGTGGGCGTCGCTAGCTGGCCAGCATTTATTGCCCATCCCTTGTGGCCCTTGAGAAGGTGGTGGTGAGCTGCCTTCTTGAACCCCTGCAGTCTACCTGCTGTGGATTGACCCATAATGCTATCAGGGAGGGAATTCCAGGATGTTGAGCCAGTGACAACGAAGGAATGGAAATATATTCTCAAGTCAGGATGGTAAGTGGCTTGGAAGAAAACATGAAGGCGGTGGGGTTCCCATGCATCTGCTGCCATTGACCTTCTGCAGAGGTGGTCATGGGTCTGGAAGATGCTGTCTGAGGATCTTTGGAGAACTCCTGCAGTGCTTCTTGCATATTGTACACACTGTTGCTACAGGGCATCAGTGGAGGAGAGACTGGATGCTTGTGGATGTCAGGCTAATCATGCAGGTTTTGTCCTGGATCATGCCAAGCTTCAAGTATTGCTGGGGCTACACTCATCCAGGCAAATGGGGAGTCTTCCAATACATTCATGATTTGTGCCTTGAAGATGGTAGACAGAATATGGAGATTCAGGAAGTGAGCTACTCACCAGTATCCCTAGCCTCTGACGTGCTCTTGTAACCAATGTGTTAACGTAGTGAGTCTAATTGAGTTTCTGGTCAATTCAGGGATTCAATGATGATAACACAGTTGAAGGTCAATTGCGGTGGTGGTTAGTCTCTTTATTGATGATGGCCACACCCTAGCATTTGTGTGACATTTGTATGTTACTTGCCACTTATCAACCCAACCCTGATGTTTTCCACATCTTGTTGCATTTGGACATGGACAGCTTCAATACCTGACCGGTAGCAAATGGTACTGAGCATTGTGCAGTCATCAGCAAACATCCGCACTTCTGACCTTATGAAGGAAGGAAAGTCGGTCACTGATGACGCAGCTGAAAATGGTTGGGCCTAGGCCACTACCCTGAAGAACTCCTGCAAAGATGTCCTGGAACCAGGAAGACTGACGTCCAACAACCGTGACCATCTTCCTACGTGTTAGGTAGGACTCCAATCACTGGAGAGCTTGCCCACTGACCTCACTTTTACTAGAGCCCCTCAATGCCAAACTCTGTCAAATGCAGCTTTAACATCAAGGGCTGTCACTCTTACCTCACCTCTGGAATTCAGCTTCTTTGTCCATGTTTGAACCAAGGCTGGAATGAGATCAGGAGCAGCGTGGCCCTAGTGGAACCCAAACTGGGCGTCACTGAGCAGGTGCTGCTTGATAGTACTGTTGATGACACCTTCTATCACTTTTATGAAATTCCATCACTTTCCATGTAGTGCAGAAGTTAACCCCCTTACACATGACCTTCCAAACCTGCATCAACTATCATGTGGAAGCTTAAGGGCAGCAGATACATAGGAATGTCACCTCTTGCAAATTCCCTTTCAAGCCATTCATCATTGTGTTTTGGAAATAGGTCATCATTCTTTGTGCTGTCGATTCAAAGATCTGGAATCCCCTCCCGATTGGCATGGTGGGTCTATCTATAGCAAATCGACTGCAGCAGTTCAAGGAGGCAGCTCATGACCACCAAAGGCAAGGCGGAATGGACAAATGCTGACCCAGCCAGCAGCACTCACATCTCATGAATGTTAAAACTGAAGTCATGAAACCCAAATATGCTACACAAAATATCTATAACTGGATCAATGCGATAGAATCCTTTTCTGAAGGAAATCTATCCAAACAGCCTCAAGGTCAATGAGATTTGGCCGAACCCTCCAATGTTTGCAAGGTTTCAAAAAAAAACTAAACGCCCAAGCAGTAATTACAGATGCTGTCACTCTCCAGACATAACTCAATGGCATAAGCAAGAAAGTAGAAAATTCATATGAAGGTCAACTCAAGGGGATTTGAAAGAACTTCAGACACTGGAAGAAAATTGATTCAGATGTGTTTGCATGGGGAAAAAGATACAGAATAAACCCACTAGCAAAAGAAACAGACATCTGGTTCAAACTCACTTCAGAGTGAAATCACCACCTCACTGCCTGGCAGGGAGGGATGTTGTGTATCTGAAACATTACTCACAAAGAAACAGCTTAATAATGATAACTGTTATACATTGTTATATACTGTTACAACAGCTAGAGTCATCACACATGAAAACGTAGCAACCATGAAGTGGGAGAACCAGATAATACAGAGGTGGTAGCCAATTGGACCATCATGCCTGTTAGACAGTCATAGTTAAACAAGGAAACAGACCCTTCGGTCCAACACATCCACACCGAGATATCAAACTGATCCAATCCCATTTGCCAGCATTTGGCCCTTATCCCTCTACCCACCCAGATGCCTTTTAAATGTTGTAACTGTACCTGCCTCCCCTACGTCCTCTGGCAGCTCATTCCATTCACTGCATGAAAACTTTAGCCCTCGGGTCCCTTTTGAATCTTTCCGCTCTCACCTAAAACCTGTTCTGTCTAGTTTTGAACTCCCCCATCTGAGAAGACAATCTTGGCTATTCACCCTATCAGTGCTCCCCAATGATTTGATAAACCTCGAAGGTCACCCCTCAGCCTCCTACGCTCCAGGGTAAAAGGTGCCAGCCTATACAACCTCTCCTATAGCTCAAACCTACCAATTCTAGCAAATGCCTCGTAAATCTTTTCTGCACCCTCAAGTTTAACAGTATCTTTCCCATAGCAGAGACACCAGAATTGAAGACCATCTTCCAAAAGTGGCCTCAATCTCCTGTACAGCAGCAACATGACATCCTAATTCTTATACTCAGTGCAATGACCAATGAAGACAAGCATGCTGAATGCCTTTGTCACCACCCTATCTCCGCCTCAAAGGAATTATGCACTTGCACCGTTAGGTCTCTATTCAGTAACATTCCTCAGAGCCCTCCCACTAACTGTACAAGACCTACCCTTGTTTGCCTTTCCAAAATACATCTCATTTACCTAAAATAAACTCCATTCGCTACTCCTCAGCCTATTGGCCCTTCAGATCAAGCTCCCATTGTAATTCAAGATAATCTTCTTCACTGTCCACGACATCACCAATTTTGGCATCATCTACAAACTTACTAAGCAAGAGGGTAACTATAGAAAGAGTTGGACCACTCAAGGACAAAGGAGGGAAGTTACGCGAGGAATCAGAGAAAATGAGCGACATTCTTAAAGAGGACTTTGCGTTGGTATTCACTGAGGAGAGGGACATGACGGATGTTGAGGTTAGGGATAGATGTTTGATTACTCTGGGTCACGTTGGCATGGTGGGAGGTGGGAGGGGAAGAAGTGTTGGGTATTCTAAAAGGTATCAGAGTGGACAAGTCGCCAGGTCCAAATGGGATCTATCCCAGGTTACTGAGGGAAGCGAGTGTGGAAATAGCTGGGGCCTTAACAGTTATCTTTGCAGAATCCTTGAGCACAGGTGAGGTCCCAGAGGGCTGAAGAATTGCTAATATTGTCCCCTCGTTTAAGAAGGGTAGCAAGGATAATCCAGGTAATTATAGACCGGTGAGCCCGACATCAGTGGTGGGGAAGCTGCTGGAGAAGATACCGAGGGATAAGATCTACTTACATTTGGAAGAAAATGGGTAAATTAGTGATAGACAGCATAGTTTTGTGCAGGGAAGGTCATGTTTTACCAACTTGATAGAATTCTTTGACAAAGTGGCAAAGTTGATAGATGAGGGAAGGGCTGTAGGTGTCATTTATATAGACTTCCCGTAAGATTTCCTGTGGTAGGCTGATGGAGAAAGTGAAGTTGCATGGGGTGCAGGGTGCACTAGCTAGATGGATAGAGAACTGGCTGGGCAACAGGAGACAGAGTGTTGCAGTGGAAGGGAGTTTCTCAAAATGGAGAGCTGTGACCACTGGTGCGCCACAGGGATCCATGTTGGGACCACTGTTGTTTGTGATATACATAAACGATCCGGAGGAAGGTATAGATGGTCTGAATATAAAGTTTGCAGATGACACTAAGATTGGTGGAGTAGCAGACAGTGAAGGGAACTGTCGAAGAATGCAGCAAAATATAGATAGATTGGACAGTTGGGCAGAGAAATGGCAGATGGATTTCAATCCAGGCAAATGCGAGGTGATGCATTTTGGGAGATCCAATTCAAGAGCAAACTATACGGTAAATGGAAAAGCCCTGGGGAAAATTGATGCACAGAGAGATCTGGATGTTCAGGTCCATTGTACCCTGAAGGTGGCAACGCAGGTTGATAGACTGGTCAAGGCGGCATATGGCAGGCTCTCCTTCATCAGATGGGGTATTGAGTACAAAGAGTTGGCAGATCACGTTACAGTTGTGTAGGGCTTTGATTCGACCACATTTGGAATACTGCGCACAGTTCTGGTCGCCACATTACCAAAAAGATGTGGATGCTTTGGAGACAGTGCAGAGTAGGTTCACCAGGATGTTCCCTGGTATGGAGGGCGCTAGCTATGAAGAGAGGTTGAGTAGATTAGGATTATTTACATTAGAAAGATGGAGGTTGAGGGGAGACCTGATTGAGATCTACAAAATCATGAGGTATGGACTGGTGGATAGCAAGAAGCTTCCCTTCTCCTCCCCACCCACCCCTGCCAAGAGCAGGGGATTCAATTACTGGGGGTCACGATTTCAAGGTAAGCGCAGAAAAGTTTAAGGGAGATATGCATGGTAAGTTCTTTACGCAGAGGGTGGTGGGTGCCTGGAACACATTGCCAGTGGAGGTGGTAGAGGCGGGCATGATAGCATCATTTCAGATGTATCTAGATAGATACATGAATGGGCAGGGAGGAGAGGGATCCAGATCCTTGGAAAATAGGCAACAGGTTTAGATAGACGATCTGGATCGGCGCAGGTTTAGAAGGCCAAAGGGCCTGCTCCTGTGGTGTAGTTTTCTTTGTTCTTTGTTCACACTTTCTATATTCACCACAGAATTCCTAACCTCTGACCTGCTTTTGTAGCTACCGGACTTACATGGTGAGGCAAGTTCAGTTTCAGGTCAATGGTAATCCCAAGAATGTTGATAATGGGGGATTCAGTGATTGGAACACCACAATGTCAAGCAACAGTGGTTAGATTGTCTTGTATTGGAGATGGCCATCGCCTGGCATTTGCTTGGCACATATGTTACTTGCCACTTGCCAACCCAAGTTTGGTCATTGCGCAAATCTTGTTGCATCTGAACATGGGCTGCTTTAGCTTCTGAAGAGTCACGAATGATGCTCAACATTGAGCAATCAGCAAACATCCCCACTTTTGAACTTATGATAAAGTGAAGTCATTGATAAAGCAGTTAATAATGACTGAACTGAGAACATCACTATGAGGAGTTCCTGCAGAGTGACCTCCAAGAATCATAGCGATCTTTCTGCATGTTAGATAGGACTCCAATCAGCAGAGAGCTTGGCCCCAACACCCATTGATTCCAATTTTCCTGGGGCGCTCTGATGCCACATACTGACAGATGCAACCAAGATGTCATGAGTTATCACTCTCACCTCAGGAATTCAGCTCTTTTGTCCATGTTAAACCAAGGCTGTAATAAGGTCTTGAGGTGAGCAGCCGTGGTGGAACTCAAACTGGGCATTATAGAGGCTATTGCTGAGCATATGTGGTTTGTTAGCACTGTTGTTGACACCTTCCATCATTTCACTGATGATCAAGGGCCTGGGTGGGATGCTCATTGGAGGGGTGCTGTGGACTCTTATGGGCCAAATAGACAGTTTCCATACTGTAGCGATTCTAAGAATCACCCAGACCCACTCCCCTGCCCTACTCCTGTAACCTTGCATTTCTCATGGCTAATCCACCTAGACTGCATATCCCTGGACAGGATGGGAAATTTATATGGCCAATCCACAGATTATGGGAGGAAACCAGCGTAACTGGAAGAAACCCACACCAACATGGGGAGGATGTGCACACTCCACAGAGACAGTGACTCAAGGTGGAATTGAACACAGGTCCCCAGCGCTGTGAAGCAGCAGTATTAACCACTAAAACACTGCTACCGCCAGAAGAAAGACATCGTTTCCACAAGGACTATGGTCACTTTTACCAATACTGTCACAGACATGCACCTACAGCTGGCAGATTGTCAAGGATGGGGTCAATTATGTTTTTAACCCCTCTCATCATCTGCTGCAGACCCAGCTACAGAACAGTTCGATCAGTCGTGCTGCTGCTGAGCCACTCTTGGTGATAAATGCTGAAATTCCCCACCCCATGCTTGCCACTCAGTGACAGTTTGTTCAATTCACTTCTGATAGAGGATGGAACAAACTTCGACCACCCTTTCAGGCAGCACCTTCTAGATCGCAACTCTGAATTTAAAAATATCTACTTGTCTCTACAGCCACTGGCAATCTCAGAATGACACAAGAACTTTGTCCACAACTAATGAGCCATACTTTTGAGATAATGGGAACTGCAAACGCTGGACAATCCAAGATAATAAAGTGTGGGGCTGGATGAACACAGCAGGCCAAGCAGCATCAGAGGAGCACAAAAGCCGACATTTCAGGCCTAGACCCTTCATCCGAAAAGCTTTTCTAATGAAGGGTCTAGGCCCGAAACGTCAGCTTTTGTGCTCTTAAGATGCTGCTTGGCCTGCTGTGTTCATCCAGCCCCACACTTTATTATCTTAGCCATACTTTTGATACATCTTCTAAAAGAAGTGAGGGATCAACCAAAGCACAAGAACTGCTCTCTAAAAATAGGTAAAATCTTTCACTTGCACTTATAACAAATGGAAGGCTCCGTTTAGTCTCATTGCAGTTCTGACAGTGGAACCCCCTCCTCATTATTGTATGAGAGGAGTGCCCCAGACTGCCCAACTACATTATGCTCATATCTCTGGAAGCAAGGCTTGAAACAATGTAGACTATAACATGATGGGCAAATGGCATCAGCATCAGGGCATTATCCTGGGTAAAAATGATGCATCGCACACAAACAGCCATAAAGCTGACACGGAATGTACACGAATCCAAGCATTAGTAAATAAGTTTGAAACACAAAGCAGGTATTCAGCCCCATGAGTCTAAGATCCTAACCAATCTAAACCTCAATTCCATTTCCTGCTTCCCATCTTTTACCCTTTCATAACTCTACTCAGCCTTTGGGATGTTCCTACATTTCCTTTTTTTGGATGAAACTAACCCTGATTTTTCTCCTGCAGGACTTTGCTCAAAGATGATGTCCCTTGTTTCCTATTCCCAGAGAAAAATTATTAAACTGGGTCACATCGGTCTCTAATACTCAAAGGAATATCAATTTAGCCCTCAAAGGACTTGCAGCTTTGTTAGTTATTACAATAAACTAATTGTACTGCAAAACAGATATCTTAGAAAAGGAAAAGTCTAAGTAGGCAATTGGTGCTCAGTGCAAGCCAGCAAAGAAGTTGAATAACTTTATTCTACTCCTTGAAATGATCAGTGGGTAGGAAGCCCATTGTGTTTCAAGAACATAGATTCGGGTTTCTACTTTGGGTCTTCATATGACTGAAGAGGTAGGCTACTAATCCAAGATCTTTCAGCACATGCCAGAACACCTCTCTAGGTAATAGGTAATAGGATCTAAAATTCAGGACTTGCTTCCTTTTCTTGCTGTCATTGTGCTGGGAACTCTGGCAGTGATAGAGAAGCTGTTGCCATTTTGAAATGATTAGGAGGTACTTGCTACTAGTCATTAAATGTTAATGCCACCATGCTTCAAGAGTGGAAGTGAATTTGTAGAGTTTTGTGGCAAGGTGGTCAGCAGCAGGAATAGCCACAAGACTGGTTAAGAGCTACAATCGGGGGGCTGGGAAGTTTGATCAAGCCAGTTTAAACACTGACTGCCGTTAAACCAGCAGCCAGGACTGGTTGTGGCCTGCTGTTTCCTGTGTTGACTAAATAAGGCAAGAGTCATGGTGTCTCTAGACATGCTGGCACCATATAATCCTCTAGGGAGTATGGAATGGGACTGTTTACAACAATGCAAACATCTGGGAGTTGTTTACCAGTAAAACTCCATTCGCAAGGATCAAGCAATGTGATCAGGCTTTGGTCAATTCATTGGCTAAGTGCCAGAGAAGCTTCTGGAAACAGAACACATTTCTGAGATAAGTTAGCCAAACAAAAAGATTTCTCAGAAGGGTCTAGACCCAAAACGTTGACTTTCCTGCTACTCAGATGCTATCTACCCTGCTGTGTTCTTCCAGCTCCAGATTTTCTCAGAAGACTTTGAAATCAACATTTGAGAAGTACATGTCCTGAAGTAATCTTCAGGGAAGACAAAGAACTATGGGGCGGCAAGACCTACACAGAGATCAAAGCTGGCCTGTTTACTCCAATCAGGTAGTTTTTGTTTCATAGATTCAGAGTTACAGAACACAGAAAGAGACCCTTGGGTCCAACTTGCCCACACCAACCAGCTACCCCAAACTGACCTAATCCCATTTGTCACCATTTAGCCCATATCCCTCTAAATCCTTCCTATTCATGTACCCATCCAAAAAGATTTACAAGGACCTTGCAGGATTAGAGGGTTTGAGCTACAGGGTGAAGGTGAATAAGCTGGGGTTATTTTCCCTTGAGCAGCAGAGGCAGAGGGGTGACCTTATAGGGTGAACAGCCAAGGTCTGTTACGCAGGGTAGGGGAGTCCAAAACAAGAGGGACTGCAGCACAAGATGACTTCACATTAGTGTTTACACACCTTGTAAATTCAAAGCCATAAAAGGGAAATGGTAATCACTTACTTGTATCATGTTAAGGCATTTGCTTTGTTGTAGTATTGTAATATTTGCAAAGAGAGTCCCAGATGATCTGGGATAGACAGTCATTGCAAACATTACAATACTGGTTAATAGTAGCTACATTTAGTCATGAGAACTACCAGCAATTAGTCACATTCTACTACAAACAGTACCTCTACAAACAACGTTATGCATACCATACCTCCCCATGGCAAGCTGTGAAGTCACATGGGGTCCAGGGTGTGCTAGCTAGATGGATAAAAAACTGGCTGGGCAACAGGACACAGAGGGTAGTAGAAGGGAGTTTCTCAAATTGGAGACCTGTAACCAGTGGTGTTCCACAGGGATCTGTGCTAGGACCACTGTTTGTGATATATGTAAATGATTTGGAGGAAGGTGTAGATGGTCTGATCAGCAAGTTTGCAGATGACACTAAGATTGGTGGAGTAGCTGATAGTGAAGGGGACTGTCAGAAATTACAGCAGAATATAGACAGACTGGAGAGTTGGGCAGATAAATAGCAGATGGAGTTCAATCCGGGCAAATGCGAGGTGATGCATTTTGGAAGATCAAATTCAAGGGCAAACTATACAGTAAATGGAAAAGTCCTAGGGAAAATTGATGAACAGAGAGATCTGGGTGTTCAGGTCCATTGCTCCCTGAAGGTGACAACGCAGGTCAATAGGGTGGTCAAGAAGGCATATGGCATGCTTTCCTTCGTTGTGCGGGGTATTGAGTACGAGAGTTGGCAGGTCATGTTGCAGTTGTATAGGACTTTGGTTCGGCCACATTTGGAGTACTGTGTACAGTTCTGGTCGGCACATTACCAAAAGGATGTGGATGCTTTGGAGAGGGTGCAGAGGAGGTTCACCAGGATGTTGCCTGGTATGGAGGGTGCTAGCTATGAAGAGAGGTTGAATAGGTTAGGATTATTTTCATTAGAAAGACAGAGATTGAGGGGGGACCTGATTGAGGTCTCCAAAATCATGAGGAGCATAGACAGGGTGGATAGCAAAAAGCTTTTTCCCCCCAGAGTCGGGGACTCAATTACTAGGGGTCATGAGTTCAAAGTGAGAGGAGGAAGGTTTAAGGGAGATGTGCATGGAAAGTTCTTTATGTTAAGGGTGGTGGGGGCCTGGAACGCGTTGCCAGCGGAGGTGGTGGACGCAGGCACGTTAGCGTCTTAAGATATATTTGGACAGGTACATGGATGGGCAGGGAGCAAATGGACACAGACCGTTAGAAAATAGATGACAGGTTAGACAGAGGATCTTGATCGGCGCAGGCTTGGAGGGCTGAAGGGCCTGTTCCTGTGCTGCAGGTTTCTTTGTTTCAGAGATAGCAATAACTGCAGAAGCTAGAGTCAGAGATAACACAGTGTGGAGCTTGAGGAACGTAGCAGGCCAGGCAGCATCAGAGGGGCAGAAAAGTTGACATTTTGGGTCAGGACCCCTCTTTGGAAAGGGGGGGCGGGGGGAGGAAGTTCAGAAATTAATAGAGAGGAGGAGTGTGGCTGGGGAAGTAGGTGTGATGGCAGGTTAGGAGTGGCAGGAGAGAAGATAGACAGGTTGTGTCAGGTCAAGGAGGTGGGATGAGGGGGGAGGGTTTGTCATGGGATGGGGGGGTGGGGGTAGATTTTAAAACTGGCGAAATCCACATTTAGGCCATTAGGTCGTGAAATCCCAAGGCGGAATATGAGGTGCTGCACCTACAGTTTGCGGGTGGCATCATTGTGACACTGGAGACAGCCCAGGGTAGACATGTCACCAACTCACTGGCTGACTCAGTATTACAATTCACTCTGCTTTTGTTTAAATTCAGCACTTCAGATCATTCATATAGTACATAGCAACATTATTCATAACCAGCACAAGAGTTATGTTGTCTCCACCCAAAATATCCAGTAATCATTTGGGAAGTTATAATTACCACCTCCCAAATTCACACTGGTTTCCAGATGATTTATCTCCAAAGGCAGTGCACCTTCGACAAGGACATACTACGGCCCTTGCTATGGTATCCCAGTCAGCATTCTATTTTAAATAAAACAACATCAACCAAATGAAACTAAATCAGGATTGACACCTCCCAAAGGGAACTAACACTTCCTTTGCAAGCCTGGTTAGCAAACTTTCAACAGACAATTCAACTACAGGAAGGGTCAGAACAAGGGTCATCAAATATGACACATTAACTCTGATTTCTCTCCACAAATGCTGCCAGACTTGCTGAGCTTTTCCAGCAATTTCTATTTGTTTCTGATGTACAAAATCCAGTTGTTTTGGTTTTTAACTCAACTACAAGTATTGGGGTCCAATAAATCACAGCAGCAGCATTTACAAACAGGAGGTTAGGTGCCATCTATTTTGTAGAGAAGAGATGAAAATTCGAACACTATATGCCAGCGTACACATTTTTACTTGGTCTCTATCTTTAGATTACTGGTCTTACTCTATATTAGCTGCAGAAATTCATCTGAAAACTCAACCAAAAGTATCAATGGTTTTTGGGAACTGCAAGCACACGTTTCATAACATACCAGATTACCCAATTTGAGGGTCTGAATGCATATTCTAATTTTACCTGCACTGATAAGCAATGATGCAGTCATCGTGCCAGTCACTGGCAAAAGAGAATGCCATTTTTAAGGTTCAACTTATGCCTGAGAGAAGTGGGGTAGACTAGAGAAAGCCTCCCCCACCCGGAGGTTTTATGGCCAGTACATATCCGGCTTGTAGTGAAACATGAAATACTTTAGCCAAGAAGGTAAGACGGTCTTGTAAAGGGGATGATAGTATATTTTTTGACAAGAGCTAGTGAAAACGTTTTACAAATAAATGCAACCAAAAACAGCCAAGGACATCAAGTGCAGTGATAGCTATCACAGTACACACAGCAGACTGGGTGACAAATAATTCTCCCATCAGCTGTTTTCATTTCTCCAGACAAACAAATGGCACACAAGGTACTCCATAAAGCAAGATTTTCCCAGGCTCAGTCCAAATGGAACTGGCTGGGATAGGACTGTAAAACATGCAGATTTAAGATTTGGAAATAGCAAGGATTTTCTGAAGATCCAGAAGCTTGTAAAGGTGCTAGAAATTGCTCATTGCAGTATCTGTGGGAAAGGGAAGGTTACAGATTACAGCCAAGTGCAGGGAATGTGAAGAAATAAATCCATTGCCAAAGTAAGTGCTATCCTGCAATTAGCATGCTTTCCTTCATTGCTTGGTCCTTCAAATATAGGAGTTGGGAAGTCACATTGAGGTTGTACAAGACATTGGCCTCTTTTGGAATACTGTCTCCAGTTTTGGTCACCCAGTTACAGGAATTATATTATTAAGATGAAAAGGGTTCAAGAAAGATTTACAAGGGTGTTGCCAGAAATGGAGGGTTTGAGTTATAAAGAAAGGCTGAATAGGCTGGGATCCTTTCATCACTGCAGCAAAGTAGGTTGAGAGGTGACGTTATAGAAGGTTATAAAATAATGAGGGGTATAGTTAGAATCAATAATTGTTGTCTTTTCCCTAGAATGGGGGTTATCAAAACTAGGGGACACAATATTAAGGTGAGAGAAGAGAGATTTTTAAAAAAGACAATGGGTAATTTTTTTAAAAGAACGTGGTTCAGGTGAGGAATTAACTTCCTGAGGAAGCGATGGATGAGAGTACAATTACAGCATTTAAGACACTTGAATACGAAAGGCTCCGAGGGATATGGTTCAGGAGCAAGCAGGTGGGACCA
Organism: Stegostoma tigrinum; assembly: GCF_030684315.1. NCBI lineage: Eukaryota > Metazoa > Chordata > Chondrichthyes > Orectolobiformes > Stegostomatidae > Stegostoma > Stegostoma tigrinum. The sequence goes on from NC_081360.1 coordinate 96,118,982, forward strand.
GTTTAGTTTGGGATTATGGTTGTCATGGACTTGGTGGACTGATCAGTGCTGTATGACTCTAACCAGATATTAGAAGATTACCTGAACTAGAATTGAATAGGTTTTTTAAAAAAATTCATAAAACTGTGGGCATCACTGGCAGTACCAACATTTGTTATCCATCCTAACTGCCTCTAAACCGAATGACTTGCTAGGCCAATTCAGATGGCAGAGAGGAGTCAACTACATTGCTGTGGATCTAGAATTACACACAGGTCAGAACAAGTAAGGTTGGCAGATTTCTTTCCAAAAAAGATGTTAGTGAACAACTCTGGATAGTTTTCACAGTTATCATCAATAAAACAATCCTTAAATGATTTTGTGGTGAACAGAACTCCAACACAGAAAACGAAACAAAGCTACTTTTTCTAAATATAAAGCTCGTCAGGACGAGGACACAGGAAACCAGATGGAAAAGGGAAGGGAACATCAATTTACACAGCATGAGAGTGTGCTAATTTTTTTAAACCTTCAATAGTTTCAAGATGAAACAGGAACAGTTAACTGTCAAGGGAGATAACAAGCTGTAGTCAGAGATAATGGGAACCGTGGATCCAAGATAACAAAGTGTGAAGCTGGATGAACACAGCAGGCCAAGTAGCATCTCAGGAGCACAAAAGCTGACGTTTCGGGCCTAGACCCTTCATCAGAGAGGGGGATGGGGAGAAGGCTCTGAAATAAATAGCCTGAGAGGGGGAGGTGGACTGAAGATGGATAGAAAAGAAGATAGGTGGAAAGGTGAGTTAGCTGGGGAGGTAGGGAGGGGATAGGTCAGTCCAGGGAGGTTGGGCAGGTCAAGGAAGCAGGATATGGAGGCTTGAGGTGGGAGGAGGGGATAGGTGAGAGGAAGAACAGGTTAGGGAGGCAGGGACAAGCAGAGCTGGTTTTGGGATGCAGTAGGGGGAGGGGGCGAGCTGGGCTGGTCTGGGGATGCAGTGGGGGAAGGGGAGATTTTGAAGCTTGTGAAGTCCACATTGATACCGTTGGGCTGCGGTATTCCCAAGCAGAATAGGAGTTGCTGTTCCTGCAACCTTCGGGTGGCATCATTGTGGCACTGCAGAAGGCCCATGATGGACATGTCGTCTGAGGAATGGGAGGAGGAGTTGAAATGGTTCTCGACTGGGAGGCGCAGTTGTTTGTTGCAAACGAGCAGAGGTGTTCTGCAAAGAGGTCCCCAAGCCTCTTCTTGGCTTCCCCAATGTAGAGGGAGCCACACCGGGTACAGTGGATACCACCTACTAACCTCATCCTGCCTCCTGGACCTGTCCGTCCTCCCTGGACTGACCTATCCCCTCACTACCTCCCCACCTAGCTCTCCTCTCCACCTATCTTCTGTTCTATCCATCTTCGGTCTGCCTCCCCCTCTTTCCCTATTTATTTCAGAACCCTCTCCGAAGAAGGAACTAGGCCCGAAACGTCAGCTTTTGTGCTCCTAAGATGATGCTTGGCCTGCTGTGTTCATCCAGATGCACACTTTGTTAACAAGCTGTAGAGCTGGATGAACACAGCAGGCCAAGCAGCATCACAGGAGCAGGAAAGCTGACATTTTGGGTCTGGACCCTTCTTCAGAAAAGTTAACTGTCAATTTTGGTTCTCAATCCAGGAAGGTACACTGACGGAGAAAAGGGCAACATCCCAGCAAATGAGAAAGGGAGAACATAAATGCCAATACCTTTGCCTTGTGGATTGCAGAAACCTATAAAATTCTAACAGGACTAGACAGGGTAAACTCAGGAAGGCTGTTGCCAGTAACCAGGGAGCCCAGAACTGGGCCTCTCAGTCCAGTTTACAGGGTAAGCTATTTGATGAGATGAGGAAAAGTTTCTTAACCCACACAGTGTGGTGAGCTTGTGGAATTCTCTATCACAAAGTGGTTGAGGCCAAAACATTGAATGTCTTCAAGAAGCAGTTACAGTTCATACCACTGAATCCCTACAGAGTGGAAACAGGCCCTTCGGTCCAACAAGTCCACACCGACTGTCAAGTATCCCGCCCAGACCCACCCAATCTACACATCCCCGAACACTATGGGAAATTTAACACAGCCAATCCATCTAGCCTGCACAACATCGGACTGTGGGAGAAAACCAGAGCACCCAGAGGAAACCCACGCAGACACAGTGAGAACATGGAAATTCCACACAGACTGTCACCTAAGGCTAGAATTGAATCCAGGTCCCTGGCATTGTGAGGCAGCAGTGCTAATCACTGAGCCACTGTGCTGCCCTACTTGTTAGGACTAATGGGGTGAAAGAATATAGGGAGAAAGCACAAACAAGATACCGAGTTAGATGATCAACCATGATCATCTTGAACAGCAGTGCTGGTTGAAAGGAGTGAATGACCTATTCCTGTGCCTATTTTCCATGACTACTTAAAACAGGATTGTGTGTATTTATATGCTTAGCTTCTAACACGTGCAAATTCATAAAACCACAAACTGAACAGAATCATAAATTGGTGCCTGCTGTAATAGTAGCACATATGGATTATTTAGTAAGTGCTGTCTAATATTAGAATTGGATGTAACACTGAGCATGGTGTACTGAAGCTTACAAGCACATGCTGGTCAACCAGCCACAGCTGGTAGCATGCTAACTATGCTGAACACGATTATTGCAAGATGAAAAGATTTGATTTTGTCTCCTTTTAGACGTGTTTAAGGAAGTCGCTTTCAGTTCCAGAATTAGTCACTGAATTTAAATTCGACCAACAGCTGGTGAAGGATTAGAACCATCATCCCCAGAGCATTAGTGAGGGCGGATGAATTACTGGTCAATTAATATTACGACATGCCATCTCTCTGTGGAATACAAACAGCAGAGGTTTAATTCTTCTATATAAAATGGGCATAAACAGTGCAGATGGGAGGACCTATTTCCATTTACACAGGGGTCAACAACCAGATTGATAATAAACTGCAAAAGGAAAAGTGGGAAATGGGAATGGGGAACTCATTGCAGGAAAAAGAGGAAAAGTAAAAACCCTCATACCAGCAATTCAAAACCATTTAGGAGAGCTAAAATCCACAAGGCTAATGATCGAAGATAATGGGAACTGCAGATGCTGGAGATTCCAAGATAATAAAATGTGAGGCTGGACGAACACAGCAGGCCAAGCAGCATCTGTGCTCCTGAGATGCTGCTTGGCCTGCTGTGTTCGTCCAGCCTCACATTTTATTATCCAGGCTAATGATCGAGGAGCTTAAAGATGGCACTGGATTTATTCTTCAAGCAGCAGACAACAGATCAACCCCAAGAACAAAAACACTGTACATCTGTCTCATACCTACATTGTTAGAAATACAAGATTCTGTTTGGGGGAGCGGGAGGAAAGTGGAGGAAGCAGTGGAGTGGGGGGGGGGGGAAATAGGAGATGAGTGAGGAAAGAGGAGGAGAAAAAGGAGGGAAGCACTGCAGAGTGGAAGAACTGCCTTTTCCCTCCATCCTCCAGGCAATGTAAGTGAGGGAACACTTCACTTTCCGCCCCCCCCCCCCCCCCCCCCCCCGCTCACAAGTGTCCAGGGATGAGCAGGCTAGGTGAATTAGCCATGGGAAACATGGGACAACAGGACAGGGAAAAATGCACACCCCATCCCCTCAGAAAGAGGTTAAAGTCCCCTTACACAGCAGAAGACAATTAAGAGCACCCACTTCATCTTCACACCCAGAGAAAGGCGGAGTGGAATAGAAAAAAATACGCCCACTTCCCCACCAGTAGGAGGGGGTTAAGAACCCGCTGCCCCGTTCACCCCCAGGGGGTAAGGGACAGAGATATCGACAGACAACCTCCCCCACCCCTAAGGTGATCGAGCTCGCTCGCTCTCCCCGACTCGGCTCACCTTCTCCTGCGCCCGGTTAATTTTCTTCTGGACGTTCTTGGCGATGAAGCCGGCGCTCACTCCTTTCCCTGGTTCCGCCATTTTCCCAACTGGAGCCGGGAGAAGGGGAGGGGCCGAACGGTCAGAGCGGGTTTAAAGGAACAGCACCGCCCATACAGGGGCGGGGTTTACTAGGGAGTTACCACCCCACAGGGGGCGGGGCATATTGGGGAGTTGCCGCCCACATGGGGGCGGCGCGTAGTGCGGTGGCACCGCCCACATAGGGCGGTGTTTACTAAGGAAGTACCAATCACGTAGGGCGGGGATGACAGGGGCGACACGGCCTGCAAACAGGGTTTACAGAGGTGAAAACGCCCTCATGGGTAACAAAGTGTGGAGCTGGATGAACACAGCAGGCCAAGCAGCATCTCAGGAGCACAAAAGCTGACGTTTCGGGCCTAGACCCTTCATCAGAGAGGGGGATGGGGGGAGGGAACTGGAATAAATAGGGAGAGAGGGGGAGGCGGACCGAAGATGGAGAGTAGAGAAGATAGGTGGAGAGGAGAGTATAGGTGGGGAGGTAGGGAGGGGATAGGTCAGTCCAGGGAAGACGGACAGGTCAAGGAGGTGGGATGAGATTAGTAGGTAGCTGGGGGTGCGGCTTGGGGTGGGAGGAAGGGATGGGTGAGAGGAAGAACCGGTTAGTGAGGCAGAGACAGGTTGGACTGGTTTTGGGATGCAGTGGGTGGGGGGGAAAGAGCTGGGCTGGTTGTGTGGTGCAGTGGGGGGAGGGGATGAACTGGGCTGGTTTAGGGATGCAGTAGGGGAAGGGGAGATTTTGAAACTGGTGAAGTCCACATTGATACCATTGGGCTGCAGGGTTCCCAAGCGGAATATGAGTTGCTGTTCCTGCAACCTTCGGGCGGCATCATTGTGGCACTGCAGGAGGCCCATGATGGACATGTCATCGCCGAAAGAACCCCGCCCATGGCCGACGCCTCATCGCTCCACCCACAACCAGCAACCCCAGAGAAGACAGCCACACTGAGCCCTGCTGTATCTTTACCATCCACCCCCAGACCTCCCACTGACTGAGGACGAACAGTTAGTCCTAAGAAAGGGGCTCACCTTTGTCCCCCTACAACCACACATCAACAAATACCAGTCACGTTTGGATGTAGAGCAGCTTTTCCGCCACCTTCGCCTCCACGCTTACTTCTTCAACCAGGAACCCAATCCTCCCTCCACTGACCCCTTCACCCGCTTCCAACACAAGTCCTCCTCCTGGACACCACCCCCAGGCCTCCTACCTTCCCTCGACCTCTTCATCTCCAACTGCCGTCGAGACGTTAACCGCATCAACCTCTCCACCCCTCTCACCCACTCCAACTTCTCCCCCGCAGAACGGGCAGCCCACCGCTCCCTCCGCTCCAACCCCAACCTCACCATCAAACCCGCAGACAAGGGTGGCGCAGTGGTAGTATGGCGCACTGACCTCTACATCGCCGAGGCCAAACGCCAACTCTCCGACACCACGTCCTACCGCCCCCTTGATCATGACCCCACCTCCGAGCACCAAACCATCATCTCCAACACGATTCATGACCTCATCACCTCAGGGGACCTCCCACCAACAGCCTCCAACCTCATTATTCCCCAACTCCGCACAGCCCGTTTCTATCTCCTTCCCAAAATCCACAAACCTGCCTGCCCTGGTCGACCCATTGTCTCAGCCTGTTCCTGCCCCACCGAACTCATCTCCACCTATGTGGACTCCATTCTCTCCCCTTTGGTCCAGGAACGCCCTACCTACGTCCGTGACACCACCCACGCCCTCCACCTCTTCCAGAACTTCCAATTCCCTGGCCCTCAACACCTCATTTTCACCATGGATGTCCAGTCCCTATACACCTGTATTCCGCATGCAGATGGCCACAAGGCCCTCCGCTTCTTCCTGTCCTGCAGGCCCGACCAGTCCCCCTCCACCGACACCCTCATCCGCCTAGCCGAACTCGTCCTCACCCTCCACAACTTCTCTTTCGATTCCTCCCACTTTCTACAGACAAAGGAGGTGGCCATGGGCCCCTGCTAATCCTGCCTCTTTGTAGGTTACGTGGAACAGTCCCTCTTCCCCACCTACACAGGCCCCAAACCCCACCTCTTCCTCTGTTACATTGATGACTGTATCGGCCTCGCCTCTTGCTCCCCAGAGGAGCTCGAACAGTTCATCCACTTCACCAACACCTTCCACCCCAGCCTCAAGTTCACCTGGGCAATCTCCAACACATCCCTCACCTTCCTGGACCTCTCAATCTCCATCTCAGGCAACCAGCTTGTAACTGATGTCCATTTCAAGCCACCGACTCCCACAGCTACCTAGAATACACCTCCTCCCACCCACCCTCTGCAAAAATTCCATCCCCTATTCTCAATTCCTCCGCCTCCGCCACATCTGCTCCCAGGATGAGGCATTCCACTCCCAAACATCCCAGATGTCCAAGTTCTTCAAGGACCGCAACTTTCCCCCCACAGTGGTCGAGAACTCCCTTGACCAAGTCTCCTGCATTTCCCACAACACATGCTTCACACCCCGCCCCCGCCACAACTGCCCAAAGAGGAACTACTCGTTCTCACACACCACCCCACCAACCTCCGGATACAACGCATCATCCTCCAACACTTCCACCATCTACAATCAGACCCCACCACCCAAGACATTTTTCCATCCCCACCCGTGTCTGCTTTCCGGACAGACCACTCTCTCTGAGACTCCCTTGTTCGTTCCACACTGCCCTCCAACCCCACCACACCCAGCACCTTCCCCTGCAACCGCAGGTAGTGCTACACTTGGCCCCACACCTCCTCCCTGACCCCTATCCCAGGCCCCAAGATGACTTTCCATATTAAGCACAGGTTTACCTGCACATCTGCCAATGTGGTATACTGTATCCACTGTACCTGGGTGTGGCTTCCTCTACATTGGGGAAACCAAGCGGAGGCTTGGGGACCACTTTGCAGAACACCTCCGCTCGGTTTGCAATAAACAACTGCACCTCCCAGTCGCGAACCATTTCAACTCCCCTTCCCATTCTTTAGATGACATGTCCATCATGCGCCTCCTGCAGTGCCACAATGATGCCACCCAAAGGTTGCAGGAAGACCAACTCCTATTCCGATTTGGGAACCTGCAGCCCAATGGTATCAACGTGGACTTCACCAGCTTCAAAATCTCCCCCTCCACCGACTGCATCCCAAAACCAGCCCAGCTCTTCCCCTCCACCCACTGCATCCCAAAACCAGTCCAACCTGTCTCTGCCTCCCTAACCTGTTCTTCCTCTCACCCATCCCTTCCTCCCACCTCAAGCTGCACCTCCATTTCCTACCTACTAACCTCATCCCGCCTCCTTGACCTGTCCGTCTTCCCTGGACTGACCTATCCCCTCCCTACCTCCCCACCTATACTCTCTCCACCTATCTTCTTTTCTCTCCATCTTCGGTCTGCCTCCCCCTCTCTCCCTATTTATTCCAGAACCCTCACCCCATCCCCCTCTCTGATGAAGGGTCTAGGCCCGAAACGTCAGCTTTTGTGCTCCTGAGATGCTGCTGGGCCTGCTGTGTTCATCCAGCCTCACACTTTATTATCTTGGATTCTCCAACATCTGCAGTTCCCATTATCACTGATACGCCCTTGTGGGGCCGGGATTACTGGAAACGCCCATAGTGGGGTGGGGTTTATCGGGGCGCGATTGACAGGGGCGTCACCACCTGCGGGGGCGGAGTTTAGTGCGGTTTAGTCAGTAGACGGGGGCGGGGTTTATTGGAGTGGAAACGCCCCCCCGTATGGGCGGGGTTTTAAGGATCTTACCACCCACAAGCCGCGTGATTTAAAGGGACCGCACCGCCCATATGCTGGGACAGTTTAAAGGGGCTGCTGCAACCCGAGAAGGTAGGATGCAAAGGACTGCGACACCCCAAGCTGAAGTGCACAGGAACATGGAATAACTTTTATAGGCACCAATTCCTCGAGGAAAGGACGTTTCAATCTAAAGTGTTTAAAATGGGTCCATACCAGCTGGAGAGAGGGCAGTGGAACGTGGAAAATGTTTAAAGGGGCTGCGCAGAAAAAATCACAAATCCTTTAAAGAGATGTGCTGCAATTGGTTATGGGCACCTGAGGCATCCTTTAACAACACCATACTTCACAAAGAGCCATTAGACACCACAAATAGCCTTTATAATTTCTCGGATAACAAGGTGTAGAGCTGGATGAACACAGCAGGCCAAGAGGCATCACAGGAGCAGGAAAGCCTGCTGTGTTCATCCAGCTCTACACCCTGTTACCTCAGACTCTCATCTCAGTTGAACATCTTTGCACTGTGGGAGGAAACTGGAGCATTCAGAGGAAACCCATGTGGACAGGGCAGATGCACAAAACCTGCACAGACCTCTCCACCCAAGGCTGGAAGCAAACCCAGTGCCCTGGCACTGTGAGGCAGCAGGGCTATCAACTGTGTCACTGCATGAATTTCTGCCACACAACTTCACAAATAGGTTTGTACTGAGTTACAGCACCGCATGCAACATGCCAATTGTATCAATATTAATAGTATTGTGAATACAAAAATTATCCTTACGATTTCATCTTGTTTACATCTGTATAAATATTAGTCATCGACTTGTCCAGTGTGGATTTTATGAAACCCGTTACAAAAGGCCTCCATGAAGCAACTTTGTTGTTACATCAAGAAATGTGAAGACATTAAGTCAGAAATAAGTCTTATCACATGGTTTATTTATAGAAAGGGGAGGAGGAGAAGACATGCAACAGAGAAACAACAAGGTATAGAGCTGGATGAACACACCAACTCCCACAGCTACCTAGAATACACCTCCTCTCACACACCTTTCTGCAAGAATGCCATTCCCTATTCCTGCTCCCCGAGATGAGGCGGTCCACACCTGAACATCCCAGATGTCCTTGATTTTCAAGGACTGCAATTTCCCCTCCACAGTGGTCAAAAACGCCCTTGACTGCATCTCTGGCATTTCCCGCACCTCACACTCTCTCTCTCTGCAACAATAATAAAGACAGAATTCCCCTTGTCCTCACGTATCACCCCATCAACCTCTGGATTCAACACATCATTCTCCGCTACTTCCGCCGCCTGCAATCTGAGCCCACAACCAAGGATATTTCTCTCCCCACCCTTATCTGCGTTCCGGAGGGACCGCTCTCTTCCTGACTCCCTCGTCCACCCTACACTCTCCACAACCCCCGGCACTTTTCCCTGCAACCACAGAAGTTTTACACCTGCCCCTACACCTCCCCTCTCACCTCCATCCCAGGCCCCGAGAAAACCTTCCACATTAAACACACGTTCACCTGCACATCCACTAATGTGGAATACTGCATCCGCTGTTCCTCATGTGGCCTCCTCTACATCAGGGAAACCAAGCAGAAGCTTGGAGACCACTTTGTGGAGCACCTGCGCTCGGTTCATGACAAACGACAACATCTCCCAGTCGTAAACCACTTCAACTCCCCCTCCCAAGCCTTGAACAACATGTCCATCCTGGGCCTCCTCCAGTGTCACAACGATGCCAACAGAAGATTGGAGGAATAGTGCCTCATATTCTGCCTGGGAATCCTGCGACCCATTGGTCTCAATGTGGACTTCACAAGCTTCAAAATCTCCCCACCCCCATCTCATCCCAAGACCAGCCCACCTTGTCCCCGCCTCCTTGACCTGTCAGTCTTTTCTCCCATGTATCCAGACCTCCCACCTCACAAACCAACCCCTGCCCCCATTTCCTACCTAGTAGCCTCATCCCTGCCTCCTTGACCTGTCCATGTTCACTCCGCCTACCTGCTCCTCTATCGACCTTTTATCATCGCCTCCCCCTCTCTCTATTTATTTCCCTTTCCCCATATCTGAAGAAGGGTCCAGGTCTGAAACTTCCCTGATTCTCTGATGCTGCCTGGCCTGCTGTTTTCATCCAGCTCCACACTGTGTTATCTCAGAATCCAGCATTGGCAATTCCCACTATCTCATGCAATAGAGAAATTCCTGGCTGATCTCTTAGTCTCAAAGATAAACTGTACTAACACATTGCCCCTAACTGGAGAAAACTAACTGAGCTGGGCATTAATCTCTTGATACAGATGCAATAAAAATGAGATGGTGCAGAACATCTGCACTGTAATTTCGTACATTGGCTCAAGTCCCATTTCTTTAAGATCTATCAGAAATGCTGAAATGTTCTACAACCATAAGACCTTATAAAGTGCTACAGTAAAAAAAAAACAATTTTGACATGCCAACACTGTTGTAATGCCGGGAGCACAGCTCAAACACAAAGTACTCCCAGCAAAAGATTCACAAACATGATACCAGACCAAGACTTTTCTGAAGAAGGTTCATGACCCGAAACGTCAAGCCTTCCTGCTTCTCTGATGCTTGGCCTACTGTGTTCATCCAGCTTCACACTGTGTTATCCAAGACTTTTCTTGTCAAACCTCATCACAAACCTAGGAACGGCAGCTCATCTATCAACTCGACGCTGTAAAGCTTTCTGGACTCAACCTTGAGGTCAATAGTTTTAGATCATAATCTCTTCCTCGTCTTGATTCATGAGTATTTTTCTTCGCTAGTTCATTTTTTCACTTGTTTCTTTCTTAATCGCTTTATTTCAAATTACTTTCTGATCACGCAATTCACATCTCTTCTAGACAGCTCGTACAATCCCTACAGTGTGGAAGCAGGCCACTCAGCCCACACTGACCCTCTAAAGAGCATCCAACCCCGACCCACACACTCACGCCCAACACCCCCCCCCCTCCACCCTTAGCCCTGTACTTCCCATGGCTGATCCACCTAGCCTGCACATCCCAGAACACTATGGGCAATTTAAAATGGCCAGTCTGCCTAACCTGCGCATTTTTGTCAGAGGAAACCAGGGCACTTCGAGGAAACTCACGCAGACTGCAAACTTCACACAGACAGTTGCCCAAGGGTGGAATTGCATCTAGGTCCCTGGCACTGTAGGGCAGCAGTGCTAACCACTTAGCCACCGTGCCACCCCAATTTTTGTTGCTTAACAACATGTTCACTTACTTTGGCTTTTGCACCTTTTTGCTATTTAATTGTTCTTGACCTCCACTCTATCCCAGACCTTCCGGGCTATCACTTCTCCCACTCTAATATTCTGCTTGCTCAAAAACCAAGCACATTTCTTACTTTCCTCAGTTTGGACAGGTTGTATGCATTTCAGAACTAGTTAGTGCCAGCCAAGAGTTAGTGTAGAGTCCTGCCACCAATCTTCCTTTATGAACTGGGTCTGAGGGCTTATTCAGTCAGCAATGATAGAGCAAGAGCTACCAGTGAGTCTTAACAAGAAGAAGCACTTAATTTTAACAAGATGTAATTTATTGCAGGATAGCAATATAGATACAAGTTGCATTGACTAATTGGACATAATTATTAAGGCATAATTCAGGGTGGCACAGTGGGTCAGTGGTTAGCATTGCTGCCTCACAACACCAGGGATCTAGGTTCAATCCCACCCTCAGGTGACTGTCTGTATGGAGTTTGCACATTCTCCCCGTGTCTGCATGGGTTTCCTTCAGGTACTCTATGTTAAATTGCCAGTAATGTTCAGGAGTCTGTAGATTAGGTGGGCTATAGGGGAATGGGTCTGGGTGGGGTGCATCAAGGATCAGCCTGGATTTTTTTTTCGAGCTGAAGGGCCTGATTCCACTCTGTAGGGATCCTACTCTATGAATCAGGAGCCTGGGTTGACAGATCTGACTCCATCAGGATCTTGAGTTAGACTCTTCTGAACCAAGATTGTATGACATCATCAGACTAGGTGGAGCTTAGTGCAGTCTCTGACAATAAACCTTTCAAAACCGTCACCTTATGCAAATGGTCATTGGCCAAACAGATTTAACTCTGTTTCTCTTTCCACAAAACTGAGAGAACTACTGCGTATTTCTGTCATTTTCCATTTCGGTTTCAGCTGGTTTGCTGTCAAATCCTCTCCCAGCTCAAGCATTGGATTAGATTAGTCTCGATGATGTAATCTGTTGCTTGTATGAGCCACAGACTATTTTGCTTGAGCACTTTTCACTCATTCCTTTCTAGTTCCATCAAGCGGTAATAACTGCATTCACGACTCGCATCACAGAGAGACCATTTCTGTTTATTTATGCACAAAGCCAACACTGAAATCTTCTGTATATGAAGAGGAGCAGAAAACCAAATCTTCTGCAGACTATAAAAACACTGCAGCACCTAACAGTGACTGCAGCAGATGTGCTTCATAAGCACCAGGGACAGGCTTACACTGGATTTCAGTGTTTTGAGTTAAACGATAATCATGAGCTTGAAAGGGGAAGGGAGAATGATATTTCAAAAGACTTGAAGGAAACAAATAAAATAACAGCTACGTTTATATAGCGCCATCCAGGACCTCAGAGTATTCCATGTTGCCTTACAGCCAATGGAGTACTTTTTGATGATTATGGATGCAACTATATGAACAGGTAGCAGCTATAGGCCATTCAGCCCCTTGAGCCTGTTCTGCCATTTAATAAAATCAAAGTTTAATTTGATTGTAACCTCAAATGCATTGTCCCACCTCCTCCTGATGATCTTACACCCCTTTGCCTAACAAGAATCTGTCCACCTCTGCCTTAGCCATAAGCCAAAGACTTGGGATGGTTCGGTCGTTAACATTCTTGCCTCACAGCACCAGGGAGCCAGGTACAATTCCACGCTCAGGTGACTGTTAGTGTACAGTTTGCACAATCTCACTGCATCTGCGGGGGCTTTCCCTGGTTTCATCCCACACTCCAAAGATATGTGGATTGAAAGTGCTAGATTGTCCAGGGATACTCAGGCTGGGTGGGTCATCTATGGGAGATGCAGGGATGCCCTTCAAAGGGTTGTTGTGGACTAAATGGACTGCTTCTATGCTGTTGGAGTTCTATGGCTGTACCTGCATTGCCTTTTATGGGAGGCATTTGCACAAACCCGTGACACTATTTGTAACAAAAAAGGCTTCCTCATCTCTGATTTAAATGGGCAACCCCTCTTTTTTCAATAATGGCACCTCGTTCTGGCAGTCCCAAATCCAGCCTGTCAGGATCCCTCAGGATTATAATGTGAAAAATACAGAAGTGTAAGCGTCATTAATCTGTTTTCAGTGATGTTGGCTGAGTTAATTCCGAACCTGATGCTCCCTCTCAATTCTGTCAGCCTAAACTAGGGGTGACATTACGTTAGAAGTGTGTGACTGTGGTGACTGATCAGACGGGGACTTGAGGTGGTTTAGCAATGGGGAAGGGTGGCTGCATCTGCAAACACTGGTGGTTAGACGGCATGGGTCAGGGTGATAAAACATCCACACAGAGCTAGCAAGTGTACTTGTATGGATTGCTGATTAGCCGTACCATTGTCACAGCTGGAAGTACAGTTCAGGAACATAGTAACAGGAGTAGGTCACTTTTTTTATTCATTCACAGGATGACAGCATTACTGGCTCAGCCAGTATTTACTGCCCATCCCTAATTGCCCACAGGGCAGTTAAAAGTCAACCACATCGCTGTGGGTCTGGAGTCACATGTAGGCCAGACCAGGTAAGGATGGCAGTTTCCTTCCCTAAAGGGCATTAGTGAACCAGATGGGTTTTCCCAACAATTGACAATGGATTCACAGTGATCATTAGATTCTTAATTGCTGATAGTTATTAAATTCAAATTTCACAATTTGCTGTGACTGGATTTGAACCCAGGTCCCCAGAATGTTATCTGGGTCTCTGGATTAACAGTCCAACAATAATACCACTAGGCCATTGCCTCCCCAGTTTTGGATCTGTTTGAATCCCACCAAGGCAAATTGTGTAGCTTGAATTCAATAATAGCCTGGAATTGTGAGACTAATGATCGCCCAGAAAATATTGTCAATTGTCAGAAAAAAAACTGGTTCCTTTAGTGCTAAACTCTCCCACAATGAGAAACAATCTCTGCACATCTACCCCATCAAGTACAATGAGCACAAGCCAAATCTATTCATCTCTCCTCACATGACAGCCTACAATACTGGTACATCACTCCTTAGTCAATTAATATGAAGCTGGTAAAGCACGGCAGGTCAGGCAGCATCCAAGAAGCAGGAATTTTAAAGTTTCAGGGCAAAACCCTTCATCAGGGATTGGGAAGGCTCCAAATAAAGGGTTTTGCCCCAAAATGTTGCCTTCCCTACTCTTCAGATGCTGTCTGACCAGCTGTGCTTTTCCAACTTCACACCTATTGACTCTGGCTCCCAACATTTACAATCCTTACTGTCTCCTACATCGTTCCTTAGGTGCGTTCCTTAGATCACGGCATTACACCAGTTTTTTTACTGTCATGTTTGATGTGGGCATCATTGGCTGGCCAGCATTCGTTGCCCTTCCTTAGCTGCACATAAGAAGGTAGTGGTGAGATGCCTTCTTGAATTGCTGCAGTCCCTGTGTTGCAGATACAGGCACAATGCCTTTAGGGATAGAATTTCAGGATTTTTACCCAGTGATATTGAAGGAGCAGTGATATATTTCCAAGTCAGGATGATACCTGTCATGGAGGGGAACTTGCAGGAGGTGGTGTTCCTATCAATCAGCTGCTCTTGTCCGTCTGAATGGAAGTAGCTGTGGGTTTGGAAGGTGCTATCTAAGGATCTTAGATGAATTTCTGCAGTGCATCCTGTAGACAGTACGCACTAATGCTACTGAGTGTTGGTGGTGGGGGGAGTGGATGCTTGTGGATATGGTACCGGTCAACTGAGCTGCTTTGCCCTAGTTGTTTACAAGCTTCTTGAGCGGCAGAGATGCACCCATCAAGCAAGTGTATTACATCGCATTTTGGTCTTTTTGCCTTTTAGATGGTAGACAAGTTTGGAGAATAAGGAGATAAGTTACTCGCCACAGTATTCCCAGTCTCTGACCTCCTGTTCTGGCCATTGAATTTAAATGACAAGTCCAGTTGAATTTCCGGTCAGTAGTTGGCCAGGATATTGTTTGGGGGAATTCAATGATGTTTACATCATTGAATTTCAAAGTTAGTGATTACATTATCTGTTATAGGAAATAGTCATAGCCTGGCGTTTGTGTGGTGTGAATGTCACTAACCACTTCTCAGGCCAAGCCTGCATATTGTCCAGATTTTGTTACATTTGAACATGGACTGTGTCAGTACTTGAGGAGTGGCGAATGGTGCTGAACATTGTGCAATCATCTCTGAACATCCCCGTTCCTAACTTCACGATGGAGGAAGGTCATTTATGAAACAGCTGAAGGTGGTTGGATCTGTGACACTATCCTGAGGAACTCCTGCAGACGTTGTCAGGAGCTGAGATCACAAACCTCTAACAACTGCAACCATTTTCCTATGTGCCAGGTATGACTCTAATCAGTGGAGAGTTTGCCCTCTGATACCAACTGATTCCAGTTTTGATAGGGCTCCTTGATGCCATACTCAGTCAAATGTGGTCTTGATATCAAGGGCTGTCACTCTCACCTTAGCTCTGGAATTCAGCTCTTTGTCCCTGTTTGAGCCATGGCTGTTTTAACATTCTATTCCATTTGAAATAAAGGCCAACATTCAATGTGCCTTCCCTATGGCTCATCAGACTTTGTATGTTAACTTTCCTGTGAGTTGTGCAGTGAGCATAAATCTATGAAGTGAGCAATTCACTTCAACTGGCGGATGGTTATGTGCCGAAAGGTCGTGATTTCAAATAAACCTGTTGGATTATAACTCGGTGTCATGTGACTTATGATTTTGTTAACAAATAAATAGATTCTAGCTACAGATGAACAAGTATTGATCATTAACGTTTAACTCTACTAGTTAAAATTCTACTCCGCTTATAAATTCCCCCTTCCACATGCACATACAGTCATGAAAATAGTGGACCCAGGACAAGGATCCTGACCTGAAGTGTCAACTTTCCTGCTCCTCTGATGCTGCCTGGCCTGCTGTGGTCCTCCAGCTCCACACTATGTTATCTCTGACTCCAGCATCGGCAGTTCTTACTATTTCTATCTTCAGGATTGAGGTGCTTTTCACTGAGCAAAAACAGCTCCTTCTCCTCCAGAGGTCTGATAGGATCAGCCATAACATTCATACCTTCTCAGCTGTTCAACCACCTGGGAACCATTCGCATAGTTGCCGTCATCAAGAACTGGCCACTGGTCCACAGGCTAATCAGATACTTATTGCCAGCCAAGGCTCCATTCATACAGACCCCTTAGCTCTGGCTTACCTATAAACTAGGCACCCCTGCTGCTTGAACAAACAGCTGTGTAACTAATACTTGCAATGAGAGTCAAGTTACTTGCCTTAAAATGTGCAGCATTTGTTAAACAAATCTCAATCTTTTAAAACTGTTCTGTTCCCATTTCAGTCCACAATCAAAAATACAGAAAAATTAAATGATACAATATTGATGAAGGAAATCTACCCTTCATTAGAGATTGTCAATAATCAGTGGTAACATTTTAATGAGAGATCAGGTAAGGTTTTATGTTACACTGAAAGACATTTCAGGCTGAATGAGAGCAACAAATTTGGGAAAAAGAAAAAAGAATTTCAAAAAGTCAGCAAAAAACCGAGGCTAACAGACATGGTGCAAATACTGTTGTGCATTGTGGTAGCAAACACTTGCAAAACCAAGAACATCTGGAGAGCCAAGGAATCTCAATAAATCTTTGAAATAATTCTTTACCCCATGCCACTACTGAAGAAATTTTGAGACAACTTGCCTGTGATGATTGTAATGAAGTCAACCAGGTGGACATCATAGAATATTAGGGCTGTTAACCTGGTTCAATCAAGGAGCCCTGGCTGACAGATAAGAACACAGGTGTCAGACATCCTGTTCACTCTGAGAGCTGGCTCTGGAGGAGCTAGATCAGGGTCAAGGACTCTCCACGTGTAAATAAAGGGTGGTGGGATACCTGCCTTCGCGGAGTTATTTCATTGTTAAGGTGAAGGTCTTTACTACTCTCAATGTGAAGGACGGTTACTGGTAAGTGCAGCTGGACAAAAGCAGTAGTTTTCTAATTATTTACTGGGAGTCGTTTCGGGAGATACAGATGATGGTGCATGCCATAAGGCATTTCCACTGCTTTGGAAGAATATTAACACAGGCAACACAAGATGGACTGTGATCTTCTCAGAGCAGAAGCGATTGTGGATGATCTGCTAATTTATGAATATGGAGACACAATGGAAGAAGCCATCGCTGACCACAATCAGAAATTTGTGTGACGATTTGACAGAGCTTACAGGATGAGCCTGAAGCTGAACAGTAAAAGGAGGTACCTGAAAACTCCCTGAAGTCAAGTACACAGGGCAGGTGCTGACATTGGAAGGACTTCATCCAGACCCTGACATGTTGTTGGATGTCACAGAGACATAGCTACCAATAAAATTGGAAGCAGTGCAACAAGCCGCAAACTATTTAGCAAAGGTCTTGCCTAATTTATTATCAGAATGTAACTCTCTAAACAAGCCTCCTGCCAAAAGACATGCCATGGTATTAACTGTTATCGCTGCTTTTGAGTATTTTAATTAGTTTTGCTTGGAAGAAGCAAAGTGACAGTAGAGTCTGATCACAAGCCACATCAAAGCATCTTCCTCAAACCACTTCTGTTTCCTGCAAAGTGTCCACAAAGAACATTACTTCATTTGCGGAAATATTAATTGGATGTTAAATATGTGCAAGGGAAGCAAATGTGTTTGGCTGGCATACTGTGGAGAACAGCACTCACTATGAAAAAATGTTGAGGATGCTCAGACGGAATGTGAAATCATCCAGATTCAACAAAAAGCTTGATTTCCCCTGGAAATAATCAACCCAGCAGTGACACTGAATCTGAAAGATAGGGGTCTTGTTCAAACCAAGCAAATGACAAAAATGTCACTCCCCAATTGCTGTAGAAACTACAGATGAAAGCATGGTTTGAATGTTTCTAGTATACACCTTTTGTTATAAGACCACGGGCTTTTTTTATTCACTCATTTAATGTAGCTGTTGTTGGCTGAGCCAGCATTTATTGCCTGTCCGTAGTTGCCATTGAGAAGGAGGTGATGAGCTGCCTCTTTGAACGGCTGCAGTCCATGTGTTGCATGTAGACCCACAAGCCCTGAGTGAGGGGATCCAGGATTTTGAGACAAAAGCAGTGAAGCAATAGCAATATATTTCCAAGTCAGAATGGCGAGTGACTTGGAGGGGAACTTGCACATTGTGGTGTTCCCATATGTCTGCTGCTCATTGTCCATTGGAAGTGTTCGTGGGTTTGAAAGGGGCTCTCTGAGGATCTTCAGTGAATTTCTTCAGTGCATCTTGTAGACAGTACACACTGCTGCAACTGACCATCAGTGGTGCAGGAGGTAAATGCTTGTGGATGTAGTGCCAATCACGCGGCTGCTTTGTCCTGGATGGTATCAAGCTTCTTGATGTTGTTGGGGCTGCACTCATCCAGGCAAGTGGGAAGTATTCCATCACACTCCTGACTTGTGCCTTGCAGATGGCAGTCAGGCTTTGAGAAGTCAGAAGGTGAGTTACTCACCACAGTATTCCCAGCTTCTGGCTTCCTCTTGTAGCCATTGTATTTATGTGGTGAGTCCAGTTGAGTTTCTCGTCAATGGTAACCCCCAGGATGTTGACAGTGGGAGATTCAGAGATGATAACAACATTGCATGTTAAGGGATGGTGATTAGATTGTCTCTTATTGATAATGGTCATAGCCCGGCATTTGTGTGGCATGAATGTCACTTGCCACTTGTCACCCCAAGCCTGGGTATTGTCCAGATCTTGTTGCATTTGAGTATGGACTGCTTCAGTAACTGAGGAGTCACAAATGGTGCTATCATTGACAAACATCCCCTGACACTTCTGACCTTTTGGATGGAAGGTCATTGAGGAAATGGCTGAAGATGATTGGGCCTAGGACACTACCCTGAGGATCTCCTGCAGAGATGTCCTGGAGCTGAGACAACTGACCTTCAACAATCACGACCATCTTCCTAAGTGTCAGATATAACTACAACGACTGGAAATTTTGCCCCTAATACCCATTGATTTTACTTCTGCTAGGATTCCTTGATGCCACAATAGCTAGGAATAGAGCAGAGTAGTTAGCCCTGATGCCTCAGAGCGTCAGGGACCCAGGTTCGATTCCAGCCTCGGGTGATTGTTTGTATGGAGTTTGCACGTTCTCCCCATGTCTGTGTGGGTTTGCTCTGATTACCTCCCACAGTCCTAAGGCATGCAGGCTAGGTGGACTGGCCATGCTCAATTGCTTGTAGGGTTCAAGCATGTGTAGATTAGGTGGGTTTATAGGGGGATGGGACTGGGTGGAATGCTCCGAGGATTGGCGTGGACTTGTTGGGCTGAAGGGCCTGTTTCCACACTGTAGGGATTGTATGATTCAATATTTGAAATACAACCTTGATGTGAAGGACTTTCACTCTCGCCTCACCTCTGGAATTCTGCTCTCTTTCCCATGTTTGAACCAAGGCTGTAAAAATGTCAGGAGCTGAATGACCCTGATAGAACCCAAACTGGGCATCACTGAGCAGATTATTGCAAAGCAGGTGCTATTTGATAGCACTATTGATGACACCTTCCATCACTTTACTGATGCTTGAAAATAGACTGATGTGAGAATAATTGGCCGTGTTTGATTTGTCCTGATTTTTATGTATAGGACATACATTGGTAATTTTTCACATTGTTAGGTGTTGTAACTGTACTGGGACAGCTTGGCTAGGGGAACAGCATGTTTTGGAGCACAAGTCTTCAGTACTATTGCCGGAATATTGTTAGGGCCCATGGCCTTTGTAGTATCCAGTGTATCTAACCCTTTCTTGACATCACGTGAAATTGCAGCAGCATTAGAAACGCTCAAATAATACTTCTCAAAAGATGCTTCTTCCCATTGGGGGATGATATCTTACTCAGTCAGGGCTTGAAGGTAAAATATTTATTTCAAATATTGAATCATAGAATCCCTACAGTGTGGAAACAGGCCCTTCAGCCCAATAAATCTGCACCAATCCTCAGAGCATCCCACCCAGTCCCATCCCCCTATAAACCCACCTAATCTACACATCCTTGAACCCTACAGGCAATTGAGCATGGCCAGTCCACCTAGCCTGCATGCCTTTGGACTGTGGGAGATAATCAGAGCAAACCCACACAGACACAGGGAGAATGTGCAAACTCCATACAAACAATCACCCGAGGCTGGAATCGAACCCAGGTCCCTGGCGCTCTAAGGCAGCAGTGCTTTCTACTCTGCTGTATTCCTAGTTATTCCCAGGTAGTTATAAATAACATCAAAATGGATTTGAGTATGTTTGGTATTACATTTTTTGATTTTTTTTGTCCCTTATGCACTAATACTGTTAATTATTATTCATAAAATCCTAAAATGAGTATATCATCTCTTTTAAGGTCTTTTGTCACAACTGAAACAAATCCTATTCTTTTGTTTAATCCTGAAGTACGTAAGTATATATTCTGAATAGAGCAATCACAGACCTTTATAATATCTGGGATGTTTAAAGCATAGCTAAGGCCTATTAAAATTCAGCAGGCTGCATGGAAGAAGGTAACATTCTCAGGTCATTTCTTCCACTGTGAGATTGTTCTGTTAAAGATACAGATCCAAAACCCAGCATTTCTGGGATTTACCAGCCTGAACTCAGGACCTATCAGGGAAGTACTCCTTGCCAATTTTTCTTTTAATTTCAAAACACACTTTATTCATGAATTATCTGTAAGTAAATACAATAAGTACAAAACAGATCCGCACAGACTTTGCAGACGAAACAGTATAATTGTAACATTCCTCATCAGATTCTCACTCCCAATACCAAACAATGTAATTTCTAAGCATGAAAGGAAAATACTTACAGTCTCATTAAGGCTCATTCATATCAAAACATAAACCGACCCTTGTTATATATTGTGAAAAAGACCTTAGACTGTGGTATTTCCTCAGTGTGCCTGACCTAATTTTGTATGTAAAAATATACTTTTATTCGTAAAAATTTACAAGTACAAAGAGAAGGTCATTATACAGTTCTGTACAGTCTTTGCAGAGAAAAGAAAACAAACAACACATTGGAATTTTACGGTGATCTGAGTTTCCCTGCAAAATGCAAACCAAAGGATTTTCCACTCATGCAGGAAAATATTTATATACATTTTGAGGTAATGAGGTTGTCTGTCAACTTGACAGACCCTTGTTTTGCTTCAGCAGGAAGACTTTCAGACAGTGGTCATTCCCCACCGAGCCCTGACAACAGCTGCCCCAAGCTTTAGTGCGTCCCTCAGCACACAGTCCTGGACCTTGGACTGTACCAGTCTGCAACACTTGGTCGAGGTCAACTCTTTGCTGTGGAAGACTGACAAGTTTCAGACATCTTTCACCAAGTTGATGGTCCTCCAGGCGCAGTCGATCTTCCTCTCAGCATGTATTCTGGGGAACACACTGTAGAACACGGAGTTCCGTGTCTTGGAGCTGTTTGGGATAAACATCAACAAAAGCCTGTGCATCTTTCTGTAAAGGCACATTCCAGAAGGAGACGTGTGACAGTCTCTATCCCCCATGCCTGAGCTAAAATAGCTCAATACACAAGAGTTAGGAGCTATAAATCAGTTCAGCAAGACATTCCAGTGAGACCATGGAATGAAGCTTGGAATAGATTTCTTTGGCCTCACAGCAGCTGGTTATCTTGTCACCACCAATGACTATTCCAATTGCTGCGTGTTACACCAGCTTAACCCTGGCGCATCCTGCAGCTTCTCAAAGGGTAAATGCTGTCCTGAAGATCAGAGCCTCATGGCAAATAAATTAAACTTAACGAGTTTAAGATACAAATCAGGAAGCCTTCCCACACTGGCACAGTGGTTCGCACTGCTGTCTCACAGCACCAGGGACCTGGATTTGATTCGACCCTGGGCTGACAGTCTGTGTGGAGATTGCACACTCTCCCCGTGTCTGCGTGGGTTTCTTCGCACAGTCCAAAGATATGCAGGTTAGGCAGAATGGCCACATTAAATTACCCCATAATGTCCAGGGGTGTGCAGGGTAGGTGGGCTTGCCATGGTTAAAAACCTCATAGAGGGGTAACACAGCGTGGAGCTGGAGGAACGCATCAGGCCAGGCAGCATCAGAGGAGCAGGCAAGCTGACATTTCGGGTCGGGACCCTCCTTCATTTTTCTGAATAAGGGTCCTGGCGCAAAACATCAGCTTTCCTGCTCCTCTGATGCTGCCTGGCCTGTCGTGTTCCTCCAGCTCCAACTGTGTTATCTCTGACTCCAGCATCAGCAGTTCTTTCTATCTCTCACACAGGGGTAATTTGGATGCTATTCAGAGGGTCAGTGCAGACTCGATGAGCTGAATAGCCTCCTTCTGCACTGTAGGGATTTTATGATTCCTGGAAAACACGGTAATGGGGAATATTAGTGTGTGTGGATGGGGCTGCCATTGCCTTCACCCCTGCATTTTCCCAGCCCTCTCATTACCCAAGTAATCTCCCTGTGCACGTGGCAGGCCAAGAATCAGCCTGCAGTACAATGACGTGCATATCCTCGGCGGGACATTGTGATGTCGAGTGGACATCATCCTCCAATTGAGGGACGATCGACGAGGACAATAGCAATGACCACCCCCACCCCAGCAGGCTTCCCAGTCCCTTGTGATAAACAAGCAGGAGGCTGGAAGAACACAACGAGCCAGGCAGCATCTGGAGGAGGAGAAGTCAATGTTTTGGGTATTACCCCTCTTTGGTCTGGATGTGGGAGTAGGGGGAGCATTAGATAAAGGTGAGGGAGAAGTGTGGAATGGTGGTGACAGGTGGACACTGCTTATAGGTACGACCTGGTTGGTCGATGGGAGGGATGAACCCTGCTGGTAGCTGGATTGGAAGGGAGGAGACGGAACCGGAAAGGGATCCAGGGGGATGGGTGGGAAGGTTATTTGAAATGACAAAACTCAATGTTGAGTCCTCTGGGACTTCAGTTTAACATCCTTTCCAAAAGATAGGATCTTGCACAGTGGAGGACTCCTTCACACTGCACTGGGAGTGTCAGCCTGCAGTGCCAGGAGTGGATGGGGAGAAGTACAGAACTTCCTTCCTTATGGAAATTCCACCATGATCAATGGAATTACTCCTTGTGAAGGAGTGGCTCAAATGTCGAAAATGTCTCTTACTTACCAAGTGTGGATTCAAGAAGGCATTAAGTCAACACAGAACAATTGTACAGTTTTATGAGCATTATGGTCTTTTGGAGAGCCAGTACCGGCACAATGGGCTGAAAGCACCGTGATCATAGAATCACTACAGCATGGGAACAGGCCTTTCGGCCCAACAAGTCCACAACAACTCACACAGCATCCCACCCAGACCCATCCCCCTGCTCTCCACGTCCCTGAACACTATGGGCAAAAATTTAGCATGGTCAATCTATTTAGCATGCACATCTTTGGACCGTGGGAGGAAACCCATGCAGACACTGGAAGAATGTGCAAACTCCACACAGACAATCACCCGAGGGTGGCATTGAACCCAAGTCCCATGCTGTGAGGCAGCAGTGTTAACCACTGAGCCATGCTACTATGAGGTTGTGACATATGGACAGTGAGTGCAAGGCTTCATTTTATTGTTACACATGTTTAGAAAGATTTTCTGAGGAAGGGTCTCGACCCAAAACGTCAACTTTCCTGCTCCTCTGATGCCACTTGGCGTTCATCCAGCTTCACACCATGTTATTTCTAATTTTCTGAGGACCCAGGTCGGAATCCTGCCATGCAGATGGTGGAATTTGGTTTCGATAAATATCTGGAGTTAAGAATCTTATGATGACCATGAATCCATTGCCAATTGTCAGGAAAAACCCATCTGGTTCACAGATGTCCTTTAGGGAAGGAAACAGCCATCCTCTTCTGAACTGGCCTATATGTGACTCCAGACCCACAGCAAAGTGATTGACTCTGGGCAATTAGAGATGGACAATTAATGCTACCTAGTCAGCGATGCCCACATCCCATGAATGAATAAAGGGACAAAATAGAGATTTCAGTTCAGGAGTAAAGATGTCTTGCTACAGTTGTACAGGGCCTTGGTAAGAGAGTACTGCGTGCAGTTTTGGTCTCCACATCTGAGGAAGGATATAGTTGTCACAGAGAGTGTGTAACGGAGGTTCACCAGATTAATACATTGTGGACAATCTAGAAGGAGAAATTATAATTTTGGGCTGAAGGGTGGCAGATTTTCAACAGAAATGGGGAGGAGTCAATACAATGTGGAGCTGGAGGAACACAGCAGGTCAGGCAATATCAGAGGAGTAGGACAGTCAAGATATTGGGTTTACATGCTTCATCAGGACTGGTGAAGTGGGTAAACCCGAAACACAGCTCCAACAACTTCACACTGTGTTGGCTCTGACTCCAGCATCTGCGGTTGTTGCTTAGTCTGAGACGAAGAGGAATTGCTTCTCATGTACTTGTTCAAACCCTAAAGTGAGATCAATGTATGAACTTAAAGGGAAGATGGGCAAATTTTTAATTAGTGATTGTTCGAAAGGTTATTGGGAGCAGGCAGGAAAGTGGAGTTGAAGGTAACCTGAGATCAGCTTTAATGGTATTAAATGGTGGAACAGTTGAGGAGGTGAATTGCCTACTCCTGCTCCTAGTTTGTTTGCTCTTATGGAGAGATTGTTTTATGAGGATAGATTATGGAGACAGGATCTGTATTTCCTAAAGATTCAAAGAATGAAAGATAATCTCACTGAAACGTAGAAAATTCTTCCAGGCTGTGACAGGATAAATGTTTTCCTTGGCTGACTGACTCTGGAACCAAGGGAAATATCTCAGGATTTGGAGCAGATCATTAAAGACTGAGACGAGGACGAATTTCTTCTCTCAGATGGTGGGAAATCTTTGGAATTCTCTATCCCAGAAGGCTGAGGAAGCTTGATCATTGAGCAGTTTCAGGGCAGAAATAGATTCCTACAGAATCTTTTAGCATGACATCGACTGACGTGAAGATAATGCAGGAAATAGTGAGCTGAGATAGAAGGTTATTTTTAATCTAATTGAATGCCAAAGCAAGATAAATGGGTTGAACGGCCTACTATTGTTCCTACATTTTTATCACTGTGCAACTCAAGACTAGACATCTATGAGGCACTGTGGGCCATCAGCAATAGCAGCATTGTCCTCCAACACAAAGCTGTGACCTCTAGTTCAACATATTCCCCACTCTACCACCAAGTAGATCAGTCCTGATTCAATGAAGAGTGCAGGTGGGCATGCCAGGAGTTACCCTAAGCATAGCGATAAATGAGGTGTTAAAGTGGTTGGGGTTCAGTTCAGCTCAGCTGGCTGGACAGTTGACTAACACAGTGTGATGCTAACAGCATGGGTTCAATTGCCATGCCAGCTGAGGTTACCGTGAAGATTCTTCCTCTCAACCTTTCCCCTCACCTGATGCAGGCTAAACCACCACTAATCATCTCTCTCTAATGAGCCAACAGCCTGATGGTCCATAAGACATAGGAGCAGAATTATGCCATCCCATCCATTGAGTCTGCTCCATCATTCAATCATGGCTGACATGTTTCTCAACCCCATTATCCTGCCTTCCCTCCATAATCCTTGGTCTCCATACTAATCAAGAACCAATCTATTTCTGTCTTAAATATCTACAATAACTTGGCTTCCTCAGCCCTATGCAGCAATGACTTCCACAGATTCACTATGCTCTGGCTGAAGAAATTCTTCCCCATCTCACTTCTAAAGGGGTGTCCCTTCACTTCAAGGCAGGGCCCTGGGGTCCCAGTCACCCCTCTACTAGTAGGAATATCTTCTCCACATCCACTCTATACAGGTCTCTCAGTATTCTGTAAGTTTCAGTTAGATACCCCCTCGTCCTTCTAAACTCTATCAAGTACGAACCCAGAGTCCTTAACCTCTCTTTGACATGGCAGGCCCTTCATCCTGGGGTTCATTCCTGTAAACCACATCTGGGGCTCCTCCAATGCTGGCACTTCCTTCCTTAGATATGGGTCCAAAACAGCTCACAATATTCCCTATGCAGTCTGACCAGAACTTTATACAGCTTCAGCAGCACATCCCTGCCCTTGTATTCTAACACTTTTGAAATGAATGCTAGCATTGCATTCCTGTAAGATCATGGCAAATTTTGCAACTTGGTGATGCCCTAAGAGAGGACCACTTGCATGGCAAATAAGGAGCAAGAGACAAGCAAAGCTGTGTAATTTTTAATTTAATTCTAATTAATTTAGTTTAATTGTGATGCCACAACGTATGGATCAGATCTAAGCGCTGGGTCCAGCCAAAGCCAGCTGTGAGGGTGGTACACACTTCCACCACACAGTGGAGGAGCAGGCCCCATAAATCTCAATCTCAATGTACAGGGAGCCCAGTACATGACAGCAAAAGATTTACAACTATCTACATTCAGAAGTGACGAGTGGATGAACCATCTCGGCCTCCTCTACTGGTCCTTGACTTCACAGAATTCAGCCAATTCGATTTGCTCCACGTAATATTATGAATGGGCTGAAGGAATTGGATAATGCAAAGGACATGACAACACCACCATCAGCTTCTCAAGTGCAATGTAATATTGGCTCGGCCAGCTACACCCGGGTATCATTCATGAATTTTACAACAAAGAACGTGCAGCACAGAGAAAGTAATTCATTCCAGCTGATCCATGTCAGCATTTATGCTCCTCATGCATCTTCCCAACCTCATCCTATCAACATAGTTTCTGCTCTTATATAACTCAGGAGCTAATGTCACTTCTCCATAAAGGCGCCCATGCCTTTGATTCGGCAACATTTCATTCTTCTTTGGGACGAGAGCATCACTGGCAAAGCAGACATTCAATACCCAACAGGATCACAGGGATTCCAGAACCAGGGATCAAAGTCTAGGGATATGGGATAGGCCAGTCAGGAGCAAGATGAGGAGAAATTTCTTCACCTCGAGAGTGGTGAGGCTATGGAATTCTCTGCCACAGAAAGCGGTTGGGGATAAAATATTGAATGTTTTCAAGAAGAAGTTAGATACGCTTCTCAAGAGTAATTGGGTCAAAGAATGTAGGGAGAAAGCAGGAACAAGGGTATTGAGTTGAATGATGAGCCATGGTCATATTCAATAGCGAAGCAGGCTCGAAGGCCAAAAGGCCTACTCCTCATCCTATTTTCTATGTTTTTATGATTCTATCCCTAATTGCCCCTTGAACTGAGTGTCTGGATCAGATATGAGAGTCGACCACACTGCTGTGGGTCTTCCCAAAGGCTTTTTAGAAGGGTTTGTGGAATATGGAATAACAGATAGCTTTGTACTTATTGACAACATTTAGAACTCCAACCTGTGTGGTGGTGGTTTTAATTCCATGTCCACTGGTCTCGGACGCTGATATGGATCTCCAGCTTACTTTGACACCACCCTCTTGTGGTAGCCGAATCCACATTCCAATCACTGTCTCTGACTAATAACGTTCTGTTGCATTCCTGACTGGATTTATTTACGACTAACTTACTTTTAAGGTCTCTTGATTTGAACTTTACCAAACATAAAAATATCTTTTCTGTGCTTGTCTGAATGAAACCCTTGAAAATTTGAGAGACCTAGGGCCAGCCCCTTGGCCTTCCGCTTTCTAAAGTGGGAGCCCCCAAACTGTTCAGTCTTTCCTGATTGTTAATTAATTTTGGAGTCATCCTTCTCTGCCCTTCCTCCAGTACCTCAACTTTCTATTATAACACAGAGACCAGAACTGTGCACAGCATCCCTCGAAGGAGAGCAGCGGGGACTAGGAAAGGGCCAATGCTCATTGATGTTACAAGTATGGGAACTGCACTGCATGGTTAATAGGCGATTCTGTGCCACGTTTAAACAATGTCATTCTCTGCAAGACTTGGCAGAGGCAGGGAGCTGGGAACAACACACACAAAGAGCCCACTATTTTCGTGGGACTTAATAGCTCTCACTGCTGTGATTCACCACAGGAAAGGCCGACTGCTGAATCCCCGAAGGACCCACTGAAAAAAAGAGTCTGTGCCTTGCAGAGAAGAACTCAGTGTCAACTCCCTCGACTCCACTGACTAAGGTGGTCCATAATCTGATCAATGCCAACAAAATAACATACTAGCCAGACTCCCCCACCTTTCCTGGACAGAAATGAGTTATCAGTTGTACAAATAGCTATCTCCTGAGCTCCCCAGCTTTCAGATGCCAGTCCTCAACCTGTTCAATTCACTCCGCAGACTATCAAGAAATGGCAGAAGACACTGTGGTAGCTAAGGGCTGTGACAACAGTCTGTCAATGGCATTGAGGAATTGCATTCCGATTCAGTTATGTAAGAACGTAAGGAATAGGAGCAGGTGTAGGCCATCTTGCCCCTCCAGCCTGCTCTGCCATTCAGTAAGATCATGGTTAATACTTTTTGTGAACCCAGCTCCACTTACCTGCCTGCTCACAATGATGTTTAATTTCCTTACTGTTCAAAAATCTATCTATCCTTGTCTTAAAAACAATCAATGAGGAAGCCTCCACTGCTTCACTGAGCAGGGAATTCCACAGATTCACAGCCCTGTGGGTGAAGAAGTTCCTCCTCAATTCAGTCCTAAATCTGCTCCCCCTCATTTTGAGACTATGCTCCCTAGTTCTAGCTTCACCACTAGTGGAAACATCCTCCCTGCTTCCATCTATATTTACAACACTTGCATCTACACAACACTGTGGTAAGTTGTTCTGTCCACAAAGTACATAATAAATCCAGTCTGGGCGATTACCATAGAATCCCTCCTTACAGTGTCGAAATAGGCCTTCGGCTCAACAAGTCCACACCGACCCTCAAAGCATCCTACCCAGACCCACCCGCTATTACCCACCTAATCTTCACACTCCTGAACACTGTGGGCAATTTAGTATGGCCAATCCAACCACCTGCACGTCTTTGGACTGTGGGAGGAAACTGGGCACCTGGAGGAAACCCACACAGACATGGGGAGAACGTGCAAATGGCACACAAACAGTTGTCCAAGGGGGGAATCGAAACCAGGTCTTTGGCACTGTGAGGGAGTAGTGCTAACCACTGAGTCATCATTAGAAAAATGATGGAACATGTCACTGACAATGCTATCAAGCAGCATCCACTCATCAGTAACATTGCTCACCGACACTCAGTCTGTGTTCTACTGAGTTCATTCAACACTTGGCCTCATGTAAATTTGATCCAAGCATAATCTAAAGGGCTAAATTCCAGAGGTAAGGCCCTTGCAATCGACAGAGGATTTGACAAAGTGTGAAATTAAGGAGGTCTAGAGAAACAGGGCATGGGAATTAGAGGAAACCTCTCCACTGGTAGGAATCATACTGAGCATGTAGGAAGATGGTTGCAGTTGATGGAGATCAATCATCTTAGACTCGGGACATAATAAAGGCATTCCTCAGAAAATGTCCTCGGTCCAGCTATCATCAGCAGCTTCAGGACTGACCGTCCCACCATCTTAACATCAAGAGTATGGATGTTCACTGGTGAATTGCACAGTGTTTGTTACTCACTGAAGCTGCTAATGTTCATTGGCAGCAAGACCCGGTCACTATCTAGACATTAGCTGATAAATGGCAAGTAACATTTGCAACACATGAGTGTGAGGCAATGGACATCTCCAACAAGACTAAGATTATAACTGTTTCTTCTTGGCAGTCAATGGCGCTGAATCACCCACTATCAACATCCTGGGGGTCACTATTCATCAGAAATTCAACTGGGTTGGCCATATAAATACAATGGTTACAAGAGAAATTTTGCACCAAGTAACTCAGTTCCTAACTCCCTAAAGCCTGTCCACTATCTACAAGGCAAAAGTCTGTTTTATGTATTTAGAGGATGTGGGCTTTGCTGGCTCGCCAGCATCTATTGTCCATTCTTAGGGTGCCCTTGGGAAGTTGGTGGTGAGCTGCCTTTTTAAACTGTTGCAGCCTATGTGCTGTAAATAGACCCACAAACCTTTTAGGGAGTAAGTTCCAGAATTTAGATGTAGTCACAGCCAAAACAAAAGTGATATATTTCCATCTCAGGTTGGTGAGAGGTTGGAGGGGAACTAGAAGATGGTGATGTCCCCATATATCTATTGTTTTGTGCTTTTAGGTGGAAGTGGCTGTGGGTTTGGAATGTTCTGTCTTAGAAGCCTTGGTGAACTTTTGCAGTGCATGTAATGGATAGTGCACACTGCTGCAATTGAGCATAGGTGCGGCGCCAATCAAGCAGGCTGCTTTGTCCTGGATCGTGTCAACTTCTTAAGTGTTGTTGGGGCTGCATCCAAGTGGGGAGTATTCCATCACACTCCTGACTTGTGTTTTGCAAATGGTGGACAGGCTTTGGGGAGTCAGGAGGTCCGCTACTCACTGCATTCCTAGCCTCTGACCTGTTCTTGTAGCCTGTGCGTTTATGTGGCAAGTTTCTTGTCGATGGTAACCCCCAGAATGTTGTTGCCAGTGATTCAGTGATGGTAATGCCATTGAATGTCAAGTGGCAGTGGATGGATTGTCTTTTATTGGTGATGGTCATAGCCTGGCATTTTTGTGATGCAAATTTCCTTGCGACTTGTCAGCCCAAGCCTGTATGTTGTCAAGATCTTGCTGAAATTGAACACGGGCTGCTTCAGTGTCTGAGGAGTCGGGAATGGTGCTGAACATTGTGCAGTCATCAGTGAACATTTCTGGCCTTACGATGTAGGGAATGTTAATGAGACAGCTGCTGAAGATGGTTGGGCATAGATATCTCCTACATAGATGCCCTGGAGCTGAAAGGACAGACCTCCAAGAAACACAAATGATCTTCCTAATTACCAGGAATGACTCCAACCAGCAGAGAGGTTGCCCGATTCAAACCGATTTCAATTTTTTAGCGCTCCTTCCTGCCACATTCAGTCAAATGTGTCCTTGATATTAAGGTCTCACCTCATGTCTGGACTCAGCCCTTTTATTCATGATTGAACTGAAGCTGTAATGAGCTCAGTGGCCTTGTCAGAAGGCAGGTTATTGCTGAGCGGGTGTGCCGAACATTAGCTGAGTTTCTGGATTAACAGTCTAGTGATAATACCACAAGGCCATCACATTCCCACACCACTAGGCATTCTTACTTAGGCACTTTGCAGTCTGAAACAGGAGAATTAATCATAGATAACAAAGAAATGTCTACAGCAATTTAACAGTTGCTTAAGTTCTGTCTTCACAGAAGAAGAAATGAATTCTTTCTCAGAAATGCTAGGGAAGCAAGGGTCTATTGGGTGAGCAGAAGTGAAGGAGGTTAGTTATTTGTAAAAAAAAAATTAGAGGGATTAACATGACTGAATGCCGACTAATGCCCAGGTCCTGATCATCTACATCCAGGATACAAAGAACAAAGAACAATGAATAAAGAGCATTACAGTGCAGGAATAGGCCCTTCAGTCCTCTAAGTCTGCACTCACCCATTCTGCCCTTCCATAACAAAACTGTCTTCACTTTTAGGATCGGTAAATCCTCTACTCCCCTCTTATTCATGTATTCATCCAGGTGCTTCTCGAATGCTGCTATTGTGTCTGCTTCGATCATCTCCCCTGGCAACACGTTCCAGGCACCCACCACCTTTTGTGTGAAAAACCTGCTTCTCACATCCCTTTTAAACTTCCCTCCTCACTCCTTGAACCTGTGTCCCCTACTGATTAACGCCTCCACACTGGTAAAAAGCCTCATACTTTCCACTCTATCCGTGCCATACCAAAAGATACAAAGGAGATTGCCATGGAAATAGTGCATACTTTGATTTCATCTTCCAAAGTACTGTGACTCTGGAACAGTCCCAGCAGACTGTTCAGAGGTAAAAATAACCCCACTATTTAAAAATGAGGAAGGGGGAAAAATGAACATTACAGTTAACCTATAAACAGTAGAATGGAAAATGCAGGAGTCTATTGTAAAAGATGTGATGACAGGACATTTTGAAATTATCCATGGGATTACAAAATGTCAATGTGGATTTGTGGAAGTGAAAGCATGCTTATGAAATCTCCAGGAGTAATTTGTAAACTAGATGTGAAAGGACTACTGATGTGGTGTGGAGAGATATAATGGGAACTGCAGATGCTGGAGAATCTGAGATAACAAAATGTGGAGCTGGATGAACACAGCAGGCCAAGCAGCATCTCAGGAGCACAAAAGCTGATGTTTCAGGACTAGGCCCTTCATCAGAAAAGGGGGATGGGGTGAGGGTTCTGAAATGAATAGGGAGAGAGAGGGAAGTGGATCGAAGAAGGATAGAGGTGAAGATAGGTGGAGAGGAGAGTATAGGTGGGGAGGTGAGGAGGGGATAGGTCAGTCTGGGGAGGACAGACAGGTCAAGGGGGCGGAATGAGGTTAGTAGGTAGGAAATGGAGGTGCGGCTTGAGGTGGGAGGAGGGGATGGGTGAGAGGAAGAATAGGTTAGGGAGGTAGTGACGAGCTGGGCTGGTTTTGGGATGCAGTGGGGGGAGGGGAAATTTTGAAGATTGTGAAGCCCACATTGATACCATTGGGCTGCAGTGTTCCCAAGTTGAATATCAGTTGCTGTTCCTGCAACCTACAGGTGGCATCATTGTGGTACTGCAGGAGGCCCAGGATGGACATGTCGTCTAAGGAATGCGAGGGGGAGTTAAAATGGTTCGCGACTGGGAGGCGCAGTTGTTTATCGCGAACCAAGTGTAGGTGTTCTGCAAAGCGGTCCCCAAGCCTCTGCTTGGTTTCCCCAATATAGAGAAAGCTACAACGGGTACAGTGGACGCAGTACACCACATTGGCAGATGTGCAGGTGAACATCTGCTTGATGTGAAAAGTCTTCTTGGGGCCTGGGATGTGGGTGAGGGAGGAGGTGTGGGGGCAAGTGTAGCATCCATCCCCACCTCTTTGACCTGTCTGTCTCCTCCCCACCTATCTTCTCCTCTATCTATCTTCGGTCCGCCTCCCCCTCTCTCCCTATTTATTTCAGAATCCTTTCCCCATCCCCCTTTTCTGATGAAGGGGCTTGGCCCGAAACGTCAGCTTTTGTGCTCCTAAGATTATGGATGTGAGTTTGCTCGCTGAGCTGGAAGGTTAGTTTTCAGACGTTTCATCACCATTCTAGGTAACATCATCAGTGAGCCTCCGCCAAAGCTTTGGTGTTATGTCCCGCTTTCTATTTATCTGGTTAGGGTTCCTTGGGTTGGCGATGTCATTTCCTGTGTTGGTGATGTCATTTCCTGTTCTTTTTCTCAGAGGATGGTAGATTGGCTCCAAGTCAATGTGTTTGTTGATGGCGTTCCGGTTGGAATGCCATGCTTCTAGGAATTCTCGTGTGTGTCTCTGTTTGGCTTGTCCTAGGATGGATGTGTTGTCCCAATCAAATTGGTGTCCTTCCTCATCTGTATGCAAGGATACGAGTGATAGTGGGTCATGACATCACCAACCCGAGGAAACCTAACCAGATAAATAGAAAGCGGAACATAACACCAGCGCTTCGTCAGAGGCTCACTGATGATGTTACCTAGAATGGTGACGAAACGTCTGAAAACTAACCTTGCAGCTCAGCGAGCAAACTCACATCCAGAACCTCAACCTGAGCTACAAATCTTCTCAAAACTTGCTAGCTCCTAAGATTATGTTTGGCCTGTTTTGTTCATCCAGTTCCACACTTTGTTATCTTATATTGGATGTGGTGTATTCTGGTTTTCAGAAACCAGAGTTGGCAAATACACAGCAGCTATAGTATAAAGTGAATAACTTGTCCATTTTGGTAAAATAGAAAGGCAGAGTATGATTAAAATAGTGATGAAAATGGCTGATGAATAAGGTGACGTCGGTGCCCTTGTGCATTGGTCACCGAAAGCCATCATGTAGGTGCTGCAAGCAGTGGGTGGCAAAAGGGAAGTTGTTTTTTATTGCCAGGACAAGGAAGCCTTACTGAAGCTGTGCAGGCTTTGTTGACACTGCAGTTTTTGCCTCCTTAACTAAGTGAAAAAATAGACTTGCCATTGAGGGAATGCAGTGAATTTCCAGTGAGCTGATTCCTGGGATTGCAGGTTTGTCGTGTAAGGATAGTTTGGATCAACTGGGCCTGTATTCACTGGAGTTGAGAAGAATGAGAGTGTATCTAATTGGAATGTATAAAACAGTGCTAGACAGGATGCAGGAATGAGTTTCCCCCATGGCTCAAGAACTCCAGAACAATGGGTCACAGTCTCAAGATTCGGTGTCATCCATTTCAGACTGAAATTTCTTCATGCAAACCTGTGGAATTCTCTACCACTGAAGGCTTTGGAAGCCAAGTCACTGAATATATATAAGAAAGAAAGATGTGTTTCTAAAGGCTAAAGATATCAAAGGGGACAGTGAGAGAGCAGGAGTATGATTTTGAGATGAAGGAGCTGCCATGTTTAATAGCTGGGTGGGTCAAACAGCCTATTCCAGCTCCTTTTTTGTCAATGTTTCAATGTTTGCCATCACCAACACTTTTATACCTACTTCGCACAGATGTTGAAAGAAACACTACAATTTTTAATGCCCTAATGACTGTTGTTCAGAGCTTTGTTGGTTGAATGCTATCTGGAGATGAATCTTCAATTCGACAAGACTCACATCAGGTTGACAGCCTTAGCCAGATGGTACCTCTCAGGTTTTTCAGCGTCTGAACACTGCCACTGAATCTAATTACTTCTATTGATCACTGTTGTGCATTTGATACTTTTCAGATCTATTCAGAGATAACACTTGCTTCAAAGCAGGCTACAAATTTTGGTTACTCTGTTTTCATGAACATGCAAACAATTAGTTTGGACAGAAAGTGGTACAGGCCACACCCTGAAAGAGCATGGATGGATGCATGGATATCTGAGTGGGTCCTTTTTAAACGTCTGACAATGTGCTGCAGCGGTTTGCTATCTGTACATGGCTAACCAGGAGTTTCCCCCTCTTCTAGGGCTTTAATTTAGTGAGTGAGAGAGGTTTCAATTATGGGTAAGTTTAAAAAAATTCTGAAAGAAGTGAAAGAGCAGAGCTGAACATACAAGCAAGGAACAACAGCAGGCCAGTCTGCCCTTCAAGCCTGTTCCGTCACTCCATAAAATCATGGTTGATCTGATTTTAACCTCAAGTCTACATTCCTGTATACCCCTGAGAATTTTTCAATCCCATGGTCATCAAAAATCTGTCTAACACTGTCTTTAAAATGTTTAAAGATTCTGCACTTTCATTTCCTTTCGAGGAAGGCCCACAGCCCTCTAAGAGAAAAAGAAATCCTCACCTGTTAGCAACGTTTAAGAGACATTTAGCCCGATGCAGGAACAGGTGGGGAATACAGGGATACAGACCACGTGCAGACAGATGGGATCAGTGTAGAATGGCACCACGGTCAGCACAGACATAGTAGGCCCAAGGTGCTGTCCGGTTCTGTGTTCTTTAAGTGTCTTAAAGGGGCAACCTGTTATTTTTAAACCAGATTCACAATGGCAGTGAAAAGGTGAATGACAATGAAAATGCTGCAGGATGAGTCAGAAAATGCAGCAGGAAAGAATTAGAACCAGAATAAGTAACAATTATAAAATGTTAAAATGTGAGGCTCTTTCTCTGAATGCATGCAGCATTTGTAACAAGACAGATGGTTTGATGGCAGAAATATAAAAGAAATGAATGTGACTTGATAGCTATTAAAAAGATGTTGCAGAGTGCCCCAGATGGGTCAAAATCTTTTCCCCCAGAGTTGAAATGCTTAAAGTTAGGGAAGGGGAAAGTTTAAAGGAGATGTAAGTGGAAAGTTTTTTACACGGAGAGATTTAGGAGTCTGGAATGTGCTGCCAGGGGTGGTAGTGGAGGCAGATACAATAGAGGCATTTAAGAGACTTTTAGATGGGTATATGAATATGCAAGGAATGGAGGGATATGGACGAAGGACAGGCAGAAGGTATTAGTTTAATTAAGCATCATGTTCGGCACAACATCGTGGGCCATAGGCATGCATGGGAATTCCTAGAGGCATGGTCCTCAACCCATAATGCATCCAGCAAACATATAGAATTGGACCGCATATACAAACCCTTACAGATCAAAACCAGGAATGACACTACTCACCATAATGGACCAGACAGTATAAATACCAAGCGGAGTAGAACAACATCGGCACATCAGAGGCCGCACTGATGATGTTACCCAGCTTGGTGACGAAACGTCTGAATGAGAATAAGCCAGCTCAGCGAGCAAGCCAACAACCTCAACCACACCCGAGCTACAGATCTTTGCTAAAACTTTACATAGTAAAGGAATTGGTTGAAATACCTCAGAACTCAATGGGTTTTTCGAAGGTTCCAGCTGATTGGAAAAACCACTATGTATGATTTAGGAAGGGTTGTAGATGGAAAGCAAAAAACTACAGGTCGGTTAACCTAATGTTTGTTGTTTTGAAAATGCTTAGAGTCGGTTGTTGAGGATGGTATCTCACAGCATTTAGAAAACACAGTTGAATAGATAAATTGTGACTGGGAAAGCATGTTTGACAAATTTGTTAAAGCTTTTTGAGGATATAACAAACAAGGTTGATCATGTAGAACCAATGCATGTAGTTTTGTTTTGGATTTCCAGAAAGCTTTTGAAAGGTATTGTACAAATTAGGAGTTATCAGTATCAGGAGCTCTCGTCCTAGGTAGTTCAAATTAATGACTTGGTGGAAACAACAGAGGGCAATGTGCCTAAATTTGCTGATGATACGAAAATAGGTCAGAGGGCGTGCTGTGATGAGGACCCAAGAACCTGCAAAAGGGCGTAGATGGGTCGAATGGAGAAAAACTTGTTAGGTGGAGTTTAATACAAGAACATGTGTAAGGTCAGGCCTTTGGGTAGAAATAATCATTATTATTTAAATGCATTAAATAGAACAGCATTAATATGCAGGTGTGGCAATAATTAAATGGAATTCAGGTCTTTATTTGCCAGAAGGTTAGAATTTATAAACAGGGAAGTCTTGGGGTGTTGGTGAGGCCAAATCTAGAATATTGTGTATGGGTTTGGTCCTTGTATTTTAGAAAGGAAATCTACTGCAATTAGATGCAGTTCAAATGTGATTCATTAATCTGTTTCCTTGGATGAAGGGGTTTGACTTATTAAAAACAGCTAAACAAGTCATACCTTTATTCATTAGAAGTTTGAGGACTGATCTGATTGAAACATGCCAGATTCTGAGGCATTTTAATAGTTAGATGTTGAGGAGGTATTTCCACTAGTGGGGGAATTTCCAAGCTGGAGGACATAGAAAAAGGGAACATTCATTCAAAACTGAGATATGAAGAAATTTCTTCTCTCAGAGGTAAGTGAATGTCACAAAGTCATTGTCATGGAGCTGTACAGCATTGAAATAGATCCTTCAGTCCAACTTGTCCATGCTGACCAGATATTCTAAATTAATCTCATCCCATTTGCCAGCATTTGGCCCATATCCCTCTAAAGGAAGGAGAGAGAAAACAGGAAATTATAGACCGGTTAGCCTGACGTCAGTGGTGGGAAAGATGCTGGAGTCAATTATAAAAGATGAAATTACGACTCATTTGGATAGCAGTAGCAGAGTAGGTCAGAGTCAGCATGGATTTATGAAGGGGAAATCGTGCTTGACTAATCTTCTGGAATTTTTTGAGGATGTATCTATGAAGATGGATAAGGGAGAGCCAGTGGATGTAGTGTACCTGGACTTTCAGAAAGCCTTTGATAAAGTCCCACATAGGAGATTAGTGAGCAAAATTAGGGCACATGGTATTGGGGGCAAAATACTGAGTTGGACTGAAAATTGGCTGGCTGACAGGAAGCAAAGAGTAGTGATAAACGGGTCCCTTTCGGAATGGCAGGCAGTGACCAGTGGCGTTCCACAAGGTTCGGTGCTGGGACCGCAGCTGTTTACGATATATATTAATGATATAGATGAAGGCATTAAAAGTAATATTAGCAAATTTGCTGATGACACAAAGTTGGGTGGCAGTGTGAAATGTGAGGAGGATGTTATTAGAATACAGGGTGACTTGGACAGGCTAGGTGAGTGGACGGATGCATTGCAGATGCAGTTTAATGTGGATAAATGTGTGGTTATACACTTTGGTGGCAAGAACAGGAAGGCAGATTACTATCTCAAAGGAGTCAAGTTAGGTAAAGGGGAAGCACGACGAGATCTAGGTGTTCTTCTACATCAGTCAATGAAAGCAAGCACGCAGGTACAGCAGGACGTGAAGAAAGCTAATAGCATGCTAGCCTTCATCACAAGAAGAATTGAGTATAGGAGCAAAGAGGTCCTTCTGCAGCTGTACAGGGCCCTGGTGAGACCGCTCCTGGAGTATTGTGTGCAGTTTTGGTCTCCAAATTTGAGGAAGGACATTCTTGCTATTGAGGGAGTGCAGGGTAGGTTCACAAGGTCAATTCCCGGAATGGCGGGACTATCATATGTTGAAAGATTGGAGCGACTGGGCTTGTATACTCTTAAGTTTAGAAGGATGAGAGGGGATCTGACTGAGACGTATAAGATTATTAAGGGATTAGGCACTGTGGAGGCAGGAAGTATGTTTCCGCTGATGGGTGAGTCCAGGACCAGAGGACACAGTTTAAAAATAAGGGGTAGGCCATTTAGAACAGAGTTGAGGAAAAACCTCTTCACCCAGAGAGTGGTGGATATATGGAATGCTCTGCCCCAGAAGGCAGTGGAGGCCAACTCTCTGGATGCTTTCAAGAAAGAGATAGACAGAGCTCTTAAAGGTAGTGGAATGAAGGGTTATGGGGATAAGGCAGGAACAGGATACTG
The DNA here is from genome assembly GCF_030684315.1 of Stegostoma tigrinum. Classification (NCBI taxonomy): domain Eukaryota; kingdom Metazoa; phylum Chordata; class Chondrichthyes; order Orectolobiformes; family Stegostomatidae; genus Stegostoma; species Stegostoma tigrinum. The sequence goes on from NC_081360.1 coordinate 96,157,761, forward strand.
ATTGTGGATGATCAGCCATGATCGTAATGAATGGTGGTGCTGGCTCAAAGGGCCGAATGGCTTACTCCAGCACCTATTGTCTATTGTCTATAAACCCTTTCTATTCAGATACCCATTCAGATGCTTGTTAAATAATATAATTTTACCAGCCTCAACCACTTCTTCTGGCAGCTTATTCCATACATATATCACTCTGTGTGAAAAAAACTGCCCCTTAGGTCACTTTTAAAACTTACCCTTCTCACTTTAAGCCTATGTCCTCTAGTTTTGGACGCCCCTACCTGGGAAAAAGACTTTGTCTATTCATCTTATCGATGCCCCTCAGGATTTTACAAGCCTCTATAAGGGTACTCCTCAGCCTTCAGCGCTCCAGGGAAAATAGCCCCCAGCCAATTCAGCCTCTCCCGATAGCTCAAATCCTCCAAACCCAGCAACATCCTTTTAAATCTTTTCTGAACCCTTTGAATCTTCACTACAACTTTCCGATAGCATGGGGACCAGAATTGAATGTAGTATACCAATAGTGACCTAACCAATGTCCTGTACAGCTGCAACACAACCTCTTGTACTGGATGTGAGTTTGCTCGCTGAGCTGGAAGGTTAACCTTCCAGCTCAGCGAGCAAACTCACATCCAGAAACTCAACCTGAGCTACAAATCTTCTCAAAACTTGCTAGCACCTCTTATACTCACTGCACTGACCAATAATGACAAGCCTGCCACTACCCTACCTAACTGTGGCTCCACTTTCAAGTAAGTATGAGGTGAGATCACTGAAGATATTTAAAGAGGAGGTAGATAGCTTCTTGAAACATCAAGCAGCTAAGGGCTAGTACAAAAGAGGATTTGAGGATTGAGGCAGATCACCTATGACCCTATAGAATGGTAGGGCAGCATTCTCTTGCTCCTATTTTTCAAGCTCTTCTCACCAGATGGAATTGGTGTATTCTGGAGAGAATTATTTATTGATACGTCACCTGATTGGCCACTTTATGGTCTTGTTGGGATGTCAAGTCCCAGAGTGGGACTTGAACCTGTGGCTTCTGGTTTGTAGCCTGGAGTGCCACCCACCTGCTGCATCCCAAAGCTACAAATGAAACTCGAAAGGGTTTGCTCCATGCCTCAGCTCCAGCTTCCAGGTCTTTCCCCAGCAGGTTTACTTTTCTCTATGTCTACACCCAAGCTCAAATAGTTGTAACATGATATGTTCATGCCATTAAGTGTAATTATTTTAAACGACTATCAACCAATCAAATTTCTCAAAAGGCTATGAGGCATTTGTGCCAGGATTGGCTGGGCCAGTCTGAAGCAGCAGTGATGGGAGTCAGTTATACTCCACTTATCACACAGGCAACATTTTTTTACCGTCTCCTCAGAGGGATAAATCGATGAAACAGAACAGTAAAACTTGGAAATGCACGTACCAATCTTACTGGAGCACTGTTCTGAGGGATACAAAACAGTTTGGACCATAATGCAATATTTGATGAGCTTTTTAAATGCTTGAGAGAAAGATGTAACCCCACTGTGAGCTTCAATAGTAAACAGACACACATTATCAAACACAGGGCAATTGAATACTATAATCAGGTGCTCAGTGATGCTGATTGTTCAGACCCTGACATGTTTAAATGGCACGTTAATGCAAGACCAAAACATCAAAACAAGAAATGATAGGAGGCTGCAGTTACCCACCTTAACACTAGATGAAGCCAAATATTAATAAACCTGACTTCTCACTTCAGATTTGTTGCGACGCTCGTTAAGAACTAATAAGCAAGCTTTGTTTGTGAATTGACATTTCTGACTTTAAGGAAAATGAGAACTGGTTAAATTTTGCTCACCATTTGCAAGTTTTGTTATCATTTATAATTCTGCCAATTGCATTGATTTGGAATGCAGCGTTAGAAGGGCTGGTGGAGACAAACTCAATCATAACTTTCTAAAGGGAATTGAAATGCAAGTTCAGTCGAGTTATGGAGAATGAGCGGAGGAGCAGAACCTACGGAGTCGTGCTTTTGAAGAGCTGATCCGGGGAGCTGGTAACACTCCCTCGGTCTGGTACAATTCTCTGAAATAAAAACACACAACATCAGTTCCTCAAACAGGTGCATTGCTTGTCAATATGCCCTATCGTTTTCTCTACACGGAGCGACAAAACAGCTTGGACCAGAATGCAACAATTTAATGGTTTTTTCTTCTTGTGTATCTTCAACTGAAGAATCCACATTATTGTTTCCCATTCTTTGAGTGTAATGGGCATGTTAATACTTGAGAGACAAATGTAACTCCACTCACTGTATTAAGGTATTTCTCATAGTGATTGTGAATTTGTTTTTCCCAATGTAAACAGTAAGTTGAAACACGTGGGATTTAGCTGGTTTGGTTAGTCCTGCCTTTTGTTTACTGGACAAACCTGGGCCATTTCCCACATTTTTGGGTATGTGGGCCTCGTTTTGGCTGCCCTCGACTAGTTTGGAAAAGAGATCAGCTATTTCTGGAAAATAATTCAACAGTTGGGACTTACGAGGAAATATCGGACAATAAGGCTCTGTTTTCACTGACATTTCGAGGAATGATGGACAGTTTGATTGAAATCTACAAGACATTGAATGATCTCGAGGAGGTGGATTTGGAATAGATGTTTACTCTTATAAGTGAGCCTAGAACTAAAGCACACTGTTTTAACATTAAAAACATCCCTTTAGGACAGAGATGAGAGGAAATGTTTTTCTCCTAGAGGTAGAGACAGAAATTGCTGGAGAAACTCAGCAGGCCTGAATTTACTTCTGAAAGTAAATTCAGAAAACAGATTTGCACCATCCTCAGTTCTTGGCTTTATTGTTTCACCCTCAGAGGGCTGTGTGGCTTTGGAACTCTGTGCCTCAAAAGGCATTAGAGGTGGCGTCATTGAGTATTTTTAAGGTGGATGTTGATATATTCTTGTTAGACAATAGAATGCGGAATTCAGAACATAGATAGATCAGTCATGATCTTAATGTCATAGAGTCATACAGCACAGAAACAGGCCCTTTGGCCCAACTCATCCATGATGACCAAGCTTCCCAACTAAAGAAGTCCCATTTGCCTGCTCTATCCCTGTAAAACCTACCTATTCATGTACCCGTCTAAATATCTTTTAAAATTTTTAACTGTACCTACATCTACCACTTCCTCTGGCAGTTCATTCCATACATGCACCACACTCGGTGTGAAAAAGTTTCCCCCTCAGGTCCCTTTTTAATCTTTCTCCTCTCACCTTAAATATATATGTTCTAGTTTTGAATTCCCCTACTCTGCAGAAAAGACCTTTGCTATTTACCTTATCTAACCTTCACAGAATCCTACAGTGTGGAGACAGGCCCTTCAGCCCAACAAGCCCACTCTGACTCTCAGAGAACCCCACCATGGCCCATTCCCATATAACCCATCTAACCTACAGAGCCCCGGGCACTACGGACAATTTAGCATGGCCAATCCACCTAGCCTGCACATCTTTGGGCTGTGAGAGGAAATCCACTCAGACATGGGGCGAATGTGCAAACTATGTCTCCCATGGTTTTATAAACCTCCCTACGGTCACCCCTCAACCTCCGACCCGCCACAGAAAAAATTCCCAGCCTATCCAGCTTGTCCTAATGGTAGCAAAGGTTTGAAGGACCAAATGGCATCCTGTTCCCAGTCAATGTACTCTAGAACTACAGGCTTTGCTATTGCTTTAAATATCTGAAGACTAACTTATGCCATGCGGAGATGGGGAAGATCCTCAGTGTAAAACTCAGAAAAACCAGCCAGGTGGCATTCCTGCGATGTTGAAGACTTTTTTTGCAGTCTTTTAGAAGGTGAATGGAAGATGGAAACCATTACTCCTGGTGGTTGCTTCATTATTCACCACTATTCAGGATCAGGCATAGCATGGTGAGGTGATGGTATTATTGCTGGACCCAGGGACCCAGGAAATGGTCTGGGGACCTGGGTTTGAATCTCACCATGGTGGATGGTGGAATTTGAATTCAATAAATGTCTGAGATTATGAGTGTAATAATGACTGTGAATCTATTGCTGATTGCTGGGGGCAAAACCAATCTGGTTCATTAATGTTCTTTAGGGAAGGAAACTGCCATCCTTCCATGTGACTCCAGATCCAGAGCAATGTGGTTGACTCTTAACTACCTCTGGGCAATTAGGGATGGTCAATAAATACTGCCAGGCCAGTGACACCCTCATCCTATGAATGTACAAAAGTGGAATAAAAAGGCTCACAGCTATTTGCATCGCTTTTGGAAACACTTTGCTCTGTTTGCGCACCTTGCTATTCCTCCTGCTTCGTATGTACATGAGCCTACATTTCAGCTTTATCAAGGGGACTCCTCATTTTCGGGTATATCTGGTACTGCCGGCATGCCCTTTTGAAATCTTCATCAGACCACAAAAAGTTCTCAGTCAACAGCTAGTGGAAGGAAATTCAGGGTCATCAACTGGAGGTTTCCTTACCCATTTCTGAAATTGTGACACTTGTCAAGGACTCCCGATTCTCTGTCATTATATCGCCAGTCCATTGGAGTCAGGCTGGAAATGCCCTGTGTCTAGTGACACGAAGCAGATGCTTGTGTTTATTTCCTTGCAACAAATCACCAGCCTGTCTCTGGGTGCTGTAGCTAGAGAACGCACTACTCTGCATCATGCATAGCTGACCAGGGAAACTCTCCCACTCTCATTCATTTAAGTACAGAAGTACTGGAGAAATTCGGCAAGTCAGTCATCATCTATGGCAAGAGAGCCTGCTATGCTATGGCCTAGTGGTATTATTGCTGGACTGTTAATCCAGAGAAGTAAATAATGTTCTGGGGACCTGTTTTCAAATCCCACCATGACACTGGCTCAATGGTTTAGCACTACTGCCTCACAGTGCCAGGGACTCACTTTCAATTCCAGCCTCACATGGCTGTCTGTGTGGGGTTTGCATGTTCTTCCCTTGTTGGTGTAAGTTTGCAGCATTTTGCTCCCATTCTTACTGCCTGCCATTGGAATGTTGGAGGAATTTACAGTCAATCTATTTGGTCATACACCTTCTATGGCCTAGAGTGTGATTCAAAGCCAAAGGTTTGTGTTAGAGACAGGGACACTACCCATTGAGACACAGAAAGTTCCTTTATGCCAGTTGTATCGCCCTAATTCTACACTCACTGATCTTGCAGCCTTCGTGGTTGGATGCCTACTGAATTTATAGCGCCCCTTGGAGTGGCATCAATCCTGAATCTTGGAATATTTTTGTCATTTTTTTGTTCAATTTGGAATTCCTAAATCCTGTCTTTGGCATCTAATCGGGAAAGTATTCATCCGTTAGGCATGTTTTCTAGATAAGTCACAGAATCAGGGGAGATGAGGGCCTAGTGGTATTATCATTGGACTGTTAATCCACAGACCCAGTTAACATTTTGGGACACAGGTGCGAATCCCACCACAGCAGATGGTGGAATTTGAATTCAATAAATATCTGGAATTAACAATCTAATGATGACCATGAACCCACTGTTGATTGTCAAGGAAAATCCCATCTGGTTCCCTAATGTCCTTTAAGGAAAGAAATTGCCATCCTTACCTGGCCTGGCCTACATGTGACTCCAGACCCACAGAAATGTAGTTGACTCTGAATTGCCCTCTGGGCAATTACGGATGGACAATAAATGCTGTCTGGTCAACAATGCCCTTATCTCATGAATGAATAAAGAAGAAAAATCATAGAATTGCAGAATCTTTATAGCACAGAAGGAGGCCATTCAGTCCAGTATTCCTACATCAGTTCTTGGTACCAGAGCATGTTTCCTTTCCAAAGTGAGTTCTTTCTTTATTGTAGTATTCACCATTGAATAGATTTGACTTCTCATGATCCAAAATTCTCTGGTTTTGCAAATACCTAGTTTCCAGGCAGTGGGAATAACATAGAAAATGGAAGTAGGAGTAGGCCACATGTCCCTTCAAGCCTGCTCCATCATTCATTACAATCTTGGTTGAACATTCAACTTAAATAGTCTATTCCCAAATTTCCCCCGTATCCTTTGATCCATTTAGCCACTAGTACAATATCCTTCTTGAAATCATAAAACTTTTTGGCCTCTACTGCTTTCTACGGCACAGAATTCCATAGGTTCATCACCACTCTCTGGGTGAAGAAATGTCTCCTCATCTCAGACCTAAATGGTCTACTCCATACAGTTAAACTGTGACCCCAGGTTCTTGACTCCCCCATCATTGGGAACATCCTTCCTGTATCTCATCTGCCTAATCCCTGTTAGAATTTATTAGGTTTCTATGAGATTCCTCCATCATTCTTCTGAAATCCAGTGAATGTAGTCCTAACCATTTCAAGCTCTCCTCGTACCACCATCTCAGGAATCAGTCTGGTAGGCTTTCACTGCACTCCCTGGATAGCAAGAACATCCTTTCTCAAGTAAGGAGATGGGAACTGCACATAATATTCCAGATATGGCCTCACCAAGGCTGACATTCCCGCTCCTGTACTCAAACCTTCTCGTTATGAAGGCCGACCTACCATTTATCTTCTTTCTCACCTGCTGCACCTGCAATACTTATCTTCAGTGACCAGTGAATAAGGGTACCAGGTCTCATTGCACATTACCCTCTCTTAATTCGTAGCCATTCAGAAAGTAATCTGCTTTCCTGTTTTTGCTCCAAAGTGAACAACCTCACATGAATCCACATTATACTGCATCTGCCATATGCTTATCCAATCAATCAACCAGTCCAAATAGCACTGAAGCATTTCTCCATCTTCCTCAAAGCTCACTCTCCCACCCAGCTTTGCATCACCTGCAAATTTGGGGTTATTACATTTAGTTCTGTCATCCAGATCATTAATATATATTATGCATAACCAGGTGTGGCAAAGTGGCTAGCACTGCTACCTCACAGAGCCGGGGACCTGGGCTCGATTCCAACCTTGGGTGATAGTGTGTGTGGAGTTAGCATGTTCTCCCTGTGTCTGTGTGAGTTGCCTTTGGGTTCTCTGGCTTTCTCCTACAGTCCAAAGATGAGCAAGTTAGGTGGATTAGCCATGCTAAAAATTGATCTGTAGTATGCAAGTTAGGTGGGTTAGCCATGGTTAAAAATGCAAGATGAGATTATGGGGATTGGATGGGATGCTGTTTAGAGAGTTGGTGCAGACTCAAAGAGCTGAGTGCCCTCTTCCTGCTCTTTAGGACTTCTATGGTCCAAGCACTGGTTATTGCCTGCCATTCAAAAACAAAAGAAATCCATTAATTCCTACTATTTGCTTCTTGTCTGCCAATCAGTTTTTTCAACATGCCCCAAATTTCATGCACTTCAATTTTACACATTGATCCCCCAATGTGGGACTTTGTCAATTACCTTCTGAAAGTTTAAATAAACCACATTCTCTAGCTGTCCTTTATCAACTCTCTGAGTTATGCTCTCAAAGAATTCCAGCTGATTTGTCAGACATGATTTTCCTTTCATCAGTCCATGCTGACTCTGTCCAATTCTGTCCTTTTATAAATAGATATAAAACAATAGCAACCCTCCAATCTATAGGAATTGTTTCAGAGCCTATAAAATCTTAGCATCACAGGATCATATAAAGGAGGCCTTTCAGCCCATTGAGACTGTCCTGCCAAAAATATCTACATTAATCTCACTTTCCCACTCTAGGACCATAGCCTTGAATGTTGTAACACTTCAAGTACCCATCCAGGCACTTTTTAAAGGTTTTGCAGCTTCAACCATCTTCCTAGGCGCACATTCCAGACCCCAACAACTCTCTGGGTGGAAAAGTTTTTCTCCAAACCCCCTGCCTTTCTCTTAAAAATGATGCCCCCTAGTAATTGACCCTTCAGCTCAGGGGAACAGTTGTTTTCTATCAACCCTGACCTCAATAACCTTGTACACTCCTATCAGGTCCCTTTTTCTACCCTCTCAACTCCAAATTAAACAACCCAAATTACTCAAGCCTCGCTTCATCGCTGAATTGCTCCATCCCAGGCAACATCCTGGTGAATCTCCTCTGCAACTCTTCCAGTGCACTGACATCCTTCTTTTTGCATAGTGGCCCAGAACTACACACAGCACTCCAGAAGTGGCCTAGCCAAAGTTCTGTGAAGTTCCAACATAAATTCCCTGCTTTTATAATCTTGGAAGATGACCACCAATGCATCCACTATTTCTAGGGCACTTCCTTTAGTATTTTGGGATGTGTATTACCAGGCCATAGGGATTTATTGACCTTCAATCGCATCAATTTATCCAACACCATTTCCGTACTAATGTTGATTTCCATCAGTACTTCCCTGTCATTGAACCTGACATGCCCCATCATTCCTGATATCCTATTTGTGTCCATTGTCAACACAGAACCAAAGTATGTATTTAGTTAGTCAGCCATTTCTTTGGTCTTCATTATAAATTTATGACTGTAAACTACCTACATTTGTCTTCACTCTTGTTTTTGTCTGGATTAGGAAGGTATAGTCGGTATGTTGGAAATCACACACTAGGATAGAAAGGCTGTTGTGGCAGAGTAATAGTGTCCCTTCCTCTGAGCAAGGAGGCCCACATTTATGTCCCACCTGCACCAGAGGTGGATAATAACATCTCTGAGCAGGTGGATTAGAAACTTTTTACAAAGTTGTAGAAATTTGTCTGGTCTTGAAAATGAGCACCAAACAAATCCACAACACATGGACTGCAGTGCTTCAAGAAGGCAGCTCAGCACCACTTCCTCAATGGCAGCTAGGGACAGGCAGGAAATGCTGACCCAGCCAGCAATTCCTGCATAGAACAGAATCATAGAATCCCTATCATACCATCCCTACCTTCAGCCCAACAAGTCCACACTGACCCTCAGAGCATCCCACCCTGAACCATCCCCCATTACTCTCCCAAGCTGCACACCTGGGGCAATTTATTTTGGCCAAAACAAATTCCTACCCTTTGGTTAAGTCTGACTTGAGAAATTGTCTACTACGCCCACTACAGTAAAAACCTCAAGAACTTTCCACGTTCTCTACCCCAAACAGAAGGAAAATTCCACTCCCTCTGGTTTATCCGCAGAACTGATTTCTCCAACATAACAACATTGGAGCCTCACATGGCTTGAATGCAAATTCTAGAGTCGGAAAGGCAATATGTGTGTGCTGCAGAAACGGGAGGAAAGACCAGGCGTGGGGACATACAGGAATTAGGAACTGTGGGCCAAGTTCATTCAAGGACTGGGTAAAAAGTCAGTGCCAGCAGTTTATTGAAGGTTAGCGTGATAAAAGCCAAAATTGCAAACGCTAGATGGAACAGCTGTAATCTATCAGGAAACTTGATAGGACATCAATTGCTCTTGTAGATAAAGGAGCAGGCAATCTGAAAATGTGAGTTGTAGAATGTTTGTTTATGGTGCTCCAGCTATCGATGGAGTAGTGGCTGACTTATTGTAAGCATGGTGACAGTGAGAGCTGAGATTTCAAAAGCTGATCAATATGAACACAAGAGGTAATCAACCCCCGACCCCTGCTCCACACCCACCATGGCCACCAGCCCCCACCCACCATCCCCGGACTGTCCCATGGCCTTATTGGTGAAAAGTACTGTCTTTTACTCAAACTGATCTCTGCAAACTAACAAATCATACAGACTCTATTCCCTTTATCTGCACGCACTGCGTTTACTATTGAGTGTAGGAGTTGGGATGTCAAGTTGAGATTGTACAGGACGTTGGTAATGCCACTTTTGGAGTGCTGTTTACAGTTCTGCTCACCCTGCTATAGGGAGGCTATATGTCAACTGGAGAGGGCTCAGAAGAGATTTACAACAATGTTGCCAGAAATGGAAGGCTTGCGTTATAGATGAGGTTGGATAAGCTGGGACTTTTTTTCCTGGTGTGTGTGTAGGAGGTTGAGGGGTGACCGTACAGAGGTTCATACAATCATGAGGGATACGTATAAGTTAAATAACCGAGGTCTTTTCCCCAGGGTAGGGAAATTCAAAACCACGGGGCATATTTTTAACATGAAAGGAGAAAGATTTAAAAAGGACCTGAGGAACAACATTTTCATACGCAAGTCGGTTCATACGTTGAGTGGACTGCCAGAGGAAGTGCAGGTTCATTTCAAAAAGACTTTTGGATAAGGATGTGGGTAGAAAAGATTTAGAGGGATATAGGCAGATGTAGACGAGTGGGGCTAGTTTAGTTTGGGGAACTTAGTCAATGTGGACGAGTTGGGCTGAAGGGTCTGTTTCCATGCCATGTGGCTCTAAGACCCTATGTTTCCTTTGAAAAGACCTCGGCTGGCAGATAATGGAGGCAATTGGTGCCTGAGCCTAGGGAAAGGACCCAGAGATCCCATGCTCATTCACCATCCAGGGACTGTGACAGTGCTCCAGCCTGGAACATCCAACATCGGCATTCTGAGAAACATGGGGTTTTCTTCCATTGAACTCCTTCTTTGTAAGGCCAGATGGTCGGGGAGACAAGCCATTCCCTCCCTCCCCTTTTTCCAGCATTAGCTATTGTATTCTGGTAAATGCTCGTCCGCATATGCACAGAAAAGCTTCAGGATCTTTAAAGCAGAGGGATTGTCTCTTGGAACTTCAAGCATTCCAGGCAATGGGACAGGCAATAAATGCTGTCCCAGCCAGAGACTACCCATGACCCTTGAGTAAAAAAATAAATTCCACATAAGACTTCTCATCCATGTGGTTTCCGAATGTTCAGCGACCTGAAGATCTGGACCTTTATTTAGATTAGATTAGATTCCCTACAGTGTGGAAACAGGACCTTCGGCCCAACAAGTCCACACTGCCCCTCAGAGCATCCCACCCAGACACATTCCCTATAACCCACACACCCCTGAACACTATGGGCAATTTAGCATGGCCGATCCACCTAACCTGCACATCTTTGGACAGTGGGAGGAAACCGGAGCCCCCGGAGGAAACCCACGCCGACACAGGGAGAATGTGCAAAGTCCACACAGACAGTTGCCCGAGGCTGGAATTGAACCCGGGTCCCTGGTGCTGTGAGGCTGCAGTGCTAACTACTGAGCCACCGTGCCGCCCTAAATATAAATGTCCCTATTGATAATATAAGGATTCAGGGTCAATCAATTTGACCTTGAAATTCAGGGTCAATTCAAGGGTCAATTCAGGGTCTCAGGCTACTGTTCTGAGGGATCTGGGCTTAACGGCACAGAGGATGGTGAAATTTGAATTCCGTAACATCCTGGAGGAGGTTTCTTTGGGGTGGGTGACAGAAAAACTGATGCCTTGGTGTAGTAAAAGGAGTCAGAGTCCTCACAAGTCAATCACTATCTGGATGCCTTGTCCAGGAAGTGCACATTGTGTGAGGTCATTGCTGATGATGCGATGCCCTCCCATATGGTTCCATGGGCTTTGTGAGACCCTCCATCAGCCTCACACATGTCACAATGTGGACTGGGGGGTCACCTTGCTCCCCAATGGCCCCGAATCTTCCAGGTGCTGCATTTGCCATTGGATGGCTGCTCCGCACCTAGTTTACCTCCTTTTGACTTGCTCAGGATTTCCAGCCAGGAACGTCCAATGCCAGCCTCATCCCAAAATGCACAGGACCTTTCCAACGAACTCATTCTTTGTGGGGCCAGAGACTCAGGATGTGGTGGGAAGGGCAAACAAGCTGCACCCTACTTTTTTACTGTGTTAGCCGTTGTATTCTGGTAAGTGTTCATGCGCTAGCACACAAAATCAGATCTTTGGGACATTTAAAGGGCAAGCAGTTAGTTGGAGGATAAAGGTGGGTAAGAGGCACAGCTGAAGGTGGCAAATGGGTTAGGTCAGCTGTGGGGTCAGGGAGAGTTGTTCATTCCCAGGCTGATCAGGTCAGGTGGAGGAATGAGAGTCAGGGTCAAATGTTAGAATATTGTGGAAGAAGTTAGGAGTGAGTTTTGGGGGTTGGGGGGGGGTCTCAGGAGAGGGATTGGGTATACCAGTTTCGTAGTTACGCAGAAGTTAAGCTGGGTTCTCTCCCTGTAATGTTTTCTGGGTACCTATCTACGTAACAATTTTAGAGTTTTCTGACATCTCTGAATCTAACCTAGAATTGGAGACAAATTCCCATGTTCCTATATCTCAGATGATCCCAGAAGCCGGGGCATTTCCCTTTGGAAGTCCAGGCATTCCAGGCAATGGGTGGGCAATTTCACGCTCAATTATTTTATGGCCTGAGCACCTTCTCCCATGTCCCTTACGAAACCCACACCCCAGGCCGTATCACCACATGGGCAGCTTTCAACACATCCAACTCATTCTCACCCATTTATGTTTCCCATTCAAGTTCTCCCTGGTTTAACATTAATCCACCCCATTGTCTACCTAGAGGTAGTAAGAACTGCAGATGCTGAAGAATCTGAGATAACAAGGTGTAGAGCTGAATGAATACAGCAGGCCAAGCAGCATCAGAGGAGCAGGAAGGCTGAAGTTTCGGACCTTGACCATTCTTCTGAAAATGGAAGAAGAATCTAGGCCCGAAACATTAGCCTTCCTGCTCCTCTGATGCTGCTTGGCCTGCTGCGTTCAACCAGCTCTACACCTTGTTATCCCATTGTCTACCTGACTGTCTTTCCCTCCCTCTAGGCACCATCCCACTTTTTCCAAAGAATTAATTCCAAAGAGGGCTCACTAGATGCTAACTCTGTTTTCTCTCTACAAATGCTGCCTGGCCTGCTGAGATCTTCTTACAATTCCTGTTTTTCTTCCTTTCAGGATTTGTCTGGTCTTTGACTGTGCAGAGACCAGGAGATTTGGACTCTCATTTATAAATGATGCTGTTATGAAACTCAGGAAGAGCTGGCAATTCAGAACCTCAGGCTAATGTTTTGGGGACATGGCAGAGATAAAATGACTGAGCTGCTGAATAGATACTTTGTATCAGTTTTCACAGGGGGAGGTACCAGCAACATACCTGAACTTCAAGAAAGCCGGGGGCAGAGGTGAGTCTAGTAGCCATCACCAAGCAGAAGGTGCTGGGGTATCAGAGAGGTATAAATGGATAAATCACCTAGACCAGACAGACTACAGCCCAGGCTCCTGAAGGAGATAGCTGAGGAGATTGTGCAGTTATTAGTGATGGTCTTTCAGGAATCATTGGAGTCAGGGAGATTCCCATAGAAACTGGAAAATGGCTAATGTAACATCCCTGTTTAAGAAGGGAGGAGGCAAATGATAGGAAACTATAGTCCGTTTAGCCTGACCCCAGATGTTGGTAAGATTTAAAAGTCCATTATTATGGATGAGATTGTGGAGTACTTAGAAGTGGATGGTAAAACAGGGCTGAGTCAGCGCAGCTTTCTCATGGAAAGGCCATGCCTGAAAAATCGATTGGAATTCTTTGAGGAGGTCATGTGAAAGTTAGATAAAGGAGAGTCAGTGGATGCGATCTATTTGGATTTCCAGCAGGGTTTCAACAAGTCACCACATAGGAGGCTGCCAGTTTAAGTTAAGATTCCAGAGAGTTAGGGGCAAGGTACTGGTAAGAATAGAGGAATAGAGATTGGCAGCACAATAAAAATAATAATCATTTATTGTTACTTCTATTTATTAAAACACAGTAAAATGTGTCTTGGTCGCTTAAGGCAGCACCATTTTAATTACATAAATTATGAAAAAAGAGTAAGCCAGACAAATTTCATTTTTTGTTCCACCCACGGCTTCTTGGTTTTCTAAGTAGCTACAGGGTGCTGCCTCTCTCTCTGCAACTGCTGGATCTGTCCCTGAGGCTGCAACACTGAGAAGGAAGCACACTGAGGCAGCTCCCACTGCTACTGACCAGAACTAGAACATCAGCTCTGACAAAGCCATCTCATCATGACCAGAACTCCAGCCACTGCCATTGCCAGGAGGCTGTCCCAAATCTCGAGGAGTGTGGCCCATTTAGACTTCCAAGAACCGATTGACGGTCTGATGCAAATAAAACAAAGTGTGCAAAGCCAGATCATAGATTCCTACAGTGCGGGAAGAGGCCATTTAGCCCATCAAGCCTGCGCTGACCCTCCCACCCAGACACATCCCCCTACTTCCTTATTTCCCATGGCTAACCTAACCCACCTAGCCTGCACATCCCTGGACATTATGGGGCAATTTAGCATGGCCAATCTACTTAACCTGCTCATCTTTGGACTGTGAGAAGAAACCGCAGCACCCAGAGGAAACCCACGCAGACACGGGGAGAATGTGCAAACTCCACACAGACAGTCACCCAAGGATGAAATCAAATGGGTCCCTGGCACTGTGAGGCAGCAGCACTAACCACTGTGCCAGGCGCTGTCTCAAGAGTACTAGAATACAAAGGGGAGAACAATATTCTATCAAGATTGCATTTAGCAAATTGCATTCACTTGTTGACATCAGCCCTCAGAAAAGAAGGACTCCATTGTAGACACACAGAAATTATACTGAGTCAGGTTAGTGTGAGGACAGGTTACATGAATGATGAGGATTGATGAGGATTGGCATGCCTGACTCCAAGCCAGAACCTCCTCCACGGCTTGATGACAAAGAAAGATGCATTCTCAATACAGCCAAATAGATCGATTGTCAAGCTACAAATTCTTTCCGAGCTGTGACGATCACAGGTGATGAGAACAAGAGAAACTCCAGGTCAGCCATCTTCAGAAAGCCTTGAAAAACCTCCAAAATATCTTACCAAATGTGTAACACAGAAGTCAGCAACACACTGTTGAGTTATGAGTTCTTTATTAATTGTCACATATATCTAGAACGATACAGTGACAAGTGTTTTGTCACCACAATCCGGAGTTACAAAAAGGATAAAAAGAAAATAACATAAATAGAGATCATCAGCTGCACAAGGGGTCTTCAGACACAGCTACAGGGCCAAAAATTGCTGAAAAGCTCAGCAGCAACAATGGAGAGAAATCAGAGTTAACAGAGTGACCCTTCCTCAGAACAGCTTCTGCAATGTCTCAGCCAGGTGTCCCAGGCATCAAGGAGTCCCCATTCTGGGCACCACCTCTGACACAACAACCCACCTCGTATCACTGTAGGTGACAACCCGTCGAGACCACGAGTCCTCACTTCAGGCTTCCACAGCCAGCAGTCCCATGTCTGGGCACCCCCATCACTGTAGCCAATGGCCTACTGAGTCCATACTTCAGGCCTAGCACAGGCGGGAATCAAGGAATGGATCTAGAGAGAGAGGGAGAGAGAGAGAGAAAGAGAGGCCTGTGTGCCTTTGAAAGGTTTGAGATCATTAAAGGATTTGTTCAGATGCTTGGAAAGAAATGATTTCCTCTATTTGAGATAGCCCAGAAAAAAGAACATATATCCTTAAATTAGAATGAATGGCCTTTCAGGATGAGGTAAGAAAGAGCTTCGCATGAAGGCTATACTCTGCTCAACATTGGCTGAGGTCAGGGGTCAGGGGTCAAGACTGTTCTTGATAGATGTGCACTTAGGCAAAGTTTGAAGGGTTACATAGCCAAGACAAGTAGTTCAATTTCAAATACAGGCTGGTGCAGCTGAAACACATTTGAAGGGTTGATTATTTGACACATCTTCCTGAGATGAGTAAAAAGATTTGATCCATTCAAAAGAAAATTTGCTTCCTCTGTTGTTGGAGCCCATAACAAGGAGAAATACCTTAAAAATTAAAGTTAGGCTTTTGTGAGGAAACGTTGCTTCAGACAAAAGATAGATGAAATAACTCTCTCTTTCAAAACAGGGATTTTTGGATAAATGTATTCATAATTTCGAAACCTGGGCATGTAAATGGTGAAGAAATATTGATCAGCCATGGTGTCATTGAATAACAGAGAAAGGCATGAGGGGGCTGAAGAGCCTTCTCCTGCATTATGGCTCCTCAACATGCAAACAACAGGGTTAAGACAAATTCGGTGGAAATTCATTAGATAGAGCTACTCCGGCCACATTCCTCTCCATTGCTACTGAGAACCCTTGGCGGAGGTCGGATTCTCCATGTGCCAGCATTGATGAGGATGGTTAGCTGCTTGGCTGTGGGGGTCATCACAGTCAAGCCCCAGTGTTTAGAGACAAGCAACATCAATAGATAGACGACAGTGAGCAGCAAAAATAGCCACTGATAAATCCTTGAGTCCTTTTTCCCCGCTACCCATGCATGCACTCCCTACCTCCTCCTCAGCACTCCTGTCTAAGGCTTGCATCGGCTTGTTTTGGAACATTATCAAATCTTTATGTACATCTCAAAAGGATTTTAAAACAAAATTTCCCAAATCACAAGACAGGAGGTAGAACAGTCTGTTCTTTGGCCACTGCCACTGTGCGTCTTGGCCTGGGTGCTAAGAGATCTACAGAAGTGATCCGGCACACTATCGTGTTGGCGATTTGCCACCTAAGAAAGAAAGGCATGACTTCAGGACACCC
Organism: Stegostoma tigrinum; assembly: GCF_030684315.1. Lineage (NCBI taxonomy): Eukaryota > Metazoa > Chordata > Chondrichthyes > Orectolobiformes > Stegostomatidae > Stegostoma > Stegostoma tigrinum. The sequence continues at coordinate 96,174,179 of NC_081360.1, forward strand.
TTTGCAGCCACTGAGACAGTTTTTCACGTGTGCTCCCTGCTGTCATATCGGAGGCGTGGGAGCCAGTTTGTGTACAGTGGGCTTTCACAATCAGGAACAGCCACGTGCTTTAGATGTGAGAGTGACCCAGAACACAATCTCAAAATCAATCTACAGTAGGAAGGACCATGTGTAATGAACTCATAGGTGATACTCGTCAGTTACAGCTCAGTGGATTTATCATCACCGCCTCTGCATTGAATCTGAAGATGGTGGATTTGAGCCCCCTGCTGAGAATTGAGCACAAATCCAGACTGGGACTCCAGTGCTCACTGTCAGAGATGGGTTTTTTTAAATTTGTCAGTCTCTTGGATTGCTGCTTCCCAGCACTTATATCAAATGCTGTAAAATGTCACACAGGTCTCTGAGTGCATCTGATTGCCAAGTGAGGCTCCTTAATAACAAGTTGAAGTTAATCCAAAAAGTGCTCATTGCGTCTTTCAGCGAAAGGTTGCCCGATAGAAGAGGTGGGATACCAACCCTTGGTTCTCTGTTAGCAACACACCAGCTGGGGTACGAATACAACAGCTGCAAGGCCACGCCTCAGCTGGATCCTTCTCTAACTCAGCAAAGACCCAAACCACCATTCAATGTAATCTCAGTACTAAGATAGGAATAGGCCTCTTGAGATGTGGCTCATGACCAAACATATAGGCTTGCATTTCCACGCATCGCACTCTTTCCCTGATCCGGAAGTTTCGGTTTGTGTTCTATTCCAAATCGTTTCTTGACGCTGCCAGTGCAGTGCTGAGGGATTGCTGTGCTGTCAGACGTACAATCATTTGGATGAGAATTTAGAATGAGGTCCAGCCACATGACTATAAAAGAGTTGAGATTTTACCCGAGTGTCCAAATTAATTTCTATTGTTCAATCCACATCAGTAAAGCAGCCCATTGATCAGTACCACATTGCTGCTGGAAAGAGGTTGGTGTGTGCAAATACAATTTTGAAATATGCCAACACTTCAAACAATATGACAATGGTTGTAAAATACATTGGAAAGGTGCTAAAAAATATATACATGGATGGTGAAACATCCTACCATGACAAAAAGTTACATTGTATTATGGTTATGGTGAAGTTTTCAGTCCCTCTAAGGTTAATAAAGGCACTGGTTATCAGCAAAAAATTAATATTTCAGCACCATAAAGCATCTAACAAACTTAGTAAACTGAAGAAACTTTTTCTGAAGAAGGGTCTAGGCCCGAAACGCCAGCCTTCCTGCTCCTCATTGCTGCTTGGCCTGCTGTGTTCATCCAGCTCCACACCTTGTTATCCCTGATTCTCCAGCATCAGCAGTTGCTACTATCCCTAACAAACTTAGTAATTGTTGGGAGGTCATGTTGTGGCTGTACAGGACATTGGTTCAGTCACTGCTGGAGTATTGCATGTAATTCTGGTCTCTGTCCTAGAGGAAGGATATTGTGAAACTAGAAAGGGTTCAGTAAAGATTTATGAGGATGTTGCCAGGGTTGGTGGGTATGAGCTATAAGGAGAAACTGAATAGGCTGTGATTATTTTTCCTGGGACATTGAAGGCTGAGGGGTGACTTTATAGAAGTTTATAAAATCATGAGGGGCATGGATAGGATAAATAGGCAAGGCCTTTTCCCTGGAGTGGGCAAGAATGGGAAGGCTTTGAAGAGATATGGGCCAAAAGCTGGCAAACGAGACAAGAGTTATTATACAGGAACAAAAACAGAAGTTGCTGGAAAAGCTCAGAAGATCTGACAGCATTTGTGAAGCAAAATCAGAGTTAACATTTTGAGTCTGGCGACATTTCCTCAGAACTGTTGGTATCTAGGATAGTAGGAACTGCAGATGCTGGAGAATCTGCAATAACAAAGTGTAGAGCTGAAACGTCAACCTTCCTGCTCCTCTGATGCTGCTTGGCCGGCTGTGTTCGTCCAGCTCCACACCTTGTTATCTTGTTATCTAGGATATTGTCAGTTTATATGCGTAAGATGGGGTGGGGGCAGGGGGTTAGGAGTAAATGATAGGCAGAGACAGAGCCAAAAGAGGGAGAAGAACTGAGGGACAGATAAAGGAGTTGATAACAATCTGGCTAGGAAGGTGTATAGCTGTTACTGGAGACTGTTAGTGGCTAACAAACTGTAGAATATAACGGCAGACAATGTGATAGCAAAGCCTGGTGTGTGGGTTAGGGGGCTAAGACATGTGACAGTTCAGGCCCTAAAATTATTGAACTTGATACTGAATCCAGAGGGCTGCAGGGACCCCAAGCAGAAAACGAGGCGTTGTGCTTCCAGCTTACATTGAGCTTCACTGGAACACTGCAGCAAGCCAGAGACAGAGATGTTTGTCAGGGAGCAGGGTGGTGTGGTAAAGTGGCAGACAACTCAAAGGTGAGGATCTTTCTTTGCAGGCAGAACGTAGGTATTCTGCAAAGCTGCCACCCAGTCTATGCTTCATTTCCCCAATGTAGAGGAGACCATATTGTGAGCAGTGAATGATGTAGTCTAGATAGCAGGAAGTGCAGGTAAAGTGATTCTTCACCTGGAAGGTATGTTTGGGCCCTTGGATACTGGGGAGGGAGGAGGTAAATGGGCAGGTGTTGCACTTTGGGAAGTTACAGGGGAAGCTGCTGTGGGGCTGTGGAGGGGAGTGGGGCATGTTGGGAGTGAAGGGAGAGTGGGCTAGGGTATCCGGAGGGAACGGCCCCTGTGGCAGGCGGACAAGGGTGGGGAGGGGAATATGTCTCTGGTGGTAGCATCTTGCTGGAGGAGGCAGAAATGGCGCTCCATGATCTTCTGGATGTGGATGCTGGTGGGATGACAGGGGAACCCTGTCGCTGTTGTGGGAGGGAAGAGAGAGGGTGAGGGCAGAAGTGCGGGAAATCTTGTCGGATCTGGTTGAGGGCCCTGTCAAAAACGGTGCTAGGGAAACATTGGTTGAGAAAGAAGGTTTATATAGGATATCCGGTCAGCATGGATGAATTGGACTGAAGTGTCTGTTCCCATGCTGTATATCTCAATGACTCTATGACTCTAATAGCATTTAGCAAACTCCTCATGCATCTTTATAGATAATGAAGTTTTTTTTTAAACGTAGTCACTATTGCATGCCAGGGTAATGTGCTAGCCAGTCACTGCTGCTAGATCACCAGCATATTCTCCCGGGTAAGTAGGGATGGGCAAAAAATGTTGGCACAGATAATGATGCCTGCATCCCATGAACACATTTTTTAAAAAATACTCACACGAAAACAAATGACAAGATAATCCATATTAATAATGTTGGCTAACTGATTGAAATGAATGCTTTCCTTGCTCGTTTTCAAAATTATCACCATGGGATTTTGTTTTACATCCACCTGATGTAAGGAAGTCATTGACTTAACATTCTGGGTCAATGTCAGCCTCTGTGGCTGTGCTGCACTCCCTCAGTATTGCGCAGAAGTGTCAGTCTATGTTTTATTCTCACGTCCCTGCATGGAACTTGAACCAATGACTGACTCAGAGACACGGGTCTGGCCACATGTCAAGACCTAACATCTGACTATGCAATAGGGACAGTTTGCAAGAATGAGAGTTTAACTATATTCCATGTCGAGGTTTATGAGTTGGAAGATGCTTGCACATTACTGTTCCACACCCGAAATAATCAAACTGAAATGATTCCCAATATTTGTGTGCATTTTTATACATCTACTACTCCTGAAATTTTGCAGCTCCATTTTGGCAGAGATTAAGATAGATGACGATTGATACATTCCCTGTTTGAAACAAAAAGCTCTATGTCTAAGCAAGAACTAATCAGGAATTTGTCCCAGTTGCACATTTGTAAAGGCCTGTGCTATGTTTCCATGCCATATCAAAAAGCTGTAAACCTGATTTTTATCAGTTTACAAGCACAATAAGTCATGGGTCAATTTTTGGGTGCCTCTCAAGTTTATTATTTAATTGTAGGATGTGCTCCAGAAAATATTTTGACTATCATACTTTGCCTTGGATTGGCTCTGTAAGCACTCAAGGATTTTAATGCTGAAATTCCAACGTAACAACCTGGTGTAAAAGATTGATAGGGTCAAGGGATTCCAAGTCTTAGCTTGTAAAACAGAATTTGCAATCAGCTGAAGCCTTCTTGATAAAGAGCTGCCATGGAAGAGGAACTTACTTTCATTTTGTGTAACGCACCTTTAAATGTTTTACTTTTATGTTCTCCAGGTAATGCGAGGTGAATCTGATCCGAGTGATGGCTGACGATAGTCCAATTACTCCACTGCTCGCGGCTCTGACTGTGAAAAGCACCAAACCCGATTTGAAAGGTTGTCAAAGTCAACAACAATTTGCATTTCCATGTTGTCTTTAATGTACTAAAACACCCCAAAGGTCTTTACAGAAGTGATTACCAATCTAACATTGGCCCTGAACCACATTAGGAGATAGTAGGATGGGTTTTTAAGAAGAAACTTAGAGGAGATTTAAAGGAGAGCTGAAAAGGCTTTTAATGAAGGGGTTTTGAGGTACAAGGTTATCGAATTATGGTTACCCATGGTGGAACGATTTAAGCTGAAGGCCAGAATCAGAGGAATGCAGAAAAATTGGAGGTTTGCAGAGAGAGGGACACACTGCAACTGGTTCCATTTTGTGACAGTACAGTATTTCCAACCCTGGAACTGTTGGTAATGTCAGGCTGAAAGAGTCTTTTTTGCCCTTTGCCATTTCTTATTGTAAGAACTCGGAGCAGGAGTAGGCCATTCAGCCCCTCCAGTCTGCTTCACCATTTAATACGATAGCAGTTGATCTCAACTCAGCCTTAATTCCATTTTCCTGCCTGCTCTCCATCATCCTTCGACCCATTAGTAACTAAAATTTCTACAGATTTCTTGTTTAAGTTTTTTCAGTGACTGACATTCCCCGTACTGTGGCGCAGTGAATTCCACAGATTTATGATTCCTTGAAAAAAGTAATTCTTCTTCAGCTCTGTTTCAATTATGTGATCCCTCAATCTAAATTATGACGTCTTGTTCAAGTTTGCCTGATGAGGAGAAACATCTTCTGCACTACAACTTTGAAATTCCCCTTTAGTATCTTATATACCTCTACTAGATCTCCTCCAAGGGAAGTTGCTATATTCATAGTGGAAGATCATAAGAAATTCAATAATTAGGAAAAATGCATGAAGACATGGAATGAGATAGCAGAGAGGTGGTCATTCAGCCCATTGTAACTCTTTGAAAGAGGAGCTCACCTTAGTCTTCCACCTGGTCTTCTATTTATTCCATAATCCTTTAAACTCGTCATCTTCAATTGCCTGTCCAATTCCTTTCCTTAATTACCAGCTGACTCAGTGTTGTCTCTGCTGGAGCTTCCCTGGTCTTACCAAGGGGTTTTCTCATCTCTTCTTATTACACGGTCTCACTCACCAGGTAGAATAGTTTTTCACCATCTACTGACAGTCCACACCTCTGATGAAGACACATTTTCTTATTAGATCACTGAACAGTTCCAGCACAGAAAGACATCATTTGATCATGACGGGAGGTCTCACATCCTTTCCCGTTCAAAATTTTCAATTCAGATATTTATTTGGAAGGTCTTGATTGAATTTACCTCCATCACACTCACAGGCAGTGAATTCCAGATCCCAGCTTCTCGCCACATAAAAGATTTCACTGGCAAGGGGGTGACATGGCAGGTCGTGGTCAGCACTGCAGCTTCACAGCACCAGGGACCCGGGTTTGATTCTAGCCTCGGGTGACTGTGTGTGTGGAGTTTGCATGTTCTCCCTGTGTCTACATTCATTTTTCCAGGTACTCTAGTTTCCTTCCACAGTCCAAAGAAGTGCAGGTTAAGTGGATTAGCCATTGGGAACGCGGGCTACAGGGTAATGGATTGGTCCTGGGTGGGATGCTCTTTGGAGGTTTGGAGTGGTCTTGACGAGCCACTGTAAGGATTCTATTATTACCCTTAAATTGGAATGCTTTGTCTCTGGATTATTCTAACAATGGAACAGCTTCTCCTCATCTACTTCCTCATGATTTCAGACACCCCTATCAAATTTGCTCTTTAATCATCTCTTTTCCAATGATCCCGAACAGCATCGAACAAGTGATGGAAAGTGAACTACCCCTTTTTGCTGGAAATTTGTATCAAAGTCTAGAAATGCTGGACTGTACTCAATGTCCCCTTGTCAGGACTGGCAGGTTGACCATGAAGCAGGTTATAGGCAAATGCAGATGTGGAAAATAAGTTGGGAGAGTAAGTGAGCGAGAATGATATGTCCACAGAGTTAGTTTGGGTTGAGGTCAGGAACAAGAAAGGAGCAGTCATTTTGTTGGGGATTTTTACAGAACCTCTAATAGTTGCAGAGAGGTGGAAGAGTGGATTGGGAGGCAGAGACTGGAAAGGTCTAGAAACCACAGGGTTGTAGTCATGGGTGACTTCAACTTTCCAAATATTGTTTGGAAACTTTTTAGTTGTAATAGTTTAGATGGAGCAGATTTTGTCCAGTGAGTTCAGGAAGGATTCCTGACACAGTATGTCGATAGACCAACACAAGGAGAGGCCAAGATAACAAAGTGTGAAGCTGGATGAACACAGAAGGCCAAGCAGCAGCTCAGCTTCACACTTTGCTGCTTGGCCTGCTGTGTTCATCCAGCTTCACACTTTGTTATCTTGGATTCTCCAGAATCTGCAGCCCCCATTATTTCTGACACAAGGGGAGGCTACTTTGGATTTGGTGTTTGGCAACAAACCGGGCCAAGTGTTAGACCTGGAAGGGGAGCATTTTGGCGGCAGTGATCATAACTCTGTTACTTTTACAATAGTCGTGGAAAAGGATGGATACATATAGCAGGGTAAGGTTTATAATTGGGGAAAGGGTAATTACAATTCAGTTAGGCAAGAACTGGGTAACATAAATTGGGAACAGATGCTGTTAGGGAAGAGCACTATAGAAATGTGGAGATGGTTTAAGGAATGCATACTGCATGTGCTCAATACGTTTCTCCCAGCAGGCAGAGAAGATGCGGTCAGGTGAGGGAGCCATGGTTCTCGAGAGAGTTCAAACGACTAGTTAAGAGGAAGAACGAGGCTTATGTAAGGTTTAGGAAAAGAGGAACGGGAAAGGCTCTAGAGGGATACAAGTTAGCTAGGAAGGAGCTGAAGAAAGGGCTTAGGAGAGCTCTCAGGAGGTATGAGAAAACCTTTGCAGATGGAATCAAGGAGAACTCCAAGGCTTTTTACACATATGTGCAGAACAAGAGAATGACCAGGGAAAGGGGAGGGCCGATCAAGGATTGTAAAGGGAATTTGTGCACAGAGCCTAAAGAGATAGGAGAGGTCCTTAATGAGTGCTTTTCTTCGATATTCACAACTCAGAGGGACCTAGTTGTAGGGGAGGACCGTGTGAAGCAGGCAGGTAGGCTAGAGGAGGTTGATGTTAGTAAAGAAAATGTGCTAGGAATTCTGAGGAATTTGAAGATAGATGAGTCCCCCGGGCCTAATGGGGTTTATTCAAGGATTCTATGGGAAGCGAGGGACAAGATCGCAGGGCCTTTGGCGACAATGTTTTTGGCCTCACTGTCCACGGGTATAGTGCCAGGGGATTGGAAAGAGGCAAACGTCATTCCTTTGTTCAAAAAAGGGAACAGGGATAACCCCGGACATTACAGACCAGGTAGTCTTATGTCAGTGGTGGACAAATTATTGGAAAGGGCTCTGAGAGACAGGATTTATGATCACTTGGAAAGGTACAGTTTGATTTGTGATAGTCAGCATGGATTTTATTTGTGATTTTTGAAAATGATTTAGATGAAGGATGAAGGGTGGATTAGCAAGTTCGCGGGTAACACGAAGGTGGTCGGAGTTGTGGATAGTGCGGAGGGCTGTTCAAGGTTACAAAGGTACATTGATAGGATGCAGAGCTGGGCTGAGAAGTGGTGGATGGAGTTTAACCCTGAAAAGTGTGAGGTGATTCATTTTGGAAGGACAAACTTGAAAGCAGAATACAGGGTTAACAAAAAGATTCTTGGCAGTGTGGAGGAGCAGAGGGATTTTGTTCACAGCTCCTTGAAAGCTGCCACCCAGGTGGATGGAGTTGTTAAGAAGGCGTATGGTGTGTAAGTTTTCATTAATAGAAGGATTGAGTTCAAGAGCCATGAAGTTATGCTCCAGCTATACAAAAGCCTGGTTCCATCACTTCTGGAGTGTCACATCCAGTTGTGGTCACCTCATTACAGGAAAGATGTGGCAGCGTTGGAAAAGATGCAGAGGAGATATACCAGGATGTTGCCTGGAATGGAGGGTCAGTCTTACGAGGAAAGGTGGAGAGATCTAGGGCTTTTCTCTTTGGAATGACGAAGGATGAGAGTTGACTTGATAGAGGCGTACAAAATGATCAGAGGTATAGATAGAGTAGAAAGGCAGAGACTTTTTCCTCAGGGAGAGGTAGCTTTTAGCAGGGGACCTAATTTTAAAGTGAAAGGAGGCAGGTATCGGGGAGATGTCAGAGGTAGGTTCTTTACTCAGTGAGTAGTCGGGGCATGGGACGCATTGCCGGAGAGGGTAGTGGAGTCGGCCTCATTAGGGGCATTTAAGAGGCTATTAGATAGGGATATAGATGATAGTATAAAGTAGGGGTGGAGGTTAGATAGACCTTAAGTTTCGGGTAAACGTTTGGCACAACATCGTGGGCTGAAGGGCCTGTACTGTGCTGTATAGTTTTATGTTCTATATTCTAAGGTGGTAGTAACAGGGAGGAAGGAGCCGAAAGATCCATGATAGGGGGGAGGACAAGAATGAGTAAGTAACAAAAGGGATGGCATTGGGAGGGAAAAGAGTGTGTGAAAGTTCAAGAAACATTGTAGATCTAGATAAGATCACAAATTCATAAAGCTGTAGGAGAAGAAGTAGGCCATTCAGCCCATTGAGGCTGCTCTGCAAAAAAGAAGTCAGACGTGAGAAAAAACAGATCCATTTTGTACTCATTCACAGAGTCAAGATCTTGACACCGTTGATGCGAAATGTCTGAGGGCAGGGAAGGAAGGGACAGACAATGAGGTAAAAGCATAAACATTAAAAACCCTCTCCCCTAAAGTACTCTGACATTTCTCTTTGGAGGGCCTTCATGCTTCAGGCTATTTTCTTTAATGCTGGACTGAGTTGAAGGTTTTTTTTGTCCTTGGTATCTGATGTGCTTTTGTGTTCTGGGCACATTTTGTAAAATGTAATTTTCATCTTGGTGTTTACACAAGTATCGTAGTGTACTTCTATATATAAAAAAATCACCTTGGCTCCTGGAATTAGGTACATTACCTGCAGTGAGTTCAGTGTGGTCTAAAGTACTATCAGAGCCAATAAAAAAAGAGAAAGCCTTGCATTTCGCACGACCATTAAACGCTGCATCTACTGCTGTAAGTCATTTATGGAAAGGCCCTGGTTAAATGCTAAAGCCTCATTGTCACCATTTACAGCCAATATAATTTAAATCCGTTCAAGCTTTCTCGTCTCTCTATCATAAATGTTTGAATGACTGCTTTTTTCTGCATTATACATCTCAATAATTGCAGGGTGTTTTGGTTAAAGTCACATTGCTCAATCTGAACTCTAAACTTTACCATCATAATGCTGTATCTTCCTTTGTATCTCAGTTAAAACTGAACGGAGGAGCAGATTAAGTTCTAATGGTTACATATGGCTCAGAGGTGATGATAATGTAGCTAGTAGTGCCACTAGACAAATAAGCTTCCCGGATAATAAAATGTGAGGCTGGATGAACACAGCAGGCCAAGCAGCATCTCAGGAGCACAAAAGCCGACGTTTCGGGCCTAGAGAGGCTCTCTGATGAGGGGTCTAGGCCCGAAACGTCAGCTTTTGTGCTCCTGAGATGCTGCTTGGCCTGCTGTGTTCATCCAGCCTCACATTTTATTATCTTGGAATTCTCCAGCATCTGCAGTTCCCATTATCTCAAATAAGCTTCCCGGTTTATTTTCCATGCACTTCGCCTCAAATCTCACTGTGGTAACTAGCAAATTTTTGATTCAATTAATTAAAACCTGGAATTGAAAGCAAATCAAAGTAATCTCTCATGGCTCTTTCAGGATTGTTCTGAAGAAGGATCACTGGACTTGAAACATTAACTCTGCTTTTTCTCTGTGGAGACTTTCAGATCTGTTGAGTTTCTTCAATAGTTTCTGTTGTTATGTGCTTCAGATCCCAAGCAGTTCTTTGTTTTGGTTTATTCTCCCAGAGCATCAGTCTGAGGTTCAACATTATCATAGATCTCCCCGTCACCGAGTGTTTTGCGAACAATTTTAAATTTGAGAGTCTGATTAATGATCCATTTGGCAGGTGGAACTGATTCTCTCTACTTGGTCTATCAAAGTCCCTCATCATTCTGAATCCCTCTACTGGGTCTCCAATGACCTATGTTTTCTTTACCACGTGAGCAAAGTCCATCATTGCTGGTGAGCTTCCTCTCAAGTTTCTCATGGGCAGCACAGTGGCTCGCTGGTTAGTACTGCTGCCTCATGGCACCTGGACAACTGTCTGTGTAGAGTTTGCACATTCTCCCTGTGTCTGTGTGGGTTTCCTTTGGATGCTTCAGTTTCCCCTCACAGTACAAAGGTGTGCAGAGTAGGTGGATTGGCCACACTAAAGTGTCTGTAGTGTTCAGGGATGTATAGATTAGTTGGGTTATAGGGGGATGGGTCTGGATGCGATGCTCTGAGGGTCAGTCTGGGCTTGTTGGGCCAAAGGGCCTGTTTCCACACTGTAGGGATTCTATGATTAACACTGTTTCCGAAAACCACAGAATTGTCCATAATTCTCTGATTCAGGCCTATTGCAGTGTTTTCCAAATGCTTGACTTTACAGCCTTACTTTTTATTCGATTCCGATGTATACAAAACAAAACTCCACGTTGATCTGGCAAAGAATAACTTGGCAATTGCCCAACTGACAACTGATCATCAATTACAACAACACTGTGCCTTTATTTAGTGCCTTTCCTATAATAGAGTTTGTCAACTCCTTTCGTCAAACCATTCTCGTACAGCCACATCTTTGAAGCCTGCCCTGCCAGGAGGAAATTGTCCAAGTTTGTCATGTCCACTAAGGGCAGGACAAATACAACCTCAACAGACCTCTCTCACTCATCAGCAAAGTCTTGGGAGGAATCAGCGATAGTGCTATTCAATGCTATTTAACCATATTTTAGACACTCGTCAGAAATGGGCATTGCTGGCTGGCCGGCATTTATTGTCCGTCCCTAGTTGTCCTTGAAAAGGTGGAGGCTGGTTGTTGCCTTCTTGAACTGCTACAAATACATTTAGCGTAGGTGCACTCACAATGCCCTTACGGAGGGAATTCCAGGATTTTGACCCAGCGACATTAGAGGAACAATCATGTTCGGTAATTCCGAGTCTGGTTGAGTGATGGCTTGAATGGGAGATTGCAGACAGTGGTGTTCCCATATATCTGCTGCCCTTGTCCATCTGGAGAGTAGGCATCACAGAGGTGGAAGGTGTTACCAAAGGAGCCCAGGCAAGTTTCTGCAGTTTATCTTGTAGGTCAATGGGCACAGGAGCAATAGGTGAAGGAAATTTTCTGCAAATTTAGGCAGGGACTGTAGAACTTTGGAGGTCGTAATGTAGGAAATAAGCATCAGAATGTTTTAGCTGCAAAGGAGCTATGATGGGACAAAAGTGTGGTGATGTTACTGAGGTAGAAACAGACCCACTAGGTGATGACATAAGTATTAGGTTGAAAGGACTTTTTCACATCAGATACGAGATCTTCACTGCAACCTCTGTGTTTACAATCTCAGACTGGGACCAGGGAGGTATGCAGTAGGTAATTCCGGAACATAGTCAGGTGGGGACCAATGTCACTATCTTAGTTAACAAAGTGTGAAGCTGGATGAACACAGCAGGCCAAGCAGCATCTCAGGAGCACAAAAGCTGACATTTCAGGCCTAGACCCTTCATCAGAAAAAAAGGTGTCCTTTTCTTCTGATGAAGGGTCTAGGCCTGAAACGTCAGCTTTTATGCTCCTCTGATGCTGCTTGCCTGCTGTGTTCATCCAGCTCCACACCTTGTTATCTCGGATTCTCCAGCATCTGCAGTTCCCATTATTTCTGATCACTATCTTAGTTTTCCTGTTATTTACTCAAGTATCCATAATTTGTAAGCAGGAACAATCTGGCTCATTCATCAATTCCAAGTCAAAGCATGATAGCCAGATCACTCACCACATCTTTCTCCACCAGCTCTGTACATGTTTAGACCTCTTGAAGAGGCAAAAGAAATAAAACAGGGCTGATATGGGGAAAAAATTCTGGAAAATTTCTCACTGACACCATTCAGGTGATCAAAGCCAATCCAGGAGATGATATGATTCTTCAGATGCTGTCTATAGAGATGGGTACCTTCTCCATGATGTGATCTATACTCAGTCAATAACAGGTCCCTTGAAGGAGCAAAGAATTGTGCCAGGTGGAGTAGAAAGAGAGGGAGGCACCAGGAGGTTGGTTAATGGAACAGCCAAGAAACTGTGATATAATGAGCCCAGAGGAAGACCAGCAGATGTGACCCAGGGCTGACTGTCAACTTCTTCAGAGTCATAGAAATGTACAGCACGGAAACAGAGCCTTTGATCCAATTAGTCCATACCGACCGGATATCCTAAATAAATCTAATCTCATCTGCCGGCATTTGGTCCATACCCCTCTGAAACCTTCTTATTCATATACCATCTCAAATGGTTTTTAAATGTTGTAATTGTGCCAGGCTCCACCACATCACCATCTGGCAACTCACTCCATGCACACAACACACTGCGCTTGAAAAAATTGCCCCTTAGGTCCTTTTTGGATCTTTCTTCTCTCACCTTAAACCTATGCCCTCGGGTTTTGGACTCCCCCCCCCCACACCGGGGAAAAGACCTTGTCTATTTACCCCATCCATGCTCCTTTGTTGGCCATACTTCAGTTGGGAGCTGATTGGCTGATTGTTGGAAATCAAAGTTTGGGAGAATGGATAGATACGTTGATTACTGTGCACAAGGACAGTTACACATAGGTAACTCTGTTTAACAATTCTAGTCCATTGGACATAGGTATTTTGATCAACAAGACAACTCTGCACTTAATCATCATGTCCTTTCCATTATCACATTCAGCTCTAAAATCTGATTTGTGCTAGGACTGCTGTTTCAAAACCACATTGTCAAACTCATTCAATCTGTTGTAAAAACCAGATGCCCTCATATTAGTGTGATACAGGTATCCTGCAGTTGAGATTAGAGTTGATACACATCAATGGGACCACAGAATGCTCAACTCTGCAGCTGGCTCTGATGAATAATAGTTGTTCTTGTATCCCAGAAATGGGAATCTTTGATCAACTGAAACAGTATTCTCCGCATTAATGACTGCTCTTCACCTCCTACCACTTCACAAGGAAGGCTATGGTAGATTGGTGATGATGATGACTGAACTGGCAAATGGGGACCATGAGTGCAATTCTAAGTAGGACAAGTTGTTAAGCTGAATTTGAGAAATGTGGCCTCTTGTGGCTTGGAATGAGAAAGATTGTTAAAGGAAGCTGTCAGATTGACATTAAAAAACCAAACTGACTAAGTAGGGTACCCTGTTACCTGTACCTGCATGGCCTGACTGAAAGGCCACTCAGTCTCAAGCCATGCAGTTGAAAATATTAACGTTCATTGAGCATAGGAAATAAAAACTGCTGCCTGGCCTTGCCCTCGTCTTGTAGAATTAGATTTCCGGGATTCAAACCTGCCATATAAACATATAGATTCACTTTTATTGTCACGGGGCAGAGATCAACAAACTACCTCTTTGACATCAACCAAACTCAGATATGTATAAACAATGATTTACAGCGCCTAAATGCTGCAAAACGAGATAACACATTGTCTTCTTAACATTCAATGACATTACCATTGCTGACTTTCCCACGGCCAACATCCACAGAGTTATCATTAACCAGAAACTGAATGGAACTAGTCAATGGTTACAAGACCAGGTCAGAGACGTTGGAAATGCTGCAAAGGTAAACTCACCTCTTTAAGGTTCTTGCAAAGATTTGCAGATCAGGTTGTGGGAGAAATTGTTGACTTGCTGGCCAAGCTACAACCAGCCAGTTCGGCGAGCAAGTCCACAGCCTCTTAAAATCGCCTCCAACCCCCACAAAGCCTATTTACCACTTACAAGGCACAAGTCAGAAGTGTGATGAAATATTTGCCACTTGCCTACTTAAGTGCAGCTCCAACAATACACAAAAAGCTCAAACACCATCTCGGACAAAATAGTCCATTTTACTGGCGCCACATTCCATTACCAACACACAGTGGCAGTAGTCAATCTACAAGGTGCATTGCGACAACTCGCTCCTTCAACAGCATCTTTGTAACTGGCAACCTCTACCATCTAGAAGGACAAGGACAGCAGATACACCTGCAAGTTCCCCTCTAAGTTGTCCACCAACCTGCCTTGGAAATATATCTGCACTCCTTCAGAAACAAAAATGGGGATTGCTGCAAAAGCTCAGCAGGTCTGGCAGCATCTGTGGAGGGAAATCAGAGTTAATGCTCTGGGTTGAGTAACCCTTCCTCAGAGCTGTTCCTTCAGTGTTGCTAGGTCAAAATCCTGGAACTCACTCCTTAATAGCAATTCAAGAAGGCTGTCACCATCACCGTCTCAAGGGCCAACCAGGGACAGCGTTGCTTGTGGCACACAGAAGATCCCGAAAAAGATTTTTTTTTTGAGAAGCCACTTCATAGCATCCAAAGTTGCCTGTTCCTGAATTTCAAAGGTTTAAATCCATTGTGGTTTTCCAGCATTTTTGTGATGAAACATCAATATAGGCTGGAAAATGAAGTTTTAATGCTTTGCCCAAGTATATTTTATAGATACTTTCTAACCAACCTGCCAGAGATGTTTTGCACACCTCTGCAGCGGATGGGGCTTAAACCTGGGCCTCCTGGTCCAGAAATAGGGACCACTACTATTACGTCACAGAAACTGCTCAAAAGTAGTTTTGTTCTCGGAAGGTCCTCTAAGCGCTGCTCATCTGAAAGCACGGAGGTCATTACATAATCAAACAAATGCTGGATAAATAAGTAAAGCAGTATTCATAAAGAACGCAATCTATAGTAATAATCTTACAACTCCAACAATAGATTTAAAAGATCCGATCACCTGATGTCCATGAATATAAATAGAAGCACTTCCAACTGTGCATTGTGCGTGGTACACTTGAAGCTGAACCAATAGAAGTTTACATTGTGTGGAGCCATTTAATTTCTGACTCCATCTCTTAGAACATAGAACATAGAACTGTACAGCACAGTACAGGCCCTTCAGCCCACAATGTTGTGCTGAACTTTTACCCTAAACCTAACGCCTATCTATCCTCCACCCCTGCCTTATACCAACATCCATGTGCCTATCTAATAGCTGGTTAAATGCCCCTAATGAGGCCGACTCCACTACCCTCTCCAGCAATGCATCACGCGCCCCTACCACTCTCTGAGTAAAGAACCTACCTCTGACGTCTCCCCTATATCTACCTCCATTCACTTTAAAACTATGCCCCCCCATAATAGCTACCTCCACCTGAGGAAAAAGTCTCTGGTTGCCCACTCTATCTATACCTCTGATCATTCTGGGCACCTCTATCAACTCACCTCTCATCCTTTGTCATTCTAAAGAGAAAAGTCCTAGCTCTCTCAACCTTTCCTCGTAAAACCTTCCCTCCATTCCAGGCAACATCCTGGTGAATCTCCTCTGCACCTTTTCCAATGCCTCTACATCTTTCCAGTAATGAGATGACCACAACTGGACACAATACTCCAGATGTGGCCAAACCAGGCTTTTGTACAGCTGGAGCATAACTTGGTGGCTCTTGAACTCAATCCCTCTATTAATGAAAGGTAATGCACCATTCGCCTTCTTAGCAACTCTATCCACCTGGGTGGCAGCTTTCAGGGAACAGTAAACATGAACCCCAAGATCCCTCTCCTCCTCCACAATGCCAAGAATCTTTCCATTGACTCTGTATTCTGTTTTCAAGTTTGTCCTTCCAAAATGAATCGCCTCACACTTTTCAGGGTTAAACTCCATCTGCCACTTCTCAGCCCAGCACTGCATCCTATCAATGTCCCTTTGTAACCTAGAACAGCCCTCTGCACTGTCCACAATACAACCCACCTTCATATCGTTTGCAAATTTACTAATCCATCCTTCTACTCCTTCATCCAAATCATTTACAAAAATCACAAATAGAAGAGGACCCAGGACAGATTCTTGTGGTACACCACTCATAACTGAGCATCATGTTGAATATTTTCCATCTACTATCACCCTTTGTCTTTTAACAGTCAGCCAATTCTAGATCCAATCTGCCACATTTCCCCCTATCCCATGCCTCCATACCTTCTGCATGAGCCGACCATGGGGAACCTTATCAAAAGCCTTATTTAGATTCATGTATACCACATCTACCGCTCTACCTTCATCCACATGTTTGGTCACCTCTTCAAAGAATTCAATAAGGTTTGTGAGGCATGATCTACCCCTCACAAATCCATGCTGACTATCACAAATCACACTGTGCCTTTCCAAGTGATCATAAATCCTGTCTCTCAGAGCCCTTTCCAATAATTTGCCCACCACTAATATAAGACTAACTGGCCTGTAATTTCCAGGGTTATCCCTATTCCCTTTTTGAACAATGGCATTTGCCTGTCTCCAAACTTCTGGCACAATACCCATGGACAGTGAGGACAAAAAGGCCATCGCCAAAGGCCCTGCGATCTCTTCCCTCACTTCCCATAGAATCCTTGGATAAATCCTATCAGGCCCAGGTGGCTTACCTATCTTCAACTTCCTCACAATTCCTAGCACATTCCTTACTAGCACTAACGGCCTCTAGCCTACCAGCCTGTTTCACACTGTCATACTTATAGCATTCTAGTTGTTTGAAACAAAGTACTTATGACGTGTAATATAATTTTTGTAAACAGCTTTGGTAACAAAGCATTGAGCAGGTGGCCAGTTGCCTGACTTTAAAATATGGCTCGTTGATCCTTCCATGATTTATTTCAAATAGTCTACTATTTCAGTCGTAACTATACTGTGATGGACTAATAACTGACTTGCTGCAAACCATTCAGTCATTCTCATCATCACACTTTATATCAACCAGCTCAGATATGTTATAGCACTCCCCGAGAGCATGGAGGACTTATATCATAGCTGCCGAACTCAGAGACAAGGATGCAATACTGCACTACAAGAGCTCATCACATTTGCTGCGAAGGTGATGGCCTCGTGGCACTATTGTTAAGCAATTAAGCTGGAGATCCATTTATTTCTGGAGACCTTCGGTTCAAATCCCATCATGGCAGAAGTTTAATTATTTTATAACATCTGGAATGAAAAGTGTAATGATGCTCATGAAACCATTGTCAATTGTTGGAAAAACCCACATGGTTCACTAATGTCCTTTAGGGAAGGAAACTGCCATCCTTACCTGGTCTGGAGTACATGTAGCTTCAGACCCACAGCAATGTGATTCATTCTCAACTGCCTGATGAGAAATTAACACTGGCCTGGCCAGTGGGGATGTCCGCATCTGTAAGTGAATAAAATCAAATAATTAGAGATGGGCAATAACTGCTTGCATTCCACACTTCGTCTGAATGAATGAGAGAGAAATAGATTCATTGGGAACTACTTGTAATGTCTCTTTCCTTTCATTGAGAGCACAGATACATTTTGCTTAATCTACTTTCTTTGCAATATTTTAAATTGAAGAGTTTGGGATCTTTTTGGATTCTCAGTGCTATGGGCTATGCTGTGATTGATGGTAGAATCAGATGAGAAGTCTGATGAGGCTCGTTTCATTGTCAGGAACATCTCGCTCAATATTTTATGCTTTTCACAAATGGCATGGTGAGTTTTCCACTGGGCAGTGGTGGGGTGTAAATTATTGGAGGAATCACTGCTTGTTAAACACCTTGCTCTTGGCCCGACTCACCTAATTAATATCTAGCATTTTATCTTCCCAAACTCATCAAACCAGCTAAACATAAGGAAAACAACACGGGAAACCAGAGCGTGTTCCTGGCGAATGCAGCTCATCATTTTCTCTGAACAACCTCCATGTTGGACACCAGGTGCCAACATTTCAGGGCACACTTCATGGGTGCCAGCTGCATGTAGCCCAGGTCCATGGGCATTAAGCATCTGACATGTGCCAGCCTCTAAGATACCTCCTGGGTCCATGTCTGATCTACTTCCAGTGCACTTTCCCAATGGGCTTACACTGGCAACTCTCATTGCAATGTTGCAGCAAGGACACTGAGCACTAAGGTACAGGCACCGAGCTCATGTGCTGGACCAGGCTGCATCTTCAGGTGTTTACTTTCTTTGTGCAGCCTTCCTCATTGCTTGTATTATCCCTGCCCTGCCTTGCCTTTCAGCACTTTTCCCCCTCAGCCAGAAATAGCAGGCTCAAAGTACTTCTGCTTTGCCCTGCTGTTTAGCAAAGATACATGCCAGGAAGCTTGTCACGGTTGTCAGCCCTCACCATGTCAAGGGGGAGTAGCCTTCTGTCAGGGGGCTCCCACACATTAAGTCAAGGACAGTATCTGTTACCACTCCAGGAGCTTGAACACTGTCAGTGAGCTACTCAGAGCAGCCAGGGTTAAGGTTGTATCCACATAAAGAGATGAGGAGCTGAATTTTGGGCATCCCACCACCTGTCTTGACTCTCTCTGCCCTACTAGATTGAGAGATAAGCAGCTAGTGATGGAGACAAAAGTGGCTGTTACTGTTGGTGTAGGTGGGGAAGTGCCCAGAGCCAGTGAGTAGGACATGCAGGGTGAGTGGTGCTGGGGTCTGGGTCAGAGAGTGTCGAAAATGTGGCATGGACCAATGAGAATGGTAGAGCAATGGGCCTTTGCGGGAAGTGGGTACAGGAGCAGAGACTGAGTGACTGCGAGGGGTCAAAGAGAATATGGTTGTCCTTATTCTGAAGCAGTGTCAACCTTCTTCTGACATTGCTGTGCATTGCACCGGGTGGCTGAGGTTGTTTTAACTCCAGTATCGACCTTAAATCAGTTTGGCTTAGGTTGGTGTCATGACATCCACTGCTGGTCCTGTAGGAGGAAGAGGAAATCACACTTGTGCACCATCCCCTCCAGCAGGACCAGCATATCCCTGCCCACAAAGCCCAGTGACAGTTTTCCTGTTATCTACCACATCCAGGAACATGCAGGGTACATAGAACATAGAGTAGTACAGCACAGTACAGGCCCTTCGGCCAACAATGTTGTGCTGATCTATTACCCTACTAAGATCAATCTACCCTGCACACCCAACAGTTTACTATGCTCCATGTGCCTATCCAAGAGTTGCTTAAAAGTCTGTAAAGTATCTGAGTCCACTACCACTGCTGCAGTGCATTCCACACACCCATCACTCTCTGTGTGAAGAGGGTAGTTCTGGGATTATGGTAACAGATAATGGGAACTGCAGATGCTGGACAATCCAAGATAACAAAGTGTGGGGCTGGATGAACACAGCAGGCCAAGCAGCATCTTAGGAGAGCAAAACCTAACGTTTCGGGCCTAGACCCTTCAATGGAAAAGGGGGATGGGGAAAGGATTCTGAAATAAATAGGGAGAGAGGGGGAGGCAGGTTGAAGATGGATAGAGGAGAAGATAGGGGAGAGGAGAGTATGGGTGGGGAGGTGGGGAGGGGGTAGGTCAGCCCGGAGAGGACAGACAGGTCAAGGAGGCGGGATGAGGTTAGTAGGTAGGAAATGGAGGTGTGGCTTGAAGTGGGAGGAGGGGATAGGTGAGAGGAAGAACAGGTTAGGCAGGCGGGGACGAGCCGGGCTGGTTTTGGGATGCAGTGTGGGGAGGGGAGATTTTGAAGCTGATGAAATCCACATTGATACCATTGGGCTGCAGGGTTCCCAAGCGGAATATGAGTTGCTGTTCTTGCAACCATGGGTGGCATCATTATGGCACTGGAGGAGGCCCATGATGAACATGTCGTCTAAGGAATGGGAGAGGGAATTGAAATGGTTCGTGACTGGGAGGTGCAGTTGTTTACTGCGAACCAAACATAGGTGTTCTGCAAAGTGGTCCCCAAGCCTCCGCTTGGTTTTCCCAATGTAGAGGAAGCCACACTGCGTACAGCGGATGCAGTATACCACATTGGCAGATGCGCAGGTGAACTTTTGCTTAATGTGGAAAGCCATCTTGGGGCCTGGGATGGGGGTGAGGGAGGAGGTGTAGGGGCAGGTGTGGCACTTCCTGCGGTTGAAGGGGAAAGTGCCGGGTTTGGTGGGGTTGGAGGGGAGTGTGGAGAGGACAAGGGAGTCACGGAGAGAGTGGTCTCTCTGGAAGGCAGACAAGGGTGGGGTGGGAAAAATGTCTATAGTTGTGGGGTCGGATTGTAGATGGTGGAAGTGTCGGAGGATGAAGCGTTGTATCCGGAGGTTGGTGGGGTGGTATGTGAGGACTAGGGGTTTCGCTCTTTGGGCGGTTATTGCGGGGGCCGGGTGTGAGAGATGAGTTGCAGGAAATGCAGGAGACACAGTCGATGGCATTCTCGACCACTGTGGGGGGGGATGTTGTGGTCCTTGAAGAATGAGGACATCTGGGATGTATGGGAGTGGAATGCATCATCCTGGGAGGATATGCCCCGGAGGCGAAGGAATTGGGAATAGGGGATGGAATTTTTTCAGGAGGGTGGGTGGGAGGAGGTATACTCCAATTAGCTGTGGGAGTCGGTGGGCTTGAAATGGGCATCGGTTTGTAGGTGGTTGTCTGAGATGGAGACAGAAAGGTCCAGGAAGGTGAGGATGTGTTGGAGATGGTCCAGGTGAACTTAAGGTTGGGGTGGAAGGTGTTGTTGAAGTGGATGAACTGTTCGAGCTCCTCTTGGGAGCATGAGGCGGCGCCGATACAGTCATCAGTGTAATGGAGGAAGAGGTGGGGTTTAGGGCCAGTGTAGGTACGGAAGAGGGATTGTTCCACATAACCTACAAAGAGGCAGGCATAGCTTGGGCCCATGTGGGTACCCAGGGCCACCCCCTTTGTCTGTAGGAAGTGGGAGGAATCGAAAGAGAAGATGTTGAGCGTGAGGACGAGTTCGGCTAGGCGAATGAGGGTGTCAGTGGAAGGGGACTGGTCGGGCCTGCAGGGCAGGATAGTTGTCCATCTGCACAACAGGTCTTTGAAGATGACTCTGATGCAAGGCTGCTGGTGAATTCTGGGACATCTGCTGAATGGCATGTTGTTCAGTGTTGAATGGAGGATAAGATGGGAGCAGAGTTGCACTTGACGGACTCAGTATGTGTGGGGTAGGCTGTTAATGAGGCAAATTTTGTAAAGTATGATGAAAAAATTTCACCTGGCCTCACGGTGGGAATTGTTCAATAAAAAAAACTCAGTATGATTTGGACCTGACCAAAGAAAAAATAAAATTACGGCCGTATATATTCAGCCTTACAATCTCCATTGACTTTCTTTAAAGGGGAGGCAACAGCCTAGTGATATTATCACTGGACTGTTAATCCAGATGTCTCTGATGAAGGGTCTAGGCCCGAAACATCAGCTTTTGTGCTTCTGAGATGCTGCTTGGCCTGTTGTGTTCATCCAGCTCCACACTTTGTTATCTCTGTTAATCCAGACAGCCAGGTCATATCCTGCAGTCTTCGGTTCAAATCCCACCATGGCAGATAGTGGAATTTGAATTCAATAAAAATCTGTAATTAAGGATCTGATGATGCCTGATGATAGCACTTGGAGTGAATGGGATCAATGGTTATGGGGAGAAAGCAGGACAGGTTATTGAGTTGGACAATCAGCCATGATCGTATAGAATAGCAGTGCAGGCTCAAAGGACAGAGTGGCCTCCTCCTGCTCCTATGTTCTGTGTTTCTATGTTTCTGTGACCATGAACCCATTGTTTATTGTCAGGAAAAACCCATTGGTTCACTAATGCCCTCTATTTAAGAAACTGTCATCCTTACCTGGTCTGGTGACTTGTGACTCCAGCCCCACAGCAATGTGGTTGACTCCTAACTGCCCTCTGGGTGATTAAGGATGGGAAATAAATGCTGGTCTAGCCGGTGATGCCATCATCCCATGAATGAATAAGAAAAAGTGTTAACTACAGCGACGCCAGGCTCTGAGGCTCAAAAGGACGCAAGTCTTACTGTAGGGACTGAGCCTAAAGTTCATGTTTGACACTGCAGGACTGAGCTATGCTGTGGGAGGTGCTGACTTTCTGGTGGGAAGGTAAACCAAGGCACGTCTGCCCTCTGATGTGGAAGTTAGAAAACAAAGGACAGCATTTGAATTATCTCTGCCAACGTGGCCAATATTTGCTCCTCGAAAGAGATTATTGTTAATCAGGTCAGTATCTTACTGTTGCTTGTGTAAATTACATTACAGCAGGAGATACACTCCAAAAGCACTTCTGCCTTCTGAACTGCTTTAGGACAACTGGTGATCAAGAAAGGTATTGCACAAAAGCAAGTTTATTTTCTCTCTTGAACTCAGACTGAATTTCCAGTGATACATCCGTATATCTTGTTGAGTGACTCCATTGCATTCTTTTAGTTGATTGCCCTTCTGTGAAACACATTGACTTCTCTTAATACACTAAAGGTGCCACCTGCTAATGAGAAATTAGTTGTGTGCAGGCTATGGTCCATAACTGGAGATTTGAGCCAGCCCAGGGCACAAAGCTCAAGGGGGCCCAGCGCAGAGGAGAGTCAGAGCCCTACTTACTTTTCTGGAGCAAGCACACGACCTGGAATTGGCAACTGCTACATCAGCAAAGGACACATTAGCAAGGTAGGTCCAGCAGCTAAAGATAGCGCCTGAGGATCGGCAGCATTGTTGCTGGTGGCAGCAAAGCGGTGGCAAAAGAGCATTACAGCAATATCGACAACGTGGGCCCAGTGGTGATAGACTCTGATGTTGGTTGCCCAGGCGCAGACAGCGGTGAGGTGGTGGTGGAGGAGTATCAGGGCCAGCAGCAAAGATGGTACCTGACGATTGACGACTTCAATGTGGTTGGGTCTGGTGCAGACAGTGACGAAGCTGTGGTGAAGGGACAGCAGCACAGGTATCATTGGCGGTGATGTGCTGGCTCAGGACTGATGGCCTCTCTTCAAGCCGTATCTTTCTCTTTTTCTCTTTATTCTTAAATTATTCAGAATGGTGCAGTTTTATGTCAAGGAATGAAAACTTTTTGCTGTATTTTTTTGTATTTTGACTGTAAAATACACATGACAATAAAATAAAAATCAAATTTACATGCAAAAGGAACAGACTGAGACAATGGCTTGGAGGAAGGGGAGTGCATGTTTGTATTGTACATTTCTGTGTATAAATGTTTGTAGGGGTGTGCATAGCTTGGCTCCTATTCTGTCCTCCAGTACCTGGCATTCCAAAGAGTAGCACAATATAATTACAAGTCTTTGCTGTTGCCAAAGATTATATCTATGCAACTTAAAAAATATTAACAAACAAGTAAATACTAACAACATGAACCTGCTTATTCCATTGCACTAAATAAATGCTAACTTCTGCTTCAAATTCCAAACATGCACTGCATCAGTTTCAACATGACTGTTTGTAGAAATGGATTGCTGTTTTTGCATGAATCAAACACATTGTTTGCTTGCTGATCAATTTGAACATCACCATTGTGGATTCTACAGTTTTGTACAATTTCCATTCAATGCTTGGGCTTGATTGAGAAATATGTTAAAGTAGATGTCCATCTCTAAAACCACATCTTGCCTTCTACAAGAGAACACACTGCAATTAAAGAGTGATATGCTTTAATTATAAATAAGACTGATGCATTTAATCATCACAGAATAACGGTGCTGTTGAGTGATGTTATGAATTAAAAGTGAAATGCAATATTATGAAAAATTACAGAAGGAACTTTTACAATCTTTATACCGTAGGGTTTCCCTGTTCAGTTTTTTGGAGCTGGAGATTTTGACATTTTATTTCAGTGAGGCATCTGTTACTTTGCTTAAGGCTCAGTATTCAAACTGACAACTAAACGCCAGATGATACTTCGAAGTAGATGCTTTTTGTGGGAACTTGTGTGAAAATTGGTTGATACACTTCTTACATACTAATGTTGACTACCCCTCAATAGATCTCTGTTGGCTGTAAAGTTATTGAGACCACCTGAAGTCACAAAAGGTGCTATTGAAATGCATTCTTTGCTATCTGTGTACGCTGCAGTACCGTTGTGATAAGGGCAGAGATAGCATTGAGGCCATTTAGATGTTAGCTATGTTTTAGTGCTTAACCTTTTGCTTTGAGTCAGAAGGTTGGGATTTCAAGACTCAGTCTTGAGCACTATAATCTAGGCTAACCCTCCAGTGCAGGACTGAAAGAGTGTCCCACTGTCAGAGGTGCCATCTCTTTGGTGAGATGTTAAATCAAGGACCTACCTGCTCCCTCAGGTGGATGTAAACTATCTCCCAGCACTCTCGTCTTTTTTTGAATCTTTCATGAGATGAGAATATTGGAGGAAAGGCCAACATTCATGGGTCATGAATGATCGCCCAAGATCTGATTGGTTTACTCGTCATTTCCAGAGGGCAGTTAAGAGCCAATCACATTGCTGTGGGTCTGAAGTCACGTATAGGATAGACCAGGTAAGATGGTGGCTTTCCGCCCCTGAACGAGATCAGTTTTTAAGACAAAAATTGATAGCTTCATAATCACATTATTAAAGATAGCTATTAATTCCAGATTCATTAAGCAAATTTAAATTTCACCAGCTGCATGGTGATAAGAGGACCCATTCCACCAGAGCAATAGTTCTGACATATTATCATTGCGACCATATCATCGCCTCCCGCTCAGCAACTCACTCCGCTAGTTCCAGGGCGCACATAAGTTAGTTCAATCCATCTCCTCTACTGGTTGTCCAACCATTGTTCTCTTACTATCAAGCACAACGAAAAGCGTACTGTAGACAAAACAAAGCAGTGAGAAACGAGCAGTATTGCCAGTCAATTTGTAGGGCTCACCTTGGTCTCTTGATTTCTCACAAATTACTGATGAAATAAATTATTATCGCTCAGAATCCTTGCGACTGAAGTCAAAGTACTAAACCTGCGCCACACTTGGCATTTAACTCAAGTGTTTTGGCAAAGATGGAAAATAAGTGGAAGTCTTATCCAATGGGTTTGGAATGGTTTAAACCTTATAGGCTGTGAGGGAGGGTCACCGGAAAATGTTTTCTCCTCCTTCGACGCTGCCAGACCTGCTGAGCTTTTCCAGCAACTTTGTTTTTAAACCTTACAGCCTCTGCTGAGTTAACCTATCTTGGTGAGGCAAGGAGTGCTAACTCAGAGAGATGATAATCCTCCTCTTATTTAACAATGATCATTGCTCTAAGTGTTTTTGTCTGTGTGTGTGTGTGTGTGTGTGTGTGTGTGTGTGTGTGTGTGTGTGTGTGTGTGTGTGTGTGAGTATGCAGGAAACAGGGGAGGGAAGCGTGGAGGTAGCTACGATGCCAATCTCCTTCCCTCCCTGGAGATCTGCATAAATGCCACATATGAATAAATATGAGCTATGAAACCGAGGACGAGAATGGGTGCACCAGTGCATGATGCTACCTCTACTTGGAATCAGAAGATTGTGGATCCGTGCCTCCCACTGGACACTTGACCTCAAGCTGTAGGTTGATCTTCCAGTATTTTAGTGAGGGTGTGCTGCATTGTTGTCCGCACCATCCTTTAGATGAGGTATTGAACCAAGACTCCTGTTGCCCTTTGACAGCACAAAACTAAAATTAGAACGTTGTTGGAAATCTGAAATAAAAACTGAAAGCACTGACAAGAAGATCCTTCATCATCATAGAGTCATTACAACACAAGAGGCTACCCATCCATTGAGTCTTTGTTGGTTCTCTGTACACATTTGATCCTGTCACTCATTTCCTCACCAGTCGTCCTACAAGTTTAAATCCCTTACGTGCCCAGTTTCTGTTGAAATTATTGATTGTATTTGCTTCTATATTTCCTGGCAGGCAACAACTTTCATGTCACCACTTACTGCAGAAAACAAATTCACGCACAACAACAAGGTGTGGAGCTGGAAAAACACAGCAGGCCAAGCAGCATCTGGGGAGCACAACTGCTTGGCCTGCTCCACACCTTGTTATCTTGGATTCTCCAGCATTCGCAGTTCCCATTATCTCAAGCACAACAACACCTCTTTTTCCTTCGTAGGCTCAGGAAATTCAGCATGCCCATAAGGACCCACACCAACTTCTACAGAAGCACCACAGAAAGCCTTCTATCCAGATGCATCATGGCTTGGTACGGCAACTGCTCTGCCCAGGACTGTAAGAAACCACAGAGAGTTGTGAACACGGCCCAAACCATCACTCAAACTGACCTTCCACCTATTGATTCCACCTATACTTCTCACTGCTTTGGGAAGGCAGCCAACATCATCAAAGACCCCTGCCACATCAGTTATAATCTCTTCCAAGCTCATCTGTCAGACAGAAGATACAAAATCTTAAACACACATATTGACAGATTCAGGAACAACTTCTTCCCTGCAGTTATTAGGCTTCAGAATGGACCACTCCAATTTTAAAGTTAATGTTGATCTTGATCTTTGATCACCTTCTCTACAGCTGTAACATTGTATTTTTCACTCTGTTCTGCTACACTTTGTACGCACTTTGTCTGGTATAATCTGTCTGTACTGCACACAAAACAAAGGTTTTCACTGTAACATAACAAAATGTGCAGCTGGATGAACACAGCAGGCCAAGCAGCATCTCAGGAGCATAAAAGCTGACGTTTCGGGCCTCGACCCTTCATCAGAAAATGGGGATGGGGAGAGGGTTCTGAAATAAATAGGGAGAGAGGGGGAGGTGGACCGAAGATGAAGAGAAGAGCGTAGAGGTAGGGAGGGGATAGGTCAGTCTGGGGAGGACGGACAGGTCAAGGGGGCGGGATGAGGTTAGTAGGTGGGACATTGAGGTGCGGCTTGAGGTGGGAGGAGGGGATAGGTGAGAGGAAGAAAAGGTTAGGGAGGCGGAGACGAGCTGGGCTGGTTTTGGGCTCCAGTGGGAGGAGGGGACGAACTGGGCTGGTTTTGGGATGCAGTGGGGGAAGGGGAGATTTTGTAGCTGGTGAAGTCCACATTGATACCATTGGGCTGCAGGGTTCCCAGGCGGAATATGAGTTTCTGTTCCTGCAACCTTCGGGTGGCATCATTGTGGCACTGCAGGAGGCCCATGATGGACATGTCATCTAAAGAATGGGAGGGGGAGTTGAAATGGTTCACGACTGGGAGGTGCAGTTGTTTATTGCGAACCGAGCGAAAGTGTTCTGCAAAGCGGTCCCCAAGCCTCCGCTTGGTTTTCCAAATGTAGAGGAAGCCACACCGGGTACAATGGATACAGTATACCACATTGGCAGATGTGCAGGTGAACCTCTGCTTAATATGGAAAGTCATCTTGGGGCCTGGGATAGGGGTGAGGGAGGAGGTGTGGGGGCAAGTGTAGCATTTCCTGCGGTTGCAGGGGAAGGTGCCGGGTGTGGATGGGGTTGGAAGGTGGGGTTGGATGGCAGTGTGGAGCGAACAAGGGAGTCATGGAGAGAGTGGTCTCTCCGGAAAGCAGACAAAGGTGGGAATGGAAAAATGTCTTGGGTGGTGGGGTCGGATTGTAGATGGCGGAAGTGTCGGAGGATGATGCGTTGTATCCGGAGGTTGGTGGGGTGGTATGTGAGGACTAGGGGTTTCGCTCTTTGTGCGGTTATTGCGGGGGCCGGGTGTGAGAGATGAGTTGCAGGAAATACGGGAGACACAGTCGAGGGCATTCTCGACCACTGTGGGGGGATGTTGCGGTCCTTCAAGAATGAGGACATCTGGGATGTATGGGAATGGAATGCCTCATCCTGGGAGCAGATGCGGCGGAAGTGGAGGAATTGGGAATAGGGGATGGAATTTTTTCAGGAGGGTCGGTGGGAGGAGGTGTATTCTTGGTAGGTGTGGGAGTCGGTGGGCTTGAAATGGACATCAGTTACAAGCTGGTTACCTGAAATGGAGACTGAGAGGTCCAGGAAGGTGAGGGATGTGCTGGAGATGGTCCAGGTGAACTGAAGGTTGGGGTGGAAGGTGTTAGTGAAGTGGATAAACTGTTCGAGCTCCTCTGGGGAGCAAGAGGCGGCGCCGATACAATCATCAATGTAACGGAGGAAGAGGTGGGGTTTGGGACCTGTGTAGGTGCAGAAGAGGGACTGTTCCACATATCCTACAAAGAGGCAGGCATCGCAGGGGCCCATGCGGGTGCCCATGGCCACCCCCTTTGTCTGTAGGAAGTGGGAGGAATCGAAAGAGAAGTTGTTGAGGGTGAGGACGAGTTCGGCTAGGTGGATGAGGGTGTCGGTGGAGGGGGGACTGGTCGGGCCTGCGGGACAGGAAGAAGTGGAGGGCCTTGAGGCCATCTGCATGCGGAATACAGGTGTATAGGGACTGGACATCCATGGTGAAAATGAGGTGTTGGGGTCCAGGGAATTGGAAGTTCTGGAGGAGGTGGAGGGCGTGGGTGGTGTCACGGACGTAGGTAGGGAGTTCGTGGACCAAATGGGAGAAAATGGAGTCCATATGGGTGGAGATGAGTTTGGTGGGGCAGGAACAGGCTGAGACGATGGGTCAACCAGGGCAGGCAGGTTTGTGGATTTTGCGAAGGAAATAGAAACGGGTCGTACGGGGTTGGGGAATAATAAGGTTGGAGGCTGTGGGTGGGATGTCCCCTGAGGTGATGAGGTCATGAATCGTGTTGGAGATGATGGTTTGGTGCTTGGGGGTGGGGTCATGATCAAGGGGGCGGTAGGAGGAGGTGTCGGAGAGTTGGCATTTGGCTTCGGCGATGTAGAGGTCAGTGCGCCATACTGCTACTGCACCACCCTTGTCTGCGCATTTGATGGTGAGGTTGGGGTTGGAGCGGAGGGAGCGGAGGGCTACCCGTTCTGCAGGGGAGAGGTTGGAGTGGGTGAGAGGGGTGGAGAGGTTGAGGTGGTTAATGTCTCGACGGCAGTTGGAGATGAAGAGGTCGAGGGAGGGTAGTAGGCCTGGGGGTGGTGTCCAGGAGGAGGACTTGTGTTGGAAGCGGGAGAAGGGGTCAGTGGAGGGAGGGTTAGGTTCCCGGTTGAAGAAGTAAGCATGGAAGCAAAGGTGGCGGAAAAACTGCTCTATGTCCAAACGTGACTGGGTTAATGGCTTGATGGCAGTTGGAGATGAAGATGTCAAGGGAGTTAATGTCTCGACGGCAGTTGAAGATGAAGAGATTGAGGGAGTTAATGTCTCGACGGCAGTTGGAGATGAAGAGTTCGAGGGAGTTAATGTCTCAACGGCAGTTGGAGATGAACACCCGCGTGGGCCCCAGCTATGCCTGCCTCTTTGTAGGTTATGTGGAACAGTCCCTCTTCCGCACCTACACAGGCCCCAAACCCCACCTCTTCCTCCGGTACATTGATGACTGTATCGGCGCCGCCTCTTGCTCCCCAGAGGAGCTCGAACAGTTCATCCACTTCACCAACACCTTCCTCCCCAACCTTCAGTTCACCTGGGCCATCTCCAGCACATCCCTCACCTTCCTGGACCTCTCAGTCTCCATCTCAGGTAACCAGCTTGTAACTGATGTCCATTTCAAGCCCACTGACTCCCACACCTACCAAGAATACACCTCCTCCCACTCACCCTCCTGCAAAAATTCCATCCTCTATTCCCAATTCCTCCACCTCCGCCGCATCTGCTCCCACGATGAGGCATTCCACTCCCGCACATCTCAGATGTTCAAGTTCTTCAAGGACTGCAACTTTCCCCCACAGTGGTTGAGAACGCCCTTGACCGCATCTCCCGCATTTCCCGCAACACATCCCTCACACCCCGCCCCTGCCACCACCGCCCAAAGAGGATCCCCCTTGTTCTCACACACCACACCACCAACCTCCGGATACAACGCATCATCCTCCGACACTTCCTCCATCTACAATCCAACCCCACCACCCAAGACATTTTTCCATCCCCACCCCTGTCTGCTTTCCGGAAAGACCACTCTCTCCGTGACTCCCTTGTCCGCTCCACACTCCCCTCCAACCTCACCACACCCGGCACCTTCCCCTGCAACCGCAGGAAATGCTACACTTGCCCCCACACCGCCTCCCTCACCCCTATCCCAGGCCCCAAGATGACTTTCCATCTTAAGCAGAGGTTCACCTGCACATCTGCCAATGTGGTATACTGTATCCATTGTACCCGGTGTGGCTTCCTCTACATTGGGGAAACCAAGCGGAGGCTTGGGGACCGCTTTGGAGAACACCTCTGCTCGGTTCGCAATAAACAACTGCACCTCCCAGTCGCGAACCATTTCCACTCCCCCCTCCTATTCCTTAGATGACATGTCCATTATGGGCCTCCTGCAGTGCCACAATGATGCCACCCGAAGGTTGCAGGAACAGCCCAATGGTATCAATGTGGACTTCACCAGCTTCAAAATCTCCCCTTCCCCCACCGCATCCCAAAACCAGCCCAGTTCGTCCCCTCCCCCCACTGCACCAGGCAACGAGCCCAGCTCTTCCCCTCCACCAACTGCATCCCAAAACCAGTCCAACCTGTCTCTGCCTCCCTAACCGGTTCTTCCTCTCACCCATCCCTTCCTCCCACCCCAAGCCGCACCCCCATCTACCTACTAACCTCATCCCACCTCCTTGACCTGTCCGTCTTCCCTGGACTGACCTATCCCCTCCCTACCTCCCCACCTATACTCTCCTCTCCACCTATTTTCTTTTCTCTCCATCTTCGGTCCGCCTCCCCCTCTCTCCCTATTTATTCCAGTTCCCTCTCCCCATCCCCCTCTCTGATGAAGGGTCTAGGCCCGAAACGTCAGCTTTTGTGCTCCTGAGATGCTGCTTGGCCTGCTGTGTTCATCCAGCTCCACACTTTATTATCTCAGATCTCATGGTCGGTGTGTCCACACACACACACACAAAACACAGGAATTGACGGAGCAGCTTTCTTTCTGCCTTTCCCTGCAAGTTTGGGAAGTGGTCATACGTTCCTGCTGAGGAACCCCTCACACTCGGTTATTTTTAAATGTTCCGGAGCTGTCAAACCATGTCCCGAGATCTACTTGTCAGTGCCCCGGAGACTGTCATTACTAATCCAGAAGTGAAACATTAACCCGAAAACCACTGCCACGACCAGGGGAAAAAACATAGCAGAGCTTTAGAGCTGATTGACTGCAGAGACAGCGAGAGCTTGCAATATCTGCTTGCCAACTTTCCCAAAGCCTCTTCCAAAATGGGGAGGAACAAAATAGGTACGTGACCAATTCTAATGGATTTCTTAAATTTATTGTTCGTATTTGGCATTCAGTTTGCTTGACTGTTTTTTTTAAAAAAAACATGCATTTGCAGCACCGTTTTATTTTACCATATTCTCTCTTTCTTCCCCCTCCCCCAAAACTATTTACAGTTGGCGAGGTGCAAAAA
Source organism: Stegostoma tigrinum (assembly GCF_030684315.1). Taxonomy (NCBI): domain Eukaryota; kingdom Metazoa; phylum Chordata; class Chondrichthyes; order Orectolobiformes; family Stegostomatidae; genus Stegostoma; species Stegostoma tigrinum. Next base: position 96,205,794 of record NC_081360.1, read on the forward strand.
GATCTTCCCCCTCCCGAGAAGCAAGCGCCGGTGAGTGTTGCCCTCAGCGCTGGGAAGTTAGACCGCGCGAAAACAACGAAGTTGCAATGAACAGCGATTCCTGTACTTGGTTCATAACTTTGAGAAATGTATCAGCTCAGTTGTTTTCTTGGTTATCACTTGCTACAACTTGTTCTTTTGTTTGCGCTTGTGTTTCCGTGAAGCAAATGAGAAAGACTTTTGTTTTAATCCTTTCTGATCTGTAATGTGCGTGTGCTGGTATCTGCATGAGAATTGGCCACTGTGTGATTCAGAATAACGTGAGCAGTAGCACTTCGATTCCTGGGCGACGCTTTACTTTCACGAAAGTGAGAGGTTATGGTAAGCCACTGGTACTAAAAATAAAACCCCAAAAAAATTTCTAAGGGTCTAGCCTTCCTGCTCCTCTGATGCTGTTTGGCCTGCTGTGTTCATCCAGCTCTACACCTTGTTGCTCCAAGGAAAAAGCTGGGCACTTGTCATCAACAGGCACCACAGCCAGCTTGTCTTTAGGGAAAATCTGGGAGAATGGCAGAGTATCTTTCTTTTCTATATTGGTTCGTATACTTAGAGTCATAGAGATGTGTAGCATGTAAAGAGACCATTCGGTCCATCTTGTCCAACCCCACCAGATATTCTAAATTATTCTAAATTTGCCAGCATGTGGCCCATTATCCCTCTAAATCCTTCCTATTCATTTATTCATCTAGATGCCTTTCTCCACCACTTCCTCTGGCAGCTCATTCCACACATGCACCACACTCTGCGTGAGAAAGTTGCCCCTTAGGCCCCTTTTTGTATTTCTCTCTGAGTGGGTAATTGAATCTTGTCGCCTATAGGTATGCATAAGATGTAGCAGCAAACATAGGCCATTCAGCCCAGTGAGTCTGCTCCATCATTCAGAGAGATCATGGATGATTTGATAATCCTCAATTCCACTTTCTGTGCCCTAAACCCATAAACCTTCACTGGTTAAAAATCTGTCTATATCAATCTTGAATATACTTAATGACCCAGCCCCTACAGGCCTCTCTGGTAAAGAATTCAAAAGATTCAATATAACAAAGTGTGGGGCTGGATGAACACAGCAGGCCAAGCGGCATCTTAGGAGCACAAAAGCTGATGTTTCGGACCTAGACCCTTCCGAAACGTCAGCTTTTGTGCTTCTAAGATGCTGCTTGGCCTGCTGTGTTCATCCAGCTCCACACTTTGTTATCTTGGATTCTCCAGCATCTGCAGTTCCCATTATCTCAAAAGATTCAATGACGTCTTGGAGAAGGATTTCCTCCCAACTCCATCTTAAATAGACAATCACTTTTTCTGAGGTGATGCCCTCGATTTCCTCACAATCAGAAACAACCTTTCCATATCTATGCTGCCAGGACCCCTAAGAATCTTGTATGTTTCAAAAAGTCATCTCATTCTTCTAAACTGCAATAAGTACACACTCAGCCAATGCAAGTATATCTTTCCTTAGATAAGGGGATCAGAGCTGTTCACTGTATTCTAGCTCTATTCTGACTAGCACTTTGCATTGTTCTAGGAAACTCACCACTTTTAAACTCCAATCCCTTTGAAATAAAGGCCTGCATTCTATTTGTCTTCCCCGTTACCTGCAGGCTAGGATGTTAGCTTTTTGTGATTAATGCACAAGAATTCCCAAATTATTCTGTGATCAAGTGTTCTGCAGTCTTTTGCTGTTTAAATAATATGCAGCTCCTTTATTCTTAATGCCAAGAGCCCACATTTGCCCACATTATATTCTACTTCCAAGTTTTTGCCCATTTATTTAACCTGTCTGTCTCCCAGTGCGGGGTCTTTATGCCATCCTTACCATTTGCCTTCCCTCCTACTTTTGTGTCATTCTCAAAGTCAGCTATAGTCCATTCACTTTCTTCATCAATAATGTATATTGTTAAGTAATTGTGGCCCCATCACTGATCCCTGTGACAATCCATTAGCTACAGTTTATAATCCTGTAAATGTCCCCTTATCCCAATTCTCTGCCTTCTATTAGTTGATCAATCCTTTAATCTTGCTTATATGACACCTCCAACAGATGGACTGATTTTATTGAGAAGTCTAGTGCGGGCACTTCATCAAATGGGGGTTGGTCAGTTCAGTTGGCTGGATATCTGCTTTGTGATACAACATAATGCAAATAGCGTGGGCTTAATTCCTGCATTAGCTGAGGTTACTGTGGTAGATTTTCCCTTTCAACCTCTCCCCTTGCCTGAAGCCTGATGGCCCCAAGGTTAAACCATCAGCTGTCATCTCTCTCTCTAATGAGAGAACAGCCCTATGGTCTGGTAAGATTGTGGTGATGTTACTTTTAACTTACCAAACACCTTCTGAAAATCCAAATATGCCACATCCACTCCTTCCCCTTTATCTATTCTGCTTGTTAATCCCTCAAAGAATTCTTGTAAATTTCTCAGGCATGTTTCCCCTTTGTGAAGCCATTCTAACTTTGCTCAATCATATTAAATATTTTAAGTAGCCTGCTACTGTACCCTGTATAATACAGTCTGTCTTGTCAATGGCCGACAAAAAGCTAACTGTTCTACAACCATGGACGTCCAGTCCCTGTACACCTGCATTCCGCATGGAGATGGCCTCAAGGCCCTCCGCTTCTTCCTGTCCCGCAGGCCCGACCAGGCCCCCTCCACCGACACTCTCATCCGCCTAGCGGAACTCGTCCTCACACTCAACAACTTCTCTTTTGACTCCTCCCACTTCCTACAGACTAAGGGGGTGGCCATGGGCACCCGCATGGGCCCCAGCTATGCCTGCCTCTTTGTAGGTTACGTGGAACAGTCCATCTTCCGCACCTACACAGGCCCCAAACCCCACCTCTTCCTCCGGTACATTGATGACTGTATCGGCGCCGCCTCTTGCTCCCCAGAGGAGCTCGAACAGTTCATCCACTTCACCAACACCTTCCACCCCAACCTTCAGTTCACCTGGGCCATCTCCAGCACATCCCTCACCTTCCTGGACCTCTCAGTCTCCATCTCAGGCAATCAGCTTGTAACTGATGTCCATTACAAGCCCACCGACTCCCACAGCTACCTAGAATACACCTCCTCCCACCCACCCTCCTGCAAAAATTCCATCCCCTATTCCCAATTCCTCCGCCTCCGCCGCATCTGCTCCCACGATAAGACATTCCACTCCTGCACATCCCAGATGTCCAAGTTCTTTAAGGACCGCAACTTCCCCCCCACGGTGATTGAGAACGCCCTTGACCGTGTCTCCCGCATTTCCCGCGACACATCCCTCACACCCCGCCCCCGCCACAACCGCCCCAAGAGGATCCCCCTCGTTCTCACACACCACCCTACCAACCTCCGGATACAACGCATTATCCTCCGACACTTCCGCCATTTACAATCCGACCCCACCACCCAAGACATTTTTCCATCCCCACCCCTGTCTGCTTTCCGGAGAGACCACTCTCTCCGTGACTCCCTTGTTCGCTCCACACTGCCCTCCAACCCCACCACACCCGGCACCTTCCCCTGCAACCGCAGGAAATGCTACACTTGTCCCCACACCTCCTCCCTCACCCCCATCCCAGGCCCCAAGATGACATTCCACATTAAGCAGAGGTTCACCTGCACATCTGCCAATGTGGTATACTGCATCCACTGTACCCGGTGCGGCTTTCTCTACATTGGGGAAACCAAGCGGAGGCTTGGGGACCGCTTTGCAGAACACCTCCGCTCAGTTCGCAACAAACAACTGCACCTCCCAGTCGCAAACCATTTCCACTCCCCCTCCCATTCTCTTGATGACATGTCCATCATGGGCCTCCTGCACTGCCACAATGATGCCACCCGAAGGTTGCAGGAACAGCAACTCATATTCCGCCTGGGAACCCTGCAGCCATATGGTATCAATGTGGACTTCACCAGTTTCAAAATCTCCCCTTCCCCCACTGCATCCCTCAACCAGCCCAGTTCATCCCCTCCCCCCACTGCACCACACAACCAGCCCAGCTCTTCCCCTCTACCCACTGCATCCCAAAACCAGTCCAACCTGTCTCTGCCTCCCTAACCGGTTCTTCCTCTCACCCATCCCTTCCTCCCACCCCAAGCCGCACCCCCAGCTACCTACTAACCTCATCCCACCTCCTTGACCTGTCCGTCTTCCCTGGACTGACCTATCCCCTCCCTACCTCCCCACCTACACCCTCTCCACCTATCTTCTTTACTCTCCATCTTCGGTCCGCCTCCCCCTCTCTCCCTATTTATTCCAGTTCCCTCCCCCCATCCCCCTCTCTGATGAAGGGTCTAGGCCCGAAACGTCAGCTTTTGTGCTCCTGAGATGCTGCTTGGCCTGCTGTGTTCATCCAGCCTCACATTTTATTATCTTGGAATCTCCAGCATCTGCAGTTCCCATTATCTCTGTTCTACAGTTACATGTTTTATGCCTACTTACCCTCTTAAATAAAGGTGTTAGCATTTTCCTAATCCTCTGGGACTTCACCTGAATCTAAGGATTCCTGGAAGATTACCTTCAGTGCATTCACTATTTCTGGAGCTACTTCCTCTAGTTTCCTAGGATGCATACCATCAGGTCAAGGGGACAGATTGGTCTTTAGCCCCATTTCTTTCACAATCAATTTTTTTTTCTAGTAATTAGTTATTTCCTATCCTCCTTTTCCCACTTGATTATTTAGTAATGTTGGGATGCTATTAGTGTCTTTTATTGTGAACACTAATGCAAAGCATTGTTTCAACTACTCTGCCATTTCCTTGTTTCCAAATATCGTTTTCCCAGCCTCATTCTCGAAGCAACCCATTTGGCTTCTCTCTTCTTGTTCATATATTTAAAGAAGCTGTTGCTATTAGTCTCAATGTTGCTTTAAAATTTACCCTCAAAGTTTATCTTCTTTTGGTTGTCTTTTATTACCTCAGTAATACCTCAGTTGTTGGTAAAGTGTTGGAAAAGGTGAAAAGGGATAGGATTTATTCACATCTAGAAAAGAATAAATTGATTAGGGATAGTCAGCACGGTTTTGTGAAGGGAAGGTCGTGCCTCACAAACCTTATTGAGTTCTTTGAGAAGGTGACCAAACAGGTAGATGAGAGTAAACCGGTTGATGTGGTGTATATGGATTTCAGCAAGGCGTTCGATAAGGTTCCCCACAATAGGCTATTGTACAAAATGCGGAGGAATGCGATTGTGGGAGATATAGCAGTTTGGATCAGAAACTGGCTTGCTGAAAGAAGACGGAGGGTGGTAGTCGATGGGAAATGTTCATCCTGGAGACCAGTTACTAGTGGTGTACCGCAAGGGTCGGTGTTGGGTCCACTGCTGTTTGTCATTTTTATAAATGACCTGGATGAGGGCGTAGAAGGATGGGTTAGTAAATTTGCAGATGACACTAAGGTCGGTGGAGTTGTTGATAGTGACGAAGGATGCTGTAGGTTGCAGAGAGACATAGTTAAGCTGCCGAGCTGGGCTGAGAGGTGGCAAATGGAGTTTAATGCAGACAAGTGTGAGGTGATGCACTTGGGTAGGAGTAACCAGAAGGCAAAGTACGGGGCTAATGGTAAGATTCTTAGTAGTGTAGATGAGCAGAGAGATCTCGGTGTCCATGTACACAGATCCTTGAAAGTTGCCACCGAGGTTGACAGGGCTGTTAAGAAGGCATACAATGTTTTAGCTTTTATAAATAGAGGGATCGAGTTCCGGAACCAAGAGGTTATGGTGAAGCTGTACAAAACTCTGGTGCAGCCGCACTTGGAGTATTGCGTACAGTTCTGGTCACCGCATTATAAGAAGGATGTGGAAGCTTTGGAAAGGGTGCAGAGGAGATTTACTAGGATGTTGCCTGGTATGGAGGGAAGGTCTTACCAGGAAAGGCTGAGGGACTTGAGGCTGTTTTCATTAGAGAGAAGAAGGTTGAGAGGTGACTTAATTGAAACATATAAAATAATCAGAGGGTTAGATAGGGTGGATAGGGAGAGCCTTTTTCCTAGGATGGTGACGGTGAGCACGAGGGGGCATAGCTTTAAATTGATGGGTGAAAAATATAGGACAGATGTCAGAGGTAGTTTCTTTACTCGGAGAGTAGTAAGGGAATGGAATGCTTTGCCTGCAACGGTAGTAGATTCGCCAACTTTAGGTACATTGAAGTCGTCATTGGATAAGCATATGGACGTACATGGAATAGTGTAGGTTAGATGGGCTTGAGATCGGTATGACAGGTCGGCACAACATCGAGGGCCGAAGGGCCTGTACTGTGCCGTAATGTTCTATGTTCTATTGTTTTTCAAAACTGCCCTAACCCTCTGGTTTATCACTGATATTGTATTTTTTTTGTTTCAATCTTTTGCTATCCTTAATTTCCTTGGCCATCATTGACCTATGCCCTTCCGAGAATCCTTTTCTGTCACTGGGATATCTCTTTAAAGCAAGCCACGAGCCAGTTTCTTCAGTGGTCACTGTTTCCTAAGGGATCTTTTACTTTGACATCATTTGTTTAACCTAGTTAAATAAATTCCTGGTTGGGTTCATAACATATTGTTCTCGGAAGTGTCCTGAAGGTATTTTCTGAGTTCTTCCTTGTGGTTATTTATGCCAAACTGACTATCCTCGTGACCGTGTAGATTAAAGTCACTCATAATTATTGTACAGCCTTTTTTACATGCTGTCATTATCTCTGTCCCAACCCCATACAGCTGCTAAGATAATAAAATGTGAGGCTGGATGAACACAGCAGGCCAAGCAGCATCTCAGGAGCACAAAAGCTGACGTTTCGGGCCTAGACCCTTCATCAGAGAGGGGGATGGGGGGAGGGAACTGGAATAAATAGGGAGAGAGGGGGAGGCGGACCGAAGATGGAGAGTAAAGAAGATAGGTGGAGAGGGTGTAGGTGGGGAGGTAGGGAGGGGATAGGTCAGTCCAGGGAAGACGGACAGGTCAAGGAGGTGGGATGAGGTTAGTAGGTAGCTGGGGGTGCGGCTTGGGGTGGGAGGAAGGGATGGGTGAGAGGAAGAACCGGTTAGGGAGGCAGAGACAGGTTGGACTGGTTTTGGGATGCAGTGGGTGGGGGGGAAGAGCTGGGCTGGTTGTGTGGTGCAGTGGGGGGAGGGGATGAACTGGGCTGGTTTAGGGATGCAGTGGGGGAAGGGGAGATTTTGAAACTGGTGAAGACCAAATTGATACCATATGGCTGCAGGGTTCCCAAGCGGAATATGAGTTGCTGTTCCTGCAACCTTCGGGTGGCATCATTGTGGCAGTGCAGGAGGCCCATGATGGACATGTCATCAAGAGAATGGGAGGGGGAGTGGAAATGGTTTGCGACTGGGAGGTGCAGTTGTTTGTTGCGAACTGAGCGGAGGTGTTCTGCAAAGCGGTCCCCAAGCCTCCGCTTGGTTTCCCCAATGTAGAGGAAGCCGCACCGGGTACAGTGGATGCAGTATACCACATTGGCAGATGTGCAGGTGAACCTCTGCTTAATGTGGAATGTCATCTTGGGGCCTGGGATGGGGGTGAGGGAGGAGGTGTGGGGACAAGTGTAGCATTTCCTGCGGTTGCAGGGGAAGGTGCCGGGTGTGGTGGGGTTGGAGGGCAGTGTGGAGCGAACAAGGGAGTCACGGAGAGAGTGGTCTCTCCGGAAAGCAGACAGGGGAGGGGATGGAAAAATGTCTTGGGTGGTGGGGTCGGATTGTAAATGGCGGAAGTGTCGGAGGATAATGCGTTGTATCCGGAGGTTGGTAGGGTGGTGTGTGAGAACGAGGGGGATCCTCTTGGGGCGGTTGTGGCGGGGGCGGGGTGTGAGGGATGTGTCGCGGGAAATGCGGGAGACGCGGTCCACTCTCTCCGTGACTCCCTTGTTCGCTCCACACTGCCGTCCAACCCCACCACACCCGGCACCTTCCCCTGCAACCGCAGGAAATGCTACACTTGTCCCCACACCTCCTCCCTCACCCCCATCCCAGGCCCCAAGATGACATTCCACATTAAGCAGAGGTTCACCTGCACATCTGCCAATGTGGTATACTGCATCCACTGTACCCGGTGCGGCTTTCTCTACATTGGGGAAACCAAGCGGAGGCTTGGGGACCGCTTTGCAGAACACCTCCGCTCAGTTCGCAACAAACAACTGCACCTCCCAGTCGCAAACCATTTCCACTCCCCCTCCCATTCTCTTGATGACATGTCCATCATGGGCCTCCTGCACTGCCACAATGATGCCACCCGAAGGTTGCAGGAACAGCAACTCATATTCCGCCTGGGAACCCTGCAGCCATATGGTATCAATGTGGACTTCACCAGTTTCAAAATCTCCCCTTCCCCCACTGCATCCCTCAACCAGCCCAGTTCATCCCCTCCCCTCACTGCACCACACAACCAGCCCAGCTCTTCCCCCCCACCCACTGCATCCCAAAACCAGTCCAACCTGTCTCTGCCTCCCTAACCGGTTCTTCCTCTCACCCATCCCTTCCTCCCACCCCAAGCCGCACCCCCAGCTACCTACTAACCTCATCCCACCTCCTTGACCTGTCCGTCTTCCCTGGACTGACCTATCCCCTCCCTACCTCCCCACCTACACCCTCTCCACCTATCTTCTTTACTCTCCATCTTCGGTCCGCCTCCCCCTCTCTCCCTATTTATTCCAGTTCCCTCCCCCCATCCCCCTCTCTGATGAAGGGTCTAGGCCCGAAACGTCAGCTTTTGTGCTCCCGAGATGCTGCTTGGCCTGCTGTGTTCATCCAGCCTCACATTTTATTATCTTGGAATCTCCAGCATCTGCAGTTCCCATTATCTCCCATACAGCTGCTGTTAGGGGGCTTCCACCTGTGTCTTCTTTCTCTTTTTATTTAATATTTGTATCAGCACGGATTCAAAACTTATAATCCATGTTTATATCTTTCCATCGTACCTATTCCAACCTGTACCACCAGTAGTATCCCAACACCCTGTCCTTCCTGCCTGTCCTTTTAAAAAGTCATGTACCCCTGAATATTATTCCAGCTTTGATCATTTTATAACTATGTCTCCATACCTCTATAATTGATCTGCATTTGTGCCATTCATTCATTTATTTCATTCAGAAAACTGCAAGCATTCAAATGAAGAGTCAACAATTTTGTTCTTTTGCCCCTAACCCCCCTTTGACCCTATTTACTGCTGTTTTTCTGTATTTTGCCCGATCCTGTCCTACTTTGGGTGTGGATATTCAAATGGCTGCTGGTAAATACTGTCTCCTCCTGTTGCTTTAAAAGTTTTCCTTTCCCTGAGCTCATGGAAGCCACGCTATAACTGCCTGCAAATTTGGCCAGACCTGCATGCCCCGCACCATAGTCCCCGTACTTCTGACTCCAATATTCTGAAAAGTAATGGAGGGCTAGGCAGTGCCTGTCCTACAATGACTGACTAACATAAAATCCCAACAACTAAAATCAAAACTGTCCTGGTGATGTGCTCAAGATCAGCCCGCTTGTCAGGAATCAGTCTGAACTATATGGCAACCATTACCACCTCCATCCAGCCAACCTTGAAATTTTGGCACAGTTGTAAGTCACAGTTTGCAAGACCTGCCATACCTGAAATGTTCTGATCACTATTGTTTCATAAATTATTTATGGAATGTGGGCATCACAGGCGGAGTCAGCATGTCTTGCCTGTCCCTATTTGCCCCTCAAAGGGTGATGATGAGCTGCCTTCTTGAACCACTGCAGTTGATTCGATGTAGGTGCTGTTAGTTAGCGGGGTGGGTGGGCATTGCAGAATTTTGTCTCACCGACAATGAAGTAATGCTGGCCTATTTCCAGGTCAGGCTGGTGCATGGCTTGAAAGGGAACTTGCAGGCAATGCTCCCTCTAATCTGCATGTGCACAGCTGTTCCCATGTTCCATGCAGTGCGATTGGCATCAACGCAGCATTGACTGGAAGTCACTACCACGCATGGATCTATTAGGGTCATGCGGCTAGAAAGGAAATGGACAGGATCCTGTAGTGTCCCATGGATCTGCTGGCCTTGTCCTCCTAAATGATAGAGGTTTCAGATTTGGAAGGTGCTGTCGAAAGAATATTGGTAACTTGCTGCAGTGCATCCTATAGATTGTAAACACTGCTGCTAACGAGCATTAAAGGCACTGGGCATTCATCGACACAATCTGACACACTGACTCACAGTGGCTCAATGTATTTTCAATTAATCAGCAACTTTGTGTCTTTCATAAATAGTTTTGTATCCCTGCCTAATACACAGGGACTGACAGTTTGTATTTCATGCAGGAAACACCTGAGAAAAGAAGGCACTGAGACACATATATTTTGAGTGGGTCTTGAATGTAATGACTTAGAGGCATATGTGCTAGAAATTGAACTGCTGCTCAAACCTTGCAATGTTGTGCAGCAGTTGACTAACCAATGTATTTCTTTAATGTAATGCAATTCCTTTGAAAACTGCCATCATTTGCCTCCTACAGAGACTATGTGGAACCAATTACCCGCTGAGCATTGTATTTGTTGTGTTGAACGAATTCTGTGAACGCTTCTCCTACTATGGCATGAAAGGTATGTTTGATATTCATGCTTTTTTCCAAAAAGCAATCCTTGTCCTGTGAGTTGCAGATGGAGCTCCATATGGCTGGCATCATGCAGTGTGGAAGCAGGCCATGTGGCCCTTCAAGTCCACACTGACTGTGCAGAGCATGCCACCCAGACCTGTCCTCCCTACCCCACACTCATTTAGCATAACCAATCCAACTAACCTGCACATTTTTGGGCTGTGGGAGGAAACCAGAGCACCTGGAGGGAAGCCATGTGAAAATGTGAAGACTCCACACAGAAGGTTACCAAGGCTGGGATTGAACCCACGTGCCTGGCACTACGTGGCAGCAATACTAACCACTGAGCCACCATGCCACCCATGTCCTAGAATGGTACCAGTCGGATCCCTACTTTTCTTGTTTTAATCCAGTTTCTAAAATGGGATTGAAGAAAGCTTGGATGAACACAGCAAGCCAAGCAGCATCTTAGGAGCACAAAAGCTGATGTTTCAGGCCTAGACCCTTCATCAGAAAAGGGGGATGGGGAGAGGGTTCTGGAATAAATAGGGAGAGAGGGGGAGGCGGACCGATGATGGAAAGAGGAGAAGATAGGTGGAGAGGAGAGTAAAGGTGGGGAGATAGGGAGGGGATAGGTCAGTCCGGGGAGGACGGACAGGTCAAGGGGGTGGGATGAGGTTAGTAGGTAGGAAATGGAGGTGCGACTTGAGGTGGGAGGAGGGGATGGGTGAGAGGAAGAACAGGTTAGTCAGGCAGGGACGAGCCGGGCTGGTTTTGGGATGCAGTGCGGGGGCAGGGGGAGATTTTGAAGCTGGTGAAATCCACATTGATACCATTGGGCTGCAGGTTTCCCAATCGGAATATGATTTGCTGTTCCTGCAACCTTCGGGTGGCATCATTATGGCACTGCAGGAGGCCCAGGATAGACATATCATCTAAGGAATGGGAGGGGGGGTTAAAATGGTTCGCAACTGGGAGGTGCAGTTGTTTACTGCGAACCGAGCAGAGGTGTTCTGCAAAGCAGTCCCCAAGCCTCCGCTTGGTTTCCCCAATGTAGAGGAAGCCACACGGGGCACAGCGGATGCAGTATACTACATTGACAGATGTGCAGGTGAACATCTGTTTGATGTGGAAAGTCATCTTGGGGCCTGGGATAGGGGTGAGGGAGGAGGTGTGGGGGCAGGTGTCGCACTTCCTGCGGCTGCAGGGGAAAGTGCCGGGTGTGGTGGGGTTGTGGGGGGAGTGTGGAGCCGTCAAGGGAGTCGCGAGAGAGTGGTCTCTCCGGAAGGCAGACAAGGGTGGGGATGGAAAAATGTCTTGGGTGGTGGGGTCGGATTGTAGATGGCGGAAGTGTCGGAGGATGACGCGTTGTATCCGGAGGTTGGTGGGGTGGTATGTGAGGACTAGGGGGATTCTCTTTTGGCGATCAGTGCCAGGGTGGGATGTGAGGGATGTGTTGTGGGAATTGTGGGAGAACCGGTCGTGGGCATCCTCGACCACTGCGGGGGGGAAGTTGCGGCCCTTGAAGAACGAGCACATCTGGGATGTGCGAGAGTTGAATGCCTCATCCTGGGAGCAGATGCGGCGGAGACGAAGGAATTCGGAATGGGGATGGAATTTTTGCCGGAAGGTGGGTGGGAGGAGGTGTATTTTAGGTAGCTGTGGGAGTCGGTGGGCCTAAAATGGATATCGGTTTGTAGGTGGTAGCCTGAGATGGAGACAGAAAGGTCCAGGAAGGTAAGGGATGTGTTGGAGATGGTCCAGGTGAACTTGAGGTTGGGGTGGAAGGTGTTGGTGAAATGGATGAACTGTTCAAGCTCCGCTTGGAAGCATGAGGCGGCGCCGATACAGTCATCAATGTAACAAAGGAAGAGGTGGTGTTTAGGGCCAGTGTAGTTGTGAAAGAGGGACTGTTCCACATAACCTACAAAGAGGCAGGCATAGCTTGGGCGGTTCCAGGTAGCCATGGCCACCCCCTTGGTCTGTAGGTAGTGGGAGGAATCGAAAGAGAAGATGTTGAGGGTGAGGACGAGTTCGGCTAGGCGGATGAGGGTGTCGGTGGAGAAGGACTGGTCGGGTCTGCAGGACAGGAAGAAGCGGAGGGCCTTAAGGCCATCTGCATGGGGAATGCAGGCATATCGGGACTGGACGCCCATGGTGAAAATGAGGTGTTGGGGACCGGGGAATTGGAAGTTCTGGAGGAGGTGGAGGGCGCGGGTGGTGTCACGGACGTAGGTAGGGAGTTCTTAGACCAAGGGGGAGAAAATGGAGTCCAGATAGGTGGAGATGAGTTCGGTGGGGCAGCAGCAGGTGGAGACAGTGGGTCGACCAGGGCAGGCAGTTTTGTGGATTTTGGGAAGGAGATAGAAGCGGGCGGTGTAGGGTTGAGGAACAATGAGGTTGGAGGCTGTGGGTGGGAGGTCACCTGAGTTGATGAGATTATGAATGGTTTGGTGCTTGGGGGTGGGCCACGATCGAGGGGGCGGTTGGAAGTGGTGTCGGAGAGTTGGCGTCTGGCCTCGGCGATACAGAGGTCAGTGCACCATACTACCACTGTGCCTCCCTTGTCTGCGGGTTTGATGGTGATGTTGGGGTTGGACCGGAGGGAGCGGAGGGCTGCCCGTTCTGCAGGGGAGAGGTTGGAGTGGGTGAGAGCGGTGGAGAGGTTGAGGCGGTTAATGTCTCGATAGCAGTTGGAGATGAAGAGGTTGAGGGAAGGTAGGAGGCCTGGGGGTGGTGTCCAGGAGGAGGACTTGTGTTGGAAGCGGGTGAAGGGGTCAGTGGAGGGAGGGTTAGGCTCCCGGTTAAAGAAGTAAGCGTGGAGGCGGAGGCGGCGGAAAAACTGCTCGATGTCCAGATGTGAGTCATATTCGTTGATGTGTGGGTGGTGGTGGACAAAGGTGTGCCCCTTGCTGAGGACTGACCGCTTGTCTTCTGTCCATGGGAGGCCTAAGGGGATGGTGAATATTTGGCAGGGCAGAGTGTGGCTGTCTCCTCTGGGGTAGCTGGCTGTGGAGGCTACGGGCGGAGCGATGTGGTCGTCGGTTGTGGGCAGGGTTGCCTCGCCAGTGGGCGGAGAGTCGCTGGCATTGGCAGTGGGTGAAGTTCTGTCAGCATCAGCGCAACCTCAACCTCATTGTTCCCCAACCCTGCACGGCCCGCTTCTATCTCCTTCCCAAAATCCACAAACCCGCCTGCCCTGGTCGACCTATTGTCTCCGACTGCTCCTGCTCCACCAAACTCATCCCCATCTATCTGGACTCCATTTTCTCTCCCTTGGTCCAGGAACTCCCTACCTACGTCCATGACAGCACCCATGCACTAAACCTCCTCCAGAACTTCCAATTCCTCGGTCCCAAACACCTCATTTTCACCATGAATGTCCAGTCCCTATACACCTGCATTCCTCATGCAGATGGCCTAAAGGCTCCCCACTTCTTCCTGTCCCACAGACCCGACCAGTCCCCCTCCACCGACACCCTCATCCGCCTCGCCGAACTCGTCCTCACCCCCAACAACTTCTCTTTCAATTCCTCCCACTTTCTACGGTCAAAGCGGGTGGCCATGGGTACCAAGCTATGCCTGCCTCTTTGTAGGTTATGTGGAACAGTCCCTCTTTCACACCTACACTGGCCCCAAACCCCACCTCTTCATCCGTTACATTGATGACTGATTCGGCACCGCCTGATGCTCCCAAGGGGAGCTCGAACAGTTCATTCATTTCACCAACACCTTCCACCCCAATCTCAAGTTCACCTGGACCATCTCAAACACATCCCTCACCCTCCTGAACCTTTCTGTCTCCATCTCAGGCTACCACCTACAAACCGATATCCATTTCAAGCCCACTGACTCCCACAGCTACCTAGAATACACCACCTCCCACCTAGCTTCCTGCAAAAATTCCATCCCCTATTCTCAATTCCTTCACCTTCACCGCATCTGCTCCCATTCCACTCCCGTACATCCCAGTTGTCCTCGTTCTTCAAGGGCTGCAACTGCAACCCCCCTCCACCCCTGCACCCGCAGTGGTCAAGAACACCCTCGACTATGTCTCCCTCATTTTCCACAACTCATCCCCAACAACCCGCCCTGGCAATACCTGCCCAAAGAGAATCCCCCTCGTCCTCACATACCACCCCACCAACCTCCGGATACAACGCATCATCCTCCGACACTTCCGCCATCTACAATCCGACCCCACCACTAAAGACATTTTTCCACCCCAACCCTTGTCTGCCTTCCGGAGAGACCACTCTCTTCGGGACTCCCTTGTCCGCTCCACACTGCCCTCCAACCCCACCACACCCAGCACCTTCCCCTGCAACCGCAGGAAATGCTACACCTGCCCCCACACCACCTCCCTCACCCCCATCCCAGGCCCCAAGATGATGTTCCACATCAAGCAGATGTTCACCTGCACATCCGCCAATGTGGTATACTGCATCCACTGTGCCCCGTGTGGCTTCCTCTACATTGGGGAAACCAGGCAGAGGCTTGGGGACCATTTTGCAGAACATCTACGCTTGGTTCACAATAAACAACTGCAACTCCCAGTCGAGAACCATTTCAACTCCTCCTCCCATTCCTTAGACGATACGTTCATCCTGGGCATCCTGCAGTGCCACAATGATGCCACCCATAGGTTTCAGGAACAGCAACTCATATTCCGCTTGGGAACCCTGCAGCCCAATGGTATCAATGTGGATTTCACAAGCTTCAAAATCTCCCCTTCCCCCACTACATCCCAAAACCAGCCCAGCTCGTCCCCGCCTCCCTAACCTGTTCTTCCTCTCACCTATCCCCTCCTCCCACCTCAAGACACACCTCCATTTCCTACCTACTATCCTCCTCCCGCCCCCTTGACCTGTCTGTCCTCCCTGGACTGACCTATCCGCTCCCTACCTCCCCACCTATACTCTCCTCTCCAACTATCTTCTCCTCTATCCATCTTCGGTCCGCCTCCCCCATCTCCGTATTTATTTCAGAATCCTCTTCCTATCCCCCTTTTCTGATGAAGGGTCTCGGCCCGAAACGTCGGTTTTTGTGCTCCTAAGATGCTGCTTGGCCTGCTGCGTTCATCCAGGTCCACATCTGCAGTTCCCATTCTCTTTGAAGAAAGCTTGGGTAGCCTGGTGACTGGGTAATCCAGAGGCACTCGGGGGCGTGGAATTGATTCTGACTTTTATTCTCATTATTCACTCATGGCCTGTGGGCCTTGCTGGCTGGCCAGCATTTATTGCCTCCCCCTACTTGCCCTGGAAGGTGCCTTCTTGAACCGCTGCAGTCCATGCGGGTTAGATAACCCCACAGCACTGGTAGGGAGGAAGTTGACGGGATTTTGACCCAGTCACAGCGAAGGAGCAGTCAGGTTATTCTAGGTCAGTATGGCATGTGACTTCGAGGAGAACTTGCAGATGGTGGCACTCCATGGGTTTACAGACCTTTTCTTTCATGGTGGAGGGTAGGCTTGGAAATTAAGCCTCGGTGAGTTGCTGCAGTGCACCTTGTAAGTAGAACGCACTGCTGCTACTAAGCGTCCGTAGTACTGAGTATGAAAGTAAAAGGTGGTGGTTGGGATGCCACTCAACAGACTGCTTTGCCTGTGAGGTTCCAAGCTTCCTAAGCATGCCCACCACATAACTCGGTTTGTATTCTGTAGAAGACGTAGGTTTGATTGACAAAAAGTCCTGTTTCCATTCCTCGGTTTCTTACTTTCTCATGTTGATTCCATTGCAGCTATCCTCACCTTGTATTTTACAAACTTCCTTCATTGGGATGATGATCTATCCACTGCCATCTACCATGCCTTTTCTGGATTGGCCTATTTCACACCGGTCCTTGGAGCTGTCATTGCTGACTCCTGGCTGGGAAAGTTCAAGTGAGTTGGCATTTTGTTCAAATAAGTCGCCGTTTTTCCATTTCCTGTTTTGTGATGATGTGAACCCCCTGTTTCCTTTAACCATGCTTTTCACTGCAGCTAACACTCAGTGCGCCGCTGAGAGATAATGGGAACTGCAGATGCTGGAGAATCCAAGATAATAAAGTGTGAGGCTGGATGAACACAGCAGGCCCAGCAGCATCTCAGGAGCACAAAAGCTGACGTTTCGGGCCTAGACCCTTCATCAGAGATGGGGATGGGGAGAGGGTTCTGGAATAAATAGGGAGAGAGGGGGAGGCGGACCGAAGATGGAGAGAAAAGAAGATAGGTGGAGAGAGTATAGGTGGGGAGGTAGGGAGGGGATAGGTCAGTCCAGGGAAGACGGACAGGTCAAGGAGGTGGGATGAGGTTAGTAGGTAGGAGATGGAGGTGCGGCTTGGGGTGGGAGGAAGGGATGGGTGAGAGGAAGAACAGGTTAGGGAGGCAGAGACAGGCTGGGCTGGTTTTGGGATGCAGTGGGTGGAGGGGAAGAGCTGGGCTGGTTGTGTGGTGCAGTGGGGGGAGGGGACAAACTGGGCTGGTCTTGGGATGCGGTGGGGGAAGGGGAGATTTTGAAGCTTGTGAAGTCCACATTGATACCATTGGGCTGCAGGGTTCACAAGCGGAATATGAGTTGCTGTTCCTGCAACCTTCGGGTGGCATCATTGTGGCACTGCTGGAGGCCCATGATGGACATGTCATCTAAAGAATGGGAGGGGGAGTGGAAATGGTTTGCGACTGGGAGGTGCAGTTGTTTATTGTGAACCGAGCGGAGGTGTTCTGCAAAGTGGTCCCCAAGCCTCCGCTTGGTTTCCCTAATGTAGAGGAAGCCACACCGGGTACAGTGGATGCAGTATACCAAATTGGCAGATGTGCAGGTGAACCTCTGCTTAATATGGAAAGTCATCTTGGGGGCCTGGGATAGGGGTGAGGGAGGAGGTATGGGAGCAAGTGTAGCATTTCCTGCGGTTGCAGGGGAAGGTGCTGGGTGTGGTGGGGTTGGAGGGCAGTGTGGTGTGAACAAGGGAGTCACGGAGAGAGTGGTCTCTCCGGAAAGCAGACAAGGGTGGGGATGGAAAAATGTCTTGGGTGGTGGGGTCGGATTGTAGATGGCGGAAGTGTCGGAGGATGGTGCGTTGTATCCGGAGGTTGGTGGGATGGTGTGTGAGAACGAGGGGGATCCTCTTTGGGCGGTTGTGGCAGGGGCTGGGTGTGGGGGATGTGTTGCGGGAAATGCGGGAGACGCGGTCAAGGGCGTTCTCGATCACTGTGGGGGGAAAGTTGCAGCCCTTGAAGAACTTGGACATCTGGGATGTGCGGGAGTGGAATGCCTCATCGTGGGAGCAGATGCGGCGGAGGTGGAGGAATTGGGAATAGGGGATGGAATTTTTGCAGGAGGGTGGGTGGGAGGAGGTGTATTCTCGGTAGCTGTGGGAGTCGGTGGGCTTGAATTGAACATCAGTTACAAGCTGGCTGCCTGAGATGGAGACTGAGACGTCTAGTCCCTATACATGTGAGGGGTAGGTCATGCCTTACAAACCTTATCGAGTTTTTTGAGGATGTGACTAGGAAGGTTGATGAGGGTCGAGCTGTGGATGTGGTGTATATGGACTTCAGTAAGGCATTTGATAAGGTTCCCCATGGAAGGCTCATTCAGAAGGTCAGGAGGAATGGGATACAGGGGAACTTAGCTGCTTGGATACAGAATTGGCTGGCCAACAGAAGACAGCGAGTGGTAGTAGAAGGAAAATATTCTGCCTGGAAGTCAGTGGTGAGTGGAGTTCCACAGGGCTCTGTCCTTGGGCCTCTACTGTTTGTAATTTTTATTAATGACTTGGACGAGGGAATTGAAGGATGGGTCAGCAAGTTTGCAGACGACACAAAGGTCGGAGGTGTCGTTGACAGTGTAGAGGGCTGTTGTAGGCTGCAGCGGGACATTGACAGGATGCAGAGATGGGCTGAGAGGTGGCAGATGGAGTTCAACCTGGATAAATGCGAGGTGATGCATTTTGGAAGGTCGAATTTGAAAGCTGAGTACAGGATTAAGGATAGGATTCTTGGCAGCGTGGAGGAACAGAGGGATCTTGGTGTGCAGATACATAGATCCCTTAAAATGGCCACCCAAGTGGACAGGGTTGTAAAGAAAGCATATGGTGTTTTGGCTTTCATTAACAGGGGGATTGAGTTTAAGAGTCGTGAGATCTTGTTGCAGCTCTATAAAACTTTGGTTAGACGGCACTTGGAATACTGCGTCCAGTTCTGGGCGCCCTATTATAGGAAAGATGTGGATGCTTTGGAGAGGGTTCAGAGGAGGTTTACCAGGATGCTGCCTGGACTGGAGGGCTTATCTTATGAAGAGAGGTTGACTGAGCTCGGTCTCTTTTCATTGGAGAAAAGGAGGAGGAGAGGGGACCTAATTGAGGTATACAAGATAATGAGAGGCATAGATAGAGTCGATAGCCAGAGACTATTTCCCAGGGCAGAAATGGCTAGCACGAGGGGTCATAGTTTTAAGCTGGTTGGTGGAAAGTATAGAGGGGATGTCAGAGGCAGGTTCTTTACGCAGAGAGTTGTGAGAGCATGGAATGCGTTGCCAGCAGCAGTTGTGGAAGCAAGGTCATTGGGGTCATTTAAGAGACTGCTGGACATGCATATGGTCACAGAAATTTGAGGGTGCATCCATGAGGATCAATGGTCGGCACAACATTGTGGGCTGAAGGGCCTGTTCTGTGCTGTACTGTTCTATGTTCTATGTTCTATGTTCTATGTTCTATGTTCTACATCTGTATTCCGCATGCAGATGTCCTCAAGACCCTCCGCTTCTTCCTGTCCCACAGGCCTGACCAGTCCCCCTCCACCGACACCCTCATCCGCCTAGCCGAATTCGTCCTCACCCTCAACAACTTCTCTTTCGATTCCTCCCACTTCCTACAGACTAAGGGGGTGGCCATGGGCACCCACATGGGCCCCAGCTATGCCTGCCTCTTTGTAGATTACGTGGAACAGTCCCTCTTCCGCACCTACACAGGCCCCAAACCCCACCTCTTCCTCCGTTACATTATGACTGTATTGGCGCCGCCTCTTGCTCCCCAGAGGAGCTCGAACAGTTCATCCACTTCACGAACACCTTCCTCCCCAACCTTCAGTTCACCTGGGCCATCTCCAGCACATCCCTCACCTTCCTGGACCTCTCAGTCTCCATCTCAGGCAACCAGCTTGTAACTGATGTCCATTTCAAGCCCACCGACTCCCACACCTACCAAGAATACACCTCCTCCCACTCACCCTCCTGCAAAAATTCCATCCCCTATTCCCAATTCCTCCACTTCCGCCGCATCTGCTCCCACGATGAGGCATTCCACTCCCGCAATTCCCAGATGTCCAAGTTCTTCAAGGACCGCAACTTTCCCCCCA
Organism: Stegostoma tigrinum; assembly: GCF_030684315.1. Classification (NCBI taxonomy): domain Eukaryota; kingdom Metazoa; phylum Chordata; class Chondrichthyes; order Orectolobiformes; family Stegostomatidae; genus Stegostoma; species Stegostoma tigrinum. The sequence goes on from NC_081360.1 coordinate 96,225,678, forward strand.
CAGTGGTCGAGAACGCCCTTGACCACGTCTCCTGCATTTCCCGCAACACATCCCTCACACCCCGCCCCCGCCACAACCGCCCAAAGAGGATCTCCCTCGTTCTCGCATACCACCCCACCAACCTCCGGATACAACGCATCATCCTCCGACACTTCCGCCATCTACAATCCGACCCCACCACCCAAGACATTTTTCCATCCCCACCCTTGTCTGCTTTCCGGAGAGACCACTCTCTCTGTGCCTCCCTTGTTTGCTCCACACTGCCCTCCAACCCCACCACACCCGGCACCTTCCCCTGCAACTGAGGAAATGCTACACTTGCCCCCACACCTCCTCCCTCACCCCTATCCCAGGCCCCAAGATGACTTTCCATATTAAGCAGAGGTTCACCTGCACATCTGCCAATGTGGTATATTGTATCCATTGTACCTGGTGTGGCTTCCTCTACATTGGGGAAACCAAACGGAGGCTTGGGGACTGCTTTGCAGAACACCTCTGCTCGGTTCGCAATAAACAACTACACCTCCTCGTCGCGAACCATTTCCACTCCCCCTCCCATTCTTTAGATGACATGTCCATCATGGGCCTCCTGCAGTGCCACAATGATGCCACCCGAAGGTTGCAGGAACAGCAACTCATATTCCGCTTGTGAACCCTGCAGCCCAATGGTATCAATGTGGACTTCACAAGCTTCAAAATCTCCCCTTCCCCCACCGCATCCCAAAACCAGCCCAGTTCGTCCCCTCCCCCCACTGCACCACACAACCAACCCAGCTCTTCCCCTCCACCCACTGCATCCCAAAACCAGTCCAACCTGTCTCTGCCTCCCTAACCTGTTCTTCCTGTCACCCATCCCTTCCTCCCACCTCAAGCCACACCTCCATTTCCTACCTACTAACCTCATCCCACCTTCTTGACCTGTCCGTCTTCCCTGGACTGACCTATCCCCTCCCTACCTCCCCACCTATACTCTCCTCTCCACCTATCTTCTTTTCTCTCCATCTTCGGTCCGCCTCCCCCTCTCTCCCTATTTATTCCAGAACCCTCTCCCCATCCCCCTCTCTGATGAAGGGCGTAGGCCCGAAACGTCAGCTTTTGTGCTCCTGAGATGCTGCTTGGCCTGCTGTGTTCATCCAGCCTCACACTTTATTAACTCAGTGCACCGCTGTCTGTTCCTGATTCCACTTCATCAAGCGAAGATTCAGAGGAGAGTTGGTCAAACTGTTCTCGACTTCCTGCTGACACCTGTTCGATCATGAGGAAGTGTCCAGTAGCAGCCCAGCAATTAGTTGCACTGATATTTTTTTTCGGTCCCTTTGCTAAATTTTTGACTGCTCTTGATACCTTGTCAAAGGGGCAAAGGCGAAACTGAGAAGACCCATTTCCCAAGATTATTTCAGAAATGCACTCCGGCCCCACCTTCATGAAGTTATTGTCTCTCCACATAGTGAAAATTCAAAGAACAATGCAGTGCAGGAACAGGCCTTTCGGCCCTCTAAGCCCGCACCAACATAGTTTGCCATTTGATGCTAAAACCGACGTCACTTCCAGGATCTGTATCCCGCTATTCCTTCCTATTCGTGTATTCATCCTGGTTTTTCTTGAATGTTACTACTGTGTCTGCTTCCACTGCTTCCTGTGGCAGTGTGTTCCAGGCACTCACCACCATTAATGTGAAAAACCAGCCTCTCACATCTCTTTTAAATTCCCCCCTCGCACCTTGAATCTGTGTTCCCTTGTAATTGAGAGTCCCCCCACCCCCCGTCCCCCGTCCCCCCCCGCCCCACCGCCCTGGCCCTGGGAAAAAGCCTCATACTTTTCATTCATTCTATTCACAATCTTATAAATTCCTATCAGATCACCCCTCAACCTCCTGCATTCCAGTGAAAACAAACCCAGCCTCTCCAACCTTTCTTCATTATTAAAATCCCCCAAACTAGGCAACATCCTGGCGAACCTTTTCCATACCCTCTCCAAAGCATCCACATCCTTCTGGTAGTTTGGTGACCGGAACTGTACACAATATTCCAAGTATGGCCTAAATAAAGTTCTATAAAGCTGCATTTTCTGAAGAAGGGTCTAGACCCGAGACGTCAGCTTTCCTGCTCCTGTGATGCTGCTTGGCCTGCTGTGTTCATCCAGCTCCACACTGTGTTATTTCTGACTCCAGCATCGGCAGTTCTTACTATGTCTGCATAATTTACCTGTCCTATAACTCAATGCCCCTTCCAACAAAGGTGAGCATGCCGTAGACCTTTTTTACTACCTTATCTTCCTGCGCTACTACCTTCAATGATGCATGGACCTGCATGCCCAGATCCCTCTGCATGTCAATATTCCTAAGGGTTCTGCCATTCACTGCATAATTTCCAGCTGTACATGACCTTCCAAAATGCACCACCTCACATTTGTCCAGATTAAACTTCATCTGCCTCCAACTGATCGATATCCTGTTGTATCCTCTGACAATCTTCTTCACTATCCACAACTCCACCAATCTTTGTATCATCTGCAAACTTACGAATTAGATCAACTACATTTTCCACCAAATCATTTATGTAGACCCGATGATTATAGACCCTCCACTTAAGACTTATCCCTTTAAAATTGTACTCAAAGATAGTGTTTATTCTGGGATGGCATGGTTAGCACTGGGTTAGCACTGGTTAGCACTGCTGCCTTACAGCACCAGGGACCTAGGTACCATTCCAACCTCGGCGTCCCTATGAAGTTTGCGCATTCTCCCCGAGTCTGCGTAGGTTTCCTCTGGGTGATCTGGTTTCCTCCCACAGCCCAGAACTGTGCAAGTCAGGTGGGTTGGCCTTACTGACCAGGGATGTGCAGGCTAGGTGGATTAGCCGTAGGGAATACAGAGATAGGGTAGCGGTTAGGTTTGGTTGGGATGCTCCTCGGAGGGATGACGTGGACTCAATGGGCTGAATGACCTGCTTCCACACAGTAGAGATCCTATGAATAAGCAAAGGGAGAAAACCCAAGACAATTATCCATTGCAAATCCTGTGGCTGAGACAGGAGGCTTGGGTTCAAGTCCCACTGTTCTAGAGATCTGTAGTAACATCTGTGAACAGGTTGTTTGGAAAACATCTACAGGAGTCAGACATTATCGGGTTCCACAATGAAAACAAATACCGTGGCAGGAATGCTTGCGGGTGGTGTTGGGCAGGGTTTAACCTAGTTTGGCAGGGTGACAGGATCCTGAGGACAATTTCAGATGGGACAAAATCAGAAACTGAGGTAGAAAGCAAAAAAAAATCGTGAAGTAGTCTGGAAAGCAGAGAGGACAAATGTTAGAAAATAATGAAGAGTTTGTGATCCAAGGTATATAGGAAATAAAGCTGATGAGTTGGGGACATATGGCTATATGATATCATAGCTTTTGCAGGAATATAAGCGGAGGAAGGATGTTCCCAATGACTGGGGAGTCCAGAACCAGGAGTCACACTTCAAGGATACAAGATTCAGATGAAGAGAAATTTCTTCATCCAGACAGCAGTGAGCCTGTGGAATTCTCTGTCACAGAAAGCAGTTGAGGGCAAAACATCAAATGTTTTCAAGAAGGAATTAGATGTAGTTTTGAGGGCTAAACGGATCATAGGGTACGGGAAGGAACAAGGAACAATTGTGCTGAGTAAACAGAGAACAGTGTGCTGCGATAACAAAGTGTGAAGCTGGATGAATACAGCACGCCAAGCAGCATCTTAGGAGCACAAAAGCTCATGTTTCGGGCCTACACCCTCTGATCAGCCATGATCGTATTGAATGGCAGAGCAGACTCAAAGGGCTGAATGGCCCATTCCTGATTTTTTTTGGATTAGATTAGATTGGATTAGATTCCCTACAGTGTGGAAACAGGCCCTTCAGCCCAACAAGTCCACACCGCCCCTTGAAGCATCCCACCCAGACCCATCCCCCTATAACCCACTCACCCCTGAACACTACGGGCAATTTAGCATGGCCGATCCACCTCACCTGCATATCTTTGGACTGTGGGAGGAAACCGGAGCATCCAGAGGAAACCCACGCAGACACGGGGAGAATGTGCAAACTCCACAAAGACAGCCAATCAAGGCTGGAATTGAACCCGGGTCCCTGGCGCTGTGAGACTGCAGTGTTAACCACTGAGCCACCGTGCTGCCCCAAAGAAATAAATGTTAGCCTCCCATTTCAATGTTCCACGATGCCCTAATGCAGGGCAGCTCAATGGTGCCAGTTACAGGGTTTTTAGACAAGATACAACAGAAAGGTTTGCTGACAATTTTGATCAAAAAAAATTTACAGCAATGAAGTGGAATGTCATGCTTGAAGCGTCTTCAAATAAACAAAGAACAACAAAGAAAATTACAGAACAGGAACAGGTCCTTCGGCCTTCCAAGCCTGTGCTGATTGAGATCCTCTGTCTAAACCTGTCATCTATTTTCTAGGGGTCTGTATTCCCTTTACTCCCTGTCCATCCATGTACCTGTCCAGATACATCTTAAAAGACGCTAACGTGTCTGCGTCTACCACCTCCGCTGGCAACGCGCTCCAGGCACCCACCACCCTCTGTGTAAAGAACTTTCCACACATATCTCCCCAAAACTTTCCTCCTCTCACTTTGAACTCATGACCCCTAGTAACTGAGTCCCCGACTCTGTGAAAAAGCTTCTTGCTATCCACCCTGTCTATACCCCTCATGATTTTGTAGACCTCAATCAGGTCCCCCTCAATCTCTGTCTTTCTAATGAAAATAATCCTATTCTACTCAACCTCTCTTCATAGCTAGCGCCCTCCATACCAGGCAACACCCTGGTGAATCTCCTCTGCACCCTCTCCAAAGCATCCACATCCTTTTGGTAACGTGGCAACCATAAGGTTGTATCGATTGACATAAGAAACAACTAAAGTTCAGTCACACTGCAGGGAGTGAAGTTTAGACTCCCACCAGTCAGGGGGAAATAGAAGAGCAAATATCTAAGATTTTGGAGTCAATTTGTAGCTTGGGTTGTGGATGTCATGGACGGTTGTCTCGCCGAGCTGGTTTGTTCTTCCTCAGACATTTCATTACCGTGCTGGGTAACATCATCAGTGTAGCCTCCGATGAACCGTCATTGTGTTTTCCCGCCTGTTATTTAAACTGTGGAGAATATTGAGTTGGATTACCTCACTTCTGGTTTGTCTTCACAATGGAGTGTATTTGGGATTGAGTTCTATGTGTTTGTTGATGGCTTTCTTTGTGGAGTACCAGACTTCCAGGAACTCCTGTTCCTGTCTCTGCTTCGCTTGTCCCAGGATCTTGGTCTTGTCCCAGTTGAATTGGTGGTTCTCCTTATCCATGTGGATGGAGATGACGGAGTATTGGTCGTGTCTTTTTGTAGCTAGTTGATATTTGCGTGCCTTTGTTGTTGATTTCCTTCCTGTTTGTCCGATGTAGTGTTTGTCGCAGTCTCTGCAGGGAATCCTGTGTATGACATCGGTCCTGTCCATGACAATAAAATGTGAGGCTGGATGAACACAGCAGGCCCAGCAGCATCTCAGGAGCACAAAAGCTGATGTTTCAGGCCTAGACCCTTCACCAGAGATGGGTAGTGGATCTTTGGTTCGGGTGAGCAGTTGTCATAGGGTTGATGAGGGTTTGTGCACTATTCTGATGCCCAGTGGTCATAGGAGTCTTGTGGTGAGTTCAGATGTGTTCCTGATGTAGTGTAGCGTGATGAGTAGGTTGGGGCGTGTAGTGTCTTCCTGGTGTCATTCACGTAATAGACATCTTCTGACCTAGTTTTACGGGTATCCAATGTCTTTGAATAAAACACAAAGGCGCTTCATCGGAGGCTGCACCGATGATGTCACCCAACAGGGTAACGAAACATCTGCGGAACAACAAACCAGCTCAGCAAGCCAACCAATCATAACAGAAAAGCAAATATGTGGGGAAGTATCTGACAAGTACAAAAGAAACAGGGCCTTAATTGTAAGTTTATAACTTGGATAGTTGCAGTGCAAAAAGAGTGGAAGGAGCAAAACTTTTGAAATACATTCGGGAGAATATAAATAAAAACTGAAAGAATTGCGGAAGCTGTAAATTAGAAACAAAAATCTCAGGGAGGGTCACTTGACTGGAAATGTTAACTCTGATTTCTCTCCACAGATGCTGGCCAGACCTGCTAAGCTTTTCCTGCAATTTCTGTTTATGATTCAGGCGAATGCTCCAAGCCAGTGTACACATGCAAACATATAAATCAGGAGCTAGCAGTCAATCAGGGCCAGCAAGAGAATGCTGGAATTGACTGTCGGATTGAAACCTAGGCAACTGGAAGGGGTGGCAATGAATAAGGCATTTTGGTGTTTGTGATTATAATTTGGTTAGTTTTAATACAATTATGGAATAGACAAAAGTTAGAGCAGGACTTAAAGTTCTAAATTAAGGGAAGGTCAATTTTAGTAGCCTGTTGAATGATGTAATGTGATTGGAAACAGCGACCAAAAGGAAATAAGTGTTAGAGTCATGGGAGGTATTTAAGGCGGATATTCAAAGTGTTCAGAGCAAACATGTCCCCACCAAGAAAAGGGGTGAGAAGGTCAGTTTTAGAGCCTGCTGCATTTCAAGGAGCACAAAGGATAAGATAAGGCAAAACAGGAAAGCTTATGCCAGATAGCAGGACACTTAGTGCTACAGAAGTGGTGTAAAAAGTGTGGGAGTGCAATGCAAAAATAAACTTATGAAAGCAAAGACAGGACATAAGAGAATAATTATAAGCAAAATCAAGGCGAACCCAAAGATGTTTTATCAATACGGTAAGAAAAAGAGGATAATTAAGCAAAGACTATGACCCACAAAACAACAGAAGGTAAATGATGCGTAAAGATAGAAGATTGTGGATTTTCTACTTAATGAACATGACACATTTGTTCTCACAAAAACTGGAATAATGCAGACAGTGTAGTTAAGGAGGAGGAGTGTGAAGTTTTGCATGCTATAAATGTGAGGAGAGAGGAAATATTAGTATTCACAAAAGTGGATAACTCACCAAGGCCAGAAGAAATTTATCCTTGACTGCTAAAATAATCTAGAATTAAATGCTAGCCTACTGGCGACCATTAAATCATTGCTGATTGTCATATAAACCCGTCTGAATCACGAATGCTCTTCAGGGAAGGCAATCTGCTGTCCTTCCCCAATTCAATGTAATCAGTAAGGACAGGCAGCACCACCTCCTCCATGGTAATCCTCAACACTGGTGCCCCGCAAGGTTATATACTCAGCCCCTTACTACGCTCCGTATACACTCATGACTGCGTGGCCAAATTCAGCCGTAACTCCTTTCACAGATTTCCTGATGACACTAAAGTCGTGGCTCGGATTGCAAACAACAATGAGACCAAGTACAGGAAAGAGATAGACAGCATAGTGGCGTAGTGTAAAGACAGTAATCTCTCCCTCAATATCAGCAAAACTAAGGAGCTGGCCATAAGTTTCAAGAAGCAGAGTGGAGGACACACCCCTGTCTGTGTCGATGGTGCTGAAGTGGAGATGTTCAAGAGCTTCAAGTTCCTGGGAGTGAAGATCATCAACACATCCTGGTCTAACGATATTGACAGCACAGTCAAGAAAGCACGCCAATGCCTCTATGTCCTCAGAAGGCCTCTACTGTTTGTAATTTTTATTAATGACTTGGACGAGGGAATTGAAGGATGGGTCAGCAAGTTTGCAGACGACACAAAGGTCGGAGGTGTCGTTGACAGTGTAGAGGGCTGTTGTAGGCTGCAGCGGGACATTGACAGGATGCAGAGATGGGCTGAGAGGTGGCAGATGGAGTTCAACCTGGATAAATGCGAGGTGATGCATTTTGGAAGGTCGAATTTGAAAGCTGAGTACAGGATTAAGGATAGGATTCTTGGCAGCGTGGAGGAACAGAGGGATCTTGGTGTGCAGATACATAGATCCCTTAAAATGGCCACCCAAGTGGACAGGGTTGTTAAGAAAGCATATGGTGTTTTGGCTTTCATTAACAGGGGGATTGAGTTTAAGAGTCGTGAGATCTTGTTGCAGCTCTATAAAACTTTGGTTAGACCGCACTTGGAATACTGCGTCCAGTTCTGGGCGCCCTATTATAGGAAAGATGTGGATGCTTTGGAGAGGGTTCAGAGGAGGTTTACCAGGATGCTGCCTGGACTGGAGGGCTTATCTTATGAAGAGAGGTTGACTGAGCTCGGTCTCTTTTCATTGGAGAAAAGGAGGAGGAGAGGGGACCTAATTGAGGTATACAAGATAATGAGAGGCATAGATAGAGTCGATAGCCAGAGACTATTTCCCAGGGCAGAAATGGCTAGCACGAGGGGTCATAGTTTTAAGCTGGTTGGTGGAAAGTATAGAGGGGATGTCAGAGGCAGGTTCTTTACGCAGAGAGTTGTGAGAGCATGGAATGCGTTGCCAGCAGCAGTTGTGGAAGCAAGGTCATTGGGGTCATTTAAGAGACTGCTGGACATGCATATGGTCACAGAAATTTGAGGGTGCATCCATGAGGATCAATGGTCGGCACAACATTGTGGGCTGAAGGGCCTGTTCTGTGCTGTACTGTTCTATGTTCTATGTTCTAAGGCTAAGGAAATTTGGTATGTCCACAATGACTCTTACCGATTTTTACGGATGCACCTTAGAAAGAATCCTATCTGGATGCATCACAGCTTGTAATGGCAACTGCTTTGTTCAAGACCGCAAGAAATTACAGAGCTGTGAACATAGCCCAGTCCGTTACAAAAACCAACTTTCCTTCCATTGACTCCATCTCTACTTCCTGCTGCCTCGGGAAAGCAACCAACATAAACAAAGATCCCTCCCACCCTGGTTATACTCTCTTACACCCTATTCAATTGGGCAGAAGGTACAGAGTTTGAAACCACATACTGACAGATTTAAGAACAGCTTCTTCCATGCTGTTATCAGACCGATGATTGGATCTCTCATATATTGAAGTTGATCTTTTTCTGCAGCTGCAATAGTATATTCTGCATTCTGTTCAATTACCCTGATATTCTTACGTAAGGTATAATTTGTCTGGTCGGCATGCAAAACGATACTTTTCACACTCCTCCTTAACTATAATGTCTGCATTATTCCATCTTTTATGAGAACATATGTAATAAATGATAATAATAAATCAAACCAAATCAAATCAAATCCACCTCCAGGTGAATCCAGATTTATGGCAATTAGATTTGGCTCTTAACTGCCCTCAGAAGTGGTTCAGCAAGCAGCTAAATTCAAGGGCAATTAAGGGCCGGCAACAAAATGCTCACATCTTATACAAGAATGAAGAAGAATCTGTGGTATTTCATAGATAACACAGTGTGGAGCTGGAGGAACACAGCAGGCACAGCTTCAGAGGAGCAGGAAAGCTGACGTTTCGTGTCGGGACCCTGCTTCAGAAACATCTGCACTATCTCTACAGTATTTCAGCTTTTCCTTTAATTGTGATATTTTGAGACATCTGGAAATGTGCTGAAGGCAGGCTCAACTGAGGCATTCAAGCGGGCATTGGATAGTTATTGGGATAGAAAGGGTTTGCAAGGATATGGAGAAAAGGCAGGCGATTGACACTCGGTAATAGAGCTGGTGCCGGTAGGATGGGCTGAATGGTTTCTTTCTGCACTGTAATAGTTCTGTGATGTTGAACCAGACGTTTGGTCATCCATATAAATTGTAATTGATTCCCAAGCATCCTACTGCTTAAGCATTGAAGTGTGATAACTGTAATACTTATATTCATTTTAACATAATATTGATAAGTGCTTGTTCTTCTGCTTCCAAACAGAACCATCATCATCCTCTCCGTCGTCTACATTATTGGTCATATTGTGAAGTCTGTCGGTGCGATACCAACTGTGGGTGACCAAACCATACATGTGTGAGTAAAAGTGATGATATTATTGACGCGCTGATTTTCCTGTGCAGCGTTGAGCTGGTGCTATTCTGTCAGATGGAGATTTGAATCTTTCATGTGGGGTGCATGAGACTGTATGTCGTTTTGGTTGGGAATGGTGCTACATCAACACAGGCTCTTTCTATGATTCTTTACCTCTTAGTGCAGGAAGTGCACTGTTTGATGCAATGGCGCCCTGCCCCCCTCCCCGTCCCCCAAACACCACCCTTGAGAAATCTAAGTGGCGATCAACACTGAGCAATAGTCACATCTGAACTGTGGCTCAAGAGTTGGGACAGTTCCCAGTTCAGCAAACCTGAACTGAGAAAGAGTGCTGTAAAAGTTGGAATTTTCATTATCTGGCATTGCGACTCGAAACTTGAAAAGGGTGCTAAGACTGCTGAGCGGAATGAACCGACATTGCATCAACTTTTTAGACAGGAACACCAGACAGCTTACTTCTACCTCCTTCCCAAACCCCCCGAAACAGACTGCCCCCATAGGCCCATTGTATCAGCCTGTTGCTGCCCCACCAAGCTCATTCCCAACTACCTTCACTCCATCCTGTCTCCGTTTGACCAGGCCCTGCCCACCTACATCCACAATTCCTCTGATGCCCCTCCATCATATTTATTGATTTCCACTTCCCTAACTAACTGCCTCGTGTTCACCACGGATGTCCAAACCCTCCATACTTCCAATCCACACCGGGATGGTCTGCGAGCTCTCGGCTTCTTCCTCGGCCAGAGGCTTGTATCCGTCCGAGCCACAGCCACTCTCCTCCGCCTGGCTGAACTTGTTCTCTCAGTGAACACTTTCTCCTTTAAGTCATCCCGAATCTGCCAAGTCAAAGGAGTTGCTATGGGCACCAGTTACGTGTGCCTGTTTATGGGAGAGCTGGAACAATCCTTGTTCCAGTCATACTCTGGCCTCCTTCCAGAAATCATTTTTCGATGCAGCGACAACTGCTTCATGCTTCACCAGGACATTGGAAAATTTGTCCATTTTCCCTAAAATACGTACCCCTCTATAGGTCTGACCATTTCTGACACTTCCTTGAAATCTCCGTCTCCATTTTAGGGAATGAGCTGTCCAATGCCATCCACTACAAAGCCACCGACTCCTACAGCTACCATCACTGCACTGTCTCCCACAGCCACCTTCACCACACCCTCTCCCACAGCCACCTTCACTCCACCCTCTCCCACAGCCACCTTCACTCCACCCTCTCCCACAGCCACCTTCACTACACCCTCTCCCACAGCCACCTTCACTACACCCTCTCCCACAGCCACCTTCACCACACCCTCTCCCACAGCCACCTTCACTCCACCCTCTCCCACAGCCACCTTCACTACACCCTCTCCCTCAGCCACCTTCACTACACCCTCTCCCACAGGTACCTTCACTACACCCTCTCCCACAGCCACCTTCACCACACCCTCTCCCACAGCCACCTTCACTCCACCCTCTCCCACAGCCACCTTCACTCCACCCTCTCCCACAGCCACCTTCACTCCACCCTCTCCCACAGCCACCTTCACTACACCCTCTCCCTCAGCCACCTTCACTACACCCTCTCCCACAGGTACCTTCACTACACCCTCTCCCACAGCCACCTTCACCACACCCTCTCCCACAGCAACCTTCACCACACACTCACCCACAGGCACCTTCACCACACCCTCTCCCACAGCAACCTTCACCACACACTCACCCACAGGCACCTTCACCACACCCTCACCCACAGCCACCTTCACTACACCCTCTCCCACAGCCACCTTCACCACACCCTCTCCCAAAGCCACCTTCACTACACCATCTCCCACAGCCAACTTCACCACACCCTCTCCCACAGCCACCTTCACCACACCCTCTCCCATAGGTACCTTCACCACACCCTCATTTACAGCCACCTTCACTACACCCTCTCCCACAGCCACCTTCACTACACCCTCTCCCACAGCCACCTTCACTGCACCCTCTCCCATAGCCACCTTCACCTCACCCTCTCCCACTACACCCTCTCCCAAAGCCACCTTCACCGCACCCTCTCCCACAGCCACCTTCACCACACCCTCACCCACAGCCACCTTCACTACACCCTCTCCCACAGCCACCTTCACTGCACCCTCTCCCACAGCCACCTTCAGTACACCCTCTCCCACAGCCACCTTCACCACACCCTCACCCACAGCCACCTTCACCACACCCTCTCCCACAGCCACCTTCACTGCACCCTCTCCCACAGCCACCTTCAGTACACCCTCTCCCACAGCCACCTTCACTACACCCTCTCCCACAGCCACCTTCACTGCACCCTCTCCCACAGCCACCTTCAGTACACCCTCTCCCACAGCCACCTTCACCACACCCTCACCCACAGCAACCTTCACCACACCCTCTCCCACAGCCACCTTCACCACACCCTCCCCCATAGCCACCTTCACCACATCCTCTCCCACAGCCACCTTCACCACACCCTCACCCACAGGCACCTTCACCACACCCTCTCCCACAACCACCTTCACCACACCTTCTCCCACAGCCACCTTCACTACACCCTCTCCCACAGCCACCTTCACCACACCCTCTCCCACAGCCACCTTCACTGCACCCTCTCCCATAGCCACCTTCACTACACCCGCTCCCACAGGTACCTTCACTACACCTTCTCCCACAGCCACCTTCACTACACCCTCTCCCACAGGTACCTTCACCACACCCTCTCCCACAGCCACCTTCACCACACCCTCTCCCACAGCCACCTTCACCATACCCTCTCCCACAACCACCTTCACCACACCCTCTCCCACAGCCACCTTCACTACACCCTCTCCCACAGCCACCTTCACTACACCCTCTCCCATAGCCACCTTCACTGCACCCTCTCCCATAGCCACCTTCACTACACCCGCTCCCACAGGTACCTTCACTACACCTTCTCCCACAGCCACCTTCACTACACCCTCTCCCACAGGTACCTTCACTACACCTTCTCCCACAGCCACCTTCACTACACCCTCTCCCACAGGTACCTTCACCACACCCTCTCCCACAGCCACCTTCACCACACCCTCTCCCACAGCCACCTTCACCACACCCTCTCCCACAGCCACCTTCACTGCACCCTCTCCCATAGCCACCTTCACTACACCCGCTCCCACAGGTACCTTCACTACACCTTCTCCCACAGCCACCTTCACTACACCCTCTCCCACAGGTACCTTCACCACACCCTCTCCCACAGCCACCTTCACCACACCCTCTCCCACAGCCACCTTCACCATACCCTCTCCCACAACCACCTTCACCACACCCTCTCCCACAGCCACCTTCACTACACCCTCTCCCACAGCCACCTTCACTACACCCTCTCCCATAGCCACCTTCACCACACCCTCTCCCACAGCCACCTTCACTGCACCTTCTCCCACAGCCACCTTCACTACACCCTCTCCCACAGCCACCTTCACCACACCCTCTCCCACAGCCACCTTCACTACACCCTCTCCCACAGCCACCGTCACCACACCCTCTCCCACAGCCACCTTCACTACACCCTCTCCCACAGCCACCTTCACTACACCCTCTCCCACAGCCACCTTCACCACACCATCTCCCACAGCCACCTTCACTGCACCCTCTCCCAGAGCCACCTTCACCACACCATCTCCCACAGCCACCTTCACTGCACCCTCTCCCAGAGCCACCTTCACCACACCATCTCCCACAGCCACCTTCACTACACCCTCTCCTACAGCCACCTTCACCACACCCTCTCCCACAGCCACCTTCACCACACCCTCTCTCACAGCTGTCCTCACTGCACCCTCTCCCACAGCTGTCTTCACTGCACCCTCTCCCACAGCTGTCCTCACTGCACCCTCTCCCACAGCTGTCTTCACTGCACCCTCTCCCACAGCTGTCTTCACTACACCCTCTCCCACAGCTACCTTCACTGCACCCTCTCCCACCCCTGTCTTCACCACACCCTCTCCCACAGCTGTCTTAAATTCAGTGACTCCCGCAGCTACGTTAACTACAGCTCATCACACGCTGTGCCCAGCCAGGACTCCATCCCATTCTCCCAGTTCCTTCGCCTACATCACATCTGTTTATATGATGCCACCTTCCAATTTTGCGCTGCTGCTATGGATTGCCTTTTCGTAATCATGGTTTTCCACCCACTGTGCTTAACAGGATTCTCAACCGCATGTAACCTGTCGCCTGTGCTTCTGCCCATCATTCAGAACAGTGTGATCGGAACCAAATGTTCGCACGTTTCATCCCACCAACCTCCACTTTCAAAAGGATCATTGTCTGTCATTTCAGACAACCCTGGCATGACACCACCACCAAACACATCTTCCCCTCACTCTCCATGTCTTCATTTCACCTCCTCCCCCCCAACTCCACCCCACCCTGCTGCCCTCACAGTTCCACTCCAGGTTAAAGAAATGATACAGTTAATTAGAGCAGGCTTTCATTTGGAAACATTAACTGAGCATAATGATCATGACACCAGTTCGCTCAGATGTTCCAAAGCACTTTATGGCCATTGACATCGTTTTGTAATACTGTTGTAAAGTTGGGAATGTCACAACCAGTATGCAAACAGTAAGCTTCCCAAAACAGCAAATGGATAACAATTGAGTTCAGTTTTAACGATGTTCATTGAGAGATCATACTGACTGGGACCCAGGTGAGAACAGCCTTCGTTGAAGTTTACCAGCTCATCTAAAGGTTAGCACCTTCACTCGTATAGTACTTTCTCAGTAATAAACCATTGTGTTTATTTGGACTTTGCATCAAGTCTACGTGCTGAGACTTGAACTCACAACCTAATGACTGTCAAAACAACAAAAGAACCATCAATGCTCCCATCACTGTGATTTATTTTTATTCTTCTCAGTCAATGGTGTTATACTAGTCTCTTCAAAGCTTAACAAAGGCTCTCTTGTTTGCAGAGTATTATCAATGCTTGGCCTCTTCTTAATAGCCCTGGGCACTGGTGGTATCAAACCTTGTGTTGCAGCTTTTGGTGGTGATCAATTTGAAGAGAAGCAAGTAAGTACACAATAAGAGTGTCAGATGTTGGAAACAGTATTGTTTATATTTATCCTGACACTAGAGATTGTGTGTACACAGTCCTGGGTTTTGTAAGTGGGTAGAGAACAGAAAAACCAAAAGCATGAGTAGACCATTCAGCCCCTTGAGCCTCCTTCCTTAAATGATTGGATGGTGCTCTCTACCCCACTTTGCCTTCTGCTTCTCATGACCCTTGATTTCCTTGTAGATCAAAGAGCCACGAAGATCAAACCTAACGAGTTAAGCTAAGTGTTTATAGATCATCCTTAGACCTCAAGTGTGAGTGTTGTGCCTTAAAATGAACTCTCTCCATGAAGAAAGACCTCGAGGACTTTGAGTAAGTGTAGAGAAGGTTTGCCTGGATGAAACCAGGAATTGAGGATCTTCAGTTGTGTGGAAATGTTCTGCTTGCAACCCATATGGAAATAACTATGAGATAGTAGGACTGCCGATGCTGGAGAATCTGAGAATACAAGGTGTAGAGCTGGATGAACACAGCAGGCCAAGCAGCATTTCGGGTCTGGAACCCTTCTTCAGAAATGTTCAGAAGTTTTCTGAAGAAGGGTCCGGATGCAAAACATCACCTTCCCTGCTCCTCTGGTGCTGCTTGGCCTGCTGTGTTCATCCAGCCCGACCTCTTGTTATCTCTGGAAATAACTATGCCCTGTGTCCCAGCCTGAGCAGTGAGATCAGGCTTCAATGATTCATTTTGACATTTTTCTCATTCATAGTCTGGACAGCTTTACAATCATTGACTGAATACGCTTGTTGGCTGATTGGGGTGTCTGTATATGTTGCATAGACTTGGTTTATGTGTTGCGTTGTATTTGGGGAGGTAGTGACATTGTGGTAATATCATGGGACTAGTGATTGAGAACGCCGTACCGAAGTTCTCAGGGACCTGAGTTTAAATGCCATTGTGGCAGATGGTGAAATGTCAATTAATTTTTAAAAATCTGGAATTAAAAGTCCAACCATGAGTTGATTATTATAAAATCCCATCTGGTTCACCAATACCCTTCGGGGAAGAAATCTGCCATCCTTACCAGGTCTGTCTGACATGTGACACCAGAAATGTGGCTGATTCTTAACTGCCGTCTGGGCTATTAAGGATGAGCAATATACACAGATTTAGCAGCAACGCTCACTTTCCATGAAAGAGTGAAGTTTGATTCGATTTATTATTGACACATGTTGCAAGAAATAGTGGCTTGCATGCTGACCAGACAAATCATACCTTGCACTGGTTCATTAGAGCAATAGAATAGACTGGACTAATTGAGTATAGATTGTGTTGCACTGATGATTTCCCAATTTCTGCTGCTATATTCTAGGCTTCTGAACGGAGTAGGTTTTTCTCCTTCTTCTATCTGTCCATTAATGCAGGAAGTTTACTGTCAACCATCATCACTCCCATATTGAGAGGTCAGTGCGGATTTGCAATTTTCTCTGTAAAGGTATAAATTATGTGTAATATTTTATATGGAATCTGATCTCTGATACATTTTCTCTTCAGTGTAATGTGTTGCCTTTTTTGGGAAATCTACACAATAGAAGGCTCGCTCCTTAACCACAGCCTATTTTAAATCACATTTCACTCCCTATTTTATAGTCACATTGATTGAAAGAAAACAAAGACCTCCGAATGCTGGGAATCAGTTTCTGCTGGGACAACTCAGCAGGTCTGCCAGCATCTGTGGAAGGAAAGAAGAGTTAACGTTTCGGGTCCGGTGACCCTTCTCAGAACCTTCAGAAGAAGGGTCACTTCTGATGGAGGGTCACCGAATCTGAAACGTTAATTCTTCCTACTGTCCAAAGATGCTGCCAGACCTGCTGAGCTTTGCCAGCAGTTCCTGCTTTCGACTGACACTGGGGTAGTGTTGTGGGGATTCTCAGCAGCGTCCAGGAAATTAGCCAAGTTGGGATTCCTGTCGCCTGGCCTGTATTTCACTGTGAGAGAGGCTGGACTCCCTTTGCTTCTTATCTGGGATTGGAATGGTGGCACAGTAGTAATGTCGCTGGGACGGTAATCCAGAAGCTGAGATGAATCTACTGGAGACACTGGCTCATAATCCTGCCACAGCAGCTGATGGATTTTGAATTCAATGAATAAAATTTAAAAATCTGGCATGTAAAGCTTATCCCACCAATGTACCCACTACCCAACCATGAGTTGATTGTTATAAAATCCCATCTGGTTCACCACTACCTTTCAGGGAAGAAATCTGCCATCCTTACCGGGTCTGTCTGACATGAGACACCAGAAATGTGATTGATACTTAGCTCTGGGCTATTAGGGATGAGCAATTAACACAGACCACTCTACCCACTGTAGAGTGTTGTAAAATCCCTTCTGATTCACTAACATCCTCCCTAGATGGAAATCTACCATCTTTTACCTGGTCTGGCCTACATGAAAACTCCAACTACACTGCAATGTGGTCGCCTCCTAACTGCTCCCTGAAATGGTCCAGCAAAATACTCAGTTGGTCTGGAACAAGGACAGAGGTAGGAAATGTAAGAGGTGGTGAGTGAGGTGGGGAAGGGGAGATTGTGTGTTTTTTACACAAGAGTAGGGCCCATGGGTAAGGGATGTAGCTCCCTCCAGGAGCTTAATCATGAAAATGCAATGCCAATCAATGTCAGGAAAATCTTGCCCCTTAACTTTGCCTCTGCATACTTGTAGAAGGGCTTCCGGCATTCATTGAAGATTCCCAGCTTCCCCAGGGTTTTGTTTTCTGCCGGAACCATTAGAGATATCTTTGGTCTGTTCACTGTGACCAATAGTATCTGTCTAAGCTCCTGATACCATATGGCAAAGGTCGCCCACACAAACACTCAATTAGTTTTCATCATGATTTTAATTAAGATTTTAGATTAGATTAGATTAGATTAGATTCCCTACAGTGTGGAAACCCTTAGCCCTACAAGTCCACACTGCCCCTTGAAGCATCCCACCCAGACCTATCCCCCTATAACTCACACACCCCTGAACACTACAGGCAATTTAGCATGGCCGATCCACCTAACCCGCACATCTTTGGACTGTGGGAGGAAACCGGAGCACCCGGAGGAAACCCACGCAGACATGGAGAGAATGTGCAAACTCTGCACAGACAGTTACACGAGGCTAGAATCGAACCCAAGTCCCTGGTGCTGTGAGGCTGCAGTGCTAACCGCTGAGCCATCGTGCCGCCCCTAAGCATATTACTTCAGCATATTATTTAGTACCCTTTTAGCATATTACTTAGCTAGTTACATTACATGTAAGATACACAATTTGTCTCACATCAAGCTGAACTTGTTTTGGGTTTACGTCACACATGCGCACACACACACACAGACACGCACACAGACACGCACACACTCACAGACACACACACACACACAGAAATACACACACACACACATACACGCACATGCATGCACGCACACACACAAACACGCACACGCACACGTGCACGCATACACATACCCACACTTACACACACAACACATGAGCACACAAGCACAAACACACACTCTCTCACACACACGCAAAGACACACACACACAGAAAGACGCACACACAACACACACACACACACACACAGACGTTGGCTAGTTCTTGCCAGGACAAACCATTACATCCTGATGGATGGATCTTATCTTGTGATGTCAGTTAATCCTTTCAGGTACCAGTTTGGGCTGGTAAGTGGCTAGTACAAAGAACAGAAAACAAAGAAACCTACAGCACAGGAACAGGCCCTTCGGCCCTCCAAGCCTGCGCCGATCAAGATCCTCTGTCTAACCTGTCATCTATTTTCTAACGGTCTGTGTCCATTTGCTCCCTGCCCATCCATGTACCTGTCCAAATATATCTTAAAAGACGCTAACGTGTCTGCGTCTACCACCTCCGCTGGCAGCGCGTTCCAGGCACCCACCACCCTCTGTGTAAAGAACTTTCCATGCATATCTCCCTTAAACTTTCCTCCTCTCACTTTGAACTCATGACCCCTAGTAATTGAGTCCCCCACTCTGGGAAAAAGCTTCTTGCTATCCACCCTGTATATACCCCTCATGATTTTGTAGGCTCAATCAGGTCCCCCCTCAATCTCCGTCTTTCTAATGAAAATAATCCTAATCTTCTCAACCTCTCTTCATAGCTAGTGCCCTGCATACCAGGCAACATCCTGGTGAACCTCCTCTGTGCCCTCTCCAAAGCATCCACATCCTTTTTGTAATGTGGCGACCAGAACTGTACGCAGTACTCCAAATGTGGCCGAACCAAAGTCCTATACAACTGCAACATGACCTGCCAACTCTTATACTCAATACCCCGTCCGATGAAGGAAAGCATGCCATATGCCTTGTTGGCCACCCTATTGTCCTGCGTTGTACCATTAACACCACACAATGCCAGGCAACGGCCATCTCTAACAAGACAGAATCAAACCATTACCCCTTAACATTCAATGGTATTGTTATTATTGAATCCCCCACCATCAGCATCCTGGGGTTACCACTGACCAGAAACTGAATTGGATTAGCCACATAAATACTGTGTCTACAAGAGCAGGCCAAAGTCTAGGAATACTTCTGCAAGTAACTGACCTCCTGACCCCTGTCCACCTGTACAAGGCACTAGTGTATATTTACAACATTTAAAACACATTTTGGCAGGTAAATGAACAGGAAAGGTTCGGAGGGATATGGGCCAAATGCCAACAAATGGCACTAGTTCAGTTTAGGAAATCTGGTCAGCATGGATGAGTTGGGCTGAGGGGCCTATTTCTGTGCTGTGTGACTCTACGCCTCTACAAATGCAAAGTGCGATGTAATGGTCCTCAATTGCCTCGATGGGTGTAGCCCCAACAACACTGAAGAGGCATAACACCATCCAGAACAAAACAGCCCACTTGATAAGCACCACACCACAGACATCCACTCCATCCACCATCAACAGTTAGTAGCAGCAATGTGTACCAGCTACAAAACACATTGCAGACATTCACCCAGGCTCCTCAGACAGCACTTTCTAAGTCCTTCTGACTACTTCCATCTCGAAGGACAAGGGCAGGAGAAACATGGGAACATCATCACCTGCAAGTTCCCCTCCAAGCCACTCACCATCCTGACTTAGAAATATATCGTTGTGCCTTCAGTGATGCTTGTTCGAAGTCCATCCCTTATGGCATTGTGTGTCCACCCACACCAAATGCACTTAAGCAACTAAGGAAGGCAGCTTACCGTCACCTTCTCAAGGGGAATTCGGATGGATAATAAATGCTTACTCAGCTGTCCTCAACTCTTGAATGAATTTAAAAGAAGCACTATTCAGAGCCACAGAGATGTACAACATAGAAGCAGACACTTTGGTCCAACTCGTCCATGCTGACTAGATATTCTAAATTAATTTGGTCCCATTTGCCAGCATTTGGCCCATATCTCTCTGAACCCTTTCTATTCTTGTACCCATCCAGACGCCTTTTAAATGGTGTAATTGTACCAGCCTCCAGCACTTCCTCTGGTTGCTCAGTCCATACACGCACTGCCCTCAGTGTGAACAAAATGTCCGTTAGGTCCCTTTAAAATCTTTCTCCTCTCACCTTAAACCTGTGCCCTCTAGTTTTGGACCCCCGTAACCTGGAGAATAGACCTTGGCTAATTACCCAATCCATGACCCTAACGATTTTATAAGTTTCTATTGGGTAACCCCTTAGCCTCCGACTCTCCAGGGAAAACAGCCCCAGTCTATTCAGGCTCTTCCTATAGTTCAAACCCTCCAATCCTGGCAACATCCTTGTAAATTTTTTATGAACCCTTTCACGTTTCATAACATCCTTGCTCTTAGCAGGGAGACCAGAACTGAACGCAGTATTCCGAAAGGGGCCTAATCAATGTCCTGTAGAGCCGCAACATGATCTCCCTATTCTTATAATCAATGTACTGACCAATAAAGGTGAGCATTCCAAACGCCTTCTTCACCATCCTATCTACCTGCAACTCCACTTTCAAGGAACTATGAGTCTGCACTCCAATGCCTCATTGTTCAGCAACACTCCCTAGGACCTAATTGCCTTATGCAGTACCAAGTTCTGAATTAAAATGCACATTTTCTTTAGCAGTATAAATTCTTGAGACTTTAGGCTACCGAATGAATATTTGTCAAAAATACACCTTTAGAACTATTATGTCGGCAACAGTGCATCATTTATACCGCATTTGAAGTCTCAAGTCAGATAAATAACTAGTCACAAGCTCTTTCATGGGTTTAGTTGAGGATTAGTGCGAGGCAGCACATTCGGAGAACCCTCTACCAGTCTTCAGGTAGTGTCCATGACTCTTTAACATCCACTCGAGTATGGTAACGGGTAGAGGGGACCCTGGTTTAATATCACATCCATGGACTGCACCAGTGGCAGTGCAGCATTCCTTCAGGGCTACACTGAAATACCAGCCTAGATTGCATTGATTGCAACAGAATTAGACCATTCGCATTAACATATGAAAGCGATAGGAAGGATATGATTAGCCAGTCACCGAAACTTACCAACCCCTCAATGCCATGAGGGTCATGTGTAGAGACCTGCCCATCCCATTGCGCATACATAACTTCCTGGGAAAACTTCCCTGAGGAACAATTGGAAACGGTAACAGAAAATTCCAATGTGAACTCTCGAGACATAGCTGAGACCAAACATTGTGCTGACCAATGAGCTTTCATATAATGTGAAGATGAAGGTGAAGATGGGTTTTCTGTTTGAAGATCTCATTCATGATTTGCTGGTCACATAACAAGTTTGTTCAGCTGCTGTAAAGGGTCATCCTCATTGTATCCATCCTCATTGACATTGCTTGTTGTATTTTCCAGCTGATGTTCAGTGCTTTGGTGGAGATTGCTATGCTCTTGCCTTTGGTGTTCCTGCTGCACTAATGGTGATTGCATTAGGTGAGATATAACACTGCTCTCGGCAAGTTGTCTTTGGTTGTTCACATGCTTGTTATTTCTGCAATAATCTGGTAATCACCTTTCTTTAGACGATGTCAGGAGCTTTAGTGGGTATTGAAGCACAAATTGGATGTGGAGTCAAGACGCCATGTGCTTCACGACGAACACCGCTTCTCACCAACCTCAGAAATGGACTGAAGTGACAAACCAATATTTCAATGGTTTCAATGATTTGCAATTCATGCAATTTAGGATAACCTTGTGCTATGGACTGAGGATCACTTCCATTCATTCTTGGGTTCCGGCATCACTGGCAATATCGCATTTATGGCCGATCCTTTGAGAAGGTGATGGGGCACCTTTTTGGACCAGAGTAGTCCTTCTGCTGATTTATCTCGCCAAGTAATTGCTGTGACATGGGATGTGGCCCATTTTGGCCCAACAATAATGAAGCAACACTGATATGTATCCAAGCTAGGATGTTGTACAACTTGGAGGGGCAGCAAGAGGTGGTCGGGGCAGCACAGTGTTTCAGAAATTAGCACCGTTGCCACGCATTGCTTGGGTCCAGGTTCAATTACAGCCTCAGGTGACTGTCTGTGTGGACTTTGCACATTTCCCCTGTGTCAGTGTGGGTTTCCACTGGGTGCTCCAGTTTCCTCCCACAATCAGGAGGATCAGTGCAGACTTGATGGGCTGAATGGCGCCTCCCCACGCGTAGGGTTTCTATGATTGCATGTGGTGCTCCCATGAGACATTGACTGGCCTCATCCTTCTAGGTGGTGGCCATCATGGGTTTGTAAAGTTGGCATTGACATCAGCATGCTAGATGACCCCAAATTCCCATTTGTAAATGGGAGCATTGTGAACGGGGAATGATGGGATGAAGAGCAAGTGCCATGAAAATGTGAACAATAACTTGATCATCTTTTCCTTATGTTTAGTTGTATTCGTATCTGGAAGTGTGCTCTACAAAAAACTCCCCCCACAAGGAAATATGCTGGTTAAAGTGTGTAGCTGTATTGGGGTGAGTGCCTCAGGAGTAATTCAGTGACCATCCTTTCTTTATAATTAACACCCATTCGTAAAAACAGCATCATTATTGGAAAGCTTATTTTACATGTAACAGTTCTGTTAAATGGATTTTGGTACACTAACTCTTCAAATTGTAGAGCAGCTCAACATCGAGTCATAGAGTCATAGAGATGTACAGCATGGAAACAGATCCTTCGGTCCAACTCCTCCATGCCGACCAGATATCCTAAATAAATCTAGTCTCATTTGCCAGCATTTGGCCCATATCCCTCTAAACCTTCCTGTTCATGTACCGTTCCAGATGCCTTTTAAATGTTGTAATTGTACCAGCCTCCACCGCTTCCTCTGGCAGCTCATCCCATACACACACCACCTGCTGAGTGAAAAAGTTGCCCTTTACATCTCTTTTAAATCTTTCCCCTCTGACCTTAAACCTATGCCGTCTAATTTTGGACTCTCCTACCACATGGAAAAGACCTTGTCTATTAAGCTTTGCAGGCCCCTCATGATTGTATAAACCTCTATAAAGTCACCCCTCAGCCTCTAGCCCTCCAGGGAAAATAGCCCCAGTCTATTCAGCCTCTCCCTATAACTCAAACCCTCCAACCCTGGCAACATCTTTGATATGCAAAAGAAACCAGTATGGTTACATTTTAAAAAGCCACTTAGCTGCTGTCTTGCTCCTTCACACAGGTTTCTCTAAGATCAGCTGTGAATTTCGCTGTTTGTTTTGTTTTTACTTCGAACAAACTCCGATGACCAGAGATACTTGAAACCAGACAGCAAAGGCAGGAGCTGCACAGGTTACTGCTGGGTCTGATAACAGTGTCGGCTTCTTCCTATCTGCGTCACTCCACATGTGGTCACCGCCTTTGTCTGTTTTCCTACTTTTTAAAGTGTCGTTGTTTTGGTCTTCTTTTTCCCAAATTTCCAAAACAATGCAGCAGCTCATAAAACAAATATTTACTGCTCCTAGAATTTGAGGAAATCAGCTCCAACATTGAAAATACAAGTTGGAGGCTATTTCAGTAATCGGTCAGGGAATCAAGGTTTTCTGAAGAAGGGTCTCGACCCAAAACGTCAGCTTTCCTGCTCCTCTGATGCTGCTTGGCCTGCTGTGCTCATCCAGCTCCACACCATGTTATCTCAGGGAATAAAGGTTGATGGCAATAGGGCAGGAGTTGAGGATTATCAAGTAAGTCATGGTTGGAATGAATGGCGGAGTGGACTCATAGGGCCAAACAGCCTACTTCTGCATCTGGGCCTTATGGTCATTTGAGCTACTGGCTGTTTCAAAGAGCAGTCCCGCTATTCCTACTCTTCAACGCTGTCCCCTTTCTCCTGGGTCACCAAAGATGCCTTCTGTTCTCCTGCAGTCTGTTTTGCAGGCTTTCTTTGGAGAGTTGGGTATCAGAGGGCAATTGTCATTGTAACAGGATGGTTCAAACATGCTGAGAACTGTCAATACCTTGAGCAGGGTGAAAGCTCGTTGGCCCAAGTCAAACATACGACCAGCATGGTGAGCAGTGCAGAGATATAGACTAGTGCCAATATACTGGGCGACATACATCCCCATCTCTGAAATAAACAGCTGTTGATTTATCTGGATAATAGTACAAACAGAGATCTGGCGTGGCACAGTGGCTCAGCGGTTAGCCCCAGTGCCTCACAGCCTCAGGAACCTGAGTTCAATTCCACCCTTGGGCAACTGTCTGCGTGGAGTTTGCACATTCTCTTCATATCTGCACAAGTTTCCTCTGAGTGCTCCGGATTCCTCCCACAGTCCAAAGACATGCATGTTAGGTGGATTGGCCATGCTAAATTGCTGACAGTGGAGTAGCCATGGGATATACAGGGTGACAGGATCAGGTGGGATGGTTTTTGGAGGGTTAGCATGGATTTGGTGCCTCTGACAGCCTGCTTCCATAATCCTAACTCAGGTGGATGGCCGGAGAGGGGATATCCAGTGTTGTTGGCATAATCTGAAAGGACTGAAATGATCAATGGAGAGACAAACATCATGAGGAACTGTACCCAGCTACAAAACCAATGTCGACTGCACTCTGTGCTCATAGAAAGGAAGTTGCATTTGCATAGCACCTTTTCTTGACTTCAGGATTCCCCAAAGTACTTTACAGCCAATGAGATGTTTTCAAGGTGTAGTCATGGTTGTCGGAAACCTGGTCGCCCAATTGAGCACCAAGCTCCCACAATTTGAAATTGGCCCTGCTTAATTTTTGAGCATTGCTTTTGGGATAAGTGCAGACACCAGGGTGAAGTGCCTTTCCTCCTCTTCAAAGCATTGCTGTGGGATTTTCTACGTTCCATACAGAAGACTGATCAAGGACGCAAAAGCACGCGGGATCCAGGGTAATTTGCCAAGTTGGATCAAAATGTGGCTTCATAGGAGGAGGCTGGTGGTAGATTGCTGGTTGTGTGACTAGAAGCCAGTGTCCAGTGGCATACCACAGAAACCAGTTGCTGGGTCCCCATTATTTGTGATGTATATAAATGTTGTAGGAGAAAATGTTGGGGGGTGGGTGTGATAAGTACATTTGCGATGACGTGAAGATTGGCCAGGTGATTCAGAGCAAGGAAGGAGGCCTTAGGTGACAGGAGGATAACGG
The DNA here is from genome assembly GCF_030684315.1 of Stegostoma tigrinum. Lineage (NCBI taxonomy): Eukaryota > Metazoa > Chordata > Chondrichthyes > Orectolobiformes > Stegostomatidae > Stegostoma > Stegostoma tigrinum. The sequence goes on from NC_081360.1 coordinate 96,251,278, forward strand.
TGGATTGGTCAGACGGGCACATCTGAGGCAGATGGAATTTAAGCTTGAAAAGGTATGAGGTGATGGACTTTGGAATACGTAACAAGACCAGGGAGCATGCAATGAATGGCAGGAGACCAGGAAGCTCAGGGGAACACTGGGATCTTGGGGTGCTTGTGCACAATTTTTTTATTCATATAATTATCCAAATGTCTTTTAAATGTTGTAACTGTACTCACATCCACCACTTTCCCGTGGAAGCTCCTTCCACACACAAATTACTGTCTGTGCAGAAAAGTTGTCCATCGTGTCTTTATTACATCTTCCTCCTTCTATCTTAAATATGTACCCCCTAGTCGTGAAATCTCCATCTTGGGGTAAAAGAAAACATCTGCCATTCACCTTATCTATGCCACTTGTGATTTTATAGCCCTCTATAAGATTGCCCCTCAACCTCCCGTGCTGTAGTGAAAAAAGTCCCAGCCTATCCAGCATCTCTTCATAACTCAAATCCAGACTATTTTTTTGTTGGTGCAGGCCAGATGGGCTGAAGGGCCTCTTCTGTACAGTTTAATTCTCTGATCTGCCTGCGAGAGTGATAACTCCTCAGTCTAACAGCTCATCAGAAAGACCGTGCACTTGTCAGCACTACACATTGGGGATTGTCAGTCTACATATTTACACTCAGTTTCTGGTAAGAACTTTGAACCATCGAGTGCTACAAACTGAATCATAGCTGCCTGGAGTAATGCTCAAAGAAGTAACTTCACAACCTCAGTTAGAGAAAGAACCAAAGTGATTATTTTTGAACAAATACAACAGGCATTTGGACATTGCTTGTAAGAGAATGAACCTTGGGGGACAAAACGTGACTGTGATGATTTAAAGAAGGAACTTGATGAGCATTTTGAGTATTAACTCACTTCTAATAATTCTAATGTTCAGGTGTTATATTGTGGGCTGTAGCAGTTCTGTGCACAAGTCACATGTAGTCTGGCTTCGCACCTCATCATAGTTTCACTTCCTCTATCAGTTTCAGATTGCTATTGTGTTACATGCTGGACCAAAGCCTCCTAGAAAATTTTAAAGTACGTTTTTAAATGTTTCCCTTGGGAACAGTTTTCTCAACCACCTTCTGTCCTCCCTGCCTCCTCTTCCTCGAAGTGGCTGCATTGGGCTGAATGAGCTGCCAGTGCTGTGCCGTTGTTGGCAGCCAATCCTGCTGTTGTGAAGGAGGCCATACAATGATTGAATGGTCCAGCACAGAAGGAAGCCATTCAGTTTGTCTGGTCTGTGCTGGCTCCTTGAAGAGTTGTTCCATTCATCCCATGCCTCGTGCTCTTTCCCAGTTGTCCTGAGAAAGTATATTCAGTTCTCTTTTTCCGAATGTCTGATTGACTCTACTCTTCTTTCAGGCCTGTGCATTCCATTTGGTAACAATGAATGAGGCAAAACACAATTTTCCTTCTTTAAAATTGCTTATTATCTTAAATTTGTGCCTTCTGGTGGCACTTTTCTCTCCCTGTGTACTCATTTCAAAATTTTGAGCACTATTAGCTCATCCTGAAGGCTTTGTGGGGTAACGGTGGTATGTCTACCTCTGAGCAAGGAGATCCTCGTTCAGGTCCCACTCCATACCATGAATAAGGATGGTTTGCTCATAACACAGCCAAAAAAGGTTGAGTGTCCACCTGCAACTCCATTCCACACTCACTAATGACCATTGGTGAGAGTAACGCACCTCCTGATACCCCAGAACCTGTCCACCATCCTTAAGGCCCAAGTTAGGAGTGCGATGGAGTACTCCTGCCTGGGTGAGTGCAGCCCCAACAACACTCAAGAAGCTTGATTCTTTCCAGAATGAAGCAGCCTGCTCGATCAGCACTACACCCAGAAGCATCCACTCCCTCCACCGTTGAAGCGCAGTAGCAGCAGTGTATACATAGTATACACAAAATGCACTGCAGTAGTTCACCAAAGATCCTCAGACAGCACCTTCTCAACCCACAACCACTTCCCTCTGGAAAGACAAGGGCAGCAGACGTTATGGGAATACCACCACTTCCAAGTTCCCCTCCAAGCCACTCACCATGCTGACTTGGAAATATATTACCATTCCTTCACTGTTGCTGGGCCAAAATCCTGGAATTCCCTCCCTAACGACATTATGGGTCAACCCACAGCAGGTGGACTGCCGTGGTTCACTTTGGCAGCTGACCACCTTCTCAAGGGCAGCTAGGGACAGGCAAGAAATGCTGGTTGGCCAGCGACACAATGTCCCACAAATGAACAAATAAACGCTGGAGAAGTTCCTGGTCAGCCTTGTAATGGAAAGTAAAATAGAGCCGCAGCCATCACTCCATAATTCCAGACCTATGGTCTATGTTGCCATATCAACCTGAGCTCCCTCTGGCGGGAGTTAGTTGGCTCAGTGGGTAAGATGCACTGTGTGAGTTATATTGGTGCCAACCACACCCCATTATAACTCAAGACTTGCTTCCATGGTGGATGTTGTGATCTGTGATTGAGACATACCCTTTTGGCACAGATTGAAGAATAGAGCCATTGTCTTCTCTGCTTCCAAAGCTCGGGTGTGGGATTAAAGTTGGATGGCACTTTCAAAGACAGGGAGGGTCAAAGTCTCTCACTTAGTGCTGCAAAATTCTATAAATCTAACATTATGTACTTGACATGTTGGGGAAGCAAAGATTCTGGAGACATGCTGGAAAAGTCTAAGGATTTGAGTAAAAATGAATGACATCACATTTACCGACATCATACTCCATCTGCCAGACCCTTACCTACTCGTTTAACCTATTTATATCTCTCTGCAGGCTTTCTGTGTCCTCTGCACACTTTGCTCAACCACTCATCCTAGAGTCATCTGTGAATTTGATACACTACGCTTGGTCCCCAACTCTAAATCATCTGTGTAAATTGTTAACAGTTGAGGTCATAACAGTGATCCCTGAGGCACACCGCTAGCCACTGATCACCAACCAAAAAACACGCATTTATCCCCACTGTTTGCTTCCGGTTAGTTAACCAATCTTCTACCAATGCTAATACAAGACCCGGAATGCCGTGTACATTTATCTTATGCAGCAGCCTCTTGTGTGACACTTTATCGAATTCCTTCTGGAAATCCAGATACACCACATCAACTGGTTTACCATTGTCCACTGTGCTCGTAATATCCTTAAAGAATTCCAGTAAATTATTTAAACATGACCTGCCTTTCATGAACCAATGCTGCATCTGCCCAATGGGATAATTTCTGTCTAGATATCTGACTTTTTTTTCCTTAATTATAGATTCATGCATTTTCCACGCTACAGAAGTTGTTAACTGGCCTATAGCTACACACCTTTTGTTTACATCTTTTTTTGAGCAGTAGCATGACATTTGCTGTTTTCCAGTCTGCTGGAACTGCCCCAGAGTCTGGTGAATTTTGGTAAATTACCACAAGTCCATTTGCTATTTTTTTCCACCATCACTCTTAGTATGCTGGGATACATTCTATCAGGGCCAGGAGACTTATCTACCTTTCACCCATTAGCTTGCCCAACAGTGCCTCTTTAGTGATGATGGTCATCCTCATCTTCCACAGTCTCCTTGCCATCAATTATTGGCATGCTGTTTGTGTCTTCTACTGTGAAGACTGACACAAAATATCTGTTCAATACCTTGGCCATTTCCCATTATTAAATCCCTCTTTAGGGTTGAGATAGGTAGAATAGCAACATTTAATAAAACACTTGGAAAGGTACATGGATGAAAAGGGTTTAGAGGGATACGGACCATATGCGCCGTGGTCAGCATGGACCAGTTTGGGCCGAAGAGTCTGTTTCCATGCTGTATTACTCTGTGACTCTAAAAGCATAATGCTCATTGAAATTTAGAAGAATGAGAGGTGATCTCATTATGGCAGGCAGGATTCTTAAGGAGCTTGAAAGGCTAAATGCTCAGAGTATGTTTCCCTTTGTAAGAGAGTCATGGGCCAGAAGGTATAGTCTCAGAAGAAAGCAACATCAATTTAAGACTGAAATGAGGTAGACTCCTCTAAGTTGTACAGTCTCGAAGTGTTAATGCTGTTTCTCTGTCCACCAATGGCCCCAGACATTGGAGTCACGACAGTAAACTTCCCGGTATCCAACACACAATGGGAACGTGTAAGTGTAGGAGAGCTGCAGATTATGTGAATGTGCCAGTTGTGACCAGGACCCTCATCGCTACCATCAACGAGGTTTTGTCAGAAAAGGGAGTAAGAGGCAATTAAGCAGTCAGTTTCCAGAGTGAGGAAAACTACTTCCCTAGTTTTCTGGTTGCATAAGAATTCTGGATAATGGGACATCAGATGCCAGGCACTTCTCTTTAATATCTGTGTCCCTGATTCAGCACCATGATCTGTAAGCCATAAAACTATTCTCTTTTTAAGAAACAAGGGTGACTGACAATTCCCAGGTTCTACAAGCAGCCAAACTTGATGGGGACTAAAACTTACGTTTAAATTTAAAATTGACATCTTGGCAAAATTATACTTAGAACCTCAAACGTAATTCGAGATAAAGCACTGGACAAATTCAAAAGGATCCCAACTGCAGCCAACATCTTTCATGCAATGTAGCTATTTTGTCTTAAATTCTCCAAATGTTTTCTGGCCGAAAGTTCATTCCAGGAGCACCTTTTAAAAAGAATTGTCTTCTCTTCCAGTTTTCCATAGGAAATCGCTGGAGGCATCGCAGCAAAATTTATCCGAGGCGGGAACATTGGCTTGACTGGGCAAGAGAAAAGTATCCAGTAAATGTCGCAGTTTTTTTTTGTTGAATTGTTTGAATACAGGACACATTTTTGAAGTAATTCCATTTACTAATAAGTGTGGATGAACTCAATTTTATATGTTCTTTTTTTACAGAAACATCTGATTGAAGAAATTAAGATGGTTACTCGAGTCCTGTTCCTCTACCTTCCACTCCCAATGTTCTGGGCACTCTTTGACCAACAGGTAAAGACCTTATTCATCTGGGATTTGAGCTGGGTACCTCGAAATAATCAATGACTCAGGCTGGTGAAGAGGAGTTGGCACGTATGGAAAGGGATTTGTGCTCCACCAACCTGAACTCTCATTGTGGGTTTGAAAAAGTTGGACTTCTTTACCTCAATGGAAGACTGCAAAGAGTGCAGGAATATGTGGGAATAGACAACATGGAGATGATAAACCTGGAGCATGACTTCATGGTAAACCAAGGCGATGCAATAAGGAGGCACATTTTCCAAAGTGTGTAAGGGAAAGTAAAGGACAGAAACATACAGGTGCAGCAGGCACTGAAGAAAGAAAATGGTATGATGGTCTTCACAAGGAGAGGATTGGAATACAGGAGCAGGGATGCCTTACTGAAATTGCACAGTGCCTTGATAAGACCACATCTGGAGTATTGTGTGCAGTTTTGGTCTATTTCTCTAAGGAAGAATGTTCTGTCTGCACAGGGAATGCCACAAAGGTTTACCACAATGCAGAGGCAAGACAGATGTATGAAGAGTGATTGAATCAGTTAGGGCGATATTCACTGGAGTTTAGAAGAACAAAGGGGGAAAATCTCATAGAAACCTATTAAATTCTAGCAGGAATGGACAGGATAAACACTGGCAGCATGTTCTCAATGACTGGGAAGCCCAGAACCAGGGCTCACAGTCTAAGGATGTGAGGTAGGCCATTTAGGGTTAGGATGGGGAGAAGTTTCTTCACCCAGAGAGTGGTGAGCCTGTGGAATTCTCTGTCAGAAGAAAGCAGTTGGGGCCAAAACATTGAATGTTTTCAAGAAAGAGTTAGATTTATTTCTGAGGGATAAAGGGAGCTAAAAGTACAGGGTCAAAGTGGGGACAGGGGTCTGAGTTGGATGAGTAGCCATGTTTGTATTGAATGGTGGAGCATGCTTGACGGGCCGAGTGGCCTACTCCTGCTCCTGTTTTCTGTGTTTCTATGTCAGACGTCTTGAAAACATGCACCACATGAGTAATTATGGAGTCAGTGTAAGGTATTGTAGAGAAGAAGGTCAACCCTTTAATAGATAGCCCATCATGTTTAGCCTGCACCCTCACTTGTTGCCTGTAGCCAACTGCAACTTCAAGAACCTATCCAACTCCCTTTTAAATTCAATCATGCAATCTGTTTCCACCACCTTTATCAAGTCAAGGTTTATGGGTACTGTCCACTCTTTGAGTTGAAGGGCCTTGTTCATTTGGTGGACCTTCCACCCTGTCATCCTTGCACCTGTCAATTTGTGATTTAAAGTTTTAAATGAGAATATCGTGAAACAAACAGAACACACTGGAGAAATTCAGCAGGACTGGCAGCATCTGCGGAGAGAGAATCAGTGTCAAGAGAACTTCTGAGGAAGGGTCACCAGACCCGAAACGTTAACAATGCTGACAGACCTGCTGAACTTTTCCAGCAACTTCTGTTTGCTAACTAAAGGACTGTCTGTCTCACTCTGAATGCTGAAAGTCAGTTACAGTCGAAAGGAATCATAATGACAAAATCTAAACCAAGTTACCAAAGTAAGGATTGTGAAATGACAGGAAGAAAGCATAAGAACTAGGAGCAGGAGTAGGCCATTTGGCCCCTTGAGCCTGTCCCGCCAGTTAATAAGATTATGGCTAAGCTTTTTGAGACTCAGCTCCACTCACCCGCCAGCTCACCATAACCCTTAATTCCTGTACTGTTCAAAGATTTATCTAGCCTTGCCTTAAAAACATTCAGCGAGGTAGCATCAACCGCTTCACTGGGCAGGGAATTCCACAGATTCACAACCCTTTGGATGAAGAAGGTCCTCCTGGCCTCAGTCCGACATCTGCTTCCCTTTATTTTGAGGCGATGCCCTCTAGTCCTAGTTTCACCTGCTAGTGGAAACAACCTCCCTGCCTCCACCTTATCTATTCCCTTTATAATCTTAAATGTTTCTATAAGATCTCCTCTCATTCCTCTGAATTCCAATGAGTATAGTCCCAGTCTACTCAGTCTTTCATCATATTCCAACCCTGTCAACTCTGGAATCAACAGAGTGAATCTCCTCTGCACCCCCTCCAGTGCTAGTATATCTCTTCTCAAGTAAGGAGACCAAAACTGCACACAGTACTCCAGGTGTGGCCTCGCCAGGACCCTATACAGCTGCAGCATAGCCTCCCTGTTTTTAAACTCCATCCCTCTAGCAATGACAGACAAAATTCCATTTGCCTTTTTAATTACCTGCTGGACCTGCAATCCCACCTTCAGCATTTCATGCACAAGGACACTCAAGTCCCTCTGCCCAGCAGCGTCCTGCAATTTTTTACCATTTAAAACATAGTCCATTTTGCTGTTATTCCTACCAAAATGGATGACCTCACACTTATAAACATTGTACTCCATCTGCCAGACCTTTGCCCACTTACTTAGACTATCTATATCCCTCTGTAGACTTTCAGGGCCTTCTGCACACTTTGCTCTACCACTCACCTTAGTGTCATCTGCAAATTTTGACACGACACACTTAGTCCCCAACTCCAAATCATCTATGTAAATTGTAAACAACTGAGGTCCCAATACTGATCCCCGAGGCACATCACTAGCCACTGACCACCAACCAGAAAAACACCCATTTACCCCTACTCTTTGCTTTCTCCTAGTCAACCAATCATCTATCCATGCCAATACATTACCTGTAATACTGTGCAACTTTATCTTATGTAGCAGCCTTTGGTGTAGCACCTTGCCAAATGTCTTCTGGAAATCCAGATACACCACATCCACAGGTTCCCCATTGTCCACCATGCAAGTAATGTCCTCAAAGAATTCCACCAAATTAGTCAAACATGCGCTACCCTTTATGAACCCATTCTGGGTGTTCCCAATGGGAAATTTTATATCCAGATGCCTTGCTATTTTCCCTTAATTCAAGCATTTTCCCCACTACCGAAGTTAAGCTAACTGGCCTATGGTTACCTGTTTTTTTGTCTACTTCCTTTTTTAAACAATGGTGTCACTTTGGTTGTTTTCCAATCTGCAGGAACCACCCCAGAGTCCAGTGAATTTTGTTAAATAATTACTAGCCCATTTGCTATTCCCCCCATCACCCCTTTTATTACCCTGGGATGCATTTCATCAGGGCCAGGAGACTTGTCTATCTTTGGCTCCATCAGCTTTCCCAGCACTGCCTCCTTAGTGCTAATGATAGCTTCTAGGTCCTCACCTGCTATAATCTTCTTGCTATTAGTTTTCGGCATGTTATTTGTGTCTTCCACTGTGAAGACCGACACAAAATCACTGTTTAATGCCTCGGCTATTTCCTCATTCCCAGTTATTAAATTGGTCTTCGCATCCTCTAAAGGACCAATGTTTACCTTCACCACTCTTTTACGATTTACATGTTTATAGACACTTTTGCTGCCTGTTGTTATATTCTGAGCAGTTTACTCTCATAATCTATTTCACTTTTCTTTATAGCTTTCTTTTTGCGGCTTTCTGTTGGCCTTTAAAGAAATCCCAGTCTACTAATTTCCCACTGCTGTTTGCTTCTTTGTATGTTTACTTTCCTTTATTTCCTTAGACATCCATGGCTGGCTCTCTCAGATTGGTAGAGTGGTATTATCACTGTGGCCTAGTGGTATTATCACTGGACTGTTAATCCAGAGACCCAGATAATGCTCTGGGGACTGGGTTTGAGTCCAGCCATGGCAGTTGGTGGAATTTGAATTCAATAAAATATCTGGAATTAAGAGTCTAATGATGACCATGAATCCATTGTCAATTGTCAGGAAAAACCCATCTGGTTCACTAATGTCCTTTAGGGAAGGAAACTGCCATCCTTACCTGGTCTGGCCTACATGTGACTCTAGTCCTGCAAAAATGTGGTTGACTCTTAACTGCCCTCTAGGCAATTAGGGATGGGCAATAAATGCTGCATAGCCAATGAAGCCCTTATCCAATGAACAAAAAAGGGACGCTTTAACTACCAATACCAGTACTATTAGTAACCTCCACTGCAATGTTCAACTCTCTGCTGCTTTAAGACTCATCATGGTTTCTTTTCTATTCTGTATTTTCCTGAGTTGTGCCAGTGTCAACGAACTCAATCCCTTTGTTGATTCAACTGAGCTGGATTAAATTGGTTTCTCTTAAAAATAACTTATTTTGGGTCTGAGAGAGAGAAAGGCATCTGCAACCGAAGTGAACTTGCTGATGAAGGGTCGAGGCCCGAAACGTCAGCTTTTGTGCTCCTGAGATGCTGCTTGGCCTGCTGTGTTCATCCAGCTTCACACTTTGTTATCTTGGATTCTCCAGCATCTGCAGTTCCCATTATCACTGCAACCGAAGTGATGCATTTTCTTTTTAAAAGTTTACTTTCTTGTGAGCCAGTTAGCAGTTGGGGTGGGTGTGTTGGGGGTGCGGGTCAGATAAATAAAGATGGGGGAAACCAGTTCATCCCCTTTCACATAGGACCTTAACGGCTTGGGGTATCCCGTCAGGAACGATAACACAATGAGAAACCTCACCCTGGGACTAGACATTATATTTCACAGGAAACTGCAGAGGTACATGAGTGAGAAAGGAATAGGTGGATATTCCAGTAGAATGGGATGATGAAGAATGGTCAGAGAAGGCTTGAGTTGAACTTTGAATCCCTGCAGTGCAGGAGGAGGCCATTTGGCCCATACTGACCCTTTGAAGTGCATCCCATCCCCTCTACCCAATCCCTGTAATACCACATTTAGTGTGGCCAATCCACCGAGCCTGCACACCTTTGGACTGTGGGAGGAAGCTGGAGTACCTGGAGGAAACGCACATGGGCAGTTGCCTGAGGGTGGGATCGAACCCAGCTGCTTGACCTTGTGAGGCAGCAGCACTGACCGCTGAGCCACCCACACCAACCCAGCCGCCTTCCGTGCTATCATTTTTGTCTAATTCATGTTGTTGGGACTGTTGTTCTAATGAGTTTTGGAAATGATGCCCAATGTGTTTGCTCAGTTGTGCAAGCTCATAGTTGCACAGCAACCTGGAATAAACTGTGCTGGCCGCGTTCCACTTCAAGGACCGTTTGTGTGCTACTGCGAGAAAGATGTAAGTGTCACCCTTTGAGGAAAAACTGGCCATACACTCAGTAAATTTTCAAAGGATGTTATGGTGCAGAACCCGTTGTGCCTGCATCCGCTGTCTGTACCTTCTGATTTAGTGTCAACCACCATCTCCTTCCCTGCTAGCCCTGCACATTGTTCCGATTTAATTAATGCCCTCTCAAATGGCTCAGCGGAACCAGCCTCCACTACACTTCGGGCAGTGCACTCCATACCCCGATTACAATCCACTGCATAGAAAAGTATTTCCTCCCCTCGCATTTTCTTCTTTTGCAAACACTTTAAGTTTGGCCTTTTCGCAGGGAAGCCTTGTTTACTCAAAGAAACCGAAAGTTTACCAGTAACTAGAAACCCAGTGTTTACTAATAGAGGCCAATCTTGACTTTTGTGAGAAAGAATAAAGCAGGCGAGAGTGAGTTTACAACTTCCCTGATTTTCTTGTCTGTTAACACGACTCGAGAGTGACTGTAAAATAGGTGGACCATCTCCCACGTTGTCAGGACTTTTCCTGCACCGGGAGAAGGTGATATCGCTTCCTGACTGAAGTGACTTGCAGAACCTCAGTGCTGCTTTATGTCTGGACTTCAGCTTTGTGGCAAGCAAGGTGTAGGTTCACAGCTTAAGATTACAGAGTAGTGGTCACATTTTAAACTCTTGACCACATTAAACTGAAAGGAGTCCATTGGTCATAAGTTTCCATTTGAATCGTGATGAAGATATTAGTCCAGAGCCTTGTGGAGCTCTTAAACAGGCAATGGCCCTTGAAGTAAATATTACACCCTTTACAATAAAATGTGAGGCTGGATGAACACAGCAGGCCAAGCAGCGTCTCAGGAGCATAAAAGCTGACGTTTCGGGCCTAGACCCTTCATCAGAGAGGGGGATGGGGTGAGTGTTCTGGAATAAATAGGGAGCGAGGGGGAGGCGGACCAAAGATGGAGAGAAAAGAAGATAGGTGGAGAGGAGAGTATAGGTGGGGAGGTAGGGAGGGGATAGGTCAGTCCAGGGAAGACAGACAGGTCAAGGAGGTGGGATGATGTTAGTAGGTAGGAGATGGAGGTGCGACTTGGGGTGGGAGGAAGGGATGTGTGAGAGAAAGAACAGGTTAGGGAGGCAGAGAGAGGTTGGACTGGTTTTGGGATGCAGTGGGTGGAGGGGAAGAGCTGGCCTGGTTGTGTGGTGCAGTGGGGGGAGGGGACGAACTGGGCTGGTTTAGGGATGCAGTGGGGGGAGGGTAGATTTTGAAGCTGATGAAGTCCACATTGATACCATTGGGCAGCAGGGTACTCTCTGTAGCTTTCCTTTTCGTCCCCCTCACCCCACTGCCCTACCTGGAAAGTGGAGTCAAGGAAAGGAGCGAGCGAGAGGTAACCCTGCAGCCCAATGGTATCAATGTGGACTTCACCAGCTTCAAAATCTCCCCTTCCCCCACTGCATCCCAAAACGAGCCCAGTTCGTGGCCCACTCGCTCCGTCGCACCACAGGACACGGCCCACTTGCTCTGTCCCACCACAGGACACGGCCCGCTCGCTCCGTCCCACCATAGGACACGGCCCGCTCGCTCCGTCGCACCACAGGACACGGCCCGCTCGCTCCGTCGCACCACAGGACACGGCCCGCTCGCACCGTCCCACCACAGGACACGGCCAGCTCGCTCCATCCCACCACAGGACATGGCCCGCTCGCACCGTCCCACCACAGGACATGGCCCACTCGCTCCGTCCCACTACAGGACACGGCCCACTCGCTCCGTCCCACCACAGGACACGGCCAGCTCGTTCCATCCCACCAGAGGACACGGCCCGCTCGCACCGTCCCACCACAGGACATGGCCCACTCGCTCCGTCGCACCACAGGACACAGCCGACTTGCTCTGTCCCACCACAGGACACGGCCCGCTCGCACCGTCCCACTACAGGACATGGCCCACTCGCTCCGTCGCACCACAGGACACGGCCCGCTCGCTCCGTCGCACCACAGGACACAGCCCACTTGCTCTGTCCCACCACAGGACACGGCCCGCTCGATCCGTCCCACCACAGGACACGGCCCACCACAGGACGCAGTTCACTCTCTGTACTCTGACACTAACCGCTCGCTCCTCTCCTTGACTCCACTTTCCAGGTAGGGCAGTGGGGTGAGGGGGACGAAAAGGAAAGCTACAGAGAGTACAACTGAAGCAGGGAAGGGAAAAGGACTGGTGAGCAGATAAACTGTCACGAGAGTCAATAGCCAGAGACTTTTCCCCAGGGCAGGAGTGACTGCCACGAGGGGTCATAGCTTTAAGGTGTTAGGAGGAAGGTATAGAGGAGACGTCAGAGGGAGGTTCTTCACCCAGAGAGTTGTGAGAACATGGAATAGTTTACCAGTGGTAGTCGTGGAAGCAGAGTCATTAGTGACATTTAAGCAACTGCCGGACATGCACATGGATAGCAGTGAATTGAGGGGAATGTAGGTTAGGTTATTTTATTTTTGGATTAGGATTATTCCACGGCACAACATCGTGGGCTGAAGGGCCTGTACTGTGCTGTACTTTTCTATGTTCTATGAGAGCATCCTAGTCTGCTGCCATATTGCCGCATTTGGCCCATATCCTTGTAAAACCTTCCTATTCATGTCCCCATCCAGATACCTTTTAAATGTTGTAACTGTACCAGCCTCCACCACCTCCTCTGGCAGCTCATTCCAGACATACAACCTTCTCTGTGAAAAAGTTGCCCCTTAGGTCCCTTTTAAATATTTCCCCTCTCACCTTTAATCTATGCTCTCTATTAAAAACCGAAAGAACTGTGGATGCTGTAAATCAGAAACAAAAAATAAAAATTGCTGGAAATTCTCGACAGGTCAGGCAGCATCTGTGAAGAGAAATCAGAGTTAATGTTTTGAGTCCAGTGACTCTTCCTGAGAACGGATAGTAGCCAGGAAAATCTTGTTTTTTATGGAGAAGATAGGATTTTGTAGAGGGGTAAGGAGTAAACCGTAGGATAGAGCCAGAAGGGAGAGAAGAGCATTTGGATAGACAAAGGATTTGATAACGAGATAACAAGGTGTAGAGCTGGATGAACACAGCAGGCCAAGCAGCATTTTAGGAGTACAAAAGCTGACATTTCGGGCCTAGACACATCAGTAGCGATCTAGCTGGGAGGGTGAATAGCTGTTATTGGAGACTACTGGTGGTTAACGATGGGTAGTGTGTAATGGTAGCCTATATTATATAAGACCTGGTGTGTGGGGTAGGAGACGAGGACATGGAAGGGTTTAAGCCCTAAATTTATTGAACTCGATATTGAGCCTGGTGGCCTACAGAGTCCCTAAGTGGGAAATGAGATGTTGTTCTTCCAGCTTACGTCGAGCTTCGCTGGAGCACTGCAGCATGCCAGAGACAGTCGTTGGCCAGGCCATGTGTTGGGCATGAAGAAAGTGTGGACCAGGGTGTCCTGGAGAGAATGGTCCCTGCAGAAGGCGGACAAGAGTGGGCAGGGGAATATGTCGTTGGTGGTGGCATCTCGCTGGAGGTGGCGGAAATGGCCTTTAATGATCTTCTGCATGTGGATGTGGGATGGTACGTGAGGACAAGGGGAACCCTATTGTTGTTGCGGTAGGGGGTGAGGATGGAAGTGTGGGAGATGGGCTGGACATTGGACCTGGATGAGGGCCCTGTCGACAACAGTGCTGGGAATCCTTGGTTGAGGAAGAAGGTGGACATTTTGGAAGCTTCCTTGTCAAAGTTGGCCTCATTGAAACAAATACAATGGAGACAGATGGATGGGAGAATGGGATGGAGTCTTTACAGGAAGCGGGGTGTGAGGATGTGTTGTCCAGGTAGCTGTGAGTGTCGGTGTTTTTGTAGTGAATATTAGTGGCTAGTCTATCCCCAGAAATGGAAGCAGAGATGTTGAAGAAGGGAAGGGAGGAATCAGAGATAGACATGGTGAAAGTGAGGGCACGGTGGAAATTGGAAGCAAAATTAATGAACTTTTTCAATTCCGGGTGAGAGAGGGAAGCAGCACCGATGATATCATCCATATATAAAGAGTTGTGGGTGGGGTCTGGAATAGGACTGGAACAAGGAATGTTCCACGTAACCCATGAAGAGACAGGCATAACAGGGGCCCATGTGGCCACCCCTCTGACCTAAAGATGCCCTCTAGTTTTGGACTCCCCTACCCTGGGAGATAGACCTTGGCTATTCACCCTATCTACGCCCCTCATAATTTTATAAACCTCTCTATGGTAAACCTTCAGCCTCTAATGTTCCAGGAAAAATAGCCCCTGACTATTCAGTTTTCCCTACAGCTCAAACTCTCCCACGCTGACACTATCCTTGTAAATCTTCTCTGCATCCTTTTAAGTTTAACAACATCTTTCTTATAGCAGGGAGGCCAGAACTGAACGCTGTGTTCCAAAAGTGGCTGTGTTGTGATCTGATGCCCTCTCTTCCCACTTCCCCTGAGAGTGAGTGGAGAAGTAAGGGATGCTGAAAACTGCAAACATTGAATGACAAGGACAAGGAGGCCATTCTACCTACTCCACCAGTCAATAAGATCATGGCCAATCTGATTCCGGCCTCAACTCCACATTCCTGTCTGCTCCCAATAAAAAAAACTGACTCCTGTGTTGTTCAAGAATCTATCTACGTTTGCTTTAAAAATATTCAATGGCCTTCCACTGTTCACTGGAGAAGAGAGTTCCAGGCACCATGACCCTCTGAGAGGAGAAAGTATTCCTCCTCATCTCTGATATAACAAAGTGTGGAGCTGAATGAACACAGCAGGCCAAGCAGCATCTCAGGAGCACAAAAGCTGACGATTCGGGCCTAGATTTCTGATGAAGGGTCTAGGCCCGAAACGTCAGCTTTTGTGCTCCTGAGATGCTGCTTGGCCTGCTGTGTTCATCCAGCTTCACACTTTGTTATCTCGGATTCTCCAGCATCTGCAGTTCCCATTATCTCTGATCATAATTGCTGTAC
Source organism: Stegostoma tigrinum (assembly GCF_030684315.1). Lineage (NCBI taxonomy): Eukaryota > Metazoa > Chordata > Chondrichthyes > Orectolobiformes > Stegostomatidae > Stegostoma > Stegostoma tigrinum. The sequence continues at coordinate 96,266,336 of NC_081360.1, forward strand.
TTCTGTGTGTTTCATTGACTCTGCAGCACCTCGGGGTGGCCTGAAGTTCTGCAAACAATGAATATTTGACATGATGCATCAAACAATAATTCTGTGTTAATTTGCACTCAGGGATCACGATGGACTCTACAGGCTGCTGGAATGAATTCTAACTTTGTAAGTAATTTAAATGAGAATCTGTAATTCTCCCAGAGTTATCACAGTAACTAGAATCGATCTTACTGAAGCTTCCTCATTACACACAGCCATTAACATTTTGCTCATATTTCAGGGTGGGTTCGTTATCCAACCAGATCAGATGCAGGTAACATGTAATATGTTCTAACTTCTCAATAATTAAACTTCTGTATGAAAATCACAAGTAAAATGTTTCTACTTATTAAAAAATATTCTATGACATGCTGCCATTTGCGCCAACATATGTATTGCTGAAGCCTAATCGTCTTGGAGAAGAGTGGTTTCGCTAGGGTATCGTTGCAATAATTCAAGAAGGAATTTAGGATCAATACAGAAACTTGCTCGTACACCTTCCCAATTTTCCCCAGCCTGGTGTACCGAACTTAATTTGAGGTACAGCCCCAAGAAGCTCAGTTGTTTCCATCTCTCCTTTGTTGCTGTGAACATTGTGGGTGACAATATGTGTTCTGTAATTGCATTCTTGTCTCTGAGTCCAAAGCCTGTGAGATCAAGACCCACTCCAGAGACTTAAGCAAACACGCTGAACGTGGTGTTGACGGAATACTGCATCTTTTGACTGAATGTTGTGTCGTGACCTGGGTTGTCAGGTTAATGTGAAAGATCCCAGGACACTGTTTCAAAGAACAGCTGGTGATCCAATCAATATTTATCCTTTAATCAATATCAGCTGAACTGATTGTCTCGCCATTTATGCTCAAATTTGGCAGCCACATTTCCTGCATAATAATAGCAATAACGAGAGCACTGTGACAAGCAATCTTTCTCAGTATCAATATTCATTCCATCTCCTGGCACCTAAAAAAGAGATGAACTAATGTTGATTTCATGTTTTTTGTTGGAATCTTGCTGCGCACAGCAGCCAGGATTAACTCCATTTGCCTACTTTCACTCTATGCCCGTTAGTAGATTTCAGTTAATAAAAATCTTATCAATCTCAGATGTAAAATTAGCGATTGATTCAAGATCCGTTGTCACTTACAGAGTGGAGTTCCAAACTTCTCTGATAACAAATTGTGGGGCTGAATGAACACAGCAGGCCAAGCAGCATCTTAGGAGCACAAAAGCTGACGTCAGCTTTTGTGCTCCTAAGATGCTGCTTGGCCTGCTGTGTTCGTCCAGACCCACACTTTGTTGTCTTAGATTCTCCAGCATCTGCAGTTCCCATTATCTCTTCTAAACTTCTCTCACCATTTGTGGGTGGAGCGGTTTCCTAATTTCCCTTTTGAAAGGCTCAACTCCAATTTGTTAACTTTTGCAGCTTAGTTCCAGTCTACCTAACCAGCAGAAATGGTTTCTCTCTCTCTCTATCTTTTATGCTCCCTTTCATAGAGGTGTCAAAACGTTTTTTTTTGCTTTTCTAGAGGATTCATCTTGAGATTTTCCCCTGAGGGCTATTTTTCTTACTTTCACAAGCCTCTTTTTCATGTGGTAACAATACCTTCTGTATTTGTGCTGATTAATATGATAATCAAGCTCTCACAGAAGCAGAAGAGAATAATTCATCAATATCCTCAGTAATCATTAACTCCACATTAAACTTAAAGCCGCATAAGGAAATCATTCATTTCCCAGACATCGTAATATTTAAATTAGCAAAAGACACCAGGCATGGGTTAGAAGTAACAAGGTGTAGAGCTGGATGAACACAGCAGGCCAAGCAGCATCAGAGACACAGGAAGGCTGACGTTTCGGGCCTAGACCCTTAGGCCCAAAACCTCAGCCTTCCTGCTCCTATGATGCTGCTTGGCCTGCTGTGTTCATCCAGCTCTACACTTAGTTATCTCAGATTCTCCAGCATCTGCAGTTTCTACCATCTCTGAGTTAGAAATAACTTCGCTTTACAAAATAATTGATGAAATACTTCTATACTCAAAAAACCATCCCCATAACCTCACCTTCTATGAGCTGGTGAGATCAGATTTATTTCCATTGAATATACGCAAGTGTTTTAGCAGGCTGTTATAACCCTATTCACGGCCTCTGCCATCTCAGTCTCAGGCATAAATTCAGTGTTCATTAGAGTAGGATGTGTTACATTTCTTAGATTATGAAAACTCCTGACATTATGCAGCCTTAAACCAGAGATTCCACATTGATTTGCAAGGCATTGATTTAAAGCTTTCTTGGATCTCAGATCTGCCCCCTAGCTGTGGGTTTCCAGACCTTACTTCTCAGCCTTTGGCTTCTGGGCAGCTCATCTCAGACAACAAACCCTATCCCCTGGAGCCCATCTCTCAGTCGCTGTCCCTTCAAACCTCAGGTCATGGTTTCTGGCCTCCAGCCCTGGCTCTTGATCTCAGTCCACACCTTCTTGCCCTTGGTTCTTTGGACCCTGGCCCCTAGCTCTCGACTCCTCACACCCAGTCAACATTTCCACTGGCAACTCAGTCAGTGGCAGTGCTGACCTCTCTTGCTGTTCACTGTTCCTCATATCACAGGCTGTTTCTCTCCTGGGTTCGCTGCAGGTAGGATCACGAGCTGAGGAGCAGCTTATCAGTGTTTCCTTCAATTCTCTTCAATGTGATGACATTTCTCAGTTGCCCCCATGAGAGAATTATCCTGGGCAATTTGAGGACTTCCAGGGCTAGATCTGCCCACTGCCCCCATACATTTTGATTATTAACTTTAATATCTTGAAAACCTTGATGAAAATCAGCATCTAACCTGCTGCCCATTGTGCAAGATCTGCCTTGATCCATTCCTTACAGCCAACGGTACATGATCATAGAATCTTATAGTATGAAAGACAACCATTTAGCCCCTTAAGCCGATGATGGTTCTTTGAATGAACTATCCAAATAGCCCCACTCTTCCCTACCCTACCCTTCAACTCTCCAATTTGTGCATCCCCATGTCTGCGTGGGTTTCCTCCGGGTGCCCCGGTTTCCTCCCACAGTCCAAAGATGTGTGCGTTAGGTGGATTGGCCATGGATGTGCAAGCTTGGTGAGTTAGCCATGTTAAATGCAGGGTTGCAGGGATAGGGGAGGGGAATGGGTCTGGGTAGGCTACTTTTCAGAGAGTCATTGCAGACTGGATGCGCCAAATGGCCAGCTTCCACACTGTAGGGATTCTATGTTTCTATGATTTGGGGTGGGGAGGTGATGGTGTGGTGGCTAGGCCATTGGTTTAGTAATCCAAGACAGTAGCCTGGAGATATGAACTCACATCCCCCTGTGGCAGATAGTAAAATTTGAATCCGATGAATATTTTGCCTGACAGGCACTACTACTGATGATTGATGATAGTTGTGAAAACACATCTGGCTCATAAATCCCATTAGGAAAGGAAACAGCCATCTTTACCTGGTCTGGTCTACATGTGACTCCAGACCCACAGCAATTTGGTAGACACTTGACTGTCCCCTGGGCAATTAGGAATAGGCAATAGATATTGGCTTAGCCAGCGAGGCACACATCCCAAGAACAAATTAATTCTTTGAAGGTTACTGTTGAATGTGCTTCCTCTATCCTTTCAGGCAACAGATATCTTCAACTTGCAGCAGAGAAAATACTTTCCATCCTGCTGCTTCTTTTGCCATTTATCTAAATTTAGTGTCCTACGCTTAGCAATCCTTTCTCTCAATTTGCTTCATAATATTGAATGCCCAGCTTAGATCTCATCTTCTCCTTTGCCTTCTCTGCCTTTCTTCGCAATGCACCCAGTCTGTCTGCAATTCTCCTTGTCATAGAGGCATGGTAAGGAGGGTAAGGGAGGGTGAACAGATAATTTTTTCTCTTCTCCTCCATCGAACAGCATTGCATTATATTACAGCCCAGGGGTAAATATTCCGCGACTGACCCTGTACTGGGGGTGGGTTACATCAGTCTGAGCAATCAAACACATCACATGATATCCAGTCAAATCAAAGGGCAGGAAAAAAAAATGCAGGCCAACAATGGCCCACTTTCCAGACTTTTTTATTCAATCACAGGATGTGGGCACCGTTGGCAAAGCCAACATTTGGTACCCATTCCTAATTGCCTCATGAATTGAGTGGTTTGCTGGACCATTGCATAGTTATGAGTCAGTCACATTGCTGTGGTTCTGAAGTCACATGTAGGTTAGACCAGATTTCTTTCCCTAAAAGACATTAGTGAACCGGATGGGTTTTTACAACAGTTGCCATGATCACCATCCAGAGGGGGGAAATAAACATTAATTCTTAGAAATGAGTCTGTAGAGCTCCATTTTGAGGTACTTGCAATGAACTGGGCCAATGAACGAGTTCCATTCTGGAGTCCAGTAAGTACCGGAGATGTTTGTGTGTTGGATCTTTAAAATTACACCCGCATGTCAGATCGCGTTTGAAAGTACCAGGGTTCATAAGTCAGTTGTTAATAAAACAGGGTCTCCCTGAATACAATACACATCACACCAGTATTTGCAAGTTTTGCTGATCTTACCTCTGGGTCTCACTGACACTTGCGCAGCAATTCTGGGGTTATTCAGTGCGTTTAAGTTTCACTAAATGCTGTGTTGGGAATTAAATACACATGTCCACAGTATTAGCCAGGGTTTGGGTTACTCATCCAGTGACGTTACCTGCAGCGATATGCACCCCTTCGACATCAGTAATGCTCACCTTTCACTTCCTTGGTCTCTAAACCCCTTCACTTACTGCTGAAACTGTTTTCATCCCTTAACTGATTACAGAAACATACTTACAAAGAGTAAATGAGGCTCAGGTTTTGGCTTTCCTGTTAGAGTAGATGTTATCGTAAGAAATTTCTAAGAGTGCTGATAAGACTTGTCGGTTAAATACAAGTCCATATGTTATTTATTCCTATTAATTGATTTTACCTGTGGCTTTATTTGTTTTGTTTTTTTTCCCCACAGACCATTAATCCCCTTTTGATTATTATTTTTATTCCAATCTTTGACATGGGCATTTATCCCCTCCTCAGGAAATGTAAAATCAACTTGACGTGAGTATTCATTAGCTTTAAGTGGCACTTCCATTTACATAAACTACTTGATAAATTTGCTGTCACCAAATGAGGTAAAGATTAACTAGAAAGCGTATGGCACAGAACAAAGCCATTTGGCATGTTGAAGTCATTGAAGAGCTGTACCATCAGAGCCCACCTTCCAACTCCTGGGCTTGTACAAGTCAGCAGCTGAAGTGTATTTCCAATATTCGCAAGCGTGAGAAAGTTCCTGCCTTTACCACTTTTACACTGTTTGGGGGAGGACATTTTTCTTCAACTCCCCTTTTGAATACTTTGGTGAATTACTTTAAACCTCTCTGTGAATGGAAATTGGGGAGACTAAGGGTAGTTGAGTAATTCAGAGTCCTGGTTAATGCTGGGGAGTTCCTGCATTAACACTGGAAGCCCTAAAAATAAGAGGGATCTTAATGTTCATGCCCATGTGTGCCACAATACATCAGACAGCTGGATAAAGTTGTTAGGAAGGCATTTGGGACACTTGCCTTTATTAACCAATGCACAAGAGTTTAAGAGCAGGTTTTGCTGGGACCATGTAAAACATTGATCAGGTCACAGCTTGAGTATTGTGTACAGTTCTGGAACAGAGGGATGTGATTAAGGTTTTGGAGTAGATCTGTAGCTCGGGTTGTGCGTGTTGAGGTTGGTTGGCTTGTCGAGCTGGTTTGTTGTTCCGCAGATGTTTCGTTACCACGCTGGATAACATCCTCAGTGCAGCCTCTGAAGAAGCGTCAGTGTGTTTTCCTGCCGGGTTTTTAAACTCTGGGGTCGGTTGCGATGGATTGCCTCACTTCCGGGTTTCCTCCATAGTGGAATGTACGTGGGGTCGAGTTCAATGTGTTTATCAATAGCCTGCTTTGTGGAGTGCCATGCTTCCAGGAATTTGCGTGCTTCTCTCTGCCTAGCCTGTCCCAGGATTTTGGTGTTGTCCCAGTCAAAGTGGTGGTTCTCCTTGTCCATGTGGATTGAGATGAGTGAGTGTTGGACACATGGACAAGGAGAACCACAACTTCGACTGGAACAACACCAAGATCCTGGGCCATGCCAGGCAGAGACAAGCACAAGAATTCCTGAAACATGGCACTCCACGAAGCAGGCTATTATTAATAAACACATTGAACTCAACCCCATATACATTCCACTACGGAAGAAACCCGGAAGTGAGGCAATCCATCGCAACGGACCCCAGAGTTTAAAATCCAGGCGGGAAAACACACCAATGCTTCATCAGAAGCTGCACTGAGGATGTTACCCAGCACGGTAATGAAACATCTCCAGAACAACAAACCAGCTTGGCGAGACAACCAACCTCAACAAGGATGTGTTTGCACTGGAGAGGATGCAGAGGAGATTTACCAGGATGGTGCCTGGGCTAGAGAGTTTCAGTTATGAAAGCATCCACTCCCTCCACCACTGACACTCAGTAGCAGCATTGTGTACTATCTACAAGATACACTGCAGAAATTCATCAAAGATCCTCAGCACCTTCCAAACCCACGACCACTTCCAACTAGAAGGACATGGGCAACAGATATCTGGGAGCAGCACCAGCTCCAAGTTCCCCTCCAAGCCAATCACCATCCTGACTTGGAAATATATTGCTGTTCCTTCACTGTCGCTGGGTCAAGATCCTGGAATTGGCTGGCCAACAGAAGGCAGTGAGTGGTAGTAGAAGGAAAATATTCTGCCTGGAAGTCAGTGGTGAGTGGTGTTCCACAGGACTCTGTCCTTGGGCCTCTACTGTTTGTAATTTTTATTAATGACTTGGATGAGGGGATTGAAGGATGGGTCAGCAAGTTTGCAGACGACACAAAGGTTGGAGGCGTCGTTGATGGTATAGAGGGCTGTTGTAGGCTACAGCGGGACATTGACAGAATGCAGAGATGGGCTGAGAGGTGGCAGATGGAGTTCAACCTGGATAAATGCGAGGTGATGCATTTTGGAAGGTCGAATTTGAAAGCTGAGTACAGGATTAAGGATAGGATTCTTGGCAGTGTGGAGGAACAGAGGGATCTTGGTGTGCAGAAACTCTCTGAACATTTAAGAAGTATTTGATAATGCATGAAGCTAATTAAGCTAAGCCATGAAGATAATGCATGGCTTAGAAAGGGTGGATGCTGGGAAGTTGTTTCCGTGAGGCGGGGAGAATAGGACCCGTGGGCACAGCCTTAGAATTAGAGGGGGTAAATTTAAAACTGAAATGAGGAAACATTCCTTCAGCCAGAGAGTGGTGGGCCTGTGGAATTCATTGCCACAGAGTGCAGTGGAGGCAGGGATGTTAAATGTCTTCAAGGCAGAGATCGATAAATTCTTGATCTCAGAAGGAATCAAGGGCTACGGGGAGAGTGCAGGGAAGTGGAGTTGAAATGCCCATCAGCCATGATTTAAATGGTGGAGTGGACTCGATGGGCCGAATGGCCTTACTTCCACTCCTATGTCTTATGGTATTATAGATGTGTGCTTTTGATGCCAAGGGATGCAAGGCTGCAGGGCAGCTGCTGTCAAATAGGAGTAGAATAGTTGAATGGTTGTTTTTGACTGGCGCTGATTCGATGGGCCAAAGGACCTTTTCCTGTGCTGCAGCTCTCTATAATTCTGTGACATGATTTCAAATCCCACCAGCTGGAATGAATAAATGAATGGAGTGAATAGAATTGAAAGCTAAGCTGAGTGACCAAACAAGAAGCTGTCATCAACTGTTATAAAACCCATCCTTTTGGGAAGGAAATGGGCCACCCTTACCTAGTCAGGATTGCACGTCACTCCAGGCCCACGCTAATATGTTTCATTCTTGACTACCTTCTGAATGGTCCTATCAAGCAACTCAGTTCAAACGCCATTTGACGGGGCAACAAATGTAGTCTTGCCAGTGATACCAACATTCCACAAAAGAATAAAGAAAATAAAAAGAATCTCCATTTAGGCTTCTCATAAGGTAAGGAGAAATTTCTTCACCCGGAGAGTGGTTACGGTGGCATTCCCCAGAACGCGGTTGAACCCTTCAAGGCAGAGATTGACAAATTTCTTGATCTCACAAGGAATCAAGGGCTACGGGGAGAGTGCAGGGAAGTGGAGTTGAAATACCCATCAGCCGTGATTTAAATGGCGGAGTGGACTTTATGGGCTGAATGGCCTTACTTCCACTCCTATGTTTTATGGTCTTATGGTCTAACCCAAAACATTGAACATCTCAACAAGGTGTTAGATACAGTTTTTTCTTTATTCATTCATGGGTTGAGGGCGTTGCTGGCCAGGCAGCAATTATTGCCCATCCCTAATTGCCCAGAGGGCAGTTAAGAGTCAACCACATTGCTGTGGGCCCAGAGTCACGTGTAGGATGGACCAGGTAAGGATGGCAGTTTTCTTTCCTAAAGGACATTAGTGAATCAGATGGGCTTTTCCCAACAATCAGCAATGGATTCATGGTCATCATTAGATTCTTAATTCCAGATTGTTATCTGGGTCTCTGGATTAACAGACCAGCGATAGTACCACTAGGCCATTGCCTCCCCTGTTCCTTGGGCTGAGGGGATTAAAGGATATGAGGAGAAAGAGGGAACAGGAGACTGAGTTGGATGATTCTTTGGCCTCAACCACTTTCTGTGGCAGAGAATTCCAGAGGCTCATCACTCTCTGGGTGAAGAAATTTCTCCTCATTTCAGTCCTAAATGGCCTACCTCATGCCCTTAATCTGTGACCACTTGTTCCGGACTCCCCCGTCACCAGGAACATCCTTCCTATATTTATCCTGTCTAGTCCTGTTAGAATTTTATAGGTTTCTGTGAGATGCCTCCCCATTGTCCTAAACTCCTGTGAATACAGTCCTAACTGCTCCACTCTCTCTTCATACGTCAGTCCTGCCATCTCAGGAACTAGTTTTGTAATTCTTCATTGCACTGCCTCCATAGCCAGAACATCTTTCCCCAGATGAAGAGACCAAACTGCACACAGTATTCCAGTGTTGTCTCATAAAGGCCCTGTACATTTGGAGCCCTGCTCCACACTGCAACAATTGCATCCATACCGTATCTTCAATAAAACATTCCAAGGTGTTTCACAAGGTAAAGCTAAATTTGGCTCTAAGCCTTAGAAGGAGATAGGTAAGGAGATGGGTTAAATGACCTGCTCCATAAGTGTCGGGGATAACAAAGTGTGGAGCTGGATGAACACAGCAGGCCAAGCAGCATCTTAAGAGCACAAAAACTGACGTTTCGGGCCTAGACCCTTCATCAGAAAAGGGGGATGGGAAGAGGATTCTGAAATAAATAGGGAGATAGATAAAGGAGAAGATAGGTGCAGAGGAGAGTATGGGTGGGGAGGTAGGGTATCGGGCATCTGTTTGAGCTTGGGTTGGAGTTTAACAATACCAAAACACTCTGCCCAAAACACTCAGATGGCCAGCTGACTTAGTCACCTCATTTTTGTGAATTCAGACCATAACTTCTGCAAAACCTCTAATGGTTTATTTGAAAACACATCTTACAGATCCCAGTAACATCCTGAACTGGGAACAGGCACCAATTCCTTTGTAATGGTCCCTTTTAATGTGTCACGTTAATGCTCAATATAGTTTCTGCTGAGCACAGAGAGAATGTATAGAGGTCAAGTAAAGGTTCAGGAGCCATTTGGTCTGCTTCTGCTTTACTCTGCGTGCTTGGAAGGAATGCAGTTTATCACTGGATTAACTTGAGTTTGGATGGGATGGCAGACTTCCTATTTTTCCTTCTCCATAGACTTGCAGTGTGAAGTCCCAATTGTAATCTTTCCCTGTTAGTTGCATCACTCTATAAGATTATGAACAAACAGCTCAAAAAACTGAATAAAACATCTGTTAAACCATTATGCATGGAATAACAGATATTACAGTCAGTTCAGCTGGGTTATAATTCATGCTTTAGGGGCTGGTCACGTTGCATTCCAGCTGTAGTTCTCTCCCAGGTATCCCACTATTCTATATACAAACCATCTGGACTCTTTGATTAAATTCTAGCTTGTAACGTCTCCCAGACACCCTTTGCTCTAACCGTAAATAATTGTCTGGTAGTACAGAACTGACATTTTTTAACAAAAAACAGTTGACACAAAGTCAAAACTTTTTGTCTTGCAATCACCAGGACTGAAAAGCAAGAAGACCATGAGAAGATTGTGCAGCAAGAGTGTTGTTCTATTTCTGAAGTTGATTTTAATGTGTTTCCATCCTGATGAGCACAAGATAACAATCTTCATGTCTCCTGTTAACAGTGTTTAAATTTTATATGGATAAACCAGCTGAGCCCCTTAATTAGATTTACCTTCTGACAATCAAACAATCTATCGGCTGTTTCTCATGGATCTCCTACACTCTGTGACTGACACTGATCCAAAAGTCTGCTGCCGATGATTTAAAACCACACCAAATTTCTTCCAGCCTTGCAACTACTGAAATGCACTATATCACTGTCCGTACGCACCTCAAATTTAAAATTCTGTGCCTCCAACTCAATAGCTATGATGTACTTTGGGATCTTCCTGAGGTTCTGCAAAATAATTACAAGTTCCTTAGTTTCGTCCACAGTTGGACAAGCTCAGGGCTTCAAAAATCTGATATCTCATGGTTTAAGATGATTTAAAGCTGTCACGCTCACCCAGACCACATCTGGAGCTACTCGTCATCACTTTGTAACCCAGCAGCCTTTAAGAAATTGCTTAACCGCATTTCAAAAGAGACCACTGGGATCTAACTAAAATTCATAAAACTGACTGCCCTGGTTGACCCATTGTCTTTGCCTGCCCCTGGCCCACTCAAGTCATCTCCTCCTTCCTTGACTCCATTCTTTCCCCTCTGCTCCAGGAACTCCCCGCCAACATTTGGGACACTTCCCATACCCTCCAGCTTCTCCAAGACTTACAGTTTCCTGGATCCAAACACCTTATCTTTATCATGGACATTCAGTGTCTTTATACCTGTATCCCCCATGAGAAGAGCCTAACAGCCTTCCATTTCTTCGTCTCCTGCAGGCCCAACCAGCCCCCCTCCACCGACACCCTGATCTGCTTGGCAGAACCAGTCCTCACCCTCAGCAGTTTTTCCTTTGATTCCTCCCATTTCTTACAAATTAAGGAGGCACCCGCATGGGTCTGAGCTATGTCTGCCTCCTCGCAGGATACATGGTCCAGTCCCTCTTCCACATGTACACTGGCACCATCCCCCACCTCTTCCTCCACGACATTGGTGACTGTATCGGTGCTGCTCGGGCGCGAGCAGTTCACAAACACCTTTCTCCCTAACCTCAAAGTCACCTGGACCATCTCTGACACTACCTTCTCCTTCCTGAACCTCTCTGTCTCCATCTCTGGCAACCGAGTTAGCAGTAACATGCATCTGAAATCCACTGACTCCCACAGCAAGCTTGACTACACCTCCTCTTACCCACGCTCTTGCAAAAATCCAATCCCCTACTCCCAATTCCCCCGCCTCCACTGCACTTGCTCTCGGGGTGAAGTGTACCACTCATGGACATCCCAGATGTCATCCTATTTCAAGGACCGTAATTTCCCCTCCCCTATAACTCAGAATGCCCTCAACCACATCTCCTGCACATCCTACATTCTGCCCTCAAACAACAACAAGGGTAGAGTTCCCCTGGCCCTCACATACAAACCCACCAACCTCCAAGCCCAATGCGTCAACCTCTACCATTCTTGCTACCTGCAATCTGACCCCACAAGCAAAAAAAATCTCCTTCCCCACCCCTAACTGTTTTCTGTATGGACCGCTCACTCTATGCCTCTTTCATCAGTTCCCCACTCCTGACCAATTTCCCTGCAACCACAGGAAGTGCTACACCCACCCCTACACCTCTCCCCTCACCTCCACCCAAGGCCCCAAACAAACATTCCATATCTGGTAGAGATTCACCTGCAATTCTTCTAACCTGGTCCAATGCATCCGTTGCTCCCGATGTGGTCTCATCTGTATCAGGGAGACCAGTCACAGACTTGGGGATTGATGCAGGCAGCATCTGCACTGTACACGCCAATCAACACCACCTTCCAGCTGCCAATCATTTCAATTCCCCCTCCCACTCCCTTGGTGACATGCCCATCCTGGGCCTCCTGCACTGTCAAAATGAGGCCACATGTAAACTGAAAGAACAACACCTTATATTCCACCTCGGGACCTCACAAGCCAATGGCCTCAACATAGAGATAATGGGAACTGCAGATGCTGGAGATTCCAAGATAATAAAATGTGAGGCTGGATGAACACAGCAGGCCAAGCAGCATCTCAGGAGCACAAAAGCTGACGTTTCGGGCCTAGACCCTTCATCAGAGAGGGGGATGGGGGGAGGGAACTGGAATAAATAGGGAGAGAGGGGGAGGCAGACCGAAGATGGAGAGTAAAGAAGATAGGTGGTTACCCTCCTCCCTCCGGACCAACCTCAGGGAATCTCTCTCCCATTGCAACTCTCTTGTAACTGACCTATCCCCTCCCTACCTCCCCACCCACACCTTCTCCACCTATCTTCTTTACTCTCCATCTTCGGTCCGCCTCCCCCTCTCTCCCTATTTATTCCAGTTCCCTCCCCCCATCCCCCTCTCTGATGAAGGGTCTAGGCCCGAAACGTTGGCCTCAACATAGAATTCACCAGTTTTAAAATATACTCACCCCCAGCCTCATACCATATCCAGCCCTCCCTCTCATCCGCACCTCCTTGACCTAATACCATCTGTCCCTCTTCCTTCTCATCTATCTGCTCCACCCTTCCCACTAACCAGTCTCTATCTGCATCTATTTATCATCATCCCACCTATCTTCACCCAGCCCCAGCCCCCCGTTCCTTTATTTATTCCTGAGCTCCCTTCCCCCTCCCCAACTCTGGTGAAGGGTCCAGACCCGAAACATCGACTTTCCTGCTCCTTTTGATGCTGCCTGACCTGCCGTGCTCCTCCAGCTCCACATTTTACTGACTGGGCTTTACATTATTGTTTGGTTTGAATGAGATTCTGAAGGAGGTTAACAGGGTGCATTGAGAGCTTGTTTCCCCTGACTGGGGAATCCTGAACACAGAGGACAGAGTCACAGGATAACAGACAGATGATTTCGGACTGAGTTGAGGGGATATTCCTTCACCTGAAGGTGGGGTGAGAATCTTTGGAACTCTCTACCTCAGAGAGTTACAGATGGGCGATTATTGATTCCAATTTCTGATTATATACTCTGATTACACATAGTATGCACTAATTACCAATGGCATAAACTGATAACACAGAAATATAGAAGATAGAAGCAGGATGAGGCCATTCAGCCCTTCAAGCCTGCTCTACCACTGATCACAATCATGGCTGATCATCCAACTCAATAGCCTAATCCTGCTCTCCCTCCATAACCTTTGATCCCATTTGCCCCAAGTCCTATATCTAGCTGCCTCTGGAATGCATTCAATGTTTTGGCATGTTTTGTTCCTGTGGTAATGAATTCCACAGGCTCACCACTCCTTGGGTGAGTAAATGTCTCCCCATCTCCAAACTAAATTGTCTACCTCAAATCCTCATACTGTGACCCCTGGTTCTGGACATACCCACCATCGGGAACATCCTCCCTGCATCTATCCTGTCCAGTCCTGTTAGAATTTTATAATTGTCTCTGAGACCCCTCCTCATTCATCTGAACTCGAGGAGAAGCAATCCCAGCCCAGCCAATCTCTCCTTATATGTCACACCCACCATTACCAATGGTGTACACTGAATACCCTGGACATACACTGATTATCAATAGCATACATAGATTATCAATGGTGTACACTGGTTCCCAATGGTGTACACTGATTACTAGGGGTGTACACAGCCTATCAATGACATATAGGGTTATAAGATTCAGTGGCTAATAGGTATTGGAGTGTTCAAAAAGCAATGATCATATTGAATGGTCGAAAAGCCTCAGTGGGCTGAATGGACTGCGCATGTTCCTCTTGAATATACTTTCAGGCCAGATGGACAGACTTCTGATTTCTGTCAGACATACAGGGATATAGGGAGAGGGGGAGGAGCATGGAGCTGGGCGAAGGCCATATATTAATGACAGAGCAATGGCAAATTAATTTCTAGTCACGTTGCCGCTTCTTAAGTCCCTGAAAACTGCGAACCTTCTGTTTTTTTACTCCTGCCCAGGCCCCTCAGACGGATGACAATCGGAATGGTTCTGGCAGCCATGGCATTTGTCGCAGCAGCCATTGTGGAGATCAGAGTTCAGGTACCAACTTTGGGTAGAGTTTGTGGGCACAGGGGAGAAGAAAGGACAGTGTCAAAGGGGAGGGGGTTTGAGGGACATTCATTAACAAGAGAGTGCAAGTTTGAGATCATTGTCTAAAGCCAGAACATTTTCAATGCAGCGTGTTGTTATAATCCAGATTTAAATGAAACCCAAGAGAACTGCTAAAGTTGGAAATCACAGGTGAAAACAGGAATTGTTGGAAAAACTCAGCAGGTCTGGCAAAGCAGAGTTAACACCTAGAGTCCTGTGACCCTTCTTCAGAACCTTTCTCAATAGAGCCCTTCTGAAGAAGAGACACTGGACCTGAAACTTTAACTCTGCTTTCTCTCCACAGATGCTTCCAGGCCTGCTGAGCTTTTCTAGCAATTTCTGCTTATGATTGCTATAATCTGAAATGGACTGCTGGAAAAGGTGGTGAGAGCTAATTCAACAGTTACTTTCAAAAGGGAATTAGATAAATCCTTGAGAAGATTACGTGACAGTGGAAAAAAAGCCAGTGAATTGGGACTAATCAGTTGGCTCTTTCAAAGAACCATTGTAGACACGATGGGCTGAATGGCATCCTCCTGTATAATATGATCCTAAACTCTGATCTCTAATTTCTCAATAATGAACATTGATTATCTGTAACTCCTGGAGAACAACCTGAGATGAATCCCAGTCTGTTCACAATATATGACCCCCTTATGACCGCGTACTTGTACAACATAGAACATAGAACATTACAGCACAGTACAGGCCCTTTGGCCCTCGATGTTGTGCCGACCTCAAGCCCATCTAACCTACACTATTCCATGTACGTCCATATGCTTGTCCAATGACGACTTAAATGTACCTAAAGTTGGCGAATCTACTACCGTTGCAGGCAAAGCATTCCATTCCCTTACTACTCTGAGTAAAGAAACTACCTCTGACATCTGTCCTATATCTTTCACCCCTCAATTTAAAGCTATGTACAGTTTGTATGTTCAGTTACTAGAACTGTCTATCTTCACTTTTGGAACATCGCCCAAATTTCTCCTATCGCTGGAATTGTTATGGCATAAAAAGAGGCCATTTGGTCCATCAATGGTGTGGGGATGTAATCCCCACTCCCTTCCTCATGTAGCATCATGGAATCATTAAATATACAGAACAGAAATATACCCTTTGGTCCAATTTGTCCATGCTGATCAGATACCCTGGAGAAATCGAGCCCCATTTGTCAGCATTTAGCCCATATCCCTCTTAAACCCTTCCAATTTATATACCCATCCAGATGCCTTTTAAATGTTGTAATTGTACTAGCCCTTACCAGTTCCTGTGGCAGCTCACTCCACACGCACACCACCCTCTGTGTGATAAAGTTGCCCCTTAGGTCCCTGTTATATCTTTCCCCTGTCAACTTAAACCTATTCCCTCTCATTTTGGACTCCCCCACCCCACAGAAAAGACATTGGCAATTCACCCTATCCATACCCCTCATGATTTTATAACCTCTATAAGATCACCCCTCAGCCTCTAACTCTCCTGGGAAAATCGGCCCAGCCAATGGACAAAGTCTGTAAATAGTGAAAGAATCATACAGTGTTGAAGCAGGCCATTCAGCCCCTCAAGTCCAATCCTCCAAAGAACATCCCACCTAGACCAACCCCCTTACCCTATCCCTGCATTTCCTATCGCTAATCCACCTCACCTGCACATCTCTGGACAATTTAGCACAGCCAATCCACCAAATCTACGCACTTCTGGACTGTGGGAGGAAACCCACACAGGCACATAGAGAATGTGCCAACTCCATACTGACGGTCACTCCAGGCCGGAATTGGTCCTAGGTCCCTGACACCGTGAGGCAGCAGTGCTAACCACTGTGCCACCGTGCTGCCCAGCTCAGATCAGGGAATCCTTGACAGGTTATAGGACAAGAGCTCAGAATGTGGAGACCAGCGAGGTGCGTGGTACAGCAGGGGGCCACTGTCACGTCACTCAGGAAGGCAATGTGTCTAGTCCCCCACACAGAGCTCACAGTAACTATATAACCTACATTAACAATATAACTTGTGCGAGTATAACCTGCATTTGGGTATGATCGTGTGGTGTAGTCAAAAGCACAATCCAGTGGTACCTGGGTTCACCCCTACCAGGGGGAGCTGAAGCTGATGGTCCCCTCACTTTGATCATACGAACACTGAGTGCACACCTCGCGGTGTACCACGGGTGTGTCCATTCACCGACATGGAGTCACAAGTGAGACTTGTTTCTCCAACCGGCACAACATTTGGTGTTGGTGGGTGGCTTAGCAGATCAAGGATATTAACCCCCACCACCATCTCCCTTACACCTATAAGGTATCTGGCCCCCTGCACTGTTGCACAGCTGTGAATGGCTACCCTGAGGTAATGCTTTATCTCTTAGCAGGCCAACTGCACCAGATGGGACAAGAAGTATGACGGGTTTCCCCTAAAGGCGATGACAATGCTAGCTGTGTTTTGGCAAGGCAGTCTAACAATTTAGAATTTGAGGTTGGTTGGCCCACCGAGCTGGTCTGGCTCTTCCAGAGTTTAAAAACCAAGCGTGAAAACACACCAATGCTTCAATCAGAGGCTGCACTGAGGATGTTACCAAGCATGGTGATGAAACGTCTGCAGAACAACAAGCCAGCTCGGCGAGCCAACCAACCTCAACACCCACAACCCGAGCTACAGATCTACTCCAAAACCTTAGAAATTTAGAATTTGCAACTGAATTCAAATTTCTAGTATGCCATGGTAGGATTGAGCCCACAAGCCACTGGGTCATACGTTTGTCTACACCACATTATCATACCCACATTGTAGGCTACGCTCCAGTGAAAAAAATCCCAGCCTGTCCAGCCTATTTTTATAACTCAAACCTTTGAGTCCCGGCAACATCCTGGTTAATCTCTTCTGTGTCCTCTATAACTTAATAATATCCTTCTAATAGCAGGGTGACCAAGACTGTCCACAGGACTCCAAAAGTGGCCTCACTGATGTCCTGTACAACCCCACACATACCAACTCCTTTACCCAATGATCTGAGCAATGAAGGCTTCAATGTCTCAACTGAACCAGCCTCCACCCCATTTCCAGGCAGTGCATTCCTTACCTTAATTACTCGCTGTATGAATTTTTTTTTTCCTCACATCACGCTTGTTTCATTTGTACCTCACTTTAAAACTACGCCCTCTCATTCTTGTTCCTTTTAAAGGTGGGAACAGCTTCTTCTCATCTATCCGTATGATTTTGAAAGCATCTTTCAAATCTTCTCTCAGCCCTCTCAGTCCAGTGAGAACAGTCCCACCTTCTTCAACCTATCCTCCTAATGATGTTTCTCATTCCTGGAATCATTCCTGTAAATCTCTCCTGCGCTCTTTCCAAGGCAGTGGGTAGCACGGTGGATCAGTGGTCAACATTGCTGCCTCACAGCACAAGAGACCTGGGATCAGTTCCAGTCTTGGGTGACTGTGTGGAGTTTGCACGTTCTCCTCATGCCTGCATGGGTTTCCTCCTCCAGCCCAAAGATTTGCAGGTTAGGTGGGGTTGGCCATGGGGAATATAGGGATAGATTAGGTGGGTCTGAGTGGGATGCTCTGGGTTTGGTCGGTTGGTGTGGGCTGAATGACCTGCTTCCACATTGTCGACGCTCTATGATTCTCATCTTTCCTATAATGAGGTGGCCACAATTGTACACATTGCTGTAGCTGAGGCCTAACACATGTCTTATTGAAGGCTTTAATCTATGTTGATATTCTTTTACCTTTCAGAAAACTGTAATGCCTGAGCCTGGAGCCAAAGAAAGTTACATTCAGTTCCTAAACCTGGCAGATAAAAATATAAGCATCACTGTCCAAGGATTAGATGATTTTCCAGTCACCATGGCACCCTTTCAGGTAAGCATTGACTATACATTGCACATGGGCAATGGGATGGCAAGATGGCTCAGTGGTTAGAACTGCTGCCTCATAGCTCCAGGGATCCAGGTTCAGCTCCACCTTTGGGCAACTGTCTGTGTGGAGTTTGCACATTCTCCCTGTGTCTGCGTGGGTTTCCTCCCACAGTCTAAAGACGTACAGGCGAGGTAAAGTGGCCTTGCTAAATTGCCTATAGTGTTCAGCACTTGTGTAGATTAGGTGGAATGGGTCTAGGTGGAATGCTCTGAGGGTCAGTGTGGATTTGTTAGGCCAAAGGGCCTGTTCCCACACTGTAGGGATTCTATGATACTTTACTTTGCAGTCTGTATCACTCTGAGGAAACAGATGAGGAATAAAACAAAGAACTGTAGATGATGAACATCTGAAACAAAAACAGAAATTGCTGGAGAAACAGGCATAGAGCATCTGTGAGGAGAAAGCAGAGTTAACACTTCAAGTGATAGTCAGAACTGCAGATGCTGGAGAATCTGAAATAACAAGGTGTAGAGCTGAAGAAGGGTCCAGGCCCAATTTTCTGCTTGGCCTGCTGTGTTCATCCAGCTCTACACCTTGTTATCTCATTTAACATTTCAAGTCCTGTGACTCTTAATGAAGTTGCTTTGGACTGAGGGATATTTGGAAAGGTTGGGCCTGTACGCACTAGAGTTTAGAAGAATGAGGGGTGATCTGAGTGAAACGTATAAGATCAGAGGGGACTTGATAGGCCGGATGCCTGCAGGCCGTTCCCTCATGTGGGGAAGACTAGACCTAGGGGGCAGAGTTTAAGAATAAGAGATTTCCTTTTTAAGATTGGGGTGAGGAGAATTTCTTTTTTCTCTCTCAGTAGGTCATCATTCAGTTTTGTTCAGTTGGCTGAATGGTTGATTTGCAAAGCAGTGTGATGCTAACGGCATGGGTTCAGAGTGAGGTTACTGTAAAGAACTCACCTTCTCAATCCCTCCCCTCACCTGAGGTGTGGTGACCCAGGTTAAATCGCCACGGTTGTCTCTCTATCTCTCTCTCTCTCACTCTATTTCCCTCAAATGAGGGAGCACACCTCTGGTCCAGTGATTTCCGTCACTTTGTGGCTTCAGGTACCTCAGCACTAAACCCTGGAGCTGCTTGCTTCTCAATGCCCCTTTAAAGACATTCAATAAGGTCAACTCTTTGAGCATCTAATGCCTTAGCCTCAAATGCTTGCCTGATTGCATTCCTTTGAATCACTACAGAATGTTTTAAGGTCTGATTGACCAGATGACCTTGAGATGCAGGAGCAAAAGTAGGCCATTCAGGCCATCAAGTCTGTTCCGCCATTTAATGAGAGATCATGGCTGATCTGATAATTCTGAACTCCACTTTTCTGCCTGTCCCCCATAACCTTTGATCTCCTTATTAATTAAACATCTGTCCATGTCAGCTGTGAATATATTTAAGAGAACCCTCTGTCGTAAACAACTTCACAGGACCAGCCCCTTCTGAGAGAAGAAACTCCTCATCATCTCTGTTTTAACCCTCTGATTCTGATACTATGCTTTGGACTGTCCAACAAAGGGGAAAAGAAAACCTTTCTGCAGCTACTCTGTCAAGTCCCCTTTAATATCGCGTGAATTCGGGTTGTTGTTAGAAGCTGGTAATGTCAGGACTGTCTTATGAAATAAATGTCCGTTCTTGTTTTTCACAGGATCCAGGCCATTACATCAAGTTACTGCTCGAAGCTCCAGAACAAACATTCAATTTTAATCTTACATATGAAAACGTTGACTTCACATGCCGTGAAAACATTAATGAAAGGAGGGCGTACAGCGTATTAATGTACAAAGATGTTAACACTCTCAATTGCAGACTGGTCAGTAAAAATCATGAGGCAGCTCTTCTCACATTTAGATGTCAGATTAACAAGAGGGTGAATGCTGCAGGAACATGCTTCGCACCTCCATTATCCAACCTCTAATTTCACAATCTCTCTCTCTTTAGAATCCCTCCAGTGCAGATGCAGGGCCATTTGGTTCATCGAGCCTGCACCGATCTTCTGAAGACCATCCCACCCAGACCCAGCCCCATAACCCCACATTTCCCATTGCTAATCCATCACATTGCACATCCCGCGACACTAAGGGGCTGTTTAGCATGACTAAAACACGCAGCCTGCGCATCTTTGGACTGTAGGAGGAATCCGTAGCACCCAGAGGAAGCCCGCGCAGACATGGGGAGAATTTGCAAACACTGCTCAGTTGCCTGAGGCTCTGCTCAGCCCAACTTCTGTCTAAAGTTTCACTCTGGTGCCACTGTGTAAAGTACTAGTTGAACTTCCCACAGGGAATGATGATCACAGCCCTGTTAAAGCACAGCTTGTTCCTGTTATATAAGTGGCACTTGCCCCAGTGCTGATCCCAATGTCTCAGGAATCCAAAACCCCCTCCAACACATCCAACATTGTTCATCCAACTAAATGTTGATCTGATGTACTGCTGCAATACCAAATAGCCCTTGCAGCTGTGAATAAACCAAGTATCCGTACCCTAATGCTCTTTATTTAGAACTCCATCACTTCTGAAACTTTATTTGTAGGACCTTAATGGGCAGCACAATGGCTCAGGGGTTGGCACAGGTGCCTCACAGCACCAGGGACCTGGGCTTGATTCTAGCCTCAGGCGACTGTCTGTGTGGAACTTGCACATTCTCCTCATGTTTGCGTGGGTCTCCTCTGTGTCCTCCGGTTTCCTCCCACAGTCCAAAGATGTGCAGTTTAGGCCATACTAAATCACCCATAGTGTTCAGGGCCGTGCAGGCAAGGCGGATTAACCACGGGAAGTGCAGTGCTACAGGGATAGGGTAGGAGGAGTGGGTCTGGGTGGGATGCTCTTTGGAGGGTTGATATGGACTTGATAGGCCGAATGGCCTGCTTCCACACTGTAGAGATTCTGTGGCGGGAATTGAACCTGGGTCCCTGGCACTGTAGGGCAACAGTGCTAACCACTGAGCCACTGTGCTGCCCCTTGAGCTTCACCCTCAGTGAGTGTTCCTGGGATTGGACTTGGAATGGAATTGTGGGATTTGAGACCAGGTTTGTTCACCAGTTTCAAACTTGCACCCAATGGGAAGCAGATAAAACTTCCGATCTGTATTGGGTGGAGGGGTTAATAGATAAGTGGTGCTCAGTCAGTAGTTTGGATTGAGGGAGATGGGGGTGCGAAGCAATTCAAATGCAGATTCAGCAGCCATCACTTTGCGCTCAGTCTTGTTTAATAAATTTTAGCACCTACATCATTACATGGGCCTGAACAAAGTGGGAACTGGAAACTGGGAATAGGGTGCAGACATGTCAATGGTATGAAAATTTAATTGCTGCAGCACAGAAGCTTTGTCGATTAAGTAAGACTCTTTTCACCTACCAAACCTCTTTCTGACAGGCTAGAGCTTGTCAGCATCTCAAAGTTTGCAGTGGCTTTCTGCTGTTGTAAAAGCTCATAAATGATTTAGTAGCCATTACCCAGACACAGTTGCAGGATGGTCATGACTGGGAATTAAATATCCATGGGTATCAGACCATTTGGAAGAACAGACAGGAAGGTAAGGGAAGTGATGTAGCTCTGATATTTAAGGATGACATCAGGGCAATAGTGAAAGATGATGTAGGTTCTATGGATGAATCTATTTGGGAGGAAATTAGAAATTCCAAGAAAAAAATGTAGCTGATAGGCAAAGCCTATTGGCCGCCAAATAGTAATATCACATTGGGACAGGCAATAAACAAAGGAATAGTTCATGCCTGTAAAAATGGCAATGATCATGGGGGTTTTTAATCTACATGTCGAGTGGTCAAACTAGATTGGTCAAGGAAGCCTTGAGAAGGAGTTTGCTGAATGTATCCGCGATTGTTTTCTTGAACAGTATGTAATGGAACCGATGAGGGAGCAAGCTATCCTAGATCAGGTCCTGTGTAATGAGGCAGGAATAATTAATAATCTCATAGTTAAGAATCCTTTTGGAAACAGCGATCAAAGTATGGTTGAATTTAGAACACAAATGGAAAGTGAGAAGATAAAATCAAATACCAGGGTCCTGTGCTTAAAAAAGGGTGACTACAATAGGATGAAGGAGGATTCCAAGATAATAAAATGTGAGGCTGGATGAACACAGCAGGCCAAGCAGCACCCCAGGAGCACAAAAGCCGACGCCTCGGGCCCAGACCCCCCATCAGAGAGGGCCTGCTTGCTTGGCCTGCTGTGTTCATCCAGCCTCACATTTTATTATCTTGGAATTCTCCAGCATCTGCAGTTCCCATTATCTCAGGATGAAGGAGTAGTTGGCTAAAGTAAACTGAAATCAGAGACTTTATGGTGGGAACGTTGAGGAACAGCGGAGGGCTTTCAAAGCAATTCTCCAAAGTGCTTGGCAAAAGTACATACCAGTGAAAAGGAACGGCTGTGGGAAGAAAGGGGTAATCAGCCATCGATGTCTAAGGAAATAAGGGAGGCTATCAGATTTAAAGACAAAGCATAGGAAGTGCCAAAGACCAGTGGGAAACTAAAAGATTGGGAAAAATTTAAAGGTGAACAGAAAGACACAAAAAAGGCTAAAAAGAAAAGTAAGATAGATTATGAGACTAAACTGCCTCAGAATATAAAGATAGTAAAAGTTTCTATAAATATATAAAAGGAAAATGAGTGGCTAACGTAAGCCATGGTCCTTTAGAGGGTGAGAAGAGGAATTTAATAATGGGAAATGAGGAAATAGCTGAGATCTTAAACAGGCATTTTGTGTTGGCCTTCACTGTGGAGGACACAAATAACTCACCAGTAATTGATGACAAAGAGACTAAGGTGGGTGAGGGCCTAGACACGATCATTATCACAAAAGAGGCAGTGTTGGACAAGCTAATGGAGCTAAAGGTAGACAAGTCTCCTGGCCCTGATGGAATGCATCCCAGGGTACTAAAAGAGACAGCGGGAGAAATACCAAATGGATTTGTGGTAATTTTCCAAAATTCGCTGGACTCTGGCGCAGTTCCAGCAGATTTGAAAACAGCAAATGTGATGCCACTGTTCACAAAAAGGAAGTAGACAAAAGATGAGGACTTATAGGGCAATTAGCTTAACTTCTGTAGTGGGGAAAATGCTTGAATCTAACATCAAGGAAGAAATAGCAAGACATCTAGATAGAAGTTGTCCTGATGGGTAGACAAAACATGGGTGCATGAAAGACAGGTCATGCTTGACTAATTTGCTGGCATTCTATGAGCGCATGGAGAATGTATGGAGAATGGGAACCCAATAGATATAGTATATCCAGATTTCCAAAAGGCATCAGACAAGGTACCGCACAGAAGGCTGCTGCATAAGATAAATGAGCGTGGCAATATAGGTAATGTATTAGCTTGGGTACAGGATTGGTTAACTAACAGGAATGGGGATAAATGCATGCTTTTCTGCTTGGCGGTCGGTGATTAGTGGTGTGTCTCTGTGATCAGTGTTGGGACCACAATTGTTAACAATATACGTAGGTGATTTGGAGTTGGGGACCATGTGCAGCGAGTCAAAGTTTGCAGATGACACTAAGATGAGTGGTAGAGCAAAGTGTACAGAGGACTCTGAAAGTTTGCAGAGGGATAAAGATAGTTCAAGCGTGTGGGCGAAGGTCTGGCAGATGGAGTACAATGTTTTTAAGTGTGAAGTTGTCCGTTTTGGTTGGAATAACAGTAAAAGAGATTATTACTTGAACGGTAAAAATTTGTAGCATGTTATTGTGCAGAGGGACCTGGGTGATCTTGTGCATGAATCGCAGAAGGTTTGTTTGTTACAAACAAGTAATTAAGAAGGCAAATGGAATTTTGTCCTTTATTCCTAAATGATTGAGTTTAAAAGCAGGGGGCTTATATTACAGCTCTATAGGGTGCTGGTACTGTGTGCAGTTTTGGTCTCCTTACTTCAAAAAGGATGTATTGGCTCTGGAGAGCGTGCAGAGGTGGTTCACTAGATTTATCCCAGAGTCGAGAGGGTTCGCTTTTGAGGAGACGTGGAAGAGACTGGGTGCATAAAGATGATAGCTTATCATTTGATAGTCAATCCTTTCATTCAGCTCCTTCCATACCTGTTGTAATCTTGATTTTCTTTGCAACGTATCCTCTGAACTTTTTCCTCCTTACTTTCCTATTCCCACTATTCCCTGTTGAACTGAAGCATCATTGCACCACATGCTGTCCAGGATGTGAAATCTGTGGCACTCCCTCAGCATTGCTGTCCTTCAAGCTTTTAAATCTCATGCAGGATGTTCCCAAAGCACTGCATCCTTAATTTTGTCTGTCCTGTGCTCACTCTTATTGGTGATCCATCAACAAAATAACGTCTGGAATGCACTTGCTTTTGTGATGTGCAGCTTTGACATGTTTTCTCATTTGTTTATGAGATACGGGTGTATTGCCAGTCCCTAGTTGCCCTTGAGAAGGTGGTGGCCATCTTGAACACCTGCAGTCCATGTACTGTAGTTAGGTCCACAATGCCCTCAGGGAGGGAATTCCAGGATTTTGATCCAGCAACACGGAAGGAATGACAATGTAATTCCAAGTCAGGACAGCGCCTGGCTTGGAGGGGAACTTGTGGTGTTCCCGTGTATCTGTTCTCCTTGACCTTCTGGATTGAACTAAATTAACTCTATTCTCACATGTACACAAACGACTACAGTGAAAAGTTTACAATTTGCCACTTGGGGCTGGAAGTGGTCGTGGGTTTGGAAGGTGCTGCCTGAGGATCTTTGGTGAATTTCTGCAGTGCCTCTTGTAGATAGTAAACACTGCTGCTACTGAGCATCAGTGGTGGTGGGAGTGGACATTTGTGGATGTGGTGCCAATCAAGCGGGATGTTTTGGCCTGGCTGGTGTCAAGCTTCTTGAATGTTGATGGAGTTGCTCCCATCTGGGAAAGAGGGGATAATTCCATCACTCTCCTGGCTTGTGCCTTGTAGATGGTGGACAGGCTTTGGGGAGTCAGGAAGTGAGTTACTCACTGCAGTGTTCCTCGCCTGAGTCAATGGTGCTGGATTTTTACATCTCACAAAGTTTTTTGGCAGTGAAACAGCGATGTGAACCCTACCTAAGAATGATTCCAAATATATATTGTGTTTCTTTGTGTGTTACAGCCTTTTAAAAAGGCAAACATGGAACCGCCTCAGCAAAGCTGTATACATTACCATTCACAGCCACTGCCTGTATCTGCCACTTCATCATTAAACCGGGGTTTTGACCTGCTCTTGTAGCCACTGTATTTATATGACTGGTCCAGTTGAGATTCTGCTCAGCCGTAATCCCTAGGGTGTTGGTAGTAGAGGATTTAATTATAGTAATGTCATTGAATGTCAAGGGGAACATGTTTCAGCAATGATCAACATTTAATTCATATGGAGGGAATTCATTTATCTTCAGTTTTAAAGCAGCATTCACCAAATTGAGTGGGACCCCTGCCCCCCAACGCCCATTGCAATGAAACAGTCCAGAAAGGTAGTAAAAAGGCTTTTGTGTGTTAATGTCGCATTGCACAATTTACCCTCAGGGAATTGAAAGACTCACTTCACAGTAACTAACACTGTAGGGCTCATAGCTTCACAGCCTATTGTGTTAATTGGTGGAAGCTCGCATCCGGCTGCGGAGAATGGAGCACAGCATCTAGAGTGATGTTCCAGTGCAGTCCTAGGGGAGTGCTGCACTGCAGGAGGTGCTGGCTTCCAAATGAGAATTTCAAACTGAGATATTACCCCCTCCCCTCAGGTGGCCCTAAAAGATCTCTCAGCACTGTTTCAAGGAAGAGGCCTTCCCAGTATCCTGGCCAATATTTGTTTTTCACCCAGCACCGTTCCAACAGATTACCTATTCCTTTTGGCGTGGCTGTTGGTGGGATCTTGCTGTGTAAAAAATTTCCCTCACGTTTGCTACGTTTGCACTTCTGCCGATACATCAAAGCCCTTCAGGACATCCATGGATCAGAAATGGCACTGTGGAATTGCAATATGGAGAAATATCCAAAATAGTTGATGGGAGAGAATTTTGGCTGTAAAAGCTGCCCCTTTTTTTTGAGATAGCAAAGTGTGGAGCTGGATGAACACAGCAGGCCAAGCAGCAGCTGCAGTTCCAGCTTTTGTGCTCCTGAGATGCAGCTTAGCCTGCTGTGTTCATCCAGCTCCATACCTTGTTATCTCAGATTCTCTAGCAGCCACAGTTCCTATTATCTCTCCTTTTTTTTGATACTTTTTTCAGTGCTGGACCTGATTTCCTCAATTAATCACTGGTGTTATATGTTTTTGCTTTTTTTTGGAACTTATAAAAATAAAACTTTCTTTCCTTCCCAAACTCCCAATAATTTGCGTTATTTTGTATTCAGCTGGAAGATCAAACATCAAAGCCAGAGAAGGGAAAGGCTGCATTGAGGTAGGACTCTGTCCACTTCATTTACTCCATCTTTCTCTTGTGAATAAACATTTTGTTCTGATCCGTGCTCAGTTCCTGAGTTCTATCTACAGAATCATGAATACCGGCTCTGAAGATTTAAACATTACTATCGGAGATGTGAATTTCGGCACAGTCCACAAGAACTTTGGAAGCTCGTTGTACGAGGTCCTGGATAGAGGATAGTAAGTGGAGGTTTATTTCTGAAATACTTTGTCATGATGTCTACCTTGGATTTCAATCACCACATTATCAGGGCCTCATGGTATTATCGCTGGACTATTAATCCAGAGACCCTGGTAATGTTCTGGGGATCAGCGTTCGAATCCCACCATGGCAGATGGCAGATGGTGGAATTTGAATTTGATAAATATCTGGAATTAGGAATCTAATGATGACCATGAACCATTGTCGATTGTTTGGAAAAACCCACCTGGTTCACTAATGTTCTTTAGGGAAGGAAACTGCCATCCTTACCTGGTCTAGTCTATATGTGACTCCAGAACCACAGCAATGTGGTTGACTCTTAAATGCCCTCTGGACAATTAGGGATGGACAATAAATGCTGCCTGGCCAGTGACACCCTCATCCTGTGAATGAATAAAGGAAAAAAAAAGCCCTCATCTATGTTTTGTAGGTATGTTAGTGTTGTAGCTATGATAGTGATTAAGCAATTCATTGATTATGTTTGAATCCTATCTGTGGTGAGCTGTGTATCTGCAATGAAGAAATCTTTCTCCAGCCCAACATCCCTTGGAGATCTCTGTGCTCCTCCAACCCTGATTTCTTGCACATCCCTGATTTCCACCATCTGCAAGGCACAGGTCAGGAGTGTGATGACTCCCCACCTGCCTGGATGGGTGCAGCCCCAACAACGCTCAAGAAGCTTGACACCATCCAAGACAAAGCAGCCGGCTTGATTGGCACCACCTTCAGCATTCAGTCACCTCATCACCATGAGAGCAATGTGTGCCAACTGAAGTGGCACTTTTTCTAGAAAAGAGAAGATTGAGAGTGTAATTGATTGAGGTCATTTTTAATTTGATTTGATTTGACATGTGCCTAGGTACAATGAAAAGTTTTGCTTTGCATGCTTTACAGTCAGACCATACCATACAAAGCGCATAAGGGTAATAGGAGAGGGTGAGGAATACAATGTTACAGCTGCAGAGAAGATACACAAAGAGCAAGATCAACATTCAGATTCAAAATTTGAGAGGCCCATTCAGAATTCAGAAGCCATTCTTGAACCTGTTGGTATGTGTGTTTAAATGTCCGTAGCTTGGAAGGTTGGAAGAGATTATAACCAGGGTGGGAGGGTCTTTGATGATGTTGACTGCCTTCCCAAAGCAGCGAGAAGCACAGACGGAGTCAATAGATGGAAGGCTGGTATGCGTAATGGACTGGGCTGTGTTCACAAATCTCTGTAGTTTGTTACGCTCCTGGGCAGAGCAGTTCCCATACCAAGCTGTGATGCACCCAGGTAGGATGCTTTCAATGGTGCATCTATAAAAGTAGATTAGAATCTTTATGGACTCGCCCCCCGAGATAATGAAAAATGTCAATAAGTTGGATGTAGAGAAAATGTTACATTCGTAAGGGAGTCTGAAATCAGAGGGGATAAATGAGATAGGCTCAAGAGAGTGGCCCAGAGTCTAAATTGACTGTCGGACTCACTAGCAGGGCTGAATTTTTAAAAATATTTTTTCATTAAATATTGATGGCACTAGCAAGCCCAACATATTTGGCCCAACACTAATTACCCTTGAATTGAGTGACATGTCGGACAATTTCAGACAGAAGTTACGAGCTGTATTGCTGCAGGTCTAGAGTCACATCTGGGCCAGACGAGGTAAAGCACATTTCCTTCTCCGAAAAGACAATTGGTTGTTTAAGCGAACAGTAATAGAGCTATATTGCGAGCTTTATTAATCAAACAGCATTAGTTCCTTTGGTGAAATTTGAACCTATATCTCCAGACCATTAAGCTGGAGCTCTAGCTAGCTGGCCCTGAATGATATTGTCATTGCAGTATCATATTACCAATCACTGTGGCAATAACATAACATTTAAGGGGATGCTGGATCTGCACGTGAGAGAGAAAGAAATGGAAGGGCTTTTAAAATGAAAGCAGAAAGTACTGTAAAAACCAGCAGATCTGGCAATATCACTGCAGTGGTTCAAGAAGGCAGTTCACCACCACCTTCTCAAAGGCAACTAGGGATGGGTAATAAGTCAGTGAGACCCACATCCCACATGTAAATATATAAATTATAACCCATGGAGAGAGAAACAGAGTTAACATTTTGAGGTCAGTATGATTGTTTAGAACATTGAACTTGATGCATTAATGCTATTGCACAAATGCTGCCAGAATTTTTCTAGCACTTTTTTTCAATACATTTCGCAGCTCCAGCATCTGCAGACCTTTATTGTCTTTAGAAGGGTCGCTGGAAAGAGTGAGATGTGGTGGCAAAGAGAGAGGGATCGTGTAAAAACAAATTATACCAGTGCAGCTCAGTTTCCTGTTCCGAACTCAAAGAAGCAGTTTTTCACTTTTTATTTCTTCATTTAGCAGGAGTAGCCATTGCTGGCTGGGCCAGTGTTTCTTGTCCGTCCCTAGTTGCCCTTGAGAAGGTGGTAGTGAGCCACCTCCTCGAACCGCTACAGTCCATGTGCTGTATGTTGACCCACAATACCGTCTGGGAGGGAATCCTAGGATTTTGACCCAGCACCTGCAAAGGAACAGCGATATATTTCCAAGTCAGGATGGTGAATGGCTTGGAGGGGAGTTTGAAGGTGGTGGTGTTCCCATGTATTTGCTGCTTTTGCCCTTCTAGGGGGAAGTGGTCACGGGCTTGGAAGGTGCTGTCTGAGGAGCCTGGGTGAATTTCTACAGTGCATTTTAGACATAGAACACACTGCTGCTACTGAGAGTCAGAGGTGGAGGAAGTGAGTATTTGTGGTTCAGTGGAGGTGACAAGTCAGTTATGGGGTATTAACCAGGACAAAGTTCTGTCTTTAAGCGAGTATATATTAATTTGTAACAGGGTAAACACGGGAAGGATGTTCCCAATGACTGGTGGAGCCCAAAGCCAGGAGTCACAGTCTAAGGATGCAGGGTAGGCTTTTTAGGACTGAGATGAGAAGAAATTTCTTTACCCAATTTCTTGAGCCTGTGGGATTCACTACCACAGAAAGTGGCTGAGACTTAAACATTGAATGTATTCAAGAAGGAATTAGATACAGTTCTTACGGCTAATGGGTTCGGGGAGAAACAGGAACAGGATACTGAGTTGGATGATCAGCCATGATCATATTGCATGGTAGGGCAGGCTCAAAGGGCTGAATGGCCTACTCCTGACCTTATTTTCTATGCTTCTACGAAACAGTCTAATGGATTGCATCTCTGGCATTGATTGGCTGAGAACTTCTATGAGTGACACCACCCCAACCCAACATCCACACCCTCCCCCCAAGCCGTACCCCACCCCCCCACACCCTGCCCCCACTCACCTGGAGACATGAGTCTTGAACCTGGCCAGAACTAGAATGCTCTGGCATGGACCTACTATAGCGCTCCGTGAACCCCACCAAATATTTTTTGTATTTTGGAGAGTGAACAGGAACAAATATCAGGTCTTTTGTTCCACTGATCATTTGTGTGTTTTACACAGCTACAAGGTATCGTGCCAAAACGAAACAACGAAGCAGATTGTGGATGTGGGACTGATCGACTTTGGAGCAGTGTATACACTCATTCTGGCTAAAACGGTGAGTGCAAAGATGAATAATACAATCAGTTTTGTTGGATTAGAATTTGCGGGACAGTGGGAAAGTTGCAGGAGATGGACAGAAACATGGAGTGCAATCTCATCAAAACAGCAGAGTACGCTCGGGGAAGGAAGGCCCCACATGAACTGTTAATTCTTCAGTGGGATTAATGGGAAAGATCTTTCAAAGAGCCAGCACAGGCAGGTTGGACCAAATGGCCTCCCACTGTGTTAGAAGAATCTCCAATTTGGCAAATCCTGCCCAAAACATTGTTCACTGAATTAAGGCAAGTTTTAGAAAACAACATTCCCATCTTAGATCAGGAAATAAGTGCAAAACCAGAGGCCAAGTGATGAATGTTTGAAAGAAGGAGTTAGATTTGGTTCTTAGGGCTAAAGGGTCCTATTTTCTGTGTCTCCATTTGGTGGTTGAATCTGTGGTACTGACCTAGTCATTAATTAAAGCATAGGTGATACAAGTTTGAAAAGACAAAAAAAAATGTTGAGAGAAAGTCCATGGGAAGTTGGTGAAGATTTCATCAGTTGGATTCTAGAAACTTCTTTCCAATTTTCTTTTGGCGAATCTCTGCTGTTTTTGATCTCGAGTGTTCTTAGTTTTAATCAGTCCATTACTGGACGCTATTGTCTTCAAACCCTAGAACTCACTACTTACACCTGTCTACCTGGCTTTCCTCCTCTAAGGCGCTCTTTAAAGCCTACCCATTGGACCAAACTCTTTGGCCCTCTGTCTGAATATTTTATTTTATAACACTGCAGTGACACTTTGCTTCATTAAAGGCACTAAAGAAATGTGAGTTGTTGATCTGAATACCGTCCAATTCCCCTGCCACTTTTATTGATTGATTAGTTGATTGATTGATTCAATTTATTGACATGTATAGAAACATTGAAACATGGAATACAGGAGCAAAAAGAGGCCATTCAGCCCTTCAAGCCCACTCCGCCATTCATCACAAGCATAGCTGATCATCCAATTCCATAGCCTAATCCTGCTTTCTCCCATAACCTTTGATCCCATTTGCCCCAATTGCTATATCTAGCCGCCTCTTGAATACATTCAATGTTTTGGCTACTTCCTGTGGTAATGAATTCCACGGGTTCACCACCCTTTGGGTGAAGTAATGTTTCCTCATCTCTGTCCTAAATGGTTTAACCTGAATCCTCATACTGTGATTCTGTGGTTCTGGACACACCCATCATCGGGAACATCCTCCCTGCATCTACCCTGTCCAGCCCTGTTAGAAATTTATAAGTCTCTGTAAGATTCCCCTGTCCTTCATCTGAACTCTAGTGAAAACAATCCCAACCTGGTCAATCTCTCCTCATGCATCAGACCTGCCATCCCTGGAATCAGCTTGGTAAATCTTTGCTGCACTCCCTCAAGAGCAAGAGCATCCTTCCTCAGAAAAGGAGACCAAAACTGCACACAATATTCCAGGTGTGGTCTCACCAAGGCCCTGTATAACTGCATTAACACATCCCTGCTGCTGTACTCGAAACCTCTCACAATGAAGGCCAACATACCATTTGCCTTCTTTACCGTCTGCTGCACCTGCATGCTTACCTTCAGCAACCGGTGCACAAGGACCCCCAGGTCCTGCTGCACACTCCCCTCTTCCAATTTACAGCCATTCAGGTAGTAATCTGCCTTCTTGTTTTTGCTTCCAAACTGAATAACCTCGAATTTACCCAAATTATACTGCAGTGTACCCAAGTACAGTGAAAAGCTTTGTTTGTGAGCAGTACAGACAGATCATAGTAAGCAAGGGCACTCAGATCATAGGGTGAAAAAAATAGCTTAGACAGAGGAAAGTATACAGGTTACACCCCACAGAACATGCATGAGGCAAGATCAGCATTAACAAGCTCAACTAATGAAGTTAGAGAGGCCCATGCAGCAGTCTAGTAACAGCAGGGAAGAAGCTGTTCTTGAACCTGTTGGTGCGTGTGTTCAAACTTCTGTATCTTCTGCCTGATGGAAGGGGTTGTAAGAGAGCATTACTGGGATAGGGAGGGGTCTTTTGATGATGTTGGTGGCCTTTCCATGGCAACAAGACATGTAAATGGAGTCCGTGGGTGGGAGGTTGGCTTCTATGATGGTCTGGGCTGTGCGTACAACCTTCTGTGGCTTCTTGACATGATATCTCTTGGGTTTGGAAAGCACTGATTTTTTTCCTGTTACGTTCCACTTTCCTCCAGCCTAAAGACCACAGCATGAAGATTTGGAAGACCGAAGACGTCAAAGCGAACACCATGCACATTGCATGGCAAATCCCTCAGTATGTCTTGATGTCTGCTGGAGAGGTTATGTTCTCTATCACTGGTGTGGAGTTCTCTTACTCACAGGTACTATAATGCCCCTGAGCTTGTCCGACATTGCTGGGCTGAAACTAAGAACAGAAAGGTATTTCGACAGGGACTGTCGGATGCTTTGATCACAAAGATATATTTTTGTTTTGATCAGGATCATGTGCAAAAATACCAAAATAAGGGGGAAAGGACATTTGTACTGCATGAGATGATTGCTAGATGATTTTTTTCTAGCATCTGATAGACTCAGAGATTGAACGAGTTGTGGAATTTTCGGCAGTGATTAATTCGGGAACTAGAAGTCTAAACTAGAAACAAGAGATGGCCATTCAACCCCTCAATCCTGTTCCACCATCTAATGAGGCCAGGCTGATCTGTGACTCAACTTCATACCCCTGAATTTGGCCTATATCCCTCATACCTTCGCTTAAAATAAATTATGCATCTCAGATTTAAACTCAATAACTGAACCAGCATCCACTGCCATTTGTGGATGACTTCCAAACACCTACCACCCTTTGCATTTAGAAATGCTTCCTGAAGTCTCTCCTGAACGGCCTGGCCCTAATATTCAGACTATGTCCCTCTTTCTGGAAACACTAACCAATGGAAATAGTTTATTTTAATCCACCCTGTCCTTTTCTGTTAATATCTTGAACATTTTGGTCAGATCACACCTCAATTAAATGCATCTGTTCTGAGTTATACATTTATTACAGTTGAGAAGGAAGCCATTCTGCCCTTCAGGTACATGCCAGCTCTCTGCAGACCAGTCCAGACAGTTTCATTCACTCATTCTCTCCCCATTTTCTCTGCAAATTTATTTCCCTTAAGCATTCTAGAACCACAACGGGCAGAGATGAACAGCCAAAGCTACTCCCAGGATAGGAGAGTACAAAACTAGAGGGCATTGCTTTACGATGAGAGGCGAAGATTTAGAAAGGACCTAAAGGTGGTGCACATATGGAATGAACTGCCTGAGGAAGTGATGGAGATGGGTACAATTACAACATTTAAAAAAACATTTGGAGAGGCACATGGATAGGAAAGATTTAGAGGGTTATGGGCTGAATGCAGGTAAATGGGACTAGTTCAGTTTAGGAAACCTGGTCATCATGGATGAGTAGGGCTGATGGGCCTGTTTCCATGCTGTGTGACTCTATGCCCATCCAGCTTGCTTTGAAATCATTGCCTCCACCCTCACCACACACATAGGCAACAAGTCCCTCGGTGGCACAGTGGCTCAGTGGCTAGCACTGCTGCCTCACAGCTCCAGGGACTTGTGTTCAATTTCAGCCTCGGGCGACTGTCTGTGTGGAGTTTGCACATTCTCCCTGTGTCTGCGTGGTTTTCCTCTGGGCGCTCCAGTTTCCTCCCACGGTCCAAAGATGTGCTTAGTGGATTGGCCATGCTAAATTGCCCGTAGTGTTCAGGGATGTGTAGATTAGGTGGGATATAGGGGGAATGGGTCTGGGTGGGATGCTCTGAGGGTCAGTGTGGACTTGTTGGGCCGAAGGGCCTGTTTCCACGCCGTAGGGATTCTATGATTACAACTCGCTGTGGAAAAATGTTCTTCCTCACATCCTCGGCTGTATCTCTAACACCAAGCCTAAATTCATCTTCCTGCAGTCCCCACAACATAGCACAGTACAGCACAGGAACAGGCCCTTCGGCCCGCCATGTCTGTGCCAACCGTTATGCCATTTTCCTGCAGGTGTTCCATATCCCTCAATTCCCTGCTTATACGTGTGTCTGTATAAATACCTCTTAAACATTGCTACAGCATCTGCTTCGACCATCTCCTCTGGCAGTGCATTTCAAACACCTGTCACCCTCTGTCTGAAAATCCTTCCTTGACGTCTCCTTTAAACTTCCCCGCTCCCACCGACCTAAAACCTCCTCCCCCTTGTATTTGACATGTCCACCCTGTGAAAGAGACTCTATTGATCCACTCTATCCATGCCTCTTCTAATTTTATATATTTCTATCAGGTAGCCCATCTATATTTCCGCTTTAGGAAAAATAATCCAAATTTGTCCAACCTCTCCTTGTATCTAATCCACTCCAATCCAGGCGACAACCCAGTAAATCTCTTTTTTCACCCTGCCCAAGGCTTCTGCATCCTTCCCGCAGTGCAGTGACCAGAACTGCCCATGGTTCACCAAATGTGACTCAAACACAGCAGCAACTTCTTTACTCATACAGCCAGCATGCCCTGTGCCTTCTTTATCACTTAATCCACTCGTGTTGCTCTTTCAGGGATTCTGAACCCCAACGTCCCTCTGTACGTCAATGCTCCTAAGGGTCCTGCCATTTACAGTGCTATCTGGGAATAGTTTCCTCCTATGCCTTGTACAGCATATTAAAACATGGCTGTGGTCAGATGGGGTCCTGCTCGCCTCACCGAAGCCCTTTGTCCGCGCGGGCCTTGAATTGATTTGTCTGTAGCACTGTGCTACCACTGGGTCACCGCCAGGTTTCCGCTGCAGTGTGTGAGCTGGCCTTGTTTCTTTACCAGAACCTCCTGTTTTATCCCGCCTACAGGCAACGATGAACGCGTGTGTGTCCTGAACCTGGAAGGAGACAATTTGTCCCCCCACTACCTCTTGTGAAGCACATCCAGTTACCACAGAATGGGTCACAGGAGAAAAAAAAAGGCCATTTGATCCATCTAATCCCTGCTAGCTCTCTGCAAGAATAACTCAGCCACTTGTTCACCACTTCCCTGATTTTCTTTTCTGTTGATTCTGTCTCCCCCACACTCTCAGACAGTTCATTCCAGACTCTAACCATTCGCTGTCTGTAAAGAAATGTCTTCTCATGTGTCAGGGATAGTAGGAACTGCCGATGCTGGAGAATCTGAGATAACAAGGTGTAGAGCTAGATGAACACAGCAGGCCAAGCAGCATCAGAGGAGCAGGAAGGCTGACGTTTCGGGCCTAGACCCTTCTTCAGAAATGGGGTCTACAAGAGGTTCTAGAATGGGTTCAGAAGGGTCTAGGTCCGAAACATCAGCATTCCTTCTCCTCTGATGCTGCTTGGCCTGCTGCGTTCATCCAGCTGTACACCGTCTTCTAATGTGGCCTTTGTTCTTTAGCCAATCATCTTAACTCAGTGCTCTCTAGTTCACAAGCTTTCTGACAATGGGAACCGTTTCTCCCTCTCCACTGTGCCCAGAGCCCTCACAATTTTAAACATCTCAAACAACTCACTCAACACCTTGACTGCCACATCTGCACCCAGGATGAGTCATTTCACTCCTGCACATCCCAGATGTCCTCATTCTTCATCCAGCTCCACACCTTGTTATCTCAGATTCTCCAGCATCTGCAGGTCCTGCTACCCCAGGACCAGGACAGATCCTTGTAGTACACCACTCATAACTGAGCGCCATTGTTGAATATTTTCCATCCACTACCACCCTTTGTGCTCTAAGGGTCACCCCAATCTGCCACATTTCCCCCCATCCCATGCCTCCTTAATTTCTGCATGAGCCTGCCATGGGGAACCTTATCAAACGCCTTACTTAAATCCATGTATCACACATCCACTGCTCTACCTTCATCCATGTGTTTGGTCACCCCTTCAAAGAATTCGTTAAGGTTTGTGAGGCATGATTTGCCCCTCACAAATCCATGCTGACTATTATGAATCAAACTGTGCCTTTCCAAGTGATCATAAATCCTATCTCTCAGAGCCCTTTCTAATAATTTTCCCACCACTGACGTAAGACTAACTGGCCTGTAATTTCTGGGGTTATCTTTATTCCCTTTTTTGAACAAGGGAATGACGTTTGCCTCTATCCAATCTTCCAGCACTATACCTGCTGCCAGGGAGGGTGAAAAGATCATTGCCAAAGGCCCTGCGATCTCTACCCTCACTTCCCATAGAATTCTTGGATAAATCCCATCAGGCCTGGGAGACTTATCTGTTTTCAAGTTCCTCAAAATTCCTAGGACATCTTCCTTATTAAGGTCAACCTCCTCTAGCTACCAGCCTGTTTCACACTGTTGTCCCCTACAACTAGGTCCCTCTCAGTTGTGAATACCGAAGAAAAGTATTCATTAAGGACCTCTCCTATTCCTTTAGGCTCCGTGCACAAATTCCCTTTACAACGCTCAATCAGCCCTACTCTTTCTCTGGTCATTCTCTTGTTCTGCACATGCATGTAAAAAGCCTTGGAGTTTTCCTTGATCGTATCTGCCAAGGTTTTCTGTTAGGAGAGATATAGGGGCGCTTTTCTCAAATCCTCTTCTCACTCTCCTAAGCCCTTTCTTCAGTTCCCTCCTGGCTAACTTGAATCCCTCTGGAGCCTTTTCTGATCCTTGTTTCCTAAACCTTATATAAGCATTCTTCTTCCTCTTAACTAGTCGTTCCACCTCTCTTGAGAACCATGGCTCCCTCACTTGACCGCATCTTCCCTGCCTGGGGACAAACATATCAAGCACAAGCAGTATGCATTCCTTAAACAGTCTCCACATTTCAATAGTGCTCTTCCCTGACAGCATCTGTTCCCATTTTATGTTACCCAGTTCTTGCGTAACAGAATAATTACCCTTCCCCCAGTTATAAACCTTACCCTGCTGTATATACCTGTCCTTGTCCATGACGATTGTAAAAGTAACAGAGTTATGATCGCTACCACCAAAATGCTCTCCTACCAACAGGTCTAACACTTGGCCCACTTCATTGCCAAGCACCAAATCCAAAGTGGCCTCTCCTTATGTTGGTCTATCTACATACTGTGCCAGGAATCCTTCCTGAACACACTGGACAAAATTGACTCCATTTAAACTATTACAACTAAAATGTTTCCAATCAATATTTGGAAAGTTGAAGTCACGCAGGACTACAACCCTGTGACTTCTGCACCTTTCCAGTATCTGCCTCCCTACTTCTCTACTTCACTGCAACTATTAGGGGGTCTGTAAAAAAATCCCCAACAAAGTGACTGCTTCTTTCTTGTTCCTGACCTCAACCCGAACTGACTGTATAGACGTATCATTCTCAAACTGCCTTTCAGTTGTTGCTATACTCGCCCTGACTAGCAATGCCACTCCCCCACTTCTTTTACCACCCTCCCTATTTCTTTTAAAGCATCTAAATCCTGGAACTTCCAACAACCTCTCCTGTCCCTGAGTTACCCAAGTCTCTGCAATGGCCACAACATCATAGTCCTCTTGTTGCTTTGTCACTCCATCCTTCCTCTGAAGAAGCAAAGAGTCGCACTACCTTCACTAACCATCAGGGGGAGCCAAGAGGCAAGATCTAAAATCCAAGGGATGTTGGAATTACTGGATGAGATCCCATCAAGAACTTCATAGTTCATTTGCTAATTTCCTGATAGTCATCTGATATGAAATAAGGGAAACCACAGTGGACCAGGGCTTTATATACCATGGCTCCAATTTTATTTAATTTATTCAAAGCCCTGCTACACTGACCATGTTACATCACAAAATCATTCACACCAGGCAATTAACCCCCTTAAGATTGCCATCACTGAATCCCCCACCATCAACATCCTTAAGGGTTACCATTGAGCAGAAAGTGAATGGGACTCACCACGTAAACACAGCAGCCACAAGAGCAGGCCAGAGGCTAGGAATACCGCAGCCCGTAACTCACCTCCTGACTCCTCAAAGCCTGTCCACCATCTACAGGGCACGAGTCAGGATTATGGTGGAATATTGCCCACTTGCCTGACTGGGTGCAGCACTGGGCCGTAGAAGGTTGAAAGGCGACCCTGTAGGAGGTTATAAAATAATGACGGGTTGATAATGATAGTGTTGCTGGTAGATGTCTTTTCTGGAGGATAGGGGATTTCAAGACTCGGGGGAGCATTTTTAAAGTGAGAGGAGAGAGATTTAAAAAAAGACATGGGGCCAGATTTTTTACCCCAGAGTGTGGTTTGTGTGTGGAAAGAACTTCCAGAGGAGGGATTGGATATGGGAACAGTTACACTGTTTAAGAGACATTTGGATAAGTACGTGAACAGGAAAGGTTTAGAGGGATTTGGGCAGGAGCAGGCAGGTGGGACTAGTTTAGTTTGGGATTATGGTCAGCATGGACTGGTTGGACTAAATGGTCTGTTCCCATGCTGCATGACTCAATGACCATTCAGAACAAAGCAGCCCGCTTGATTGTCACCCCATCCGACACATTCAACCTTCACTGACTTCACCACCAATACAACGTGAATACCATCGATGAGGTGCAATGCACTAACTGACCAAGATTCCTTTGACTGCACCTTCCAAACCCACGACCTCTATCACCTAGAAAGACAACAGCAGTAGATACATTGGGAACGCCGCCACCCACAAGTTTCCCTTCAAGCCACTCACCTGAGTTGGAAATTTATCGCTGTTCCTTCACTGTCACTGGGTCAAAATCCTGGAATTTCCTCCCTAAAGGTGATGTGGGTCAACCACAGCAGGTGGGCTGTAGGGGTTCAAGAAGGCAGCTCACCACCACCTTCTCAAGGGCAACTAGAGATGAGCCAGCAATATCCACATCCTTTGAATGAGTTTTTATAAAAAAAAATCGTTAGCACCCAGAAGGGACGCTCAAACTATTGTGTCTGTATGGATCTCCTAAGGAGCCATTTTCTTACTGACATCCCCCATCTCTCTTCCTCTGTAATCACACATTCCTCCTCCTCCTCAGATATTCACAGTGCTTGGAAAATGTAGAAACATTTATGGCAAGATGGAGGCCCATCATGTATGCATCAGCGAAAAAGTAAACCATTGGCCTCATGTCATCTTCCAGCAAATTTAAAGCATAGTACACCAAACAGGATTTAGTTCTTCTTTCTGGGCCACAGTCACATATACCTCACTTTGCAATCCCAAGTTGCAGAAAATGGTTATTGTACCTTGTTTGCTTTTACTGAGAACTTAATTATTGAGCAATGGGGAGGTCACATATTTTATTCTTTTCAAAGTGAGAAGTCCAAAGATGCGCAACTTAGGTGGATTGGCCATGCTAAATTGCCCACTGTGTCTGGGGATATGCAGGCCAAGTGGGTCAGCCAGGACAAATGCAGGGTTACAGGGATAGGGTAGGGGGTGTGGGGCTGGGTGGGATACACATCAGAGGGTCGGTGAGGACTTGATGGGCTGAATGGCTTGCTTCCACACTGTAGGGATTCTCTGATTCTGTGGACTCTTAGGATCTTGAATGAATTTCACAGGGAGAATGATTGAATTTGATTTCAGTGCTAAGACTCAAAGGGAGTTGGAGAAATACATGAAGAAAGTAAGAGCTGCCGATGCTGGAGTCAGGGATAACACAGTGTGGAGCTGGGGGAACACAGCAGGCCAGGCAGCATCAGAAGAGAGGGAACGTAGAACATAGACCAATACAGCGCAGAACAAGCCCTTTGGCCCTCCGTGTTGCGCCGACCTGTGAACTAATCTAAGCCCCTCCCCCTACACTATCCCATCATTATCCATATGCTTATCCAAGGACTGTTGAAATGCCCCTCATGTGGCTGAGTTAACTACATTGGCAGGCAGGGTGTTCCACGCCCTTACCACTCTCTGAGTAAAGAACACTCTCTGTGTTAGCTGACGTTTTGGGTCGGGACCCTTTTTTAGAAAAATACATACTTGAGGAAAAAACAAAGAGATTCGAATTGCTGTGGTAGCTCATTCAAAAAGCCAGACACAGCATGATAGGCAGAATGGCCTTACTGTGCTGTAACAATTCCGTAACAATTTTTCAGAATCATTGATTTGTTTTGGGGAGGAGATTTTTCCAGTGCACAATCACTGCCATTTTTATTATTTCAGGCTCCTTTAAACATGAAAGCTGTTCTCCAATCTGGCTGGCTCCTCACTGTTGCATTTGGCAATATCGTGGTAATTATTGTGGCCAAAGCTGCTTACATGGAACAGGTATGTGACCCCATCATTCTACCATTTACTGCTCTGTGACCCACTGACACCAACAGCGTAGCCCGAGTCCTGGACAGAGCAGCTGCAAAACTGTCCGATGTATTAAGACCAAAACAGGCAGAGAACAAATTGGCAGCTTGCTGGTTAGAAAGATTTCTTCAGGATGGACAGGAATGTCATAAATTGTGAAAATTGGAAATTCGTGGTCATGTTGCACAGCTATCGTAGGTGCGTGCACTTGTACCAAGCACATGTGTTGTGGGTGTGAGTGAGCAGTGATGACTAGGTGAAGTTATCCCAGTTCTACCCTCTCTTAGAGAGAGATGACTTGTGGTAGTTTAACCTGTCAGTCACACTGCCTCAGGCAAGGGGAGGGATTGAGAAGTAGAGTCCTTCATGGTAACCCTTAGCTGGTGCAGGAATTGAACCCCTGCTGTTACCATTGCTCTGTACTGCAAACTAGCCATCCTGCTAACTGAGCCTGAACAGTGGCTGCATGTAAGTTGTATTTCTGTGGTAGCCATGACTGTGTGTAGTTGTGTCTGTGTGTTAGGTGTGTCTGTATTTGTGTGTTTACTGTGTTAGCTGTTTCTGTATCTGTGTGTTAGGTGTGTCTGTGTGTTAGTTATTTCTGAGTGTTGGCTATGTCCGTCTGTGTGTTAGTTGTGTCTGTGTGTTAACTACGTCTGTCTGATAGCTATGTCTGTCTGTTAGCTGCGCTTGTGTGTCAGTCGTCTCTGTGTATTAGTTGTGTCTAAGCGCTAGTTGTGCCTGTGTATTAGCTGTGTCTATAACTGTGTTAGCTGTACCTGTGTATTAGTTGAATCTACATCTCTGTGTCAGTTTTATCTGTGTAGTTATTGTGTCTGCAAATTAGGGATGTATATCTTATAGTAGAAAAGTACATTTTTTTTAA
Source organism: Stegostoma tigrinum (assembly GCF_030684315.1). Lineage (NCBI taxonomy): Eukaryota > Metazoa > Chordata > Chondrichthyes > Orectolobiformes > Stegostomatidae > Stegostoma > Stegostoma tigrinum. The sequence continues at coordinate 96,308,001 of NC_081360.1, forward strand.
CCTTGGAAGATCAGGACAGTTTCCTAGAACAATATGTTGTGGATACAACAGGTAGTTTTGGATCTGGTGATGTGCAGGGAGGCAGGTTTAATAAATGATGTCAGAATAAAAGGGAGCAGTGACCATAACATGGTAGAATTTAGTTCTCAGTTTGACAGGAAAGAACTTGGGATCAGAAACAATTGTACTAAGCGGATGCAAAAGCTGTTACAAATAATTGAAGATAGAACTAGCTGTATTGGACTCGGATTGGAGGTCTGCAGCAAAGAAACAACGGCACATATTTAAGAAAATAGTTCATGACTCACAGCAATGACATATCCCAATAAGCAAGAAGGATTCTAGGAAGGGCATAATCCAACTATGGTTAACCAGGGCAGTAAAGGGTAGCGTCAGATTGAAAAAAGCAATATACAATATGGTAAAGATTGTGGTAAACCTGAGGATTGGGAAGTTTTTTTTAAAAAACCACAAAAAATGACTAAAAAAAACTAAAGAGGAAGGAAATAAACTTTGAGGGTAAAGTTGCAAGCAATATCAAAATGAACAGCAAGAGTTTCCTTAGAGAAGCCAAAGTGACCATAGTCCTTAGAGAAGGAGGCTAGGGAAATAATGGGGAACCTGGAAATGGCAGAGTTGAATAACTATTTTACATCATTTTTTCACAGTAGAAGACACTAATAGCATCCAAAAATTACGAAATATGTAAAGAGCAAGAGGAGGAGAGGAAATATGTACAATAACTAAGACCAGAGAATAAGTATATGAGGGAAGCTAAAGGGCCTGAAGACCAATATTTCCCCTAGACCTGATGGGATGCATCTGGGATATTAAAGGAAGTAGCTACAGAGATATTAGATGCTCCAGTAGTAATCTTCCAGGAATTCCAAGATTCTGTCGCAGAGTTCCAGAGGATTGGGCAATGCCAATGTAGCACCCTTGTTTTGAAAAGAGAAGGAGACAGAAAACAGCTAACTATAAGTCACTTGGTTTAATATTTGTTATTGGGAAAATGAGATTGTATTATGAAGAACATTGTCAAAGAACATTTAGAAATGCAGAATATGATCAAGCAGAATCAGCATGGCTACATGAACAGCAAATCATATCTGACAAATATATAAGAATTCTTTGAAGTGGTAACAAGCAGAATAGACAAAGGGGAAGCAGTGGGTGTAATAAATTTGGGTTTTCCGAAGTGCATGGATTTGGGAGTATTACATTAGTTTGGATAGAGGATAGGCTAATTAACAGAAAACAGACAGTGGGGCTAAGAGAGACATTTTTAGGATGGCAACCTGTAACACATGGTGTGCTACAGGAATAAGTGCTGGGGCCACAATTATTAATGAGTTGAATGAGAAAAACAGATGTATTATAACCAAATGTGTGGATGAAACAAAAATATTTGGGAAGGCAAGTGGTGAGGATGACACAAAATATCTGCAAAGGGATATAGACAGGTTAGTGAGTGGGAATGAAACTGGCAGATGGAATATTAGAGTTATAGATTATACTGCATTGAAATCCCGATCAGTGATGCATTTTAGGAGGTCTAATAAGGGAATGAATGGTAGATCCTGAGGGAGTACTGAAGAACAAAGGGACCTTGGTGTATAATTCCATAGATCCCTCAAGGTATCAGTACAGGTAAACAGAATGGTAAAGAAGGCATATGGGAGGCTTGCTTTCATTAGCTCTAACATAGAATGTAGAAGCAAGGAAGTCATGTTACAACTTCATAAAACATTGGTTGGGCCATGGATGGAATGCAGTGTACAGTTCTGGTCACCACAGTACCAGGAGGATGTGATTGCACTAGAAAGGGTGCAGAGGAGATTTTTAAAAATTCATTTATTGCCCATTTCTAGTTTCCCTTGTGGTGGTGTTAGTGAGCTGCCTTCTTGAACCGCTGCAGTCTACCTGCTGTGGGTTGACCCACAATGCTACTAAGGAGGGAATTCCAGGATTTTGATCCAGCGACAGTGAAGGAATGGCAATATATTTCCAAGTCAGGATGATGAGTTGCTTGGAGAGGAACTTAGAGTTGGTGGTGTTTCTACTTGCCTGCTACCCTTGTCCTTCTAGGTGGAAGTGGTCGTAAGTTTGAAAGGTGCTGTCTGAGAATCTTTGGTGAATTCCTGCAGAGCATTTTATAGATAGTACACACTGCTGCTACTGAGTGTTAATGGTGGAGGGAGTGGATGCTTGTGGATATGGTGCCAATCAAGCAGGCTGCTTTATCCTGGATGGTGTCAAGTTTCTTGAGTGTTGTTGGGGCTGCACTCATCCAGGCAAGTGGGGAGTATTCCATCACACTCCTGACTTGTGCCTTGTGGAGGAGTCGTGTGGCTGGCATTGGCATTCCTCCTGGAAACAATAAGGACTGCAGATGCTGAAAGCTGGAGCAAATAAATGTGGATCTGGAAAAGCACAGCAGGTCGAACAGCATCTGAGGGACAGGAAAGTCAACGTTTCAGGCTGAAACTCTTCGTCAGGTGCCCCTCCTGCCTTTCAAAACGCTTGTCCAATTATTTTTGATGCTTAAAAACACATGTGCTTCACTCACACCCAATTCTGAGCAGTATATCTGCCATCCTTACTTGGTTTGGCCAACAGTGGTTGAGTTATAACCACCCTCTGAAATGGCAATAGCAAGCCACTGAGGTCAGGGGGCAACTAGGGATGAGCGATAAATGCTGGGCCAGCCAGTCACACCCACATTGCGTGAATATCTAAAGAATAAAGTTGGTTAAGAGAATAAAGTTGGTTAAGACTTTCAAAGAGAAACAATGGGCCTTCTGTGTTGTTGGATTCTCGGAGAGTAATTGTGACACATCGCCTGTTTCCTCTCTTCCTCCTTGCAGTGGGCCGAGTTTTTGCTGTTTGCTTGCCTTCTCTTCGCTGTCTCCATCATTTTCTCCATCATGGCTTACTTCTACACTTATGTGGACCTACTGATCAAGAAAGGGGAGGACCAGGAAGAGGTGATTGCTTCACTGTACCAGGATATCGCCCTCAGCTCAGCCAACAAGCAGACAAAGATGTAGAACATCTCCCACCCTCCTCGGCTGCTCACCTTCTTAACTTCCTGCTTTGTGTGTTACTCATTGAACACATTCTGTCGCCATGTAGCTACGCCTCAGGGTCTTTAATCAGGAGTGGATTCAGAGTAATGCGTACATAATGTTTCTTACTTTGAACATCATGAGGGATAGAGGGGAATTCAAAGAACTTATTTTTCACCTCCCCCACTCCCCAGCGGATCTTTCCAATGTGAATTGCCTGGTCCTGGTTGCTCTCTGACACAGCTGATGGGCTCTGCCATCCTCAAATACAAATCACTTCAGAGAGTGGTTTAAGAGTTAACAGTGAGTTAGTTAACGACTAGAGTCGCATACAGACCAGCCCAGTGGAAGAGAGCAGCTATCCTTTGCAGTTGAACATTTGTGAACTACCTTGATTAGAACAGCCACCTTTACTGATACAAGTTTTCTGATTCCAAATTCTTCAGTTTGGACTTCTCAAACTGCCACTGGAGCTGCTGGTTGGGTGGGAGATAATTTCCACAAATGTTTTCTGGCCAATGAGTCCACTATCCTACCCAAATTCACTCACAGGATATGAGCATTGCTGTCTAGGCCAGTTTTTTTGCCCATTCCTAATTACCCTGATGGCACTAAGAGTCAACCAGATTTCTTGAGTCTGGAGTCATAATTAGGTCAGACCAGGTAAGAATGGAAGATTTCAGATGGGCTTTAAGGCAAATGACAATGGCTAAATATTCACCAGCCGTCTAGCTTTGTTTTAATTCACTTTATATTTTAAAAATGGAATTCAGACTTCACCATCCACCAGAGTATTTGGCCTGAGGTTCTGGATTCCTAGCCCAAAGACATTGCCACTACACTACCTGACCAATCTCCTGCCCAGCTTCAATTTAAAATTATTCATGGAACCAGCTTCTCCCATCATTTCAGGCAGAAGATTCCAGTTCCCAACAACTTACAGAGTAAAAACACTTCTCTTCATCTCCCCTTCAAATCTGTTCCTTTTCCCAATAATTGATTACATTTGGTGGATGAACCTCAGCAGAGCCCATAATAAGGAAATTTCTCATTCCTTTGTTTTACACAACTGTGCCCATCATCCCAGCCTTATTGTTTAGACAATAACTGGAATTCTTTAAAGGAAGATTAGACTTTACATGGACAACTGGCAGCTAGGAGGGGTCTTCAAGTACAGCTCAACTGCAAGACTGTTGCTGTATCTACAGGCTACAGGAGATCCTATATCTTGAATTGTGGTGGATGGTAAGGATCAGCAATTTAAAACTCCGAAAGGTTCATGCACAACATGACAGGAAAGAAACAGCAGGAAAATGGAGAAACGAGAAGTTGCTTGGGTTCCCACCCCAGATTTTTACTTGCTGCTGAATACTGCATTGGTACAAAGGTCCAGAGATGGTAGAATGTCATTGTGGTAGGGTGGGGGGGAGGCGTGCTGGGAGAGAGAAATAGCCACTGTGTAAGTCCGTTGAGATGTCAGTGGACATTCTGTGCTGGATGCTGAAATGACATCAGCAGATCCGGCAGCCATCTCTTCCCTCTGTCCGGGAAATTAGTGGCACTCATGGTGATTTTTCATGACAATTCCACATCCTGATCTACCTCCTTAGTTCTTCTCCCTAATAAGGATATATCTACATCTGTCTTTAAAATATTCAGTGACCCCTCCCCCACCCTCCTGAGATAGGGAGTTCCAAACCTACTCAAACTGTCCCAGAAGGGCAACGCCTAGTTTTAAAATAATGTCCTGAGTTCTTTGGCTCACACATGAGGAAACGTGGCTTCCACATTTGTCTGGTAAAGACCTTTAAGGATCTTACTTACTTCAATCGAGGTTCCCCTCACTTTTCCAAACTCCAGTAGACACATGCCAGGTTTGCCTATTCTTTCTTCATAAGACAATTCACCCATTGCTTTTTGAACCTAGTAAACTATCTCCAGTGTACTCGCATACATCTTTAAATAAGAAGCCCTAAACTGCATAGAATATTTTAGAAACGGACTCACCAAAGCCCCATAAAACTGAAGCTTCCTTCCTACTCTGTTAGCCCCTACACCATGAACCCCTGTTTTGATACCATTTTATGTGGAAATCCCAGAAAGGTACATCGAGAGGCGTCCCTTTATTCTTAGTACATGCTATTTTTTCTCTCAAAGAACTCCAGTAAATTGGTTAAACAGGATTTCCCTTTCACAAAATAATGCTGACATCTCCCAATTACCTTCAGTTTACCATTGTACTTGCCTATAATCTCCATAATGGTCAATTCTAACACACCCCCCCCCCCACTTTACTTATGTCAAGCTAACAGACCTATAGTTTCCTGTTTTCCGCCACGTACTCCTCTTGTTCAGGGAGGGGAGTTAAATTCGCCAACAATCCTGGAATGTTGGAAAATTCACATCAACGCATCCACTACTCCATTAGCCTCCTCTTTAAAAAACCTAGGGTGAAATCCATCTGGACCAGGAGATCAGCCAGTCACAACTCCATTTGTGTGGTCAGTACTACTTCCCTCATGATTTTAATTTCAACAAGTTCTGTTCGCTGCAGACTCCTGATTTCCAGCTATTGCTTAAAAGCTTTCTTTTTATCCTCTATGGTGAAGATAGAAACAAAATATGTACTCATTTTATCCCTATTTCCTTATTATCTGCTATTAACTCCCCATTTTTACTCTCCAGTAAACCAACACACATTTCTTCTTTTCATAAACCTCCAGGACCTTTTGCTATCCATTCTTTTACAGTTCGAATGAGCTTTCTCCCTCATTCTTCAGTTCTTTTTCCTAATTAATCTTTTAGTCATTGTCTACCTTTTTTTCTGTTTTGTCTAATCATCTGACCTGCCACTCTTCTTTGTGCAATGATTAGCTTTTTTGCTTAAGTTTGATGCTTTGCTTAATGTCATTAGTTAACTGCAGAAAGTGAGATCCCATCCCTTCCACTTAGAGTTTATCTTTACAATAGAAGTAGTTCTTCTGAGATATTCCTGTGAATATCCTCTTCTACTTCTTTGTTCATCTAACTCTTAGCGTAGTAACCTGGTTCATGCCAGCTAGCAGAGCTTTCATGCTCATATGTTTCTTATGTTTAAAATGCTATCCTCGACCCAATCTTCTCACTTTCAAACTGAATGTAAAATTCAATCATGCTGCGATTGAAGGGTGCCTTTACTCTGAGGGCATTAATCCTGTCTCATTACATGTTGCTGAGTCTAATATATGCTGTGCTGGTTTTCCCCAGATAGTGCTGCCTAAGAAGCTATTTCAAAAGCAACCCGTGAACTTTTCATTCATGCCATGATTGTCAATCTGATTTAATCAGTTTACGTACAAAGTAGTCAACATTGATTATTCTTGTCCCTTCATCACAAACCTTTCTTCTCATATACTTTGTTCTAAATTGTTTTGGTGCCTGTAGATCTCTCTATTCAATGACTTCTTTCACTTATTGTTCATCATGTCCATCCAAATTGATACTACATCCTGGTCTTTTGAACCAAGAACACAAACCATTGTGTCAATGTCATCCTTGATGAACAGTGTTACCTCTCCACCTTTATCTAGTTTCCTGCTCTTCTTGCCAAATATCCCTCAATATTCAGGACCCATTTTGTCATCTTGCAGCCACATTTCCATCTTGGTTATCAGGTCATCCTTATTTATTGCAATACGTGGCATCAGTTTGCCAAGCATATTCAGATATAGGGCCTTTCATTTCATATTCTTGTTGCCTTTGTAAAATCTACTCTTCTATGGTTCATTCTGTCTGTCCCTTCCTGCTGTTCTCTGACCCCATTCCCTATATCATTTTGTACACTTTCCTTGATTCTAACCCTTGATTTGCTACATCTACCCAAGCTGGGCTCCTTACTTGTATTTAGTTTACAGCCATCTCTACTTTCTAGCTGTATGGTTTGAGAGAGTGTTGCGCAGGATACGACATACCATCCTAATGCTACAGACCCCACATTCACGAGGGCTGATTCCATGTTCCACAGATTGAACCCACTTCTCCCCAACCAGGTGCTGAGCTATTTAGCTGCTTTGCTAACGTTCATGCCCTCTGCAAATTGGTATATGGCTGTGGCAATAATCATTACCCTTGAGTTTCTGTTGAGCAGTTCAGTGTCCATTTCATCACACTGTCAAAACAAACCTAATTCCATGCCCTGTCGATGACATTTAAAGTCAGAGAGATCAATAGCTGAGCAAAAATGCCCTTCAGCCCATTGTGCCAACCTTGGTCAAAAACGACCACCTAACTATTCTAATCCCTTCATTCCACCACTCGGCCCACTGCTTTGTAAGCATTGTCATTGCAAGCACACAGCTAAATACTACTAAAATGATACAAAGGTTTTTCTCTGCATCAACCTTGCAGGCAATAAATTCCAGGTTCCAGTTTGTGCTTGTATATTGAATGCCATAACTGATTCCTCTGCCCTCCCCACTGTAAGTTTCTGAGCCAGGCCCCTGAACTCTCTAGGACTGATGATCAGACTGTATAAAACAGTGTCTATTCCCCTCACTATACTATCCCTTACTCCCACTAATTTCTTGGTGCTGTCTACACTTGAATGGCATCCTGTGCCATGGTTAGTCAGCTCATTCACTCTGTAGCCCCCACTCGCATCCAAACAAGTTGAAAGAAACTGAAACCTGGTGGACAATTGCAGAGCTTTATACTCCTGCAATACTGCCTTCTGAATCGCCTTACCTGCCTCACTTGCAGTCAGACATTCCTGTCTGGACATTGAGTAAATCAGACTCAAGCCTAAATGAAACAAAAACAGAAATTGCTGGTGAAACTCAGCAGGTCTGGAAGCATCTGTGGGAAGAAAGCAGAGTTAACATTTCAAGTCTGTTCAGTCTTCATCAGAACTCAGATCCTAAATGATGAGACTGCCTCCTGGTCCAGGGAAACCCGAATAGTTTTCCCTCTCGCTGAAGTGCCGCGACAATTGCAGTTTGTCACAAACTCTTGAGCAGAAGCTACTGGAGGTGTAAACACTTACAGTAGATGTGCCATAGACAGGATATAAGGGCAAAGAACTATTAACACAATTATAGAGAAGACGCCTCACCTGGAGCATTGTGTACAGTTTCTGGTCTCTACCTAGGGAAGGACATAACTGATTTATTGGGAGGGCAACATAGGTAAATAAAGCTGCTTCTTGGTAGAATGAGATTGTTGTATACAAAGAGGTTTTGTAGACTAAGCCTATATTCTCTGGGGTTCCGAAAATTAGAAGGAATCTATTGAACCATAAAGTTCTTGCAGGGATTGACGGAGTCAATGATCAAAAATGTTTGGGGAAACTAAAACATAAGATCACAATCTCAGAATAATTAGCAAAAAAAAAGCCATTTGAATAGGATTGTGCACAATGCACAGCTGAGAAGCAGGCTATTTTGCCCAACCAGTCCATTCCTGATATTTTTGCACCATTCACTAAATCTCCCTCTATTCCCTTCTTCCTCTTGTGCTTGTCTACCTTCCTTTAAATGCATCAATACTTTTCATACCAACAAATTGTTTTGTAGCAGATTCCACACTCTCAGCACTTTCTGGGTATAGACATTTCTTCTGAATTTAGGACAGAGATGAGGAGACATTTCTTCGCTGGGAACAGTGTGGATCATTGGAAATCTCTACCCCAAAGAAGATTTCTTGCTGGGCATATTCAAGAAAGGGTGATAGATTTCTGGTTGTTGGAAATTAAAGAATGGGGAAAATAGACAGGAACGTTGACATAGAAGCAGTCTTGATGGGACTGAATGGAGTAACACTGTTTGTGCTGTCTGTGTTCATCCTTGACAAAGACACAAGAGGGTGGGGATTATCTGCCTCACTCACTGTGGAACCACGCACCAACCAAGGAGGCCGGAAACAGCTTCAGAAAATATGTTTTGTACACCATCAACAGGGAACTATCAAAGAGACAGTACTGGTCCTGAAGTTCAGAGCTGTGTTCAACCATTTGAAAAGGAGAGTAAGCAACTTTTGAGCTTTCTGCAAATGAATATTTATATCCAAGACAGAAATCTAAACTCCATTTTCTAAATAACTGGCTATTTATGAGAACAATATGTATTTTGCAAATTTTTATCTACTAATGTAACTGAAGCATTAGTAACATCAAAACTGTGAAGTAAAGTTATTCTTGGACTGACTCTGTGTCTGGCTCTTGCTGAGCTTTAGCTGTCCTTTATGTCCGGTTTTCCCTGTAATTGACTGATTGCTTGTTGTAGATGGATGGAAAATCACTGCAAGCTGTTGCCTTTTCCATCAACTCTCCTCACACTGACATAGTGTGTTAATTCCCTTCCTAGCATAGTATTGAAAGGTACTGCATCACAAGACCCCAGTTTCAGTTTCAGGGCTTATCTGGGACATTGCAAGGAATGACATTACTGAAACAGTCCATTCAGCCCCAGTAATCTATTCCAGCATTTACAATCCTGTCAAATCTCTTTTCAAATGTAAATCTATCGTTCCAACACTCGATCCCTTCTCCCACAATGTCTTCCCCAGACTTCAAATAAATGCCTCTGTGCTATTCACTCCAACCACTCACTGTGGAAGCAAGCTCCACATTTTCTCCCATCTTTGGACGAAGAAGTTTCTTCTGAAGTCCCTTTTTGAGCTTCTTGGTGAATGTCTAATGACAGCATCGAGGGTTGCTCATTTCTCTCACAAGTGCAAACTGCATCAATTCCATCACTGTCTTCCGTTATTTTAAAGATCGTGATTAAGTTACCCGCAAACATTCTTTTGGCCCACCAGGTCTGTGCCAGCTGCCACTACCCTTTTCCTGTTGCTCTGAAAATATTCCCTCTTCAGAAAATGATTTTAATCTCTCTGGAGCACCCCAGTAGATCCTGCCTCCACCACACTGGTGGGTTGCCCACTCCAGACCTTGACCATACACCGTATAAAAAATGTTTATTGTCCTCTCTATTGCTTCTTTTGCCAATGACCTTAAACCTGTGCCCTCTGGGCCTCAATCCTTCCTCCGTGGGAGTTCTGTATCCAGACCCCTCATGATGTTGAACATTTCAAACAAACCTGCTCACAACCTTTTGTCCAATAATTCCACATAATTGAAGTTCCTCATCCCTAGGCACATGCTCATGAATCTTCTCTGCATGCTCTTTATGCCTTCAAATCCTTTCTAAGATGTGGTGCCCAGAACCAATGATACTCCAATGAATGAAATATAATACTCCAACCTGCATTAGGATAATTAATATATTTAATATCTTCCATTCTGACAATAGTCCTTACATGTCTCTGTAAATCCCTTGCATATTTGTCCCTCTACATCTGATTGATTTTATTGTCACATGTGCCAAAATACAGTGAAAAGCTTTGTTTATACGTGGTACAGGCAGCTCACAGAGAGCAAAGGATGTACAGGTCTAAAAGACTCAAAGGCATACAGGTTACGTTGCAGGTTACGTTACTTGAGGCTAGACAGTCCATTCAACAGTCTGATAATGCCTGGAAAGAAGTTTTTCCTGAACCTGCTTGTGTGTATGTTCAGGCTTCTGCATCCTCTGCCTGATGGAAGAGATTGTAGGAGGTCATTACCAGGGTGCAATGGATCTTTGATGATGCTGGTCACCTTTCTGTGGCATTGATGGTCTATAAATGATGACCAGCAATATGATAGTACCAACATTGTCTTTTCAGCACTGTGACAGGCTCCTTAATCAGTACCGCCACCCTCCTCCTTTAATTGCTCCTTTATATTTCCTGGACAACTTGTATCTACAATGTGGAGGTGCTGGTGTTGGACCAGAGGTGGACAAAGTCAGAAGTCACACAACACCAGGTTATAGACCATCAGATTCATTTAATATCACAAGCTTTCATAGTACTGCTTCTTTGTCAGACTTCACCAGACGAAAGAACAGTGCTTTGAAAGCTTGTGATTTTAAATAAATGTGTTGGACTATAACCTGATGTTGTGTGACTTCTGAACTTGTATCTAGGCATATTGAATTCCTAGTTTTATCCTTCTTTGAGCAGGTTCTCTCTCATCACTACAACAATGCATTTCCACTGGGCTTTCTGCACCTTCAGTTCCTCAATCTTGTTTACCATGCTCTGCACAACTCATATAACTTAGACAATAATCCATTCCTTCTTATTCTGACCCAACCAAATACCCTACTATTTCTTATTCTACTGCCGTCTATCTCTGAGCCATTTGAAGTGTCTACTATTCTCTCTTCCTTTCTATACTGCTGCCAAGTTAGCTTAAACACTTCCAATAGATCTGGCAAAATATGTCAGTCCTGTTTCTGTTCAGGTGTACCCTTTACATGTCTCAATGTTCCAGGAGCCCAAATCCCTCGCTACTGCACCTTCTCGCCAGCTACATATTCATCTGTTGTATCCTCTGCTTTCGAGATGCACTTGTACAAATTGCTGGGAGGAATCCAAAGTTCACTTCCTTTGATGTCTTGCTCACTCATTTTCTTCCTAGATCCCTCAGGTCTGGCCACTGTCCTGTTTCTACTGGTGTCATAAGTACTGATGTGGACCACTGGATGTTCACAAGATACTCTCGGAAGCCTCTGTATCCGTTCAGTGACACTGGCACCGGGGAGGCAACATACTGCTGGATTCTGACAAAGGGTCACTGGATCCAAAACGTCAATGCTGCTTTCTCTCCAAGTGGTCAGGCCTGGCTGAGTTTCTCCAGCAATTTCTCTCTTGGTTTCAGATTTCTAACATCCACAGTTCTTTGTTTTTTGTTTAGTAGGCAACATACCATTATGGATTCACACCCTGTGGCCATAGAGAGGCCTGTGTTTCCCTATTGGAATCACTATTGCTTTTCCAGTCTTCCTCACACATTCCCCTGTCAGCCCACCCCAGAACAGCTGAACCATGACATTGCTACGGACTAGACAAGACCCCCTCAAAATACATTAAGCAGATAGCCTAGACCGCAACCTTTTCTTATTTTCAAGGCAAGTGCCAGGTATTTCATGCTGATGCAATTTGAATGTCAAACTACCGGGTTTAAAGCAAAATACACTTTATTCATTCACTGTAGTTAAAATACAACAAAAGAAAGGAGAAAGAAAAGAATTGGCTGAGCTGCAATTCTATTAAAATACTTAGTAAAAAATAGATATGGTAACTATTATTAATTAACTGTTTCAATACAATAACATTCCATAAACAAAAAGGTGCCTCCATAAAACAGATTATCTCACAAGCAACTCCAATAGCAGGAAGAGATACCCCAGCTTTTAGTTGCAACCAAGAGAGGAGGCAAAAAAAAAGCCTCCACTTCTTCAAAAGCCCAGCAGCAACTGCTGGAAGCTAAAATTAAAAATCCTGCTTCCGCAGGAGCTTGACGACACCCATTCAGGATGCTCCTATTGTCCAAACTTTAAAAAACAGCCCAAAGCCTCACAAGCTATTTGTGAGTTTTCAAGAAATAGCTCAGCGCCTTTGCCTTAAAACCTCTCCAAAAGGAGAAAGCAGGACAAAATGCACCTCTTAAAGCCATAGTATCATCAAACCATGGGTTTCTCTTTGGCTTCACTATACAGATAAACTCGCATCAGTATTCAAAAATAATTGGAGAGCAAGGGGTCTTCTACCTGACTTTCCCTGTCTTCCTCTACCTGCCTGGTGTGACCCACTTGTGCTCTCTCTCTCTTCATAATAATATGCTCTTGGCTGGCCACGTATATAAACGTCATAGCTGTGGAGCTCTCAACCTTAAAGGAGCATTACAGTGATGGAAACTGCAACTCAGACTCTGCAACCTGGATCTTGAGACACTCCAGTTGATGATGTAACTGATCCTGAAAATGAGAAATGTCCTGGAACATGGAACACGATGCGCATTTCAACTACCTGGCTTCACTTTCATTTATGTGACAATAAAACTTACTATCTAACTAAAGCCTCTCCCAGCTGCCTTCCATCTAATATTACTCAATTTTGTGGAGATATTAATAGAAATGTTAAACTCCATTTGCATTATCTGAAAACCTTAGCTTTTAATATACCACAATTTAGTGTTACTATCTAATGTTAACTAATTATAATTTTATCCTGTAGATCTGCTTAATTGAACATTGATTGCAATTACATGCTGAAGTCTAAATTTGGCCTCAATTTTTCATATCGGCACCAATTAATTAATCAGTCAATTTAGTTTTATGTTTAATTAATTTAGATTCAACTGAAAACTTGCCAGAAATCCCACTCCACTTGTCCTGTGATTTCATTTTGACTCTGGTCACCTCAATCCCCACTTCCCAAGGTCTGGTTCTTAATCCCACTCCTTTTAAATTTCCATTTCCATTAAGTCCCGCTCTTTTAAAATCCCCACAATGACTCTCAGTTCCCAGACTCTTTTCTTAAAAATAATTTTCCAGCTTGCTCCTGGTTTAACTTTATGTGAGTGTGGAGAGAGATTTGAAGAAATTCTCAGCAGATCAGCAAGGCGGCTAAACCCGAGACTCTACAACTGTAGAGTCTCCCACCCGCCCTCCTCCTCTAACCTAGTTAATAAGGTAAGGTTCATTCTAAACTTTCTCTATTAAATATAAGTTTGTTATTAATTTGTTATTATTATTTGACGTAAGCTTTCTACTTTAGTATTGAGTGGGTGTTCAGATAAGTGGGGTATGGATGCTAGGGCAGTTGCTTGCTCCTCCTGCAGAATGTGGCAGTTGGGAGATGTGGCACACGTCTCCGCTGGCTACATCTGCGGGAAGTGCACCCAGCTACAGCTCCTTGAAAACCGTGTTAGGGAAATGGAGCTGGAGCTGGATGAACTACGGATCATTCGGGAGGCAGAGGGGTTAATTGAGAGGAGTTATCGGGAGTTGGTCACTCCTAAGGCTCAGGACGAGGATAGATGGGTTACAGTTAGGGGGAGGAAAGGGAACAGACAGACAGTGCAGAGATCCCCTGTGGGCATTCCCCTCAGCAATAAGTATACCGTTTTGGATACTGCTGGGGGGGATGACCTACCAGAGGAAAGCCATAGTAGTCAGTTCTCTGGCACTGAGCCTGACACTGTGGCAAAGAAGGGAAGGGGGCAGAATAGAAAAGTACTCGTGGTAGGGGACTCGATAGTTAGGGGAATCGACAGGAGATTTTGTGGGCAAGATCGGGACTCCCGGAAGGTATGTTGCCTCCCTGGTGCCAGGGTCCGGGACGTCTCCAATCGGGTGTATAAGGTTCTAAAAGGGGAGGGCGAACAGCCAGAAATCGTGTTACATATTGGCACAAATGATATAGCCAGAAATAGGTTTGAGGATATAAAAAGTGATTTCAGGGAGTTAGGATGGAAGCTGCAGAGCAGGACGAACAGAGTAGTGTTCTCTGGTTTACTACCGGTGCCACGAGATAGTGAGGTGAGGAACAGGGAGCGGGCGCAGCTGAACACGTGGCTACGCAGCTGGTGTAGGAGGGAGGGCTTCAGATATGTTGATAATTGGGATGCCTTCTGGGGAAGGTGGGACCTGTACAAGAAGGACGGGTTGCATCTGAACTGGAAGGGGACCAATGTCCTGGGTGGAAGGTTTGCTCGAGTAGTTCGAGAGGGTTTAAACTAGTATGGCAGGGGGGTGGGAACCTGAGCTGTATACCAGAGGTGAGCGTTGATGCAGGTGAGGCAGTAGCAAGAGGTAGACCAGCTAGTGGGAAGGATTTTCCTGGGAAGGAACCAAGGGATCGGTTAAAGTGTGTTTGCTTTAATGCAAGGAGTATCAGGAATAAAAGTGATGAACTTAGAGCATGGATCAGTACCTGGTGCTATGATGTTGTGGCCATAACAGAGACATGGGTTTCTCATGGGCAGGAATGGTTGCTGGATGTTCCAGGGTTTAGAGCATTTAAAAAGAATAGGGAGGGGGGAAAAAGAGGAGGGGGTGTAGCACCACTAATCAGAGAGAGTATCACAGCTACAGAAGCTTCCTTTGTCGAGGAAGATCTGCCTACTGAGTCAGTATGGGTGGAAATTAGGAACAGCAAGGGAGTAGTCACCTCGTTAGGGGTTTACTACAGGCCCCCCAATAGCAGCAGGGAGATTGAAGAAAGCATAGGTCGACAGATTTTGGAAAAGTGTGCACGCAGTAGGGTTGTTGTAATGGGTGACTTTAACTTTCCTAATATTGATTGGAACCTCCTTCGAGCAGAAGATTTGAATGGAGCTGTTTTTGTAAGGTGTGTTCAGGAGGGTTTCCTAACGCAGTACGTTGACAGGCCGACGAGGGGAGAGGCCATTCTAGACTTGGTGCTCGGAAACGAGCCGGGGCAGGTATCAGATCTTGTGGTGGGAGAGCATTTTGGTGATAGTGACCATAACTGCCTCACATTCTACATAGCTATGGAGAAGGAGAGGATTAGGCAAAATGGGAGGATATTTAATTGGGGAAGAGGAAACTATGATGCGATTAGACATGAGTTAGGAAGCATGGACTGGGAGCAGTTGTTCCATGTTAAGGGAACTATAGACATGTGGAGACGGTTTAAGGAACAGTTGTTGGGAGTGATGAGTAAATATGTCCCTCTGAGACAGGCAAGAAGGGGTAAGATTAAGGAACCTTGGATGACGAGAGCGGTGGAGCTTCTAGTGAAAAGGAAGAAGGTCGCTTACATAAGGTGGAGGAAGCTAGGGTCAAGTTCAGCTAGACAGGATTACATGCAGGCAAGGAAGGAGCTCAAAAATGGTCTGAGGAGAGCCAGGAGGGGGCACGAGAAAAGCTTGGCAGAAGGAATCCAGGAAAACACAAAGGCATTTTACACTTACGTGAGGAATAAGAGAATGATCAAAGAAAGAGTAGGGCCGATCAGGGATAGCATAGGGAACTTGTGTGTGGAGCCTGAGGAGGTAGGGGAAGCCCTAAATGAGTTTTTTGCTTCTGTCTTTACG
This sequence comes from Stegostoma tigrinum, assembly GCF_030684315.1. Taxonomy (NCBI): domain Eukaryota; kingdom Metazoa; phylum Chordata; class Chondrichthyes; order Orectolobiformes; family Stegostomatidae; genus Stegostoma; species Stegostoma tigrinum. The sequence goes on from NC_081360.1 coordinate 96,323,994, forward strand.
AAAGAAACGAACTTTGTAGTGAATGAAACCTTTGAAGAGCAGGTGTGCATGCTGGAATGGATAGAGATAGAGGAAGCTGATGTGCTGAAAATTTTGTCAAACATTAAGATTGACAAGTCGCCAGGCCCGGATCAGATTTGTCCTCGGCTGCTTTGGGAAGCGAGAAATGCAATTGCTTCGCCACTTGCGAAGATCTTTGCATCCTCGCACTCCACTGGAGTCGTACCTGAGGACTGGAGAGAGGCAAATGTAATTCCTCTCTTCAAGAAAGGAAATAGGGAAATCCCCGGCAATTATAGACCGGTAAGTCTCACGTCTGTCGTCTGCAAGGTGTTAGAAAGGATTCTGAGGGATAAGATTTATGACCATCTGGAAGAGCATGGCTTGATCAAATACAGTCAACACGGCTTTGTGAGGGGTAGGTCATGCCTTACAAACCTTATCGAGTTTTTTGAGGATGTGACTAGAAAAGTTGATGAGGGTCGAGCTGTGGATGTGGTGTATATGGACTTCAGTAAGGCATTTGATAAGGTTCCCCATGGTAGGCTCATTCAGAAGGTCAGGAGGAATGGGATACAGGGGAACTTAGCTGCTTGGATACAGAATTGGTTGGCCAACAGAAGACAGCGAGTGGTAGTAGAAGGAAAATATTCTGCCTGGAAGTCAGTGGTGAGTGGAGTTCCACAGGGCTCTGTCCTTGGGCCTCTACTGTTTGTAATTTTTATTAATGACTTGGACGAGGGAATTGAAGGATGGGTCAGCAAGTTTGCAGACGACACAAAGGTCGGAGGTGTCGTTGACAGTATAGAGGGCTGTTGTAGGCTGCAGCGGGACAATGACAGGATGCAGAGATGGGCTGAGAGGTGGCAGATGGAGTTCAACCTGGATAAATGCGAGGTGATGCATTTTGGAAGGTCGAATTTGAAAGCTGAGTACAGGATTAAGGATAGGATTCTTGGCAGCGTGGAGGAACAGAGGGATCTTGGTGTGCAGATACATAGATCCCTTAAAATGGCCACCCAAGTGGACAGGGTTGTTAAGAAAGCATATGGTGTTTTGGCTTTCATTAACAGGGGGATTGAGTTTAAGAGTCGTGAGATCTTGTTGCAGCTCTATAAAACTTTGGTTAGACCGCACTTGGAATACTGCGTCCAGTTTTGGTCGCCCTATTATAGGAAAGATGTGGATGCTTTGGAGAGGGTTCAGAGGAGGTTTACCAGGATGCTGCCTGGACTGGAGGGCTTATCTTATGAAGAGAGGTTGACTGAGCTCAGTCTCTTTTCATTGGAGAAAAGGAGGAGGAGAGGGGACCTAATTGAGGTATACAAGATAATGAGAGGCATAGATAGAGTTGATAGCCAGAGACTATTTCCCAGGGCAGAAATGGCTAGCACGAGGGGTCATAGTTTTAAGCTGGTTGGTGGAAAGTATAGAGGGGATGTCAGAGGCAGGTTCTTTACGCAGAGAGTTGTGAGAGCATGGAATGCGTTGCCAGCAGCAGTTGTGGAAGCAAGGTCATTGGGGTCATTTAAGAGACTGCTGGACATGTATATGGTCACAGAAATTTGAGGATGCATACATGAGGATCAATGGTCAGCACAACATTGTGGGCTGAAGGGCCTGTTCTGTGCTGTACTGTTCTATGTTCTATGTTCTATGTACTTCCCTCTGGTATTGAAGATTGGATCCATTTGATTTTTTTTTATGATTACAAACTCACCCACGGTTTTACTTATTAATGGATCTCTGACAATGTTCTCTCTCAAACTCCCTCTTTACATCCTTTCCAGTACTTCTATATCTTGTTCATAGTACAACACCACAGAGATTTACACAGTACCAAGCTCTGACATAGATTACCCATTTGACCGAAGTGATGCTAAACTAGGCAAGGGATTGGGTGCCCTCTGACCAACTCAATATTCTGGTGTGAACCCTGCAGCCATATGGTATCAATGTGGACTTCACCAGTTTCAAAATCTCCCCTTCCCCTACTGCATCCCTCAACCAGCCCAGTTCGTCCCCTCCCCCCACTGCACCACACAACCAGCCCAGCTCTTCCCCTCCACCCACTGCATCCCAAAACCAGTCCAACCTGTCTCTGCCTCCCTAACCGGTTCTTCCTCTCACCCATCCCTTCCTCCCACCCCAAGCCGCACCCCCCGCTACCTACTAACTTCATCCCACCTCCTTGACCTGTCCGTCTTCCCTGGACTGACCTATCCCCTCCCTACCTCCCCACCTACACTCTCTCCACCTATCTTCTTTACTCTCCATCTTCGGTCCGCCTCCCCCTCTCTCCCTATTTATTCCAGTTCCCTCCCCCCATCCCCCTCTCTGATGAAGGGTCTAGGCCCGAAACGTCAGCTTTTGTGCTCCTGAGATGCTGCTTGGCCTGCTGTGTTCATCCAGCCTCACATTTTATTATCTTGGAATCTCCAGCATCTGCAGTTCCCATTATCTCAATATTCTGGTGTTTCTGTTTTTATAAATTTTATTTAAATGACTTTGAGCCAAATCAACCTGTTCAGTGTTGGTATTACACACCTCTGGAGCAGTTGGGACTTGAACCCAGGTCTCTCAATGCAGGTAGGTAAAGACACTAACATGACACCACAAGGGGGCCATTTCTGTGCTTTATTGTTCATTCAACCTATTCTGCCAGGACTTGAGTCTGGATCTCTCAATCTAGGGTAGGGACACTACGACTGCGCTACAGAAGAAGTTTTCTGTATTTATAACTGGCGAGGAAAGATTGGGTTCTGCTGTGATGCCCTCAGATTCAAACAGCCCAGAGTGCATTCAGTCTAGATCATACTATTTGGATATTTCTTTGGAAGGAGCTAACTGCATTATTGACGTAATTACAAGGATAGTGTCTTTCCAGGAGTTTAGTGAAAGGCCCAATCTCACATTTACTTTGGAATTCTGTGTTAGTGGCAGGACGTTCCCTGGAGGACAGGTTTTTGGGATGTACTCAAACGAAGAGAAACGAATCCGCTGACCTGCGATTGACCAAAATAGAGAAGGAACATATCAAGGGACTTTGTCAGGAATGTGTGGAGATGGTCCATGCAGGTGTTCAAACCTCCACCCGATCCTTCAAGCACCACCTGCTCCCTTTGTAGCAGAGTCTGTAGATCGCTCAGTGGACTTGTAACCCATCTCAGAATGCTTTAGACCAGAAGGGAAGCAAATCACTCTCAATCCCAAGGGGCAGCCTGAAAAAGAGAAGAATGATTCAGTGCCTTCAGGAAAGTCATAGAGTCAGGCAGCACAGAAACAGACCCTTCGACCCAACTAGTCCATGCTGAACACAATCCCAAAATAAACTAGTCTCACCTGGCTCATATCCATCCAAAACCTTCCTATACATATGCTTAACCAAATGTCTTTTAAATGTTGTAATTATGCCCACATCCATCACTTCCTCAGGAAGTTCATTCCACATGTAAACCACCCTGTCTGCATAAATTGGCCATCATGTCTTTTTTTAAAATCTCTCTCCTCTCGCCTTAACAATGAGCCCACTAGTCTTGAAATCCCCCAGCCTAGGGAAAAGACAACTGCCACTAACTCATTCTCTCCTCTTTATCATTTTATAAACTTCTATCAGGTTGCCGCTCAATCTCCTACACTCCAGTGAAAATAGTCCCAGCCTATTCAGCCTTTCGTTATAACTCAAACCTTCCGAAACCAGCAGCATCCTGGTAAACCTCTTCTGAACCCTCTCCAGTTTGATAATATCCTTCCTATAACTGGGCGACCAAACTGGACAGTATTCCAGAAGAGGCCGCACAAGTGCCCTGTACAACCCGATCATGATGTCTCAACTCCTATACTCAAAGGACTGAACACTGAAGGCAAGCATGCCAAAAGCTTTTTTAACCACCCTGTCCATATGTGATATAAACTTCAAAGAATTATGTGCCTGCACTCATCTGATCTACAACACTGTCCAAGGCCCTGCCATTTACTGTATAAGCCCTACTCTTGTTTGTTGCACCAAAATGCAATACCTTGCAATTATCCAGATTGAACTCCATCTGCCATTTTTCAAAAAAAGTACTGGAGAAAATTTTGGGAGTGGAAGAGAAGCTGAGAGTCAAGCTAAAGTGACAAACTGGAATAGACAGTAAAGGGGGAGTCAATCAGAAAGACTAAATCATTGAAAGGCCTGATGCAGTGGATGCATCTAATCATTTTCCTTTAATTATCTGAAGAAATGGTTGGAAATTCTGTTGGAGCCAATTTTTCTGGGGAATGGCTGGGTCGGAGAGAGCTCCTGGGGAAATTATCCACAAAGGGTGCAGAGGCGATTGTATCCTGGCAAAATCAGTGAATTATTAATCCGGACCAAATGCAGAAAGTGCTGGAGAAACTTGGCAGGTCTGGCAGCATATCTGGAGAGAGAAAAACAGTTAATTTTCGGGTCCTGTGTGGCTCTTCTTAATAACTAGAGTTCCCTTCCAAGCTATCATCACCCTGACCTGAAAATTGTCACCATGCCATCAATTTCATTGGGTTAGAATCCTGGAACTCCCTCTCAAACAGCACGGTGGGTGTGCCTACACTAAATGGATTGCTGCAGTTCAAGAAGGCAGCTCTCCACCACCTTCTCAAGGGCAACGAGGGGCGGGCAATAAATGTCAACCAATTAGCAATGGAAAAAAAACAGGAGCTGAGAACATAAAATGGATTAGAATCACACGATCTTATACACAAGACAATGAAGTGGGTAGTTCACGGTTATTCACTCTTGATATCTCATCTATCACATACAAACATAGTTAAATATGGAATGACAGCTTGCCTTCTTAACAGTGCTGTAACTACCACACCCCGCAGTATGTGTTTCATCAGAGGCATTGAGTGTAAAGGGCTGTGTTTGTCACGGAGAGAGGGTGTGGCTTTCTATCCATACTGGAGTGATGATCCAAGGGTGTATTGCATGATGTTATTTAAAACTTTTTCCTCTAATATTTGAAGAGATTATTTTCTTCCATTACAACATCGATTCCTTAAAAGGATCAGAACTGCTACACAGAATGTCTGGCCTCTAACAGGGTTTCTGAAATCTCCTCAACACAATCAATTTGATCCTTCGTCAGCATTTTCTTTCTTTCTCAGCTCCCGAATGTAGTGGTACCTGCAGGTTAGGGGCACAAGATCACATTCTGCTACCTCGCCTGATTTCATTAATTTGGTTAAATTTAAGTTAATTGCCAGTCAGCATTGAGCTGGTGCAGACAATCAGGAGGCTGGAAGAACACAGCAGGCCAGGCAGCATCTGGAGGAAAGGGGAAGTCAACATTTTGGGTATTACCCTTCTTCAGACTGTCTTGTTTGTCTACCTTGGATTTCAGCATCTGCAGTTTTTTTTGGTCTCTAATATCAAATTCGGGGCAGTTTGGTGGCTCAGTGGTTAGCACTGCAGCCTCACAGCACCAGGGACCTGGGTTCAATTCCGGCCTCAGCCAACTGTCTGTGTGGAGTTTGCATATCCTTCCTGTGTCTGCATGGGTTTTTCTCCAGGTGCTCCAGTTTCCTCCCACAGTCCAAAGGTGTGCAGGTTACCTGGACTGGCCATGGGAAATTGCCCGTAGCATTCAGGGATGTGTAGATTAGGCGGGTTACAAAGGGAAGTGTCTGGGTGCAATGCTGTGAGGTTCAGTGTGGACTTGGGCCAAAGGGTCTGTTTCCACACCGTGGGGATTCTAAAAAAAACTGGGGCTTTCTGCATAGAAACACCTTTGCCAATCAGAGTCTACTTGCCTATACTCAGCACTGTCTTCTCACATAATAATAAAATAGTGTTCCACCTTCTCCTTTGGTATTCATTTCAAATGCTCTGATGAGTGCAATATGAAAACATCAATCACACATATGTTTTGTTTAGCGATATTCAAACTTCATATCAACAAATAACTATTCATTTATTTAAGGACATAAAAAATAGGTGTGTGAGTATGTGCAATGGCACAGTATTAGTACTGCAGCCTCACAGCACCAGCGGCCTGAGTTCAATTCCAGTCGTGGGTAACCGTGTGGAGTTTGCATGCTGTTGTCTAGCCTCTCCTGAAAACAATTTTGACGACTCCAACCAGAATGCTTTGAATGAATTTGCCCAGGTGTCCCACAACACAGGGTTGAAGTTTCAATTACAAGGCGGCACAGGTTCAAGGTCAGAGGGGGAAAGTTTAAGGGAGATGTGTGGGGGAAGTTTTTCACGCAGAGAGTGGTAGCAGCCTGGAATGCACTGCCAGAAGAGGTGGTGGAAGTGGGCACATCAAAGGCATTTAAGAGGCACCTAGATGGGTACATGAATAGAGAGGGAACAGAGGGATATGGATCAAAAAATGGCAGGTTTGTTTTGAGATTAATTAGGCCATAATGGTCAGCACAAGCTTGGAGGGCTGAAGGGCCTGTTCCTGTGCTGTACTTTTTCATTCATTCATTCGTTCAATACCAAAGAGGTCAAATCAATACAAACACAAGCCATTACCAATGCAAAACAGTCCCAACTTTAAGAGGAACAGAGTTACAGTAGCCATTAGTACTAAAGAGACTCTCTTCAATCCTATTTGGCCCCTTAAGGTTACAATATTTCACCAGTCTCTTATAGACTTATGGCCTTGTTCTGTCTCTGGGTCCGTTAAGCTGCTTTCTTCCTCTCTCTCCCTGAATGGTCAGCGGGTCTTTGCCTCTTGCCATGCTGGCCTGCATGGAAGGCATCAGACAGTTCAAGAGATAATGGGAACTGCAGATGCTGGAGAATCCAAGAGAACAAAATGTGAGGCCGGATGAACACAGCAGGCCAAGCAGCATCCCAGGAGCAACAAAAGGCTTTTGTGCTCCTGGGATGCTGCTTGGCCTGCTGTGTTCATCCGGCCTCACATTTTGTTCTATCAGACAGTTCAAGTCGGGTTCCAAGGAGAGCTCTGCAGGTGAACCCTGGAACTTTCTACAGTTCTGGCCAAACAGGGAGACACATGTAGTACTTTGACTCAGAGTCAATCATTTAGACTGGCACACTACTGTTTGCTTCTTCATGGAGCAGAACCTGGTGCTTTTCAGACTAGTTGCTCCTCTGTTTCGTGGACAAGTTGTCAGGGGGTTGTCTAGCCAGCAAAACTGCTGCCTTTTACATTATGTTAACGTCATCAGCACCTGGCTACTGTGTTTGCACTGTGTCTGGGGTGTGGGCTTGGTGATTTTGGGGTTTTACTTGGCCAATGTATCCAGCATCTCTTGCTGTTTGGCCAAATTAGTAATCTATCTATGTTTCAGCAGCCAGGAAGCTGATACAAAGCTCTCCCCTGCTTGGGTTTCTTCTGGGTGCTCTAGTTTGCTGCCACAGTCCAGAAACAGGTAGGTTGGGTGGTTTGGCCATGCTTGTCCAGGGATATGCAGGCTAGGTGGGTTAGCCATGGCAAATTCGGGGTTAAAGGGATAGGGTTGGGGTGTGCTGAGTCTGGATGAGATGCTCTTCAGAAGGTTGGTGTGGACTCAATGGGCCGAATGGCCTTTTCCCACACCGTAAGAGTTCTCAGTCACATGAACTTTTATCTGTGCTTTGACATTCAAACGGATCACCATTTTTCAATTCCACTGTTCTACCTTATCCTCATATCCTAGTATTTCCATATAAATTCCAAAAAGAAACTTTGTGAATGTATTCATTGACTGAGCATTTACATCACCCTGGGTTCTTTTCTGAATTCTTTCACAGGAGATGGGTATTGCTGGCTGGGTCAGCATTTGTTGCCTGTCCACTGAGCTGGTAGTGTTGAGTTGGCTTCTTGTACCAGACACAGTCCAGGTCTATGCGCACCTACAGGGCTGTGCAGGGAAGGGGTGGGGGGATTCTGGGGCTTTGATCCAGGAATTGGGCAGAGGAATTGTGATACGGTTCTAAGTTGGGACATTTTGTGTGGCTTAGGTTTAGATGTAGGTTCATTGCCACATGTACTCAAGTACAAAAGTACAGGATTACATTAAAAGTTTGCAATGTCACCACACATGGCCCCATCATAAACACTGAGTACCTAGGAACAAATCTTAGGCACAAAAATAGATAAACAAAGATTCAAAGTAGTATTACCTTACAATTATTCATAATATGAGTTAGAAAAATAAGATGTCATCTTCAAAAGATGAACGTTGCAGTCTTTCCATAAAAGGCCTTTCAGTAGGTCAATGCAGGGGGGATCCATCACCCAGGTGTGATCTGACTAGGACCGCAAGCCACTGACCACCTGACCAGTCCCCACTCTGCTCTGGGTCTCCAGCCCAGTCTGCTCCAGTCCTCGGCCACTTTGACGTCATCGCATCTGCTCCCTCTCCACAAGACATTTTGTTCAACATTAAAAAAAAGCTTTTAAAAAGAGAGAAGAACAAGAAATGAACATTATTAAGGTCATATATAAGGTACAGAGTGAAGTGGCTAGTAGGTATAGAAAAGTGGTTACCCAGCAGGATTTGTCAGATGGATGGGTGACTGTCAGGAAAGGTGAGAAGGTCGCTTAAAAGTCTGCGGTGACTATTCCTGTATCAAATAGATATTCAGTTTTCAGAACAGTTGAAGGTGCTAGTCTCTCTGAGGAAAATGTAAGGGGCAGTCAATTATTGGACTCTTGAAACAATTCTTATGTTAAGCAGCATTTGACAAGATTTAATAGAATTTTTGTTATAGGGGACTCTGCTCTTAGACAGGAGATTCTGTGGCAGTGAATGTAAATTTAGGATGGTTTGTGGCTTTCCTGGTGCTAGTATTAAGGATGTTTCTAAACATTTCAAGCATATTATTAAAGGTGAGATTGAGAAGCTAGAAATTATTGTACACATTGGTAGGAATGACACTTTTAGGGAAAAGATTAAAGCATTACAGAGTGACTTTAAGAGGTTAGGTAGAAGATTAAAAAGTAAAACCTTAAAAGTAATAATTCCTGGTTTGCTCCCAATGCCAAACTCAAGAGAGGGAAGGAACAAAAGGTCAAAGGATATAAATCAACGGCTGAAGAGCTTGTGGTGTATTGTTCAGGGATTCAGGTTTTTGGACAATTGGAATGTCTTTTAGGATAGAAAAGATCTGTTCAAAAAGGACGGGTCTAACCTAAACCGAAAAAGGACCAATATCTCAGCAGGGAGATTTGTTCATTCTATTAGAGGAGACTTTATACTGATAGAGAAGGCAAATGGAGTAATTCCAGGTAGCGGTGTAAATGGAAGGATTGATGGGGTAGACCCTATGAAGGACTATGAGGACTTTTGCAATTATTTCAATGCAAGGGTTCTTTCAGGTAAGGCTGATGAACTCAGGGAATGTTTAAGATCATGGAATTAGGACAACATAGCATTACAGAAACTTGGCTGAGAGATAAACAAGAAATAATGGGAACTGCAGATGCTGGAGAATCCAAGACAACAAAGTGTGGAACTGGATGAACACAGCAGGCCAAGCAGCATCTCAGGAGCACAAAAGCTGACGTTTCGGGCCTAGACCCTTCATCAGACCCTCTGATGAAGGGTCTAGGCCCGAAACGTCAGCTTTTGTGCTCCTGAGATGCTGCTTGGCCTGCTGTGTTCATCCAGCTCCACACTTTGTTGCCTGAGAGATGAACAAGACCAGCAGGTCAATGCCCCAGGTTTTAGATGCCACAGAAAGGATAGAAAAGGAGACAAAAAAGGAGGGGGGTGGTGTTTTCATTCAAGGAATATATTACTGCTGTAACGAGGGAAGATATTTCTTAAAAATTATGAAAATATGTGGGTAGAAATTACAGATAAAAAAGGAAAGATCACTTTGATGGGATTGTACAACAGACCCCCCCCCCAATAGTAAGAGAGAAATTGAGAAACAAATATGTAGGGAGATCTCAGATGTGCGTAAGCATAATTAGGTTGTAATAATGGGGGATTTTAATTGTCCAAGCATTGACTGGGACTACCCATAGTGTTAAGGATTTGGATGGTGAAGAATTTGTCAAATGTGCTCAAGAATTTGTTTTTATCAATGTGGGATACTCTTCCTGGAAAAGGAGCAAAACTAGACTTTCTTTGGGGCAATAAGGCAGATCAGGTGGCTGAAGTAAAAGTTGGGGAACACTTTGGGTCTAGCGATCATAATTCTATTAGTTTCAAAATTGTTATGGAAAAGGATAAGCCTTCCATAAAAGCTAAAGCTTTTAATTGGAGTCAGGCAAATTTTAATGGTGTGAGACAAGAACTTTCAAAAGTTGATTGGAGTAGGCTGTTTGCGGGTAAAAGGATGTCTGATAAGTGGGGGGCTTTCAAGAGTATGATGACAAGAGTTCAGGGGCTGTTAGAGTGAAGGGTTAGGCTGGTAAGATTAAGGAACAATGGATGAAAAAAGGTATTGAAGTTCTAGTTCAAGAATAAAAGAGAATTTTATTCTTAGATATAGACAACTTGGTACAATTGGATTTCTAATCAAGAAAAGAATGTAGGGGCATTCGTAAGAGAGATGTAAGGAAGGCAAAGAGAGGATATAAGTTAGCATTGGCAGATAAGGTTATGGATAATCCAAAGAGATGCTGCAAATACATGAAAAATAAGACAGTAACTAGAGAGTTTCAGACCTCTTAAAGATGAAGGAGGTCATCACTGTGTTGAACCCGTGGAGATGGGAGAGATACTAAATTAATATTTTGTATTTTTTTTATTGTGGAGAAAGAAATGGAGTCTAGAGAATGCAGAAAAATAAACTTGAATGTTTAAAAACAGTTCACATTACAGAAAAGGAAGTTGGGGAGGTCTTGAAGAATATAAAGGCGGATAAATGTCAGGGATCAAATCAAATGTATCCCAGAATGTTGTGGGAAGTAAGGGAGGGAATTATCAGACCCCTTGCAGAAACATGTGCATCATCTAAAACTACAGGTGAGGTGCCTGATGACTGGAGGGTGGCTAATGTTGTACCTTTGTTTAAGGAAGGTTGTAAAGAGAAACCAGGGAACTACAGACCTGTGAGTCTGACTTTAGTTGTGGATAAATTATTAGAGTTGGTTATAAAAGATAGGATTTATTGACATTTCTAGAGGCAAAAATTGATTAGGGATGGTCAGCATGGTTCTGTGTGGGAAACTCATGTCTCACAAACTTGCTTGAGATTTTTGGGGAAGTTATCAAAAAGGTTAATGACAATAGATGTTGTTTATTTGGATTTTAGTAAAGCCACATGGTAGACTAATTAGCAAAGTTAAGTCACATGGGATTCAGGTCCAACAAGTCCCCACTGACCCTCCGAAGGGCATCACACATAGACACATCACCCACCCAATATTTCCCTTGGCTAACACATCTCACCTACACATCCCTGGCCACGATGGGGATGTTTAGCATGGCCAATCCACCTAGCCTGCACATCTTTGGACTGTGGGAGGAAACTGGGGCATGCAGAGGAAACCCATGCAGACACAGGGAGAACATGCAAACTCCACACAGACAGTCACTCGAGGGTGGAATTGAACCCAGATGCCTGGTGCTGATTGGGGATAGTCAGCATGGTTCTATGTGAGGAAACTCATGTTTCACAACTCGTTTGAGTTTTTAGGAGAAGTTATCAAAAAGGTTAATGACAATAGAGCATGAGACGTTGTCTATTTGGATTTTAGTAAAGCCTTTGACAAGATTCCACATGCAAAGTTTTATTTTTAATTAGCAAAGTTAAGTCACATGGGATTCAGAGTGAGATTACCAATTGGACATGTAATTGGCTTAACAGCAGGAGATAGAGAGTAATGGTGGAGGGTTGCTTTTAAGACCATAAGACCATAAGACATAGGAGTGGAAGTAAGGCCATTCAGCCCATCGAGTCCACTCCGCCATTTAATCATGGCTGATGGCCATTTCCACTCCACTTTACATTACATAGAACATTACAGCATAGTACAGGCCCTTCGGCCCTCAATGTTGTGCCGACCAGTCATACCGATCTCAAGCCCATCTAACCTACACTATTCCATGTGCGTCCATATGCTTATCCAATGACGACTTAAATGTACCTCAAGTTGGCGAATCTACTACCATTGCAGGCAAAGCGTTCCATTCCCTTACTACTCTCTGAGTAAAGAAACTACCTCTGACATCTGTCCTATATCTTTCACCCCTCAATTTAAAGCTATGCCCCCTTGTGCCTGGCGTCACCATCCTAGGAAACTTACCCGCACTCTCCCCATAGCCCTTAATTCCTTGCAAGATCAAGGGATTATCAGTCTCTGCCTTGAAGGCATTTAACAACCCGGCCTCCACTGCACTCCATGGCAATGAATTCCACTGGCCCATCACTCTCTGGCTGAAGAAATGTCTCCTCATTTCCATTCTAAATTTACCCTCTCTAATTCTAAGGCTGTGCCCCCGGGTCCTAGTCTCCCCACCTAACAGAAACAACCTCCCAGCGTCCACCCTTTCTAAGCCATATAAGTTTCTATTAGATCTACCCTCAACATTCTAAACTCTAACGAATACAATCTCAGGATCCTCAGCCATTCAGACGAAGGGCCTAGGCTCGAAACGTCAGCTTTTGTGCTCCTAAGATGCTTCTTGGCCTGCTGTGTTCATCCAGCTTCACACTTTGTTATCTCGGATTCTCCAGCATCTGCAGTTCCCATGATCTCTGATCACATATAAACAAGATGGCTAAAAAGGCACTTGGCATGCTGGCCTTCATTGCTTAGTCCTCTGATTATAGGAGTTGGGACATCATGTTAAGGTTGTACAGGACATTGATGAGGCATCTTCTGGAATACAGTGTGCACTTCTGGTTGCCCAGTTATAAGCAGGCTATTATCAAGCTGGAGAGAGTTCAGAAGAGATTTGCCAGGCTGTTGCCGAGTATGGAAGGTTTGAATTATAAGGAATGGCTGGATAGGCTGGGACTAATTTCACTGGAGTGTAGGAGGTTGAGAAGTGACCTGATAGAAGTTTATAAACTAATGAGAGGTTTCGGTCGAGTTGATGCTAGTTGCCTTTCCCCTAGAGTGGGGAATTTCAAGACTAGGGGGCACATTTTTAAGGTGAAAGGAGAACAGATTTAAAAAATACATTAGAGGCAATTTTTTACACAGAGGGTGGTTTGCACGTGGGATGAACTTCCTCAAGAAGTGGTAGATATGGGTACAAATACAACAGATAAACAATATGAATGTTTTGGAGGGATATGGGCCAGGAACAGGCAGGTGGGTCGAATTTAGTTTGGAATTATGTTCAACGTGGACTAGTTAGACTGAAGGGTCTCTGTCCCTGCTGTATGATTCTATGACTCTACGATACTATAAAAGAAAAGAAAAAGAGAATGAGATGGACAAGCCCTGGGTTGAGGAGCCTACTCCACCACTGCCATCCCCAGGCGTGGAGGATAACCTGCAGGTAACGGTACATTCATATATCTGCTGCCTTTGTCCTTCGAGGTGATGGAGGTCATGGGTTTGGAAGGTGCTGGGGATTGAGATTTGGTGAGTCACTGAGGTGTATCTTACTACGAACACACAGTGAAGGGAATGAATATTGAAGGTGTTAGATGTGGCGCCAAGATGCAGGCTGCTTTGTTGTGAATAATGTGAAGCACCTTCAGTGTTGGGGCTGCACTCATCCAGGTAAGTGGGGAGTATTCCATCACACTCTTGACTTGTGCGTTGCAGATGGTGCACAAATTTTGGGTGAGGTGAGGAGGTGAGTTACTCATCGAAGGATTCCAAGCCACTGACCTGTTCTTGTAGCCATTATATCAGTGTGGCGATGTCAGTTGAGTTCCTGGTCACGGGTAACTCCTGGGATGTTGAAACTTGGTGGGGGTGGTGGGGGGCAGTGGTGGTGGAGGGGGGTCGGTGGGGTGGTTCAGCAATGGTAATGCTGTTGAATGTGAAGGAACAATCTTGTTACAGGTGGCCACTGCCTGACATTTGTGTGCTGCAAATGCTAGTGGCCACCCATCTGTCCAAGCATGGGCATAATCCAGATCTTGTTGCATTGGAACACGGACTGCTTCAGTGTCTGAGGAATCAAGAATGGTGCTCAACATTGTGCAGTCATCAGTGAACATCCCTAATTCTGACTTTATAGAACATAGAGCAGTATAGCACAATACAGGCCCTTCGGCCCATGATGTTGTGCTGAAATTTTACCTGAAACTTAAGGTCTATCTAACCTCCACCCCTATCTTATACTATCATCCATAAACCTATCTAATAGCCAGTTAAATGCCCCTAATGAGGCCGACTCCACTACCCTCTCCGGCAATGTATTCCGTGCCCTGACTACTCACTGAGTAAAGAACCTACCTCTGACACGTTCCCAATATCTACCTCCTTTCACTTTAAAACTATGTCCCCTCGTAATAGCTACCTCCACCCTAGGAAAAAGTATCTGGCTGTCCACTCTACCTATATCTCTGATCATTTTGTACACCTCTAGTCACCTCTCTTCCTTCATTGTTCTAAAGAGAAAAGCCTTAGCTCTCTCAACCTTTCCTCGTAAGACCTTCCTTCCATTCCAGGCAACATCCTGGTAAATCTCCTCTGCACCCTTTCCAAAGCTTCCACATCTTTCCTGTAATGAGGTGACCAGAACTGGACACAATACTCCAGATGTGGCCGAACCAGGCTTTTGTATAGCTGGAGCATAACTTCACGGCTCTTGAACTCAATCCCTCTATTAATGAAAGCTAACGCACCGTACGCTTTGTTGACAACTCTATTCATCTGGGTGGCAGCTTTCAGGGAAATGTGGACATGAACCCCGGGATCCCTCTGCTCCTCCATTCTGCCAAGAATCTTTCTGTTAACCCTGTATTCTGCTTTCAATTCTGTACTTCCAAAATCAATCACCTCACACTTTCCAGGGTTAAACTCCATCTGCCACTTCTCAGCCCAGCTCTGCATTCTATCAATGTCCCTTTATAACCTAGAACAGCGCCCCCACACGATCCACAACATGACCTACCTTCATATATCTGCGAACATGCTAATCCACCCTTCCACTTCTACATCCAAATCATTCATAAAATGATTATAATTTTATTATCATATAAAATGATATAAATTTTATTTATATCTGCATCTGTAGACAGTGTGGGTGAGGCCATACCTGGAGTACTGTATACAGTTTTAGTCTCTACTTGAGAAAGGACGTGCTGGCACCGGAGGGGGTGCAGAGGAGGTTCACTGGGCCTCCTCTGGTAAGTCGTCCCCCCCAACAGTATCCACTGGGGCAGCACGGTGGCTCAGTGGTTAGCACTGCAGCCTCACAGCACCAGGGACCTGGGTTCAATTCCAGCCTTGGGTGACTGTCTGTGTGGAGTTTGCACATTCTCCCCGTGTCTGCGTGGGTTTCCTCCGGGTGCCCCGGTTTCCTCCCACAGTCCAGAAATGTGCAGGCTAGGTGGATTGGCCATGCTAAATTGCCCATAGTGCTCAGGGGTGTGTGTGGGTTATAGGGGGATAGGTCTGGGTGGGATGCTTCAAGGGGCGGTGTGGACTTGTTGGGCCAAAGGGCCTGTTTCCACACTGTAGGGAATCTAATCTGTAGGGAATCTAATCTTACCAAAACGGTATACTTGTTTTTCAGGGGAACGGCCACAGGGGATCCCTGCACTGACTGCTTTTCCCCCTTCTAACAGTTACCCAGCTTTCTTCACGCTTAGGACAGCTAGTTGTGTCAGAGAGTTGCCAGTAGATCCAGATGACAGATTTAAACAGCATTCCAGCAAGTATCCACCGGTTTCTCTATTTGAGAGGAAAGTTTCAAATTAGAACTGCTGCCATATTCTTCCCTCTTGCCATGTACAGATCCCCAGACAGACTCCAGTCTCCCTTCCACAGACAACCGTCCCTCCAGCTCCCAAGGCAAACGTCTGCTGAGCTCACCACAGCAGCTCAGTCTTCTCTCCCCTGATCAACAAGACTTGCCACACTGTGGAAAACCATCTCCTCCTCCTCCCGATTCACCAGGACGGCCAACCTTGCCAGCTGCAGGCCATTTTGCCACGATTTTAAGAGGGAATATGCTAATAAGCAAGTAACAAGGCACGTAGGTAGTGGACATTGTATAGTCCAGCTTGTAGTGTCAGGGAGCACAGCTACACTCTCCTGTGGTAATAGTTGCTGCAATTCAGGAACAAATCCATCTCCTAAACAATCCTGTATCAATAATAAACACACCAATGTCCAGTACACTGATCCTGGCCAGTGTTTAAACTTCAAAAAGAGAGCATGACACCTCAAACCAATGTAGAGCTGGAGGAACACAGCAGGCCAGGCAGCGCCAGAGAAACAGGATTTCTCAAGAAGGGCCCTGACCCCCAATGTCAGCTTTCCTGCTCCCCTGATGCTGCCTGGCCTGCTGTGTTCATCCAGCTCTACACCTTTTTATCTCATATTCTTCAGCATCAGCAGTTCCTTCTACCTCTTCCCAGAACATTACCTGCATTTCTGGATTAATAGTCCAGCAATAATTCCACCTCGGCCATTGTCGACCCATTTTAGGCTACACTACAGAAATTCACCAAAGATCCTTAGACATCACCTCCCAAACCCACAAATGCGCCTATCTAGAAGGACAAGGGCAGCAGATACATGGGAACACTACCCTCACTTGCAAGTTCCTCTCTAAACCACTCACCATCCTGACTTGTGGATATATGTTTCAGAGATAGCAGGAACTGCAGATGCTGGAGAATCTGAGATAACAAGTGTAGAGCTGGATAAACACAGCTGGCCAAGCAGCATCAGAGGAGCAGGAAAGCTGACGTTTTGGGCCTAAAGAAGGGTGTAGGCCCAAAAAGAGAGCCTTCTTACTCCTCTGATGCTGCTTGGCCTGCTGTATTCATCCAGCCCCACACCTTGTTATCTTGGAAATACATGATCATTTCTTCACTGATATTGAGGAAAATTTTAGAAGTCTCTTGCTAAGGGCATTATGGGTCAACGTACAGCAGGTGGACTGCAGTGTTTCAAGGAGGCAGCTCACCACCATCTTGTCAAGGGCAACTAGATTGGCACCAGATCCACCAGCATGCACGGGCAATAAATGCTGTCTTAGCCAGTGATGCCAGTGTCCCATTAGTAACTAGCTTTCTTCTGCTTGCCATGAGGAACCATGACCTGCCTTTTCTCCACTGCCAACAGATGCCCCTAGTTATCCTGTGACGGGAAGCTGGCATTTCTCCTTCAGCACCAGTAAGTGCCCTGGGGCTTCACTACAATACACTTCATGATGTTACCAGCACATCCCAGGAATTAAGGGGCGTGATCTCCCTGATGATTGGGCCAACATTGGTCTTGAAACAACTGATACTAATTATAAAAGAATGTGAGGCTATTTCTTTCTCAATTGTTCTAACACAGAGAAAAGTTAATCGACCAGTTTGATTTCTAGTCTAAAGTTGTGTTTAAACTAATTGCTCACAAATCTTATGTTTCTTCTATTAATTTAACCCAAGGACCTGAGCAATAGAATCTCAGCTAAGACTCCAATGTGAAACTGAGGGGTTGCTGTCTGGATGAAATTGTAAACCGAGTCACACCCATCAGCCAGTCAAGGGGTAGAGGATCCCACAACTGTAAGGGCTTTGAGATGACCTCTGGTTGAGAAAGGTCTGCTATCAAGTCTTTTCAATGATGGTGATATCATTGCAAAGGGTGCACGTCACGACTAAATTAAATAAAGCAGCTTATTGGGAATTTGACAGTTCATCGGTGTTGGCTGAAAGCATGCCAGGCTTTTAAAACACAGACTTGTGAGCACAGTAGGGGGCAGTGTGGGAGAGGAAATGATATCAATTCTAAAAACGGCACGAGCTTTCTTTTACTATAAAACCTCATATCAAAGGTTTATAGAACAAAGTTAGAGCTTGGGAAAAGCAACAATAGGAAATAATGGCATCGAGCAAAATCCCTCATCTCTGTCTCACAATTCAAAGATCAAAAACTGATAAAACCATCAATGCAGTTCAAATTCAATTGAGAACAAACCTTCAGACAATAAAATGTAGGTGCAGAAGTAGACAATGCAGCCTATCAAGTGTGGTCTGCCATTAAAAGCAAATAGTATAAAAAGCAGTAGAATATTCCATTTATCGGACTCTCACCTACCTTTTGAGTCAGGAAGTATGAATAGGCTTTTAATCATACTCATTTATTTAAAAATATTTTTCATGGGATGTCTATAGTCCCACCCCTAAGTGCCATTGAACTGTGTGGTTTCCTAGACCATCTCAACGGGCAATTAAGAGTCAACCACATTGCTGTCAGTCTGGAGTCACATGTAGATCAGACCAGATAAGGACAGATTCCCAATCCTGAAAGACACTAGTGAACCAGATGAGTTTTTATTTCAAAGGAGAATGACTGCATGGCCGCCATTATTGAGACCAATTTTATAGTCTGGATTTAATAAATTGAAATTAAGAAGGGTAAGATAGGATGGCATTGGCATAAGGGGGTAATAAAAACTGATAAGAAGTGAAATTTTTTTAAAGCCTCCAATAATAGTTAAAGGCTTGAAGCCATAAGACTGCACATTTATTAAAATGTAACTTTTTAAGATCTAGTGGCATTGTTTGGCAGTAATAAATAGTTATTGCCCCATCTCCAATTTTTACTGCTGCATATCTATCATGAAAGGGACATGACTTATACCATTTCAAGTGTTTCGGACCTGGGTTTCTTCGCCAGATGACAGTGAACTGAGAATTCTGAAGGAGCAAGGACAACAGAATAGAGACTTCGCGGTCTCCGCGTTTAATTGTGCATGTGTAAATTTATTGTCCATCCCTAATTCCCCAGAGGGAAGTTAAATGCCGACCACATTGCTGTGGGCTTGGAGTCACATGTAGACCAGACCAGGGTAGAATGGCCATCCCTTTCCTAAAGGACATTAGCAAAGCATTAGGAACAAAAACAAAGTTGCTGGAAAAGCTCAGCAGGTCTGGCAGCATCTGTGAAGGAGAAAACAGGGTTAATGTTTCGGGTCCGGTGACCTTTCCTCAGAACTTTATTTTTGTTAGGGTTTTTCAGACAATCAACAGCAGTTTCACAATCATCATTAGACCCTTAATTTCAGATATTTCCTTTTCAAAAATTGAACTCCATATGGCAGCACTTGAACCTGGGTCTAAAGGACATTATTTGGGTCTCTGGATTAGTGATCAAGTGAGTATAGCACTAGGCTATTGCCTCTGTTGTTGACTGGTTGATGAAGACATAACTTCAGCATTAACAGCAGAAGAATGGCAGGTGACTAGAAAATGTATGCCTTACACGGGAAGTTAGAATGAGTAATGGATTAGAATTAAAAATAAGAATTGCAAATGCTGGAAAGCAGAGATGAAAACAGAAATTGCTAGAGAAACTCCAAATGTCTGGCTGCATCTGTGGAGAGAAGAAAGAGTTCATGGTTTTGATACAGTGACCCTTTTTCAAAGCTCAATTCTGCCAGACCAGCAGAGTTTTCTAGCAGTTTCTGTTTTTGATGCATTAGAATGAGGAAGGTTTGAGAGTGACTGTATTAAAGGAGGAATCAGGTAAGTACTTAAATGAGTGAAAATATTCCAGCTGAGGTGAAAATGGAGTAGGTGGCTGTCACTTCGAGGCAGTGGCAGAATAAACACAGTGGGATGGATGTATCTCTCTGTGCTGACATTTTCATGTCTCGACAGTGAGAACATTTTACCAGCGCTGTCTATTGATTTTAATTGCCCTGAAAATGTTCAGTCCCTTTCTTACATGTCAGCTGCCCTTCTCTGGTTTGTGAGGAGGGGAAAGATCTTTAACAAGGCCCTGGCAATTCACATTGCTCATGGAAGAAGAATTGCAGATGTAAGATACCGGGCTGAACAATCATCTTTCCAGCATGTCACTAAAATGACAGACACCTTTTATTAAATGTGTATGCACTGGATGATAAACCTTATTGAGGAGGCTTTGTCTGGAAAGATTAAGCCAAGGTACAAAAGGGAACATGTGAGGAACCAAGTGTGTTTCTTGGACAGGGACATATTTAAAAAGAACATTCCAGAGGGTAGTGGATGTGTGGAATTCACTGCCTGAAACAATGCTTGAGGGAGAAAATCTTAACATTTTAAGCAGTGTCTAGATATTTACTTGCGTTGCCATATATCCAGGATAATGTTCCAAAGACTGGAAAATGGGATTAGTATTGTGTTGGCCATGGACCTCATTGGCTGAATGATCTCCTGCTGTGTTGTAACTGTCTGTGCGTAACTTAAACATGAGTAAAGGCGTAAAAAAGGGACAGGCATAATCAGAATAATTCTTAGAAGAAGGCTATGATTATAAGAACAAGGAGGTAATGATGGAGCTGTATGGGACATGGTTAGGCCACAGGTACTGTGTGCAGATCCATGTCCCCACACT
The DNA here is from genome assembly GCF_030684315.1 of Stegostoma tigrinum. Classification (NCBI taxonomy): domain Eukaryota; kingdom Metazoa; phylum Chordata; class Chondrichthyes; order Orectolobiformes; family Stegostomatidae; genus Stegostoma; species Stegostoma tigrinum. The sequence goes on from NC_081360.1 coordinate 96,344,387, forward strand.
ATAGAAAGGATGTGACTGCACTAGGGAGAGTGCAGAGCAGATTCACCAGGAGGTCGCCTGCGTTGAAACGATTCAGCTATGAAGGGAAATTGGATTTGAATCACAGAATCCCCACAGTGTAGAAACAGGCCATCTGGCCCAACAAGTCCACACTGACCCTCGCAGGGCACCACACAAAGACACATCCCCCACCCAATATTTCCCTTGGCTAACACACCGCTGGCCACTATGGAGCAATTTCCCACGGCCAATCCACCTGGCCTGCACATCTTTGGGCCATGTGATGAAACAGGAGCACCCACAGGAAACCCACACAGACACGGGGAGAATGTGCAAACTCCACCCAGACGGTCGCCTGAGGCTGGAATTGAACCCGGTCCCTGATGCTGTGAGGCTGCAGTGCTAACCACTGAGCCACCGTGCTAGAGTTGTCTTGCTTAGAGCAGAGAGGGTGGAGGGGGGAGCCTGACTGTGGCATACAAGGGTAGGAGGGGCACAGTTATGGTCAATGGGAATAAACTATTCCCCTTGGAAGGTGATGGAGAGCTGGAACTCACTTCATGAAACGACTGCAGAGCTGGGAACCATCACGATGACAGCTCAGTGGTTACCTCTGCTGTCTCATAAAGCCAGGGGCCTGAGTTTGATTCCAGCCTTGGCTGTTTATTTGTGTAGAGTTTACACATTCTCCCTATGTCTACATGGGTTTCCTCCCACAGTCCAAAGATGTGTCCTGAGGAAGGGTCACCGGACCCGAAATGTTAACTCTGATTTTTCTTCACAGCTGCTGCCAGACCTGCTGAGCTTCTCCAGCAACTTCCGTTTTTGTCCCTCAGATATGCAGGTCAGGGTGGATTGGCTATGCTAAATTGACCATAATGTCTGGAAATGTGCAGGCTATGCGGATTAGCCATGGGAAATGCAGGATTACAGGGTTAGTGTAGGGGGTGTAGGTCTGGCTGGGATGGGTCTTCAAGGGTTGGTGTGGACTTGATTGGCCAAATGGCCTGTTTCCACAGTGTAGGATCATAATATTTAAGAACTATTTAGGTGAGCACTTGAAATGTTATAGCATAGAAGGCTATTGGATAAGGACTGGGAAATGGGATTTGAAATGACAGATGTTTCGTGACTTGGGAGGACACAATGGGCCAAACAGCCTGCTTCCATGCTGTAATACTCTATGATTCAACAATTATAACTAACAAAAGGGTAAATCATATGTGGTCTGTGAAAGTACTGGCCTCGATGGGTCAAATGGCCTTTTCCAATTATTTATCACTTGCACTGTTACATCAGCCTCTTGTGGTCAAGGATAGCATAGAACAGATGGAGAATGAAGCAGAATTTTTGATAGATTTCAATCCCAGAATCATCTCCTTAAATGCTCCTGTCTGGCATTTTCTACTTTTCGCAACCTTTGTACAGCATTTCTGACTGCAAGTATTAACATAATGTTAGCTTCAGGGAAGTTTATTTGCATTTTTGGTCAACAATTTACAAGCCAACATATCGTTCCATTCTCTTTACTGGGGAGGTTGTGTGTGTGTCTGTGTCTGTGTGCGTCTGTGTGTCTGCATGTGTGCGTGTGTGTGTGTGTGTGTGTGTCTGCACGTATGTGTGTGTCTGTGTGTCTGCGTGTGTGTGTATCTGTGTGTGTGTGTGTGTGTCTGTGTGTCTGTGTGTGTGTATGTTCTGTGTCTGTGTGCGTGTGTGTGTCTGCGTGTGTGTGTCTGTGTCTGTGTGTGTCTGTGTCTGTGTATGTGAGAGTCTATGTGTATCTAGCTGTACGTGTGTGTTTGTGAGTGAGTGTGTGTGTATCAATATGTATGTGTCTATATGCAAATGTGTCTGTGTCTGTGTGTCGGCTTGTTTTTGTGAGTGTGAGCAAGTAAGTGAGAGTGAGTGTGTGGTTGTGTATGTGTATGTGTTTGTATTTGTCTGTGCATTTGTGAGTGTGTGTGCGCCTGTGTTTGTGAGTTTGAGTATGAGTGAGTGAGTATGCGTTTGTGTCAGTGTGTATGTGGATGTGTATGTGTTTGTGTCTGTTTTGTGTTTGTGAGTGTGTGAGTGTGTGTATGTGAGTGTTTGTGAGTGAGTGTGAGCGAGTGACTGAATGTGTGTGAATCTGTCTGTGTTTGTGAGAATAAGTGAGTAAGTGTGTGTGTGTGTCTGTCTGCCTGTGTTTGTGAGTATACATGAGTGAGTGTGTGTGTGTGTGTGTGTGTGTGTGTGTGTGTGTGTGTGTGTGTGTGTGCGCGTCTGTGAATGTGAGATTGTGTGCAGGAGAAAGAGAGGGTTGAAGGTGAGATAGTCTCCAGTAGATGTTAAATACATGATTAATGATCAACTAATCCTAAGAAAGTCTGCTGATGACAAATTACAGGAGCAATACTAGAATTTCAAGGATGTGTTTCAACAAAGGAGACTGGTAGGATCTTTCTGACATTATTAATAACCACAGAAGCCAACATGCGGTACAGGCAACCAAAAGCAAAGCTGCTGCTACTTGTAGAACACATTGGAAGTCTGCTCAGGAGCACAGCTGGAATGTAGAGATCTTAATGGTGACTGACAAGAAGATAAAATCATCTGTCAGCACATCATTATGATTCATCAGGCCTCCTGCACAAATAGAAAAGAAAAATCTCTTCCACTTAAGAATAACGTGTGGTTTGCAGACAACAGGGATCTGTGGTTAACTTTATGAAATAAAAGGTGTAGTCTGGTCTCACTCAGGGAGATTCCCTTCGGGCAGGTGCTAATGTTACTCTAGTTGGCTTCTTGCCAATTCTACTGAGGATTACCAAGGGTTAATTTTCAAAAGGGAACGCAGTTCAGTTTAGTTCACACATTTCTACTTTCTCCTCCAATATTGTCACTGAAGTTCTAGTCACTATCAAAATGGATGTTCTTCAACAGTTTCCTTAGTTAAAGGATGACTTGCATCAATTTATGAAAATTCCAATGAAAATGGACGCATTGCCAAAGCTATTCATCATACACTCATCAGGGCAAATACAAAACTGCCAACTTTCTAATCAGAAAAATAGCTCAAACTAGTTTAGGGGAGATGACGGCCTCCAGCTACTCTCACTGGTTCTGTTAATCTAGACGCCTGGGTAATATTCCGGGGTGCTATCCTGCCGCAGCAAATGGTGAATTTGAGTTAATAAGAGTCTGGAATTAAGAGTGTAAAGATACCCATGAAGCCATTGTTGGGAAAATCCCATCTGGTTCACTATGTCCTTTAGGAAAGGAAACTGCCATCTTTGTTTGGCCTACATGTGACTCCAGACCCACAGCAATGTGATTGACTCTTAACTGCCTTCTGGGCAATTAGGGATGGGCAATAAATGCTGCCTGGTCAGTGATGCCCCCCAAGCTATGAGAAAGATGACACATAAGCATATGTAAGTATACTCTTCGCTGGGCATTTCTCTGTTCTCCTGGAATCTTTTCAGTTTGGAAGACAGGCCAATCTTATCTGAGGACAACAGGTTTTGATTCTCCTTCTAACAGTTAATGACCTGAAAATCCCTTTAAGTTGAGGACCTTTTGTTTGCAGAGAATGATCACCTGCAGAAGCCGGCATTTCTCCTTTGCAATATTTGGAGGATATTTAACCTCATCGATTTTCTTCAGAGAGGGCAACCTGACTTGTTTACAGCATCCTGAGTACTTGGATGTTTTTGTGACTTCACAGTGTTGGCTCCATGGAGTTGCAAGCATCGCACCTTTGATCTGTGTGAGTAGATTGTTATTTTCAGTCTGCCAGCAGACCCGCACTGATCTCTGTAGCCTCTTTACTTCAAAACTGCTGATTAGTTTTGACATGTCCATTCACCTCAGCAATTGTATTATTGCTGAAACCAACATGCTCATGTTTTCAGTCCTGCTATTTCAGGGTTGCACAAACAATGATCTCTGGCAACCCAAAGCTCTGATGTCTCTCGCCATTTGGATGTGTAGCCCACTCCTGTCCATCTCTCCCCTCATCCCGCTCATTCCATCCAGTGAGATGTTAAACCGAGTCCATGTCTCACTCAAGCCAGTGTTTTATTCCCCCGTAAAGAGGAGGAGGGGAATTCTCCCGGAGTCTGTACAACATTCCTCACTCAATCTCCGCAACTTAACAGAGATTCACTGTCAAAACAAAAACTGAAAGAACTACGGATGCTGGAAATCAGAAACAAGAATGTAAATAGCTGGGAAAACTCAGCAGGTCCAGCAGCATTGGTGGAGAAAAGCAGAGATGGTGTTTCGGATATTCAGATAGGGGGAGGTCTTGGCCTAATGGTATTATCGCTGCACTGTTAGTCCAGAGACCCATACAATGTTCTGGTGAACCCAAGTTCAAATCCCAACATGGCAGATGGTGGAATTTGAATTCAATAAAATATCTGAAATTAAGAATCTAATGACCATCTGATGACCATGAATTCATTGCAGATTGTCGGGGGGAAAACCCATCTGGTTCACTAATGTCCTTTAGAAAAAGGAAACTGCATTCCTTACCTGGTCTGGCCTATATGTGACTCCAGATCTACAGCAAAATAGCTGACTCTTAACAGCCCTCTGGGCAACAAATGCTGCCTGTCGGTGACACCCTCATCCTGAAAATGGATAAAGAAGAAAAAAAATCCATCTCAATTTCTAGCTGCCTATAAAACAGCCCTTTGTTCCCTCTGTGGCAATGTCTTCTGTAGCTGTGAGCATGGGCTGATTCCCAGTGCAGCAGCAGAGTGAGCCCTGGGCAGCATGTTGAGGCAGAATAGCCTCATGCTCTGAGGCTTGCAGGTACAGACTGGAATGTTAAGTACTCACCATCACTTATTATCAACCTTTCCAACAGTTCCCATGGTGACCTATATTTTTTAATCTGTAACAACATTTAAAAGTACCCAGGTTCTCTGTACCTAAGTTGGTACCGAGAGGCAACATTACAAAGTTTTCACTGCACTTATTTGAATGCACGTGACAATTAAAGCTATTCTGTTCCACTCCTTGATGTTCTTCCTGCCAGAATGAACAATATCCACATTATGCTCCATTTACAATGCACCATTTCCAAGGTCAATGTACCCTTCTTGAGGGACAAGGCATGGTACTTCCTTCCCTTTATATTCAATCCCTTTTCAGATAAATGCCAACATTCCTTTACCTTTTTGATTACTTTTTGCACCTTGTAAGTTTAAATGAACTATGTTGTAGCATTGCCAAATCTTGTTCCCCTAAACTTCCCTATCAGTTAGCAAACACACTGACTTATCTTCCTTAGATCTAAGCTAGATGACTGCACGCTAGTGCAGAAGTTTCTAAGGAAGTAAAGCAAAATAATTTTCACTGTGAGGAGAAAAAATTAATTCTTAATTTGAAAGTGCTTTGAAATAAATGACTCACCTTTGTTATTGACTACTTGGAGAATGAGTGTCAAGTGGAATGTTGAAGACAGACTGCTTTGGATAGGAGAGTATTGAGCCAAAACCTATCTTTAGCTCAGCACCATTGATGATGATTGACCAGCAGGAGGTATTGATAGGACATGATTGGAACAAACGAGGAGCTCACCAGATAGCCAAGGCTTTAGTTATCAATGATTCCAATTATCTCGCCGTTGAATTGAAGCATGTCGTATTGTCTTAGAAGTTTTCAAATAAGCTTTAACGTCCAGAACTAGGGGTCACGGTTTAAGGATGGGGGTAAACCATTTAGGATTGAGATGAGGAGAAATTTCTTCACCCAAAGAGTGGTCAGTCTCTCTGCCATGGAAAGCATTTGCAACCAAAATGTTGAACGTTTTCAAAGAGTTAGGCCTGAAGGAGGAAGTAAGAACAAAGTACTGGTGAGAGAATTGAAGCAACACTGTTGCTGTGATTCCACATTGCATACCAATTGAACTAACCAATCCCCCCTTCTCCGTATCAAATACTTTTTTTTGTTTTAAATTCAGAAACAGGATGAGTGTGTCACTAGTCAGGCAGCATTTCTTACCCAGAGGGCAGTCAAGAGTCAACCACATTGCTGTGGGTCTGGAGTCACATGTGGGCCAGACCAGGTGAGGATGGCAGTTTCCTTCCCTAAAGGACATTAGTAAACCAGATGGGTTTTTACAACAACTGACAATGGATTCATGGTCATCATTAGATTCTTAACTCCAGATATTTTATTGAATTCACATTCCACCATCTGTCATGGCAGGGTTTGAATCCAGGTCCCCAGAACATTATCTGGGTCACTGGATTAACAGTCCAGTGATCATAACACAACACCACAGCCTCCCCACTATTAGTCTAATACTTGAAGGAGGAGTGAAGCTTTGAAAGCTTGTGTTTTCAAATAAACCTGTTGGACTATAACCTGATGTTGTGTGATTTCTGACCTATCTACCCCAGTCCAACAGCAGCATCTCAGTGAAGCCAGGGGTGGCTGACATGATTCATTCATTATGATTGCTTTTGACTGCTCAAAAGGTGCTTGGCATTTTTTAAGTGAGTTACCTTTTCCTGTTTTGCACAAAATAATCTGTTTGAGATGCTGCTATTGTGCTGAATTGGACACCAAATTCTGATGAATGCCACGGAATTCGCATGATTTCTCATTCAGCTTTAGGAGCAAGGATTTCCATCAAAGCCTTCATGTTCACTGCTGGCAGCATTTGACTTGAGTCCAACGATGCATCCTCAATAAAAACCGAAAGAACAGCAGATGCTGTGAATCAGAAATAAAAACAAAGTTGCTGGAAAATCTCAGCAGGTCTGGCCTCAATAAGTTAGCCATTGCTTTTGCAAACTAACTTTTAACAAGATTCATTATTAAGTCAGCTTATTTTAACTGTTGAAATGAGGCTTTGGGTTCTTCTACATGGACTTTCTGTTGCCCTTCTTCTACACGATGTCCAACTGTGCTAGTGTTTCAGTATATTGTAGAAGATTTGCTCTGTGAACAGTCTACCTCTCCCTCTCTCTGTCTCTGTCATCTTCCACTCCTCTTACATACTCGCTCTGTTTTATCTTCCTCTCTACCATTATATGGCAATAACATTTTTATGAAATATAACCCAATTCTTCATCCAGCAATCTTTAGTGTCAACTCGATAAGCCATGTTGCCAACTGCTGTAACTATCTTGGAGGAATCACCAAATCTCACTTTCTGATGTTTGCCTTGCCAAAGGAAGAAGGTGAACACTCCCTCTCTCATTTGAAACTTTCTAATTGCATCACATTTGCCCATTCTTTAATTTCTCACTGTGAAGTTTTCAAATGAATTTTGCATGCTCCTGTGAACACATGGATTATCAGATGTTGGGGATTCTTCTTCCTGTCTTTGAACTTTTCCTCGAACAAGATGCTTCACTCATTGTCATTAGAGTCTGTTGGTATCTCTCTAAAGCTTCCCACATGACATGCTCTAGACTTTAACTGTTTCATACACAAGTTACTAATTATTCTAGGAAAAATTTTAGGCATGAAGTTGGAACTTTGGTCTGACTGTATTTCTATTGGAAGCCTATATCATAGAACTTTACAGTCCTAAAGGAAGCCATTCAACCCATTTAGTCTGTACTAGCTCCTGAAAGAATTATCATCTAGTCCCACTCGCCAGCCCTATCTCCAAAGTCCTTTAAACATCACGTTCGAATAAATATCCAGCTCTCTTTTGAAACTTCCTATGGAATCGACCTCCACCACTCTCACAGGCAGTGCATGCCAAATCCTGACAACTCTCTGAGTAAAGAAGCTTCTCCTCATCTCACACCCAACTGTCTAGCTGGCAATTTTGAAACTGTGTCCTGTAGTTATTGACATACCAACTGGTGGAAGCAAAATATCCTTAATTACCTTGTCAAACTTCTTCATAATTTTGAACACCTCAATAAGGTCACCTCTTAATCTTCTCTACTCTAAGGAGAATAAACTCAATTTCTATCATTTTTCCTTAAATCTAAAGTCCCTCATTCCTTATGTCATTCTAGTAAATATTTGAACTCTCTCCAGGGCTTTAACATTCTTCCTTAAATAAGGTACCTAGAAATGAGCACAATACTCCAAATACAGTCTGACAGATGATTTGCAAGAGGTGTATCATCACTTCCTTGCTTTTATACTCTATGCCTCTATTTATAAATCCAGGGACCCCATGAGCCTTCTTAATCATTGTTTCAGCTAGCCTGGCCACCTTTAAAGAATCATGCATGAGGCCACTGTGCTCCTGTACTCACTTCAAAGTTGTACCATTGGACCTGTACTGTCTCTCTGTGTTTGTTCGAACAAAATGCATTATCTCACTTTATCTGCATTGAATTTTATCTGCCAGCTATCTTCCCATTTAACCAACTTGTCAATGTCTCTTTGAAGTTACTCAGCATTATCCTCACAATTCACTGTTCTCTCTAGCTTAGTACCATCTGCAAATTTAGAGATTTTGTCCCCAAACACACACCTCCAAATTGTTTATATAAATCAGAAAAAAAAACATCCTACCACTATTCCCCAGGGAACACCACTTTCAACTCATGTCCAATCTGAGAAATGCCCATCTGTGCTTTCCTCTCTTTTTCTCTCTTTTCGCCAACTTGTAACCCATGCTGTAAAGGACCCAACAATCCCAGACATTTTTAATTTGCTAATCAACCTGCCATGTGACCTCATGTCAAATGCTTTCTGAGAGTCCAAACGTACAACATCCACAGCACTACCCTCACCAACTGCCTGTGTCACCTCATCAAAAAACTCAATTTGTCAGGCATTACCTACCCTTGACCATGCCATAACATTTCAGGTCCAGTGGCCCTCTCTCAGTCTGGCGACCAAGACATGTTGACTGTCGCGTATTAACTTATTTTCCAAAGTGTTTATCTTATCCTTCCATCAGCTTCCATATAACTTCCATCAGTTTTGTCACTATTGATGTCAGGGGACATGTTTGCAGTTTCCCAGATTGTCATTTGTCCTTTTCTGAAACAACGGTGACACCTTGTTTCAGTATTCACCAGTGAGAGGGACTTTGCCATTTGTGGGGACAGCGTGAAACAGGCAGATATGCTGAAACAGGTTGATGTTAGGAAGGAGGATGTGCTAGAAATTTTGAAAAACATGAGGATAGATAAGTCCCCTGGGCCAGACAGGAGAAACCCAAGGTTATTAGGGGAAGGGAGGGAGGAGATTGCTGCCCATTTGGCAATGATCTTTGCGTCCTCACGGTCCACTGCGGTAGTACCAGATGATAGGAGGGTTATTGTTATTTTTATTGCTTATTTTTATTGTTATTGTTATTGTTATTCCCTTGTTCAAAAAAGGAAATAGAATTAATACTGGGAATTACAGAGTAGTCTGTCCTATTTTTATGGTGGGCAAATTATTGGAGAGGGTCCTGAGAGATAGTATTTATGATTATTTGGAAAAGCACAGTTTGATTAGAAATAGTCCGCATGGCTTTGTGAGGGGCAGATCATGCCTCACAAGCCTTACAGAATTATTTGAGGATGTGACAAAACACATCGATGAAGGTAAAGCAGTGGATGTGGTTTATGTGGATTTTAGCAAGGCATTGAATAAGGTTCCACATGGTAGGCTCATTCAGAAAGTAAGGCATGGGATTCAGGGAAATTTGGCTGTCTGGATACAAAACTGGCTGTCCAATAGAAGACAGAGGGTGGTAGTGGATGGAAAGTATTCAGCCTGGAGCCCGGTGACCAGTGGTGTTCCGCAGGGATCTGCTCTGGGACCTCTGCTCTTTGTGATCTTTATCAAAGATTTGGATGAGGAAGTAGAAGGCGGGGGGGGGTTAGTAAGTTTGCTGATGACACAAAGGTTGGAGAAGTTGTAGACAGCGTGGAGGGCTGTTGTAGGTTGTAATGGGACATTGACAGGGTGCAGAGCTGGGAAAAGAAGGGGCAGATGGAATTTAACCCAGAAAAGTGTGAAGTGATTCATATTGAAAGATTGAATTTGAATGCAGAATACAGGCTTAATGGCAGTTTAGATTCTTGGCAGTGTGGAGGAACAGAGGGATCTTGGGGCCCATGTCCATAGATCCCTCAAAGTTGCTACCCAAGTTGATAGGGTTGTAAAGAAGGTGTATGATGTGTTGGCTTTCATTGGCAGGGGAATTGAGTTTAAGAGCCGCGAGGTTATGCTGCAGCTCTATAAAACCCTGGTTCGACCACAAATGGTCAGTTCTGGTCACCTTATTATAGGAAGGATGGGGAAACTTTAGAGAGGATGCAGAGGAGATTTACCAAAATCCTGCCTGGACTGGAGGGCAGGTCTTATGAAGAAATATTGAGGGTGCAAGGACGTTTCTCACTGGAGCGAAGAAGGATGAGAGTTGACTTGATATAGGTTTACAAGATGATGAGAGAAATAGATACAGTGGATAGTCAGAAATGTTTTTCCAGGAGAGAAATGACTATAATGAGGGGGCATAATTTTAAGGCAATTGGAGGAATGGATAGGGGAAATGTCAGAGGTGGGTTCTTCACACAGAGAGTGGTGTGTGTGTGGAATGCGCTGCCGGCAGTGGTAGTGGAGTCAGATACATTAGGGACATTTAAGCGACTCTTGGGTAGGCACATGGCTCATGTTAAATATGTAGGGTATGCAGGATGGTTTGATCTTAGTAGGATAATAGGTCGGCACAAAATCGTGGGCTGAAGGGCCTGTACTGTGTTGTACTTTCTATGTTCTATGTAATATTTGTAATCCTCCAGTCCCCTGGACTACTCCCGTGATCAGAGAGGCTTGCAAAATTTCTGTCAAATCTCAATTTGTGGCCATGCAGATAATATTCACATTAAACTTTATCCATCATGTATTTGCCCAGTTACTTAACTTTGATGACTCAACATTTGGAGTATTTGGTTTCTCGTGTGTGTGGCGTGTCAATATTTTAATTATCTCTGTTTTCTTAACTTAATCAAGAAAATCCACCTTTAACTCTTCTGCTTGTTCTAATACCTAAGCGTGAGTCAAATCTTGCAAACGAGTCAGGGATGCCTTCTGTACCTGGACAATGGGGTTAGCCATCTCCCATTCTACTTTTGACTGATTTGCACCATCTGCAGTCCTTTTGGTTTTTACTAAGTTTCAAGAGAGACATGTGAGAAAATACAGTCATGGTGGCTCAGTGGGTAGCACTGTTGCCTCACAGCGCCAGCGACCAGGGTTTGATTCAACCCCCGGCAACTGTCTGTGTGGTGTTTACACATTCTCCCCATGTCTGCGTGGGCTTCCTCCGAGTGCTCTGGTTTCCTGCCACAGTGCAAAGATGTGCAGGCTAGGTGTATTGGCCATGCTAAGTTGCCCATGGTGTGTAGGGATGTGTAGGATAGGAGGATTAAGTGTTAGAAATGCAGCTTTACAGGGATTGGGTGTGATGCTCTTTGGAGGGTTAGCGTGGACCTGATGAACCAAGTGGTCTGCCCCCACACCTTACGGATTCTATGATTCTTATTTATTGTGAACATGCTTATTCTTAAAACAGTTGGAACACGGATTATTATCTACTTCTATGCAAACTTAAACTGTATCCTTTTTAAACCCAAACACACACACACCCACATTCATCCAGAGACAGGACAAGATGGATCGTGCAGCTATACAGTACTGCGTTCACCATTTTTCAACTTGATCTAACATGATATAGGAAAACCAATATGATGGATAGGTCAGAAACTAGACAGTCATGAGATTCAGCCTCGTAGGGCTGTTTGAAAAGATGGGGAATTGAAATTAATGGACCAAATATCAGGAGAGTTCATTTTACAGGCAAGAAGCTGAATATATAAATCAGAAACTAAGTACCTTGGAGAGGGAAAAAAACATACATTGGAAAGAAACCATCAGCAAATGATATCTAGCGGTAAAATGAAAATGCCTAGCAATTATTTGATCATTTAGAAAATGAGGAAATGAAAAATGTTCGGACATCAGGTCTCAGGGAATGACCAGGGAAGTTAAACTAATTGGATAGCTCTTGCAAAGGAGTGGCATAGGATCATCTGGTTGCTTGGCTGGAACCATTCTGTAATTCTATAAGCATAGAAAAGATTGGAAAAAAAGATCCAATCAGAGAAATGTTGCAAGGTTTGCTGGACATGGGTTCAAATAACTAGAGGATAGTTGATGTAATTTTAATACTCAGAAAAGAAAAAGATCAGGCATATAATCCTGGGCATTGCATGATGATTATTTTGACATCTGTAATGAGGGGATAATATTACAGGGTCTATTGTAAAAGATGTAATTCAACAGTACTTAGCAAGAGAGAAAGTAACAAATCCACCACTGGTATAAATTTATGAGCAGCTGGCCAACCTTTTTTAGAATAAATGTTTAGGATGTAGCAGAATCCACGAGAGGTGCACGTGCTGGGTATCTGCATCTTCGAAAAGCACCAGACGGAAATCCTCACAACAGATTACAGACATAGCGACAGCTTGTGGGATCTATAAAATCACTTGAAATGAAGTGCTTGTGAGTCACATAATGAGGAACAAATAGGCTGCTGTGTTCATGGGTGACTCTCAAGGGCCTGATTCTGAAAATCCCCCTTTGTTGGTAATATTTAATGCTTGTGTAGGCCCTTGTATAGTAAGTAAACCATTGAGTTTCAAGAGAAAATTGTGAGGAAGTACAGTCAAACAGACCACATACTGGGCTCACCAATGGAATAATGTGTAGCATTGATGAGATTTTTGTGGGAGGTAAGTGGTTTTTCACTGAGTTATATGAAAGTAGAATGAATATAGTATGCTGTTACCATCAAGCAGCACTGGCCGTGCTAAATCATGCTCCAAAAATCTATTTTATAGGTGAAGTGGCTGATGGCTTTCCCAGTTTTGTCTGGAAGATTCCTCAGGGATTTGATAAGGTAAGTGGGGAAACGTTTTCCTATGTGGGAGGCTCTAGGACCAGTGTGCATAATCCAAGGGTAAGGGGTTGACTGCATATGGTAGAGATGTGGAGGAATTTCTTAGCTTGGAGGATAGCCAATCTGTTGAATTCTTTGTTACAGTTATGGGGAAAAGGCAGGAAAGTGGAATTGAGAATGATCAAATCAGACATGGTTATGATCGGCCATGTCATTGAATGGTGGAGCAAATTCGATGGGCCAAATGGCCTATTTCTGCTCTTGGTCTTATGCTCATCAATTGCCACAAAAGACATGTCCAACAGAGATGATCACATCAGTAATCCTTACTACCTAAGGATACAACAATTAAGAGCAGGAGTATGCAATGCAGTCCCCTTATACCTGCTCCTCCAAGTCAATATGATCTTGAGTCCCAAATTCCATTTTCCCTTGCTTCCCTCAGTGGCCAAACGGTCAAACATTAAGTGAACTTAATAGGAGCATAAATCTTTTAATTATCTACACTAGAATGGTGTAGATGCTCAGTCATCAACTAAATTCAAACAGAGATTGATAGATTCCTACCATTTTGTCAGACTGTGACACTCCTATCCCATCCACAGCCATCATCCACCAGCACCCCACCAGCCAAAATGATAGTCTTCCATTCCCCCTGCAATCTACAAGCTTTTGAGCCTTAAGCGAAGTATGATTCAACCACGTGTCGGTCATCCACCTCATGTTCTCTCCTGCACCTCCCAATCTTTGATGGTGTGCTGGAACCACAAGCTTCAGCCATTTTCCTGTGCTTGTCATTTGAAGCTGGTCTCCCATGCATGGCAGCCATGTCCAATCTCCAGACCTTATCCCATGGACCTGCAATTACTTTCCCTTGAAGACAGAGGGTATTGGTGGTGAGTTGCTTTTCAGACTGCAGGCCTGCAGCCAGTGGTGTTCCATAAAGATCGGTGCTGAGTCCACTGCTTTTCATAATTCATATAAATGATTTTGATGTGAACGTGGGTGGTACGGTTAGTAAGTTTGCAATTGACACCAAAATTGGAGGCGTAGTGGATACAAAAGGAGGATACCTTCACATAAAATTGGATCTTGATCAGAAGGGCCAATGGGCTGAGGATGGCAGTTAGATTAATTCAGGTAAATGTGAGGTGCTGCATTTTGGAAAGGCACATCAGGGCAGGACATATACACTTAATGGTAGGGTCATGGAGAGTATTGCTGAACAAACAGACCTTGGTGTGTCGGTTCATAGTTCCTTGAACATGGAGTTGCAGGTAAGAAGGAAAGTGATGAAGGCATTTGGCTTTCTTGCCTTTATTGGTCAGTGTACTGAGTACAGGAGTTGGGAAGTCATGTTGTTAAAATAGTATCAGAGATAATGGGAACTGCAGATGCTGAGGAATTCCAAGATAATAAAATGTGAGGCTGGATGAACACAGCAGGCCAAGCAGCATCTCAGGAGCACAAAAGCTGACGTTTCGGGCCTAGACCCTTCATCAGAGAGGGGGATGGGGAGAGGGAACTGGAATAAATAGGGAGAGAGGGGGAGGCGGACCGAAGATGGAGAGTAAAGAAGATAGGTGGAGAGAGTGTAGGTGGGGAGGTAGGGAGGGGATAGGTCAGTCCAGGGAAGACGGACAGGTCAAGGAGGTGGGATGAGGTTAGTAGGTAGCTGGGGGTGCGGCTTGGGGTGGGAGGAAGGGATGGGTGAGAGGAAGAACCGGTTAGTGAGGCAGAGACAGGTTGGACTGGTCATATTCCGCCTGGGAACCCTGCAGCCATATGGTATCAATGTGGACTTCACCAGTTTCAAAATCTCCCCCTCTCCTACTGCATCCCTAAACCAGCCCAGTTCGTCCCCTCCCCCCACTGCACCACACAACCAGCCCAGCTCTTCCCCCCCACCCACTGCATCCCAAAACCAGTCCAACCTGTCTCTGCCTCCCTAACCGGTTCTTCCTCTCACCCATCCCTTCCTCCCACCCCAAGCCGCACCCCCAGCTACCTACTAACCTCATCCCACCTCCTTGACCTGTCCGTCTTCCCTGGACTGACCTATCCCCTCCCTACCTCCCCACCTACACTCTCTCCACCTATCTTCTTTACTCTCCATCTTCGGTCAGCCTCCCCCTCTCTCCCTATTTATTCCAGTTCCCTCTCCCCATCCCCCTCTCTGATGAAGGGTCTAGGCCCGAAACGTCAGCTTTTGTGCTCCTGAGATGCTGCTTGGCCTGCTGTGTTCATCCAGCCTCACATTTTATTATCTGGGAAGTCATGTTGTGGCTGTTTCGGACATTGATTAGGCCACTTTTGGAATACTGCATTCAATTCCAGTCTCTCTGCTATGGGAAAGATGTTGTGAAACTTGAAAGGGTTCAGAAAAGATTTACAAGGATGTTCTCAGGTTTGGAGGGTTTCAGCTAGAGAGAGAGGTTGAATAGGCTGGGGCTATTTTCCCTGGAACATCGGAGGCTGAGGGGTGACCCTATAGAAGTTTATAAAATCTTGAGGGACAAGGATAGGGTATATAAACAAAGCCTTTTACCCCAGGGTGGGGGAGCCCAAAGCTAGAGGACATGGGTTTAAGGTGAGAGGAGAAGGATTTAAATAGGACCTAAGGGGCAACATTTTCACATAGAGGGTGGTGCGCGCATGAAATGAGCTGCCGGGGGAAGTGGTGGAGGCTGATACAAATACAACATTTAAAAGGCATCTGGATGGGTACATGAGATAACAAGATGTGGAGCTGGATGAACACAGCAGGCCACGCAGCATCTCAGGAGCACAAAAGCTGACGTTTCAGGCCTCGACCCTTCATCAGAAATGGGGGAGGGGAAGGAGGTTCTGAAATAAATAGGGAGAGAGAGGGAGGCTTATCGAAGATGGATAGAGGAGAAGATAGGTGGAGAGGAAACAGACAAGTCAAAGAGGCAGGGATGGAATCAGTAAAGGTGAGCGTAGGTGGGGAGGTAGGGAGCGGATAGGTCAGTCCAGGGAGGATGGACAGGTCAAGGGGGCGGGATGAGGTTAGTGGGTAGGAAATGGGAGTGCGACTTGAACTGGGATGAGGAACTGGGATAGGTGAGAGTAAAAACAGGTTAGGGAGGCAGGGACATGCTGGGCTGGTTTTGGAATGCGGTAGGGGAAGGGGAGATTTTGAAGCTTGTGAAATCCACATTGATACCATTGGGCTGCAGGGTTCCCAAGCAGAATATGAGTTGCTGTTCCTGCAAACTTCGGGTGGCATCGTTCTGGCACTGTAGGAGGCCCAGGATGGACGTGTCATTTGAGGAATGGGAGGGGGAGTTAAAATGGTTCGCAACTGAGATGTGCAGTTGTTTAGTGAGAACCGAGCATAGGTGTTCCACAAAGCGGTCCCCAAGCCTCCACTTGGTTTTCCCAATGTAGAGGAAGCCACAACGGGTATAGCAGATGCATTATACCACATTGGCAGATGTGCAGGTGAACATCTGCTTGATGTGGAAAGTCTTCTTGGGGCCTGGGATGGGGGTGAGGGAGGAGGCGTGGGGGCAAGTGTAGCACTTCCTGCAGTTGCAGGGGAAAGTGCTGGGTGTGGTGGGGCTGGAGGGGAGTGTGGAGAGGACCAGAAAGTCATGGAGAGAGTGGTCCCCTATATGAATAGGAAGGGTTTAGAGAGATATAGACCAAATGGTGGCAAATGGAACTAGATTTATTAAGGATATCTGGTTGGTCCAAAGGGTCTGTCATGATTCAATGACTCTAATTATTCAACTCCTCCTGAATGGCTGTGATTAAATCTGCCTCTATCACACGCTCAGGAATTCTGAACTCACATTGTATGAGGCAGAATTCCCTTCCTCATGTCACTTTTGGTTCTTTGGCCAATCAGCTTAATTTGATGTCCTCTGGTTCTCGATCCTTCCACCAATAGGAACAGACTTGCCCAGCTCCTTCACAAATTTGGAGACTTCAATCAAATTTTCTCTTGACTTTCTCTTCTCTCAGGAGAACAGTCACATGTTCTCCAAACTACCCACGTAACTGTGAGGAAATGATGATAAAGTGTTATAATCAACTGAACTAGTAATTGAGAGATCCAGCCCACTCTGCTGATGACAAAGGTTTTAATCCCATGGTATAAGTTCCCTCCAAGCCACCCACCATCCTGACTTGGAAATCTGTCTCTGTTCCTTCAGTGGTGCTGGGTCAAAATCCTGGAAATCCCACCCTGAGGGCATGATGTTGCAACAACTCAAAAATAGGTGATAAAGCAGTTTGTGAGAGAGATACCAGATAGATTAAATAAGAGGGCAAAAAGTGGACCAATTGAGGACAGTATAGAAATATGCGAAGCTGTTTATTTTGGAAGGGTGAACAAAAGAACAGAATATTACTTATTTGGAGAAAAATTGCAGAAAGCTGCACTACAAAGTGCGTACTTGTGCATGAACCACAGAAACCTAGCACACAGGGTGCAGCAGGTGATCAAGAAGGCAAATGGAATCAGTGATAATGGGAACTGCAGATGCTGGAGAATCCAAGATAAGAAAATGTGAAGCTGGATGAACACAGCAGGCCAAGCAGCATCTCAGGAGCACAAAAGCTGACATTTCCGGCCTAGACCCTTCATCAGAGAGGGGGATGGGGAAAGGGTTCTGAAATAAATAGGGAGAGAGGAGGATGCGGACCGAAGATGGATTGAGGAGAAGATAGGTGGAGAGGAGAGTATAGATGGGGAGGTGGGGAGGTGGGGAGGGGATAGGTCAGTCCAGGGAGAACGGACAGGTCAAGGATGCGGGATGAGGTTAGTAGGTAGGAAATGGAGGTGCGGCTTGAGGTGGGAGGAGGGGATAAGTGAGAGGAAGAACAGATTAGGGAGGTGGGGATGAGCTGGGCTGGTTTTGGGATGCAGTGGGGGGAGAGAACGAGCTGGGCTGGTTTTGGGATGCAGTGGGCGAAGGGGAGATTTTGAAGCTGGTGAAATCCACATTGATACCCTTGGGCTGCAGGGTTCCCCAGCGGAATATGAGTTGCTGTTCCTGCAATCTTCGGGTGGCATCATTGTGGCACTGGAGGAGGCCCAGGATGGACATGTCGTCTAAGGAATGGGAGGGGGAGTTAAAATGATTCACGACTGGGAGGTGCAGTTGTTTATTGCGAACCGAACGGAGGTGTTCTGCAAAGCAGTTCCCAAGCCTCCGCTTGGTTTCCCCAATGTAGAGGGTGCCACAACAGCTACAGCGGATGCAGTATACCACATTGGCAGATGTGCAGGTGAACATCTGCTTGATGTGGAAAGTAATCTTGGGGCCTGGATGGGGGTGAGAGAGGAGGTGTGGGGCAGATGTAGCATTTCCTGCGATTGCAGGGGTTGGAGGGGAGTGTGGAGCGACCAAGGGAGTCCCGGAGAGAGTGGTCTCTCTGGAAGGCAAATGGAATGTTGCCCTTTATTTCAAGGAGTTTGGAGTACAAGAGTAGGGAAGTTTTATTGCAACTGAACAAGGTGCTGGGGAGACCAGAATAAAGGCCGAGATGAGGAGGAACTTGTTCTCCCAGAGGGTTTTGAGTCTTTGGAACACCTTGTCGCAGAGAGCAATGGGCACAGAGACCTTGTGGATATTTAAGGCTGTGATCACTAGATTCTTGATCAGTTGGGGAATCCTGGCTCACAGGGAAAGGGCAGGAATATGAACATGAGGAATGTTAGTTTAGCCGTAATCCTATTGAATGCTAGAGAGGCTCGAGGGGCAGAGTGGTCTACTCCTGTTCCTACTTCTTATCATCTAATGGCATGGTGGGGCTACCTAAACATAGTGGACTGCAGAAGGCTGCAGCTGTTAAAGAAGGCAGCTCACCACCACCTTCTCAAGAGAACTAAGGATGGGCAATAAATGCTGGCCAGCCAGCGACACCCACATCCCATAAATGAGGTTTCGAAAATTGACGCAAGTGCAATTTAAAAGTGGGAATGTAAAGCCTGTTTCAGGGTTAGTGACCATGAGAACAATAATTGATTGTCGTAAAACCCACCTGGTTCACTAAAGTCTTTTGGTGAAGGAAATCCGTCATCCTTAACTGGTCTGACCTACACATAACTCCAGAACCCACAGCAATGTACTTGCCTCTTAGCTGTCCTCTGAACTGGCTTAGTTCAACAAGTATGGACCATCTCTTCAAAGAAAAGATAGAAAAAAACAAACTGAAGTCTCCCATCCCGGGAACTGTTCTCGTAAGCATTTTCTTTTTGTATTCTCTCTAATGTTGTCTTCTTCTTCCTGAAATGTAATTCCCAGGATCGAACATAATGGAAGAATGTTCCCAGCCTCTGGCTAGGTGTGTGGGGTGATGGTGAAACATTGTGGAAAACATGCTACGTTGCCTGGGCCAGGAATTTTGACAACCCACCGGACAGTCATTGAGCCAATTCTGAGGCCAAATCATGGCCACATTCCCACCCGCTAAGGACATAAAACCAGACAATTCAGTCTGTTGACTCTGTTCCGCGATTCAGTGAGATCATGGCAGATCTAACAATCTTCAACTCTGCATTCTTGCCATTTCCCAAGAAACACTGCTGCAGGGCAGTGAGGAAAGGATGTTGCCTGCATGGATAGACTGAAACCTGGCAACCACCCAGGAGGATGCTGAATGCCCCCTACATCTGACCAGTCTGCAACCTGTAAAAGCATCCATCACTCCTACAGCAGAGGATCATGCATTGCAATACCCCAATCATGGTCACTGGTCCTAACCTGTCAGCCCCTGACATTCCCAGATCACTGATGGGGCAAGGTGTGATTTCCACATGGACCGAGATGTACTGCATGACTCTACTTGTTAGAACATTAACTGATTTAACAGAAATAAATCTAGAACTCAGTATTAACAAACAGCAGGATCCCATTATGATGATTTTACTTAATTTAAAAGGGAAGTTACATTAAATGCTTTCACTGAATACTTGTTATGCACAAATCTGAGATTTTAATTTAACGACAAAAGGAATCAGAATCTTTTGTTGTTACTATCTCTTGATACTTTAAATTTTATTCCCAAGAACTGATCAGTAGCCTATGGAATTTCTTCTATATCCAGAAGTGCTTTTACACACAACCGAATGTTTTTCTATTCCCCATCATCAAATCGCCCACGGTTTGTTTTTCACTTATTGGCCAGGACCAGCAAATTTCCAACTTACACGTAAAGACCATTAAGGTCTTTGCAAGCCATCAAAGGTGAGGGAGAGGGGGAGGGAGCTGCTGGAAGGGGACAGCAAATGTAATTATATGATAAATGATCAAATTGGCTTTAGATTTAATTCTGAGTCATGGATCTAACCTCACTCTGTCGATGATTATTTTAAATTAATCCAAAGTTTACCAGGTCTAGTCCTCCTGCAGGTTTCCTTGTGCTGCAATGTTGCTTTGCGATCTATGCCCTGCGCATTCTCAGGTTGACATTACTGTATGACCGCTGTTCCTTACACCACCCCCACAACACCCCACCCCCACCTCCTTGTTTACAGCATCATCGTTGTCCTCACTTCTGCAGGATTGAACCTGCAACTTTCTGCCTGCCAATTGGTGTCACGCTGCAAAAGGAAATGAGATGACTGCAGGTGCTGGTGACCCAGACGCTCAGGAAAGTGACCTCTCGGGTCAATTCAGCAACAGTTGGAGAGGGAAATGGAGTTAATGTTTCAGGCCGTCATGATCCCAGCTGATGGCAATAGGAGACGTGTTAGATCCTAGATTGGAACCTGGATCACTTATTTACGAGTCAGAGATGGCAATGTAATGGCAATACCACTGGACTAGCAATCCAAAGCCCCAGGCTCAATGCTCTGGGAAAATGGCCTCAAGTTTCAGAGGCAGTAGATTGTGAAGCTTTAATTGAAATTGGAATGCTGGCTGCTGTTAAAATTACATTAAGATGTACTTTGGGAAAAGGAAAAATTACACCGTAATGTTGTTCGCACACAACGACCCTCTGAAATGACCTATCTAGCCATGCAAGGGCAATTGGGGATGGGCAATGAACATATGTGGACATTGCTGCCTGGCCTATCATTTCAGAAGAGATTTACCAGGATGTTGCTGCGTATGGAAGGTTTGCGTTATAAGGAATGATTTCCATATTCCCAAACGAAACTAGCCCCACCTGTCTGCATTTGGCCCCTTTCCCTCCAACCCTTTCCTTTTCAAGTACTTATCCAAATGTCTTTTAACCGTTATTACTGAACGTGCATCCATCACTTCCTCTGGCAGTTCATTCCACAAGTGAATCACTTCCTGTGCAAAAAATATTGCTCCTCATGTCTTTTTAAAATCTTTCTCCCCATTCCTTAAAAACATGCCCCCCAAGTTGTGAACTCCCCATGCCCTAGGGGAAAAGACCTTGGCTATTCACCCTATTTATGTTTTTATAAACTTCTATAAGGTTCTCATCCCGCAAAGACGTCAGGAACCTGTGTTGAATTCATTGATTCAGTGGTTGTTAAATGCTTCAGCAGTTGTCACCTTAGAAGGTGAACAGGCTGGGAAGCGTCAGTCCTGCACTGCACCCTTTACAAGTTCACACGTACCTCTGCATTAGATAAATTTAATCAGCCACGACTGCAATATAAATGCAGCTAACGTCAACACAAGAGAAAACGAGGGATTCTTTACAAGCGAAGAATTACAAATACCTTGTAAAAATTCAATTAATTTAATGGCCGTTCTTAAAATATGTTGGAAGCGAAAACAGTTGTGCCCCTTTAATCGTGAAGGGCAATAGAAGCTGAACTTAAACAGCATTTATCGCTGTCATACTTTGTGACCAGCTGGGTTATGTAGCTAGTGTTAGGAACGGTAAGGAGACAACTCACAACTGTCAATGCAAAGTGGTAGCTGCACGACTTCCTCAGATCCACTCACCTCCCGAAAAGACTGGAGATTGGAAGGATAATGCAAACTGTAGAACAATTTCAGCAATGGGAGGAGAGAGGTCAGCCGTGGGGTGGGGTGGCCTGTGACACAGTGAATGGGGAAACCTAACGATTGATTGCACCATCTAGTCCTTCAATTAGTTCACCACCCAGCTGTAGGACTCCGACCAGATCCAAGACTTTGTTCCATTTTTATGTTACCTTTCCCCTCACATCCTGTTCTCAAGCACATGACAAACAGGGAAACAGTTTAAACCATCTGACTGTACTAGTCAGTGCATTGTGTATAGGAGGTGGGAGGTCATATTGCAGCTGTACAGGACATTGGTTAGAGATAGTAAGAACTGCAGATGCTGGAATCAGAGATAACACAGTGTGGGGCTAGAGGATGGGTCCCGACCCAAAACGTCACCTTTTCTGCTCCTCTGATGCTGCCTGGCCTGCTAGGACATTGGCTAGGTCACTTTTGCAATACAGTGTTCAATTCTGGTCTCTCTGCTATAGGAAAGATCTTGTAAAACTTAAAAATGTTCAGGAAATATATACGAGGATGTTGCTAGGATTGGAGGGTATGAGCTATAGGGAGAGGCTGAATAGGCTGGGACTATTTTCCCTCAAGTGTCGGAGACTGAAGAATGACTCCAGACCACAGCAATGCAGTTGACCTGTAACTGCTCTCTGGGCAATAAGAGCTGGCCTAACCCATTATGCTTGTATTCTGTGTCATAGTGTCATAGAGACGTACAGCATGGAAACAGACCCTTTGGTCCATCTCATCCATGCCGATCAAATATTCTAATTTAATCTAAGTCCTATTTGCCAGCATTTAACTTTTCCTATTCATGGACCCATCCTGGTTTCTTTTAAATGTTGTTATTGTACCACCCTCCACCACCTCCTGTAGCAGCTCATTCCATACATGCACCACCTTCTGCATGAAGATGTTGCCCCTTAGATCCCTTTTACATCTTTCCCCACTCGGCTTAAACCTATGTCCTCTAGTTTTGAACTCCCTTACCCTGGGGAAAAGACATTGATCATTCACCGTACCAGTGCCCCTTATGAATGTATAAACCTTCATAAGGTCACCCCAGGGAAAGTAGCTCCAGTCTATTCAGCCTCTCCCGATAGCTCAAACTCTCTAACCCCGGCAACATCTATGTCAATCTATTCTGCACCCTTTCAAGTTTCATGACATTTTTCCTATAGCAGGGAGACCTGAAATAAAAACAGAAAAGCCCAGCAGAGTAGGCCCAAAGACAGAGTTTGACCTTGCCTCAGTACAAGGAAATCCAAGCGATGTAATAGGCTTTAGCAAGTTACAGAGGCAGCAGAAGTGAGAAAATTCAAAGAGAAAAGGCTATGAAATGTCGAAAACTCGATAGATTAAAAGACCAAAGGGATAGTGGCACAGGGAAAAGGAGATGGTAATGGGTCATGAAGAAACAGAACTGCTTAGCACAAAAGTAAAATCTACTCAAGGGCTTTGCTGTTCTCAATAGATATCTGTGTAACCCCTAGCGCTGACTATTGCTTACATTTTCTTTCTTTTCTCCATCACACGGAGGTTTGACTTAGTCCCGATGTTAGATACATTTTCACCAAACGCCTTGACGTAAGTGATCCAGTCATTTGTAAAAGTTTACTCCTGGGATGTCAGCATCACTGGCTAGATGAACATTCATTGTTAATCCCTAGTTGCCCTTGAGAAGATGGTAGTGAGCTGCCTTCTTGAACCACTGAACCCACTACGTGAAAGGTAGGCATACAACGTTGTTCAGAATAAAGGAACAGAAATACGTTTCCGAGTCAGGATGGCAAATGACCTGGGGAGTTTGCAAGTGCTGGGGTTCCCCTGTATCAGCTGCTCTTGTCCTTCTAGATGATAACAGCAAAGAGTTTGGAAGGTACCGTCTAAGAAGCCCATTGATAAATTCCTGCGGTGAATTTTATAGACGGTACACACTGATAGGGGGAATGAATTTTGTGGATGTGATACTAATCGGGGAGGCTGCTTTGTCCTGGATGGTGTCAAGCATCTTGAGTGTTGTTGAAGCTGTACCCATCCAGATAAGTGGGGAGTATTCCATCACACTTCCAACTTCTAACTTGTAAATGCTGGGCTGGTTTGGAGAGTCAGAAAGTGAATTATTTGCTTTAGAATCCATAGCTTATGACCTGTTCTTGTAGAGACAGTATTGATATGGCTAGGCCACTTCACTTTGTGGTCAATGGGAACCCCCCAGGATGATGATAGTGGGAGATTTATTAAGTGTCAAGGGATGAAGGTTCGTTCTCCCTTGTAATGGCCACAGCCTGGCATTTGTGTGGCATGAATATCACTTGGTCAGTCCAAACCTGGGTTTCCTCTGTTGCATTTGGCCATGGACTGCTTCAGTATCTGAGGAGTTGTAAATGACACTGAACATTGAGCAGCCATGAGTGAACATCCCCACTTCTGAGCTTGTGCTGAAGGGAAGGTCATTGAAGAAGCAGCTGAAAATGGTTGAGCCTAATTCACTACCCCGAGGACCTCCCGCAGTGATCTCATGAAGCTTAGATGAGTGACGTCCAACAACCACGACTATTTTCCTTTGTGCAGGCAATGACTCCAACCAATTTTGTCTCCATTCCCATTGACTCAAGTTTCGTTTGGGTTCCTTGATGCTACATTTGCTCAAATGTGGCCTTGATGTCAAGGGCAGTCATTCTCACCTCCCTGTCAGCCCAGACTAACAACTGACTTGGTTCCTCAGAATTAGATTAGGGCAACCACAACTTTCATTCTTTATGATTACATACGATGCACAGCACAGAAATAGGTCAATCAGTCCATCTAGGCTATGTCATGGTTATGTTCCATTTGAGTTTCTCCCCATCACATATCATCAGGGTGGCACGGCGGCTCAGTGGTTAGCACTGCAGCCTCACAGCTCCAGGGTCCCGGGTTCGATTCCAGCCTCAGGCAGCTGTCTGTGTGGAGTTTGCACATTCTCCCCGTGTGCGTGGGTTTCCGACATGTGCTCCAGTTTCCTCCCACAGTCCAAAGATGTGCAGGCTGGGTGGATCGGCCATGCTAAATTGCCCGTAGTGTTCAGGGGTGTGTGGGTTATAGGGGGATGGGTCTGGTTGGGATGCTTCAAGGGGCGGTGTGGACTTGTTGGGCTGAATGGCCTGTTTCCACATAGTAGGGAATCTAATCTAATCTATATCTATCATAACATCCCCCCATGGCCTTCTCTGTCATACAACTGCATATTATGTAAGGCTAAACAATTCACTCTAATCTGGATAGCAAGGTTAATATAACCACCTCTGTCGTGGAAAAAAAATCTGAGTTTAGAGCTATTGAGCCTTAGAATGGTCACGTCACATGTAAAGGCCATTCAGCCAACATGCCTATTACATTTTTCAGTGAAGATTTTATACCCAAGTCCATTAGTTATGCTCTTTCCCATGTTTTCTCACTATCCACTCCACTGAAACCTTTCATAATTTTGAAGACCTTCACTGAAAATCCTTCTCTCCTTCAAAAAAGACCCAGCCTTGTAAAATAAAACCAGACAAGATTAACCATTCATTTCCGACACCTTCCCTGAAAATCTGCCTCACTGTCAGCTGAAGGTGTGCTCATAGATCATAGAATCCCTACAGTGTAGAAACAGGCCCTTCGGCCCAACAACTCCACACCAACAAAAACAAGATTGCTGGAGAAGATCTGGCAGCATCTGTGAAGGAGAAAACAGAGTTAACATTTTGGGTCTGGTGACCCTTCCTCAGAACTGAGACCACACCGTCCCTCAGAGCACCCACCCAAGCCCATCCCCCTATAACCCACCTAATCTACACATTGCTGAACACTGCAGGCAATTTAGCACAGCCAACAGGGGTAACCCCAGAAATTACAGACCAGTTAGTCTTATGTCAGTGGTGAACAAATTATTGGAAAGGGCTCTGAGGGATAGGATGTATGATCACTTGGATAGGCGCAGTTTGATTTGTGATAGTCAGCATGGATTTGCAAGGGGTAGATCATGCCTGACAAACCTTACGGAATTCTTTGAAGAGGTGACCAAACACGTGGATGAAGGAAGAGCAGAGGATGTGGGATACATGGATTTAAGTAGGGAATTTGATAAGGTTCCCCATGGTAGGCTCATGCAGAAGGTAAGGAGGCATGGGATGGGGAAAATGTGGCAGAATGGATTCAGAATTGGCTGACCCTTAGAAGACAAAGGGTAGTAGTGAATGAAAAATATTTAACATGGTGTTCAGTTACGAGAGGTGTACTACAAAGATCTGTTCTGGGCCCTCTTCTATTGTGATTTTTGTAAATGATTTGGATGTAGGAGTGGAAGGGTGGATTAGTAAGTTTGTGGATGATACGAAGGTGGGTCGCATTGTGGACAGTGTGGAAGGCTGTTCTAGGTTACAAAGGGATATTGATAAGATGCAGAGCTGGGCTGAGAAGTGGCAGATGGATTTTAACCCTGAAAAGTGTGAGGTGATTCATTTTGGAAGGACAAAGTTGAAAGCAGAATTCAGGGTTAATAAGACCATAAGACCATAAGACATAGGAGTGGAGTAAGGCCATTCGGCCCATTAAGTCCACTCCGCCATTTAAATCATGGCTGATGGGCATTTCAACACCACTTCCCTGCACTCTCCCCGTAGCCCTTGATTCCTTTTGAGATCAAGAATTTGTCGATTTCTGCCTTGAAGGCATCCAATGTCCCAGCCTCCACTGCACTCTGCGGCAATGAATTCCACAAGCCCACCACTCTCTGGCTGAAGAAATGTCGTCTCATTTCAGTTTTAAATTTACCCCCTCTAATTTTAAGGCTGTGCTCACGGGTCCTAGTCTCCCTGCCTAACAGAAACAACTTCCTAGCGTCTAATGGAAAGATTTTTGGCAGTGTGGAGGAGCAGATGGATCTTGGGGTTCATGTCCACAGTTCCCTGAGAGCTGCCACCCAGATGGATAGAGTTGTTAAGAAGGCGTATGGTGTGTTAGCTTTCATAAATAGAGGGATTGAGTTCAAGAGCCATGATGTTATGCTCCAGCTATACAAAAGCCTGGTTCAGCCACATCTGGAGTATTGTGTCCAGTTCTGGTCGCCTCATTACAGGAAAGACGTGGAAGCGTTGGAAAAGGTGCAGAGGAGATTTACCAGGATGTTGCCTGGAATGGAGGGAAAGTCTTATGAGGATAGGTTGAGAGAGCTAAGGCTTTTCTCTTTCGAACGATGAAGGATGAGAGGTGACTTGATAGAGGTGTACAAAATGAACAGAGGTTTAGATAGAGTAGACAGCCAGAGACCTATTCCTAGGGTGGAGGTAGATATCCGGGAGATGTCAGACATGCTGTACAGTTCTGTGTTCTAATCCACCTAGCCTGCACATCTTTGGATTGTGGGAGGAAATTGGAACACTCAGAGGAAACCCACGCAGACACAGGGAGTACGTGCAAACTCCACACAGACAGTCACCCAATGGTGGAATGGAACCCAGGTCCCTGGTGTGGCGAGGCAGCAGTGCTAACCATGCTGTTGTGTAAAATGTTGACATGAGATTGACATAGGATAGTGACATGCACCAACAACAATAAGAGACATGACTCAGCTCGGGAATGAGCAGTCAGTGTGACAGATGTGTTTTATCCAAGTTGACCTCAGCCAAGGGAACACTAAGTGCAACGGAAATGTTCAAGTGTGCCAGCTGGCACTCAATATGTGGCAGGGTCACCTGTGTATCAGGAAATTTGTAAATTTCAATCCTACTCAGTCTGAAGGGAATGCTATACTGTTTGTTTTGCCATATGTTAACCTGAGACCACCACTACCCTCATAGCTGGATATCAGGAGGCATTGGCATGGCGATATTATTGTTAGTTATTAATTCAAAGGCACAGGTAGAGTTCTAGGGACCTGGGCTTGAATCTTGCGATGGCACTTGGTGGAATTTGAATTCAATAAAAAAAAATCTGGGAGTACAGAGATAACACAGTGTGGAGCTGGATGAACCACAACAGGCCAGGCAGCATCAAAGGAGTAGGAAAGCTGACGTTACAGGCCTGGACCCTTCTTCAGAAATGGAGGAGGGGAAAGGGGGGCTCTGAAATAAATACGGGGGAGTGGGGCTGGGGAAGGTAGGTGGGATGGCATAGGTGAGTGCAGGTAGGCTGTGGTGGGGATGCCAACAGATGCCAACAGCTTGGATCCAATTCCTGCACCGTGAAGGACCTTCCTTTCCAACCTCTACCCTTGCCTGAGGCACAGTGGCCCTCAGGTTAAACCTACACCAATCCTACCCCCCTCTGTCCACTGAGAGAGCAGCTCACAGGTTCAGCAGAACAATGGTGACTTTACTGTGTGTGGAAGCTTGCTGTTCACAAATTGCCTGCTATTGTGCAGCCGTGACCGGAATTCAAAACTAATGCGCTTTGGGATATCCTGAGGTCATGAAAGACATAAATGCGTGTCTTTCTATCCTTTCAGCAATGATAAAACCAGATTAACCAACTACTAGAGTGTGCTGCTCCTTGAACATTCTCAGGCCAACTGCTTCCTTTCCTGCACTGAATCTTTAGGTGCCTAGAGACTGTTGACTGAATAGAGTGTTGTGTGAGCTTATGGAAAACTAGATTCAATCCCTGTGTAGGATTTATGGCATTAAAGGGAGAATTGATCGTCTGAGCATCTTTCATAAACCATGACACTAAATCAATTGCTTCCCCACTGCACATCCTTTGAAACAGAGTGTGTGGCTGCTGTATAACTTCAAATGTAACTAGAGAATTTTAACCTTTCCTTCTCCAAATACTAGTGTACACTTGCATCTCAAAGACTGACTGTAACATTACAGAACGAGCCCTTTTGTCTGCTGGAATGGAGAATACAGACTAACGACGTAGCGTTAACATCACTGGACTAATAATCCAGAGGCCTGGGCTAATGTTCTGGGAATGTGTGTTCAAATCCCACTACTTTCACTGGTGATATATAAACTCAATTAATTAATACAGAGAACTGAAGGCTAGGTCTCAGTAATGGGAATCATGAATTCGATCGCTGTATCAACCCATCTGGTTCATCGATGTCCACAATGACTCTTACCAATTTTTACAGATACACGATAGAAAGCATGGGATGGCAACTGCTCTGCCCAAGACAGCAAGAAATTACGGAGAGTTGTGAATTGCAGCCCAGCCCAGCACACAAACCAGCCTTCCTTGTATTGACTCCCACTGCCTCGGGAAAGCAGCCAACTCCTCCCACCCCTCTTATACTCACTTCCACCCTCTTCCACTGGGCAGAAGATACAAAACTTTGAAACCACAAACCGACAGATTCAAGAACAGCTTCTTCCCGCTATTATCAGACCTATGAATGGACCTCTCATGCAGTACGGTTGATCTTGCCCAGCACTTTCTCTGTGGCCATAACACTATAATCTGCATTCTGTTCTATTAGCCTGTGTACTTATGTAAGGTATGATAGCATGCAAAATAATATTTTTCATTATATTTCGGTACGTGACAACAATCAAATCAAATCAAATCAACGTACTCTAAGGAAGGAAACTTTGCCATTTGTATCTCATCTGCCTACCTGAGGCTCCAGACTCATAGCAATGTGGTTGACTCTTAACTACCCTCCAAAATGGTACAGTATGCCACTTAGTTCATAAGCAATCAGGGATGGGCAACACATTGTGGCTTTGCTACATCCCATGGAAGAATAAAACACAGTGCACTTCAGAACTTGAGGGCTTTTGTAGTACACTGAACCAAGAGGCCTGGGCTCAAATTCCACCCACTCCAGAGATGTGTAACAACATCTCTGAACATGTTGATCTGGAAAATAGCTTTCAGACAAATTTGTAGATGTTTTGTTGCTTCCTGATCCTCACTTAGGTACTAAAACCTCAGGCTGCTAATTATAGAAATGATCCCGTCCTGTCAGTTTCAGACAAACCATATTTCTTCCACTTAGGAGGTACAGTAACCATCTTGAAGAGGCCCTGTAGCATTACATTAGCACTAAAAATATGGTCTTGACCCAGTTAGCACTAATTCCACAGAAATCCAAATAAATCAAGAGGTCACAATTATCAAAACCACTTGCCAAGTTTCATTGAGACAATACAGTGCAGAAGGAGAACATTCAGCCCATCTAGTCTATGCTGGTGCTATGTAGGATAGGCCAATTAGGCACATTTCCCTGCTTTATACACATAGCCAAATTAATTCATCTTCCACAAGGCCCAACCAATATATTTTTGAAATCATTCATCGTTTTCACAATCACCATTCCCATAAGCAATAAGTTTCAGGTCAGTGCCTTCTTCACATGCATATCCCCATATCACTTGTCTGAAATCCTGAAACTACATTCCCCAATTCTTGCATGATCAGCTCATAGGCACAGGTTCTCTTTGCTTCCTTGAATTCTTTCATGATATGTAGCTTCTCTGGCAAGACTGGCATTTTGTTGATGGAAGATTTTTGGAGTTTGGCAGGAATGTAGAGCTAAGGTTAAAATCAGTTCAGCCATGATCTTATTCAATTGGAGAGTAGGTTCAAAGGGCTGAATGGCCTACTCTTATTCCTTGTTTGTATGTTGATATATTGTTGACCATCCTTAATTGCCCTGAAAAGGTGCTGGTGAGTTGCCTTCTCGAACCACAGGAATCCATTTGGCATACAGAGCTATTGGGGTGGAGTTTCCCAACATTTTAACCTAGTGACAGAATAGTGAGCTGGTGTATACCAAGCCAGCTGGTGTGTTGCTTAAAGTAACTTGATGGTGGTGTCCCCATGAATCTGCTTCCCTTGAAATTCTAGGCAGGGTAGAGGTCTCAGGTGCGACAAGCCACTTAGTTGAAGGCTTCTGAAGTTTCTGCGGGGCACTGGGCAAATCAGTACATTCTTGCTGCCACTTTGCATCAGTGATTGAAGGAGTCTATGTTTAAGGTGGTAGATGGCATGCTTTAGATGGTCTCAACATTCTTCAGTTTCAGTGAAGCCTTATTGATCCAAATGAGAGTTTTGTATGGGTTCTTTCCAACCTGAAGTAATCAAATGTAGACTGGGATATCCACCTTTCTGGTCTAACTAGAAGAGAACCTTTCAGTAAATAATATGAAATTCATTGCCCTATTGCAATTATGTACAGGTTACATGAATATGGCCAACATTTCTACAAAGACCTTTAGGAACATGTGATCCCCAGAGATAATGGGAACTGCAGATGCTGGAGAATCCAAGATAACAAGGTGTGGGGCTGGATGAACACAGCAGGCCAAGCAGCATCTCAGGAGCAGGAAAGCTGACGTTTCGGGCCTAGACCCTTCATTAGAAATGGGGGAGGGGAAGGGATTCTGAAATAAATAGGGAGAGAGGGGGAGGCGGATCGAAGATGGATAGAGGAGGTGATAGGTGGAGAGGAGTCAGACAAGTTAAAGAGGCAGGGATGGAGCCAGTAAAGGTGAGTGTAGGTGGGGAGGTAGGGAGGGGATGGTTCAGTCCAGTGAGGACGGACAGGTCAAGGGGGGGTGGTGGGATGAGGTCAGTAGGTAGGAAATGGGGGTGCAGCTTGAGGTGTGAGGAGGGGATAGGTGAGAGGAAGAACAAGTTAGGGAGGCGGGGACGAGCTGGGATGGTTTTGGGATGCGGTAGGGGGAGGGGAGATTTTGAAGCTTGTGAAATCCACATTGATACCATTGGGCTGCAGGGTTCCCAAGCAGAATATGAGTTGCTGTTCCTGCAACCTTCGGGTGGCATCATTGTGGCACTGCAGGAGGCCCAGAATAGACATGTCGTCTGAGGAATGGGAGGAGGGGTTGAAATGGTTCATGACTGGGAGGTGCAGCTGTTTATTGCGAACCGAGCGTAGGTGTTCTGCAAAGCGGTCTCCAAGCCTCCGCTTGGCTTCCCCGATGTAGAGGAGGCCACAACGAGGACAGCGGATACAGTATACCACATTGGCAGATGTGCAAGTGAACCTCAGCTTGATGTGGAACGTCTTCTTGGGGCCTGGGATGGGGGTGAGGGAGGAGGTTTGGGGGCAAGTGTAGCACTTCCTGTGGTTGCAGGGGAAAGTGCCAGGTGTGGTGGGGCTGGAGGGGAGTGTGGAGCGGACAAGGGAGTCATGGAGAGAGTGGTCTCTCCGGTAAGCAAACAAGGGTGAGGAGGGAAAAGTGTCTTTAGTGCTGGGGTTGAATTGCAGATGGCGTAAGTGTTGGAGGATGATGCATTGCATCCAGAGGTTGGTGGGGTGGTGCGTGAGGATGAGGGGGATTCTCTTTTGGTTGTTATTGCGGGGACGGGGTGTGAGGGACGTGTTGCAGGAAATGCGGGAGACAGGTTTGACGGCGTTCTCGACCACTGCGGAGGGGATGTTGCTGTCCTTGAAGAACACGGACATCTGGGATATGCGGGAGTGGAATGCCTCATCCTGGGAGCAGATGCAGCAGAGGTGAAGGAATTGGGAATAGGGAATGGCATTTTTGCAGGAAGGTGGGTGGGAGGAGGTGTATTCTAGGTAGCTGTGGGAGCCAGTGGCCTTGAAATGGATATCGGTTTCTAGGTGGTTGCCTGAGATGGAGACAGAGGTCCAGGAAGGTGAGGGGCATATTAGAAATGGTCCAGGTGAACTTAAGGTTGGGGCGGAAGGTGTTGGTGAAGTGGATGAACTGTTCGAGCTCCTTGTGGGAGCATGAGGCGGCGCCAATACAGTCATCAATGTAACGGAGGAAGAGGTGGGGTTTAGGGCCAGTGTAGGTACGGAAGAGGGATTGTTCCACGTAACCTACAAAGAGGCAGGCATAGCTTGGGCCCATGCGGGTGCCCATGGCCACCCCCTTTGTCTGTAGGAAGTGGGAGGAATTGAAAGAGAAGTTGAGGGTGAGGACAAGTTCGGCTAAGTGGATGAGGGTGTCAGTGGAGGGGGACTGGTCAGCCCTGCGGGACAGGAAGAATCGGAGGGCCTTTAGGCCATCTGTATGTGGAATGCAGGTGTATAGGGACTGGACGTCCATAGTAAAATTGACGTGTTGGGGACCGGGGTATTGGAAGTTCTGGAGGAGGTGGAGGGTGTGGGTGGTGTCACAGACAGACTTGTCTTGTACAAGTTCCTTTTCTAATCTCTCAAGTTCTTTTTCTCTGATTTAATGTCAGTTTGAAGTGCCTCCCTCACAAATAGCACCACTATTCCCAGAGGGAATTTTTAAGGACTGTGTGATAAGAAATTGGTCACAAGTTCCTCACCCATCCTTCCCCACCTCCGATGGAAACCAAGGATGAATTTGTCTCCACTTGCTTTCAATGTTAGCAAACTAGATGAATGGTTTTAGAGGGTCATCTCTAACGCACCATCAATGAGGAATAAACTCTGAATATTAGCTAATCTACAGCGAAAAACTGATGAAAGTTCCAAGTCCGTCAGTTGGAAATGGTACCAGGGCTATACAACTATCTTCAACAACTCACTTCAAACTCTTACCAACTTTTACGGATGCACCATTGAAAGCATTCTATCTGGATGGCTTGGTATGGCAGCTGCTCTGCCCAGGACCATAAAGAACCACAGAGAGTTGCGAACACAGCCCAGTCCATCAGACAAACCAATCTTCCTCCCACTGACTCCATCTGCACTTCTTGCTGCCTCAGGAAGGCAGCCAACATCAAAGATGCATCCCACCCCGGTTATAATGTCTTCTGACTTCTTCCAACAAGCAGAAGATACAGAAGCTTAAACACACTTCAGGAACAGCTTCTTCCCTGTTCTCATTAGATTCTGAATGAACCTCTCAAATTTCAAACCTAGTGTTGATCTTGCTTTCTGTGCACCTTCTTTGCATTTCTCGCTCTGTTCTATCATCCTATGATCTTTGCATGGCATGTTCTGCCTGTCCTGGATGTAAAACAAAACTTTTCATTGTGATAATAATAAGTCAAATCACCTTAAGCAGCATGAAAATATCTGATCCTTACAAAAGTGGGAAATGAACTCCGAATGTGAAGCAATATCAGCACTGTTACAGATGACAGGAATGACGTGCTTGAAGCACTCAAGAGGAATCCAGATACACACAGGAAGGTTGGAGGAGGGACAGGAGATTATACTGTTAAGTTGAGATGAAGTAGGGTTTATAGAGATCTGTGAGGGACATAAACACTCACTGGAATGTATCAATTGATTCCATTTGCTGTTATTGGGCATTTTATGAATTTCTATAAAATGAACTGCGGCATTACACTGTTGACTCTTACCTTATAGGTAGTGGACAGGCTTTAGGGAGTCAGGAGACAAGTTATTTAGAGCAGTATTTCCAGCCTCTGACTGGCTCCATTTTTCCTGGCTGCGAGATTGGTTAATGACCCAAATCTTTTAGTCTTATGAAATACAATTATTATACCAATGTTAGTTAACATTTGTGAA
Source organism: Stegostoma tigrinum (assembly GCF_030684315.1). NCBI lineage: Eukaryota > Metazoa > Chordata > Chondrichthyes > Orectolobiformes > Stegostomatidae > Stegostoma > Stegostoma tigrinum. Next base: position 96,378,618 of record NC_081360.1, read on the forward strand.
AATCAACCAGCAGTGCAGCCAGACGCTGGATTCTGGTATGTTTTACGATCAATTTAAGTGAGATACAAAAAGACAAGGAAACAAACTATCAAAACAGCTCCCTTTGAGAGTATGGCTGTATCTACTGCTTGTTCTTTTAAGAATATGTATGTAGTATCAGTCGGGGGAAAACAGTAGAGGAATAATTCAGAACTGCAATACATGTATTTTAACATTGGACATTATTTATCTTTGTAAATGCACTGAATGAAATAAACATGACTGCCAACAAATGTCTCGGTTGAAAATTATGGAGGCATTTGCTTTAAGTTGGGATCCTTCAAACACATTAGCCATGTCAACTGTAAGCTTACAATTTACTTTTTCCTGCACTTGAATATTTTCATTCCACAAGATTACAAGTTTTGAAGCTTGCTGTTAATGTAATGTGGAAAATTTGACGGAAAGGTTACATCCTGTGACATAATTACATGTGTCAATCAGTCTTGGCAAAACTACAGGCTTTTTGGAGCTTGATATTATAACTACACAACTCAACATTATAAGGATGAGATAATTTCAATGTAGTAAAGGCACATGAATTTGCAGAGATAGGTCATTCCATGTATGGAAGAGAATCACTTAGAACATAAAACAGTACAGGCCCTTCAGCCCACGATGTTGTGCCGATTTATTATCCTACTAAGATCAATCTACGCAGCATACCCTACATTTTACTATCATCCATGTGCCTATCTAAGAGTTGCTTATAAGTTTCTAAAGTATTTGACTCCACTACCACTGCCGGCAGCGCATTCCACGTACCCACCACTCTCTGCGTGAAGAACCCACCTCTGACATCTATCCTATACCTTCATCCAATCACCTTAAAATTATGCCCCTCGTAATAGTCATTTCTGCCCTGGGAAAAAGTCTCTGACAATCCACTCATTCTATGCCTCTCATCATCTTGTACACTTCTATCAAGTCAGCTGTATCCTTCTTTACTCCAATGAAAAAAGCCCCAATTCCCTCAATCTTTCCTCATAAGATCTGCCCTCCAGTCAAAGCAGCATCCTGGTAAATCTCCTCTGCACCCTCTCTAAAGCTTCCACATCCTTCCCATAATGAGGCGACCAGAACTGAACACAGTATTCCAAGTGTGGTCAAACCAGAGCTGCAGCATAATGTTGCGGCTCTTAAACTCAATTCCCCTGCCAATGAAAGCGGCTTGAACAAGTCTTCAGCAACATAGTTGTTTTGAAGTCGCTCATGGGATCTGGTTAGGCCAGTGTTTATTAGCCATCCCTAATTGCCATGGAGAAGATGGTGGCGAGCTATCATTTTGAACCACTCGAATCTTTGGAGTATAACAACATCTGTAGGGGTGTTAAGAGGGCAGTTACAGGATTTTAACTCCGTGACAGCCAAGGAATGGAGATATAGTTGCAAGTCTGGATAGTTTGTGGCTTACAGGGGAGCTTGGTGGTGTGCCCCTACATCTGCTGCCCTTGTCCTTCAAGGTGGTAGAGGTCATGGGTTTCATATGTGCTGCTGTAGGTGTTTCAGTGAGTTGCCACAGTGAATTTTATAGGTCGTACACATTGTATGTCTGCGTGAAGGAAATGAATGTTGAAGGTGGAAGATGTGCTGCCAGTCAGGCAGGCTGCATTGTCCTGGATGGTCTAAAGCATCTTGAGCAGAGCTGTAACAATTCAGACAAGGGAAGAGTATTCCATTACACTCCTGACTTTCACCTTGTGTGAAAAAGTAGATAGGCTTTAGGGAGTCAGGAGGCAAGTTATATGTTGGAATATTCCTTGCCTCTGACTCACTCTTGTGGAAGCATTTACATGGCTAGTCGAGTTCAGCTTCTAGGCAATGATAAGCCCCAGGATGCCGATAGTAGGGGATTATAGGGTAATGCCATTGAACATTGAGGGGCCATGTTAGATTCTCTCCTGCTGGAGGTGGTCATTGCCTAGCACTTCTAATTCTACTTTATTGTCACATGTAATCACGTACAGGAATAGAGTACAGTGAAAAGTGTATAAAGTTGCCGTTCAAAAACTTCAACTGCTGTCATTGATCTGCTGCAGAGACAATCATTGCACTGTTAGTGAGGGAGATCCAGGCTTCTGACTTAGCACCAGTGAAAGAGAGCCCAAATGATTTGTGGCTTCGAAAAGAATTTGCAAGCGGCAAAATTACCATGTGTGCATTCCCTTGGAGGTCACAGAGGTAGCACGGTTTGAGTTCACTCCCCCATTCGATCATGGCCGAAATATGTCTCAATCCCGTTCTCCTGCCTTCTACCTGTAAGCCTTGATCCCCCTTCTAATCAAAAACCTGACTTAAATACACTCTATGACTCAGCCTCCACAGTGATCTATGGCAACGGGTTCCACAGATTCACCACCCTCTGCCTGAAGAAATTCTTCCTCAGCTTGGTTCTAAAGGGTTGATACTTCTTCCCGAGATTGTGGCCTGGGATCGTAGCCACTCTTCCTAGTGGAAATATCACCTCTGCGTCCACACCGCTCAGTATTCTATTAGTTTCAATGATATCTCCATCCTCCAATCTTCTGAAATCCATCGAGTACAGACCCACATGCTCCTCATACGATAAGCCCTTCATTCCAGGAATCATTCTTGTGAGCATCAACTGGACCACCTTAAATGCCAGCATATCCTTCCTTAGATACAGAGCCCAAAACTGCTCACAATATTCAGCCTTGTACAGCCTCAGCAGTACAGTTCTGCCCTTGTGTTCTATCCCTTCTGAAATGAATATTAACATTGCATTTGCCTTTCTAACCCCCAATCAAACCAGTATGCTAAACTTAGGAGTCCTAGTACAGAATTCTCTTAAGTTCCTTCGTCCTTCAGATTTCCAAACCTTTACCCCATTTAGAAAATAATCTATGCCTCCAGTCTTCCTACTTAAGTACACAACCCCACCTTTCCACTACACATTCCATCTGAAACTTCTTTACTGAATCTCTTACCCTGTCCAAATCCTTCTGCAGCCTTCCTGCCTCCTTAAAACTACCTGTCCCCCCACCTATCTTAGTGTCATCTACAAACTTAGTCCTTAATGCAGATCATTAATGCACTTGAATAGTTGTGGTTTCAACACTAACCCCCATTGAAGTCCACAAGTCACCACTCTGAAAAAAGACCCCTTTATCCATTCTCTTCTACCTTCTACCAGTTAGCCAATCCTTTGTCTATGCCAGTATCTTGCTCCTAACACCATGGGCTCTTATCTTATTTAGCAGGCTCCTGTGCAGCACTTGTCAAAGGCCTTCTGGAAATCCAAATTGATCACATCCACTGGCTCTCCTTTGTCTAACATGCTCTTTACCTCCTCAAAGAATTCTAAATGATTTGTAAGCCATGACTTCCCCTTGAAATCGCTCTGATTCAGCCTTATCATAACATGTACTTTCAAGTACTCCACTGTCTCATCCTTGGTAATCTAAAATGTTACCAATGACAGAGGTCAAGCTAACCAGCCTATAAATTTCCCTTCTGCCTCCCTCCCTTCTTAAACAGCAGTATCACATTAGCTATTTTCTAGTCCTTTGGGATCTTCTCTGACTCCAGTAATTCCTGGAAGATCACCACCAATGCCTCTACAATCTGCTCAGCTATCTCCTTCACTCTGGAGTGTAGTCCATCTGATCTGGGTGATTAATCCCCCTTGAGACCTGTCAGGTTCCCCAGAACTTTCTTCTTAGTGGAGGACACAACCACAGGATAAACAGTAAGATTACACTCACCTCTGACTCTTTTGGCAAAGAAGGGTAAATTTTTGAGCATCTGAGTGAATAACGTGCAAGACTCTGGGATTAGTCAGCAAAAATTGACTAATTATTCATGCTGAACTTGTCATAATTGAAATTATAGGATTTCTAACTGCATGTCAACAAATTGTTGTTTCTGCCAGAGGATTGTTATTGTATTGTCTTGTTTCATGTTTAAGATCCATCAATATAGACAACAGACATTTTGAAGACAAACCTTTCATCTTTCACAGGATGCCTTGCCAACATTTAATGCTCCTCATCCTTCACTTGTTAGTTTAGGGATGAGATGGTACCCTGTGCTAACGTTACTGAATTGGTAATCTGGAGGTGCAGGCTAATGCTCTGAGTACAGAGGTTCAACTCCCAACACTGCTAGTTGTAGAATCCAAACACAATTGATAAAAATCTGAATTTATAAAACCAGTCTCAATAATAACCTCAACAATTGGTATTTTCTTAAAAAAGTCTGGTTCATGAATGTAGTCTGGGAATGAAACCTGCCATCTTTCCTGGTCTGGTTTACATGCGACTCCAGGCCAATGGTTATCTCTTAGCTACCATCTGAATTGTGCAACTCAGTTAAAGGGCAGTTAGGGACTGGTGACAAATTCCAATGACACCCACACTCCACAAAAGAATAAAGTGTGATGACTGTTGAAATGTTACAGTTCCTGCTAAACCTTCACTGTGGAATATTTGCAATCGGCTGATAAATAAGCACTTTTACTTATACAACAAGGTGACCCACACAGCTGTCCAGAGACCGCAGAAACATTGTGACAGTTGACACAGTAATTTCCAGCAGCGATCAGAAAAATGTGACCAAGAACAGTGACAACCAGACACTGTCATTGAGGCCAAGTCCATCTAGAGTGAGGGGACATAACCACAGGATAAACAGTAAGCATTGGGTCTGAGGTAAGATAACAGCGCTTCATTTCAAGGACTGAGTGTTTTTGATAACCTCTATTCCAGACGCTCAGTCATTGACCAAGAAGGGAAGTAGAGTTCACACAGAAGATTAGCTATGATCTTACAGAATGGTGGAATGGGGCCTTTTGGCTTACACCAGCAGCTATTTCTTATGACTGCATAATATTGATAAATCAAGTCAGTTCCTTTTAGGAATAATTTATTTCCACACTAAAAAATAAAATCAATGGACACTGAAGAGCTTGTCTGACTAATGAGAGAAATGATCGTCCAGCAGAATTTCAGTCATTAAGCTGATCACATCAGGGTGAACCAAACAGTTCAACAACTTGTCAGTGGATATCATTGTGCTGTGAACTCCAGCATGTTTGGAATTACTATCCGCTTTTCCAATACAAACGTTGGCTTCTAGGTTGTTGCTCAGAGCAATGTTCGTCTCCCTCGATTCACTGGGCACTCCCTGCTGGGCTGTTGCTTCTGTGTCTCGGACAACCGGAAGTAGATTAGGCCCGAAAGGGATGCTGGTGATCAGGGCGTGTTTAGGGTCTGCACCTGCAGAGTGTTCTGCCCCATCACCTGAATTACGTTTCCTTCTCTTAAAGGCAGATGAACTCCATGCTGATAGGTTGCTGCCTTCTGAGGAGCAAATCTTTCGCTTATTTAAACAGGCCTGAACTGCAAGATTGACATAGTGCAAGTTTGTCTCGTGTGAAGTGACTTCAACCTAAATAAAAAGAAAGAAGAGCTTTGATTCGTAAATATAATGATCATTTCAACATGTTCATCTCGAGCAGATTCTCACTTCATATTCAATTGATTACACAAAAGTCCTGCCCAATTTGATTGGCCGCTGGAAATCTGGAGCCTATCAGAAAATGTTTTCTTACTGTTTACATTCCCTATTCAATCATCATAACTATTCCATAAGATTATAAAATATCAGCTCATCAGGTTTACTCTACCTGAGTGAGAAACATACTGATAATCATCAACTGTACTTTCCTACCTTTCCCACCTTTCCCAATAATCCTTGATTCCCTTACTGGTTAAATATCGGTCTGAGCCTTGAATATACTTAATGAGCCAGCCTCAACAGTCCTCAGCAGTAAAGAATTTCACAGATTCACTACCATCAGTGAAAAAAAACTTCCTCCTTTGCCTTAAATGTGTGATCTCTTACTCTGAGCTTGTACCATAGTCTCCCACAAAAGGAAGCAACCTTTCAACATCTACCCTGTCTAGTCCCCAAAGGAATTTTTTAATGTTTCAATAAGGTAGCCTCTTATTTTCTAAATTATAAGAAGTTTTGAAACCGTTAGTCTTCTTTAGATCATTGGGTGTTTGCACTAATCAAATATACTTTAGCATCAACCACTAACTTCACTAGTTCTTGGACATTCACCATGTCACTTACAACACAGTCAGATACCATGAGCAAAGCCAGAAGCTTAGTTATCTTAGATGTACAATAAGTCAGTCAGCCACCAAAACCGGTGAATGTTTTTGGTGCAATTTTCAGCTGAAGCAGTTAATTGACTTATCTGTTGTGGTTTGCAGATTTTTCTGTGTTCACACACGCACAAGGTCAACAATGAAATTAACAGTTAGTTTACAACAAGACCCACTGTGACTAAATTCAACATGAGGCCAGTTCACCAAAGCTCCCACAGACTAGAGACTGACATACGCACCTCCGTGGTGTTCAGCCAGCTGGCAATATGAGCACGAGGGTCTGCTGTCTTGAGAGCACACACCACAGTGCGAGCCAATGCTTCCCCAACTCTGGCTTCATCGTCGTCATCCTGATGACACAACAACGTGGGATAAGAAGCACTGCTAGATCCACGGTAAAAATGTCACACAAATTATATTTTGGTTGGGATAGGGGAAAGTAGGGAAAGAATTCCAGAGTTCCATTCCCTCTTTGTTTGGATCAATGCTTCCTGACTTCATGCCTGATGGTCAAGTTCTTACTTTAATTTCAAGATTATCATCTTGGATTTTCATTATCTACACTAAAGAATCGTCCCTCAAGTCTCTCAATTGGATCACCCTTTAACGAACCAGATTCAAAGGGAATGAAAGTCAGCTTTATACATTATTTTCTCACCAGTTGACTCCTTAAACAATGGTATAACTTGAAAGAGTCTGTATTTCAACACTGGTATATCGCAGGGATTAGTGCTGGGGCCGCAATAATGTACACTACATATACTAGTGAATTGAATGACAGAAAGTGAATATACTATAGCCAAGTTTGTGGATGAGACAAAAACAGGTAGGAAGGCAAGTGGTGAGGATGGAGAGGGATACATAGACAGGTTAAGTCAGTTGGCAAAACATGGCAGATGGAATATAATGTGAGGTTATGCATTTTGGCACAAAGAAAGGGGAGTGAATATTAGGAAGAAAGACTACAGAAAGCTATAAAGTAGAGGGATTTGGAGTCTTTGTCCATAAATCTCAAAAAACCAGCATCCAAGTTCAGCGGGTAATAGGGGAGGGAAGGCAAACAAAATGTTGACCTATATTTCAAAAGAGAGTATAAAAGGGAGCTTTTTGAAATATATATAATGCACTAGTCAGGCCAGAGCTGGAATATGAGAACAGTTTTGGGCCCAATATCCAAGGAAAGATATACTTGCATTGGAGGCAGTCCAGAGAAGGTTGATACCAGGTATGGAGGGACTGTCTTACAAGATTAGGTGGACTAGATTTGGTCTCTACGTGCCGCAATATAAAAGAATCAGAGGTGACTTCATTGACATGTACAAGATTCTTGGAGAACTTGACAGGGTAGATGTAGAAAGTTTTGTTTCCCCTTGCAGGAAAGTCAAGGCCCAGTGGTAATAATTTTACAATGGGAGAGGGGGTACAAGTATAGGATAGAGATGAGAAAATATTTCTTCTCTCAGGAGATAATGAATCTGTGGAATTCTTTACCACAGAGAAATACTGGATTGTGTAATTTAAGTATATCAATACTCAGATAGACATTTTTAATCAGATAAGGAATAAAGAATTAGAGGGAAAAAGCAGGAAAGAGCAGTTGAAGATCATCAGATCAACCATCTTCTCATTGAATGGCAGAACAAGCTGGACAGGCTGAATAGCCCACTTCTGCTCCTACATCTTATGACTCCTCCAAGGTCAATATATCTTTCCAGAGGTGCAGTGCCCCCAACCATGCTTGGTCTGATGAGGGATGTATATAAAACTATGCATATTTTCCCCACTTTGTACAACAGTCATTAGAGATAAAAGCCAATGTTCCATTAGATTTTTAAATTGCTTTTCGTGCCTGATCACAAACTTTTCACGATTGGTTTATGAACACCCAAATCTTTTTGCTCAGGCAAAATAAGTACAAGGGAAACATTACCAAAATGCGCAGCCCTTGACATGAAGCAGGGAAGGACAGATTTGACACTCAACATGAAGAGAAAATAAGAAACTACCCTTGAGCAAGAATAGCATGTAATGCATAGTAACAGTTGGATTTAAAACTTCCTCGCCCGTCAGATCACAATAAGTAAAGACTCATACAGATGCTTGCTGTTTTACTATAATATTACAGTAATCATATAAACTATAATACAATAAGAGAGGTAACCATATCACTTGAATTGTTGAAGATCGTGCCCTTGAGTAATTAGAGATCCTACAACAAAATTCAAAAAGTGATCTAATGCAGTCAACTACGTACCATATGGGACATGTTCGATTATAGAAAACAGAGAATCTCCACAGGACCCTTTCTTATTTTCACATGGTTGTCATCAAAATTCAACACTTCAATCTTTCTTCCCCTAATTCCACTCCCTATACATTGAATACAAAAGACACTTTGGTATTGGGGGTTAACACATGTGTTGAGGTATATTTTCACTACTACCTTCATTCACACACAGCATAGACCAGAGGATCAAGCCAAAAGCACAAATGTTCAGTCAAACAGGAAGATAGAGAGACGACATTTCCATTCTACTTTGTAAGTTATCTCCTGGGAGTCATTATGTTCTTCAGAATATATTTTTCGCTGAAGTTATTGCTGATATCATGACATTCAACAAGTAATAATGCAGGTAAATGGAATTTTAGCTTTTAATTATAGAGTCATACAGCATGGAAAGAGATCCTTCAGTCCAACTAGTCCACAACAACCATGTTCTCAAACTAAATTAGTCCCACCTGCCTGTGTTTGACCCATACCATACTAAATCTTATCTATTCATTTCCTTATCCAAATGTATTTTAAAAACGGTGACTGTACCTACATCCACCATTTCCACGGCAGTTCATTCCACATACAAAACGTTCTCTATGTAAAGAATTGCCCCTCATGTCCTTTTTAAAATCTTAATCCTCTCACCTTAAAACTATGCCCCCTAGTTTAGAACCCCCCATTTTAGAGAAAAGACCCTTGCTATTCATCTTATCTACGCTTCTCATGATTTTATAAACCTCTATAAGGTCACGCCTTAGCCTCCTATTTTCCAGTGAAAAACGTCCCAGCCTATCCAGCATCTCCTCATAACTAAAACCCTCCATTTCTGACAACATCCTAGTAAATCTTTTCTGAACCCTCTCCAGATTAATAATATCATTCCTATAGCAAGGCAACCAGAACTGCACAGTCCTCCAGAAAAGGCCTCACCTGTATAACTTGAACATGATGTCTCAACTCCTACAGGGTTTGACAGTAGATTTCTAGCTCAAGTTGTGGATGTTGTGGTTGGTTGGTTGGCTCGTCGAGCTGGTTTGTTGTTCCACAGACGTTTCGTTACTTTGCTGAGTAACATCATCAGCGCAGCCTCCAATGAAGTGCCGTTGTGTTTTCCCACCTGTTATTTAAACTCTGGTGTCCATTGAGCTGGATTACCTCTCTTCCGGTTTTCCCTTGCAATGGATTGTATATGGGGGTCTAGCTCTGTGTGTTTATTGATGGCTTTCTTAGTAGAGAGCCAGGCTTCGAGGAATTCCCATTTTGTCTCTGCTTCACTTGTCCCAGGATCTTTGTGTTGTCCCAGTTGAATTGCTGGTTTTCCTTATCCATGTGGATGGAGATGAGCGAGTATTGGTCATGTCCTTTTGTTGCCGGTTGATGTTCACGTACTCTTGTGGTTAATTTCGTTCCTGTTTGTCCATTGTAATGTTTGTCGCAGTCTCTGCGGGGAATCTTGTATATGCCATCGGTCCTGTCCATACTTGTCTTTTTAAAATGTTGCCATTGTGCCTGCCTCAACCACTTTACCCAACAGCCCATTCCATTTACGCACCACTCTCTGTGTGAAGTTGCCCCTTCACATCCTTCTTAAATCTATCCTCTCTCACTTTAAACATACACCCTCTAGTTTTCAATTCCACATCCCTGGGAAAAAGACTATGTGCATTCATTCTATCTATGCCCCTCATGATTTTATATACCTCAATAAGGTCGTCACTCATTCTCCTGGATGTTGCCAGGATTAGAAGGCATGAGTTATAGGGAAAGGTTGGCCAAATTAGGATTTTATTCCTTGGAACATAGGAGAATGAGGGGTGACCTTACTGAGGTGTACAAAATCATGAGGGAAATAAATAGGATGAGCATTTGTCTTTTTCCCCAGGCGTGGGAAATTGAAAGCTAAAAGGAATAGGTTTAGAACATAGAACATAGAACATAGAACATAGAACAGTACAGCACAGAACAGGCCCTTCAGCCCACAATGTTGTGCCGACCATTGATCCTCATGTATGCACCCTCAAATTTCTGTGACCATATGCATGTCCAGCAGTCTCTTAAATGACCCCAGTGACCTTGCTTCCACAACTGCTGCTGGCAACGCATTCCATGCTCTCACAACTCTCTGCGTAAAGAACCTGCCTCTGACATCCCCTCTATACTTTCCACCAACCAGCTTAAAACTATGACCCCTCGTGCTAGCCATTTCTGCCCTGGGAAATAGTCTCTGGCTATCAACTCTATCCATGCCTCTCATTATCTTGTATACCTCAATTAGGTCACCTCTCCTCCTCCTTTTCTCCAATGAAAAGAGACCGAGCTCAGTCAACCTCTCTTCATAAGATAAGCCCTCCAGTCCAGGCAGCATCCTGGTAAACCTCCTCTGAACCCTCTCCAAAGCATCCACATCTTTCCTATAATAGGGCGCCCAGAACTGGACGCAGTATTCCAAATGCGGTCTAACCAAAGTTTTATAGAGCTGCAACAAGATCTCACGACTCTTAAACTCAATCCCCCTGTTAATGAAAGCCAAAACACCATATGCTTTCTTAACAACCCTGTCCACTTGGGTGGCCATTTTAAGGGATCTATGTATCTGCACACCAAGATCCCTCTGTTCCTCCACGCTGCCAAGAATCCTATCCTTAATCCTGTACTCAGCTTTCAAATTCGACCTTCCAAAATGCATCACCTCGCATTTATCCAGGTTGAACTCCATCTGCCACCTCTCAGCCCATCTCTGCATCCTGTCAATGTCCCGCTGCAGCCTACAACAGCCCTCTACACTGTCAACGACACCTCTGACCTTTGTGTCGTCTGCAAACTTGCTGACCCATCCTTCAATTCCCTCGTCCAAGTCATTAATAAAAATTACAAACAGTAGAGGCCCAAGGACAGAGCCCTGTGGAACCCCACTCACCACTGACTTCCAGGCAGAATATTTTCCTTCTACTACCACTCGCTGTCTTCTGTTGGCCAGCCAATTCTGTATCCAAGCAGCTAAGTTCCCCTGTATCCCATTCCTCCTGACCTTCTGAATGAGCCTTCCATGGGGAACCTTATCAAATGCCTTACTGAAGTCCATATACACCACATCCACAGCTCGACCCTCATCAACCTTTCTAGTCACATCCTCAAAAAACTCGATAAGGTTTGTAAGGCATGACCTACCCCTCACAAAGCCGTGTTGACTGTATTTGATCAAGCCATGCTCTTCCAGATGGTCATAAATCTTATCCCTCAGAATCCTTTCTAACACCTTGCAGACGACAGACGTGAGACTTACCGGTCTATAATTGCCGGGGATTTCCCTATTTCCTTTCTTGAAGAGAGGAATTACATTTGCCTCTCTCCAGTCCTCAGGTACGACTCCAGTGGAGAGCGAGGATGCAAAGATCTTCGCAAGTGGCGAAGCAATTGCATTTCTCGCTTCCCAAAGCAGCCGAGGACAAATCTGATCCGGGCCTGGCGACTTGTCAATCTTAATGTTTGACAAAATTTTCAGTACATCAGCTTCCTCTATCTCTATCCATTCCAGCATGCACACCTGCTCTTCAAAGGTTTCATTCACTACAAAGTTGGTTTCTTTCGTAAAGACAGAAGCAAAAAACTCATTTAGGGCTTCCCCTACCTCCTCAGGCTCCACACACAAGTTCCCTATGCTATCCCTGATCGGCCCTACTCTTTCTTTGACCATTCTCTTATTCCTCACGTAAGTGTAAAATGCCTTTGTGTTTTCCCGGATTCCTTCTGCCAAGCCTTTCTCGTGCCCCCTCCTGGCTCTCCTCAGACCATTTTTGAGCTCCTTCCTTGCCTGCATGTCATCCTCTCTAGCTGAACTTGACCCTAGCTTCCTCCACCTTATGTAAGCTACCTTCTTCCTTTTCACTAGAAGCTCCACCGCTCTCGTCATCCAAGGTTCCTTAATCTTACCCCTTCTTGCCTGTCTCAGAGGGACATATTTACTCATCACTCCCAACAACTGTTCCTTAAACCATCTCCACATGTCTATAGTTCCCTTACCATGGAACAACTGCTCCCAGTCCATGCTTCCTAACTCATGTCTAATCACATCATAGTTTCCTCTTCCCCAATTAAATATCCTCCCATTTTGCCTAATCCTCTCCTTCTCCATAGCTATGTAGAATGTGAGGCAGTTATGGTCACTATCACCAAAATGCTCTCCCACCACAAGATCTGATACCTGCCCCGGCTCGTTTCCGAGCACCAAGTCTAGAATGGCCTCTCCCCTCGTCGGCCTGTCAACGTACTGCGTTAGGAAACCCTCCTGAACACACCTTACAAAAACAGCTCCATTCAAATCTTCTGCTCGAAGGAGGTTCCAATCAATATTAGGAAAGTTAAAGTCACCCATTACAACAACCCTACTGCGTCCACACTTTCCCAAAATCTGTCGACCTATGCTTTCTTCAATCTCCCTGCTGCTATTGGGGGGCCTGTAGTAAACCCCTAACGAGGTGACTACTCCCTTGCTGTTCCTAATTTCCACCCATACTGACTCAGTAGGCAGATCTTCCTCGACAGTGGAAGCTTCTGTAGCTGTGATACCCTCTCTGATTAGTAGTGCTACACCCCCTCCTCTTTTTCCCCCCTCCCTATTCTTTTTAAATGTTCTAAACCCTGGAACATCCAGCAACCATTCCTGCCCATGAGAAACCCATGTCTCTGTTATGGCCACAACATCATAGCACCAGGTACTGATCCATGCTCTAAGTTCATCACTTTTATTCCTGATACTCCTTGCATTAAAGCAAACACACTTTAACCGATCCCTTGGTTCCTTCCCAGGAAAATCCTTCCCACTAGCTGGTCTACCTCTTGCTACTGCCTCACCTGCATCAACGCTCACCTCTGGTATACAGCTCAGGTTCCCACCCCCCTGCCATACTAGTTTAAACCCTCTCGAACTACTCGAGCAAACCTTCCACCCAGGACATTGGTCCCCTTCCAGTTCAGATGCAACCCGTCCTTCTTGTATAGGTCCCACCTTCCCCAGAAGGCATCCCAATTATCAACATATCTGAAGCCCTCCCTCCTACACCAGCTGCGTAGCCACGTGTTCAGCTGCGCCCGCTCCCTGTTCCTCACCTCGCTATCTCGTGGCACCGGTAGTAAACCAGAGAACACTACTCTGTTCGTCCTGCTCTGCAGCTTCCATCCTAACTCCCTGAAATCACTTTTTATATCCTCAAACCTATTTCTGGCTATATCATTTGTGCCAATATGTAACACGATTTCTGGCTGTTCGCCCTCCCCTTTCAGAACTTTATACACCCGATCGGAGACGTCCCGGACCCTGGCACCAGGGAGGCAACATACCTTCCGGGAATCCCGATCTTGCCCACAAAATCTCCTGTCGATTCCCCTAACTATCGAGTCCCCTACCACGAGTACTTTTCTATTCTGCCCCCTTCCCTTCTTTGCCACAGTGTCAGGCTCAGTGCCAGAGAACTGACTACTATGGCTTTCCTCTGGTAGGTCATCCCCCCCAGCAGTATCCAAAACGGTATACTTATTGCTGAGGGGAATGCCCACAGGGGATCTCTGCACTGTCTGTCTGTCCCCTTTCCTCCCCCTAACTGTAACCCATCTATCCTCATCCTGAGCCTTAGGAGTGACCAACTCCCGATAACTCCTCTCAATTACCCCCTCTGCCTCCCGAATGATCCGTAGTTCATCCAGCTCCAGCTCCATTTCCCTAACACGGTTTTCAAGGAGCTGTAGCTGGGTGCACTTCCCACAGATGTAGCCAGCGGAGACGTGTGCCACATCTCCCAACTGCCACGTTCTGCAGGAGGAGCAAGCAACTGCCCTAGCATCCATACCCCACTTATCTGAACACCCACTCAATACTAAAGCAGAAAGCTTACTTCAAGTAATAATAACAAATTAATAACAAACTTATGTTCAATAGAGAAAGTTTTAGAATAAGGTGAGAGGGGAAAGAATTAAGAACTTCTTCATGTAAAGGGTGGTGAATATATGGAAATGGGCTGCCAGAGAAAGTGGTTGAGGCAGATACAATAGCAACATTTAAAAAACATTTGGATAGGTACATGTTGGAAGGATTTAGAAGGATATGGAGTAAATGCAGGCAATTGGAGCTAGCTGAGTGGACCAGTCTGAGCCGAGGGACCTGTATCCATGTTGTATCACTTTATGACTAATGTCTAGGCTGACTATTTGGAACAGTGCTTTGCTACAGGATGTTAAAGCAAGGCACTCTTTGACTGTGCTTGGAACTGTTTCAAACAGCAGTGGAGGAGTTCCGCCTAGTACGCGGTAGAGATTTATAGACCCTTGCAAATCTCCTGCTCTCTACTGAATCACTAACATTTACAATCTGTTTCTTATCAGCAGTCAGAAATTCTATATTTTTCCTCTATTCTAATCAACACATCACCTCTCCTACTCCAAGGAAAAAAGCCCTTACCTTTCATGGTTTTCATGCTTGGCTCAACTCACTACCTGATCTATGATTATACACTTATCTAGTAATAGCGCTCCTATCGTAGAAAGAGGACCTTATTCTATCCTATCATATTTCCTTCTCGCATAGACTGAGTGCCACAGCACAGAGACAGACTCTTCAGTCCAAACTGGTCCATGCCAACCAAAATGTCCAGCCACGTTAACCCTATTTCCCTGTACTTAGCCCATATCCTTCTAAATCTTTCCTATCCATGTTTTCATCCAAATGCCTTTTAAATAGAACATAGAACATAGAACAGTACAGCACAGAACAGGCCCTTCAGCCCACAATGTTGTGCCAACCAAATGTTGTTAATATACCTGCCTCAACCACTTCCACTGGCAGCTCATTCCATGTGGGTAGCACCCTTTGTGTCAAAAAGTTGCCTTTCAGGTTCCCATTTATTCTTTTCCCTCTTACCTTAAACTAATGTCCTCTAGTCCTCAATTCCCCAAACCTAGGGAAAAGAGACTGAATGCATTCACCCTATCCATGCCTCTCATGATCTGATATTCTTCGATAAGATTCCCCCTCAGTCTCCTATGCTCTAAAGAAAAAAAAAACTTGTCCAACCTCTCCCTATAACTCAGTCCCTTGAATCATGGTAACATCCTTGTAAATTTCTTCTGCACTCTTTCCATTTTAACAACATCCTTCCTGTAGCAAGGTGGCCAAAATTGAACACAATACTCCAAGTGTGGCCTCAGCAACATACTGTACAACTGCAACATAACTTCCCAACTTTTGTTCTCGATGCCCTGACTGAAGAAGGCCACTGTGCCAAAAGCCTTCTTCACTGCCCTGTCTACCTGTGACTCCACCTTCAGAAAATTATGCACCTGAACTCCAAGGTCCCTCCATTCCACTACATTCCCTAAGGCCCTACCATTCACCATGAAACTCCTATCTTGATGTGACTTTCCAAAATGCAACATCTCACACATCTATATTAAACTCTATTTGCCATTTCTCAGCCCACTTCCTCACCTGATCAAGATCCTGCTGCAATTTCCGATAACCTTACTCACTGTCCACATTAGTGCCTATTTTAGTGTCTTCCAAAAACGAACTCATCATGCCTTGTGCATTCTCATCCAAATCATTGATAAACAGCAATGGGCCCAGCAATGACTCCTGAAGCACATCCTTAGTCATGGGTCTCCAGTCTGACAAGTATCCTTCCCGTATTACCCTCTGCTTCCTACCATCAAGCCAAGTGTGTATCCGATGTGCCAGCTCTCCCAGGATTCCATACAATCTAATCTTCCAGAGCAGTCTACGATGTGGAACCTTATCAAACGCCTTACTGAAATCCATACAGACTCTATCTACCACCCTGCCATCAACCACCTTCTTGGTCATTTATTTAAAGAACTCTAACAAATTAGTGAGGCATGATCTCCTATGCACAAAGCTGTGCTGATGACTCCTAATCAAACCCTGTCTTTCCAAATGCATGTATATCTTATCCCTCAGAATCTTCTAAAGTAACTTACCTACCACAGATGTCAAGCTTACTGGTCTGTAATTCCCAGGTTTTTCTTTGCAACCCTTCTTGAATAAGAACACAACATTCACTACCCTCCAGTCTTCCGGGATTTCACCCACGGCTAACGATGATGCAAATATATCAGTCAGGTTCCCCACAATTTCTTTACTAGCATCTCGCAGGGTTCTTGGTTATATCTGGTCAGGGCCAGGATATTTATCCACCTTTGCACATTCTAATACATTAAACACCTCCTCTACTGTGATATTGACTGTCCCCAAGATATTGCCACTAACTTACCCAAGTTCTCAAGTCTTCATGTCTTTCTCCACGGAAAACACAGAGGAAATATTCATTGAGGACCTCGGCCATCTAATGGAGTTCCAGGCATGTTCACTTTGGTCCTTGAGGGGTCCTATTCTCTCTCTAGTTATTCTTTTTCCTTTAATAATTTTAAAGAATCTCTTTGGATTCAGCCCAATCTTCACAGCCAAAGCTATCTCATGCCCCCTTTTCACCCTCCTGATTTCCTTCTTCAGGGATAATGGGAACTGCAGATGCTGGAGATTCCAAGATAACAAAGTGTGGAGCTGGATGAACACAGCAGGTCAAGCAGCATCTCAGGAGCACAAAAGCTGACGTTTCGGGCCTAGACCCTTCAGAGAGCATTATAGCTTATACACTATTTTCTAGATCTTTGTCCACTCAGTTAACTAATCTATATCTCTTTGGAGGCTCCTTAAGACCTATTCTCAACTCACTTTCCTCTGCACATTTGCATGCTCCTTACAGTTCACTCTTCCACCAGCTGTGTGTCATCTGCAAATTTAGACATACGACATTTATTTCTCTCATCTAAATCACGTATATATTGTGAATAGCTGAGGTACTAACACTGATCCCTGCAGCACCCCATTAGTCACTGCCTGGCACTTGAGAAAAAACACCTTTTTGCCCACTTTTTGTTTCCTTATCTGCCAACCATTTCTCTAACCATGTCAGTACACTACCCTCAAAACCACGTGCTTTAATTTTAATCTCTTACGTGAGTCCTTTATTGAAATCCTTCTGAAAGTCCAAGTATACCATATCCACTGTTCCCTTTTATCAACAATACTAGTTACATACTCGGAAAGTTCCATCAGAATGCTCAAACTCAATTTCCTTTTTGAAAATCCATGCTGACTCTGTCACTGCTTCCCAAATGCTCAGCTATTTATTCAAGGGAAGAGTGTTTCCAACACTTTCTGTCCTTATTTCAGATTTCCAGCATCTGTTGCATTTGTCCCTTGTATTCACAGTAACTTGCCTTTGTACAAATAAAAGTTGTGTTTATCACATAAAAGTGTTTCATTTCTACATAGTTCCGAACCTTTTCTGGCTTCTTAAGCTCTCAGCATTGAAAATATTTCAGTGCTTTTAAATTCCAGTTGGTGAGACCATTCTTTTTTAAGTCCAAAGAGTGTATCATGATACTTGACTATGGAATGTGATATGAATAAACTAAACATATGCTGAATCAGTCTGAAATTTAGCAGAAGGTCACATTCATAAATTTACATTACTCTGCACAATGAACATTAATGTTTGCACCATCTAGAGGCTCATAGGTCTAATGAAAGTCAAGACCTTTAAACACATAGCACTGCAGGAGACATGCTGCAGCAAGAAAAAATTTAAATGTGCATATGAATATTCAGTTATTTGTAAATACATTTACTTATATATAAATAGACTTGCACGCAATGTAGTGTATTTGTATACATATCACGTATGTGCTTAAGTTGCCAAAGTTCTCAAACCACATAATCTGCAATGCTGCTTGGCTTCTTTATGATCAAGTTGCTTACTTGGAAATCCAATTTGTATATAAGTAAATGATTCACCCAATTTCTGCCTCTGCTCCATTCATCCTGCTACTGTCATTGAATTGATTTGTGAACACAAGGACTGAGCACTGTTCCTGTCTTCTGCGTAGGAGTGGAGGACAGCAAATGAAGTATTAAAGGAAGGACAAATGAAGAAGCTCTATAATACAAAGCAAAATACAAGCTGTATGAATATAAAAGAGCTTGCTTTTAATGCACAGCCTAACATACAGTGAAGTATTTATTGAAATGTAGTAATTATTATATTATCGAAAGATAGCTGGTGAAAAATGGAACTACAGTCGATCTTTACACACATCATAAGCATTTATTGACAGTGACATATTATAAACATGTAGCACCTCACACAAAAAAGTAATTTTTATCAATTCCTTTTTATAGGTCACAGTGAATCACCAGTTAACACCTCCTACCTTCCTATAATTAAATACAATAAATATTTTGGAATCCAGGAAATGCACACAGCAAGATCACACTGACAACACTGGGACAATGAGATAATCTGTTTTTAATGATTCCAGTTCAGGGATAAATATTGCCCAGAATGTAACCCATAAAATGGAGAGTTTGGAAATAATCAGCCTCTCATTCACTGACCTAAGGCTTTACATATTTTGTATAATTTATGTATTTTATTATTTCATGAGAACTAAATACAGCAATGTTACCATTAAGTGCCATGAATCATCACTACACCTCCCACTGCTCCCGCCAGCAATGTAATCCCGTGGGAGATGTTAACAATAAAACAAGCCTAATCCAGGAAATGTCTCTCTGACCACTCCCTAAGTATTAAAAAGGGAGCTCTGCAGACTACTGAGGCCGTGAAGCAACTCAATCAACAATTTAGCTACTTTTGGTATGGCTAGGGATGAGCGTGGCCGAAGACCGTGAGCAGGGTGTGAAGTGGGGATGTTTAAGCTGCTGGATGAGGTACCAATCAAGTTGTCCTCATTATGTATTGAGTTTCTGAAGTGTTTCTGGAGCTACATTCATTTTGGCAAATGGAATATTCTATCCTGATTTGAACATGGAGGAAAGGTTTTGGGGACTCAGGAGGTGGGTCACGCTTAGCAGAATTGTCCAACTCTTATCTGTTCTCATGACCACAATAGCTATACGGCTGGCCCAGTCATGTTTCTGGTCAATGGTATTCACAGGATGTAAACTTAATGGTAGAAATTCATAAATGGCAATGCTGTTGAACGTCAAGGTTAAATGGTTAGATTTTTTCTTGCTGAGAATGTTCATTGTCTGGCAAGCGTGAGGAAGCAAATGTTACTTTCTGTTTATCAGCCCAAGTCTGAATACTGCCCACATCTTGCTTCACCTAAGCTTGGCCTTCTTCAGTGTTTGAAAAGTTGCAAATGGCAATGACCACTGCACAGCTTCAAATGTCTCTATTTCCGATCCAAGAGGGAAGGTCATTAACAAAGTAGCTGAAGACCATTGTCCCAAGGAACATCTGCAGCAACATACAGGGCTGAGATAATTAACCTCTGTAATACTTACATCCATCTTGTCTTGTGCTGGTTGTGAATTTTGACAGCGCAATGTTTTCTATGTAATTCCATTTAACTGCAGTTTTGCTGGGGATCCTTGATGTCACACTCAATCAATCAATGCCCTCATGACACTCTTGGCTCATTTTTAGAAGGCAGTCAATGAAGTCTGGAGTGAAGTAACTCCAACAGAATCCAAACAGTGTCAGAGGGTGGATAATCACGAAATAAGCACCACATTTCAGCACATTCAGAGACATCTTCCATTGCTTTGCCAATAAACAAAAATAGACCAACTGGGTGGTAACTGGCTGGAAAGGATTTCTCCTGCTTTCTTTATGGTTGGGTGATATCTGAACAATCTTTCATATTGTCAGATGGATGCCAGAGATATGATTGTACCACAATACCTTGATTGGGGTACACTCATTTTGGTCACAGGTCTTTAGTATAATAGCCTTTACTGGTTGGGGATATGAATCAAGTGTCTCGTTCCAGTGACAACAAAGCAGACCAGGCAGCATCAGAGGAACAGGAAAGCTGACAAGGGTCCTGACCCGAAATGACAGCGTTCCTGCTCCTCTGATGCTGCCTGGCCTGTTGTGTTCATCAGCTCTACACCTTGTCATCTCAGACTCCAGCATCAGCAGTTCTTACTATCCCTTCCAGTGAGTTGTTTTATTGCCTGTCACCATTTATGGCTAGATACAACAGTCGTGCGGAGTTCCCATTTAATCTGTTGTTCATCAAACTTTAGCTTGGTTTTATCTATCGCATGCTATTTCTGCTGTTTAGCAAACAATTTATCCTGGACTGTAGCTTCACTGAGTTACTACCTCATTTTTAGGTGTACATGGTTTTGCTCCTGACATGTTTTCCTGTCATTCCATGGAACCTGTCTTGATAGGAATGGTAGAGTGGGGGATATGTTGAGCTGTTAGTTTACAGTGGTTAAATACAACTCTGCTGCAAATGATAGCTGACAGGATCTCATATTTGAATCTACCTATTTTGGCACAACGGTAGTGCCACATAAAAGGATGGAAGGTGCATTTGTGAAAGGTAGATAGATAATGTCAAGATTATGAAAAAAAATAGAAGTTGCTGAAAAAGCTCAGCAGGTCGGGCAGCATCTATGAAGAAAAAATCAGAATTAACTTTTCAGGTCTGGTGACCCTTAGAACTGATGGTAGCTGACAGGAAGTTGGATCATATACAGAAAAGAGAGAGGGGGCTGTGGTAGAGAGTAATTTCAATAATTTTTGGGCCTAAACTCTCCCATGTCCAAGCCCCATACCCCACACACCAGGCCTTGTTTTCACATGGCCTGCCATTACACACTATCTATTACTAATCACTAACAGTCCCCATTATCAGCTAGTCACCCTCCTAGTCAGATAGTTATCAACCCCTTTGTCTAACTGCACTTCTCTCTCTTCAGGATCTATCTTATTGTTTACTCCCTATTTCACCCCGCTCCCTATTTTCTGCATATAACCCAATGTTTTCCCAGCTACCATCAGTTCTGAGGAAGGGTCACCATCCCAGAAACGTTAACTCTGATTTTTTTTCTTCACTGATGCTACCAGACTTGCTGAGCTTTTCCAGCAACTTCTATTTTTGTTCCTGATTTACAGCATACACAGTTCTTTCAGTTTTTAACGTCAAGATCAAGTTGCTTTTTTATTATTCACTCAGGAGATGGTGGTGTTGCTCGATGGACCATTATTTATTGCCCAATCATAGTTGCCCAGAGGGAAGTTAAGAGTAAACCACATTGCTGTGGGTCTGGAGTCACATGTAGTCCAAACCCAGTAAGGATGGCAGTTTTCTGCCCTAAAGGACATTAGTGATGAGGTTGGTTGGCTCGCCAAGCTGGTCTGTTGTTCTGCAGACATTTCATTACCATGCTGGGTAACATCCTCAGTGCATCCTCTGTTGAAACGCCGGTGTGTTTTCCCACCTGGTTTTTAAACTTTGGGGCCCATTGCGATGGATTCCCACACTTACAGGTTTCTTCTGTAGTGTAATGTATATGGGGTCAAGTTCAATCTGTTTATTAATAGCATGCTTCATGGATTGCCAGGCTTCCAGGTATTCTCGTGCTTGTCTCTGCCTAGTCTGTCCCAGGATCTTGGTGTTGTCCCAGTCGAAGTGATAGAACATAGAACATTACAGCACAGTACAGGCCCTTCGGCCCTCGATGTGGTGCCGACCTATCAGACCGATCTCAAGCCCAACTTACCTACACTATTCCATGTACGTCCATATGCTTCTCCAATGACGACTTAAATGTACCTCAAGTTGGCGAATCTACTACCGTTGCAGGCAAAGCGTTCCATACCCTTACTACTCTCTGAGTAAAGAAACCACCTCTGACAACTGTCCTATATCTTTCACCCCTCGTGCTCGCCGTCACCAGCCTAGGAAAAAGGCTCTCCCTATCCACCCTATCTAACCCTCTGATTAATTTTATATGTTGCAATTAAGTCACCTCTCAACCTTCTTCACTCGAATGAAAACAGCCTCAAATCCCTCAGCCTTTCCTCGTAAGACCTTCCCTCCATACCAGGCAACATCCTAGTAAATCTCCTCTGCACCCTTTCCAAAGTTTCCACATCCTTCTTATAATGCGGTGACCAGAACAACACACAATACTCCAAGTGCGGCTGCACCAGAGTTTTGTACAGCTTCACCGTAACCTCTTGGTTCCGGAACTCGACCCCTCTATTCATAAAAGCTAAAACACTGTATGCCTTCTTAACAGCCCTGTCAACCTGGGTGGCAACTTTCAAGGATCTGTGTACATGGACACCGAGATCTCTCTGCTCATCCACACTACTAAGAATCTTACCATTAGCCCTGTACTTTGCCTTCCGGTTACTCCTACCAAAGTGCATCATCGCACACTTGTCCGCATTAAACTCCATTTGCCACCTCTCAGCCCAGCTCTGCAGCTTATCTATGTCTCTCTGCAAACTACAGCATCCTTCATCACTATCCACAACTCCACCGACCTTAGTGTCGTCTGCAAATTTACTAACCCATCCTTCTACGCACTCATCCAGGTCATTTACAAAAATGACAAACAGCGGTGGACCCAACACCGACCCTTGCGGTACACCACTCGTAACTGGTCTCCAGGATGAACATTTCTCATCAACTACCACCCTCTGTCTTCTTTCAGCAAGCCAGTTTCCGATCCAAACTGCTATATCTCCCACAATTCCATTCCTCTGCATTTTGTACAATAGCCCATTGTGGGGAACCTTATCGAACTCCTTGCTGAAATCCGTATACACCACATCAACCGGTTTACTCTCATCTACCTGTTTGGCCACCTTCTCAAAGAACTCAATAAGGTTTGTGAGGCACGACCTTCCCTTCACAAAACCGTGCTGACTATCCCTAATCAATTTATTCTTTTCTAGATGATTATAAATCCTATCCCTTATAACCTTTTCCAACACTTTACCAACAACTGAGATAAGGCTCACTGGTCTATAATTACCAGGGTTGTCTCTACTCCCCTTCTTGTACAGGGGAACCACATTTGCTATCCTCTAGTCATGTGGCACTATTCCTGTAGACAATGACGAGTTAAAGATCAATGCCAAAGGCTCGGCAATCTCTTCCCTGGCATCCCAGAGGATCCGACGATAAATCCCATCAGACCCAGGGGACTTATCTATCTTCACCTTCTGAAGGAATTCTAACACCTCTTCCATGTGAACCTCAATCCCACCTAGTCTAGTAGCCTGTATCTCAGTATTCTCCTCGACAACATTGTCGTTTTCTAGACTGAATACTGTTGAAAAATATTCATTTAGCGCTTCCCCTATCTCATCTGGCTCCACACACAACATACCACTACTATTCTAGATTGGGCCGAATCTTACTTTCGTCATTCTTTTATTCCTTAAATACCTATAGAAAGCCTTAGGGTTTACCCTGATCCTGTCTGCCAACAACTTCTCATGTCTCCTCCTGGCTCTTCTGAGCTCTCTCTTTAGGTCTTTCCTGGCTACCTCGTAGCCCTCAAGTGCCCTAACTGAGCCCTCACATCTCATCCTAACATAAGCCTTCTTCTTCCACTTGACCAGAGATTCCACCTCCTTCGTAAACCACGGCTCCCGCACTCTACAGTTTCCTCCCTGCCTGATAGATACATACTTATCTGGGACACACAGGAGCTTTTCCTTGAATAAGCTCCACATTTCTAATGTGCACATCCCCTGCAGTTTCCTTCCCCATCCTATGCTCCCTAAATCTTGCCTAATCTCATCATAGTTGCCTTTCCCCCAGCTATAACTTTTGCCCACTGGTATATACCGATCCCTTTCCATCACTGAAGTGAACATAACAGAATTGTGATCGCTATCACCAAAGTGCTCACCTACTTCCAAATCTAACACCTGGCCAGGCACATTACCCAGTACCAAATCAAAAGTGGCTTCGCCCCTTGTTGGCCTATCTACATACTGTGTCAGGAAGCCCTCCTGCACACACTGGACAAAAACTGACCCATCTATAGTATTCGAACTACAGTGTTCCCAGTCAATATTTGGAAAGTTGAAGTCCCCCATGACAACTACCCTGTCTCTCTCACTCCTATCGAGAATCGTCTTTGCTATCCTTTCCTCTACATCTCTCGAACTATTCGGAGGCCTATAGAAAACTCCCAACAGGGTGACCTCTCCTTTCCTGTTTCTAACCTCAGCCCATACTACCTCAGTTGACGAGTCCCCAAACATCCTTTCGGCAACTGTAATACTGTCCTTGACCAACAATGCCACAACACCGCCCCTTTTACCATCTTCTCTGTTCTTACTGAAACATCTAAATCCCGGAACCTGCAACAACCATTCCTGTCCCTGCTCTATCCATGTCTCTGAAATGGCCACAACATCGAAGTCCCAGGTACTAACCCATGCTGCAAGTTCACCCACCTTATTCCGGACGCTCCTGGCATTGAAGTAGACACACTTCAATCCAACTTCTTGCTTGCCGGTCCATCTTTCTTCCATGAAACTTTATTTCGGACCACCCTACTCTCAACCTTTTCTATAGTCAAACTACAATTTTGGTGCCCATCCCCCTGCTGAATTAGTTTAAACCCACCCGAATAGCCCTCGCAAATTTCCCCCCCAGGATATTGGTACCCCTCTGGTTCAGGTGAAGACCATCTTGCTTGTAGAGGTCCCACCTAACCCAGAAAGAGCCCCAATTATCCAAGAATCCAAAACCCTCCCTCCTGCACCATCCCTGTAGCCACGTGTTCAACTCCTCTCTCTCCCTATTCCTCGCCTCACTAGCACGTGGCACAGGCAACAAACCAGAGACAACAACTCTGTTCGTCCTAGCTCTCAGCATTTCTGCCTTAAATCCCTACCTCTCTTCCTACCTCTGTCATTGGTGCCAATGTGGACCACGACTTGGGGCTGCTCCCCCTCCCCCTTAAGGATCCCAAAAACACGATCAGAGACATCACGCACCCTGGCACCTGGGAGGCAACACACCAACCATGAGTCTCTCTCATCCCCACAGAACCTCCTATCTGTCCCCCTGACTATGGAGTCCCCAATGACTAATGCTCTGCTCCTCTTCCCCCTTCCCTTCGGAGCAGCAGGGACAGACTCTGTGCCAGAGACCTGTGCCCCACTACTTTCCCCTGGTAAGTCGTCCCCCGCAACAGTATCCAAAACAGTACACTTATTGTTGAGGGGAATGGCCACAGGGGATCCCTGCACTGCCTGCCGGTTCCCTTTCCGTCCCCTGACCGTAACCCATCTGCCTTTTTCCTGTACTTGAGAAGTGACTACCTCCGTGTAACTCCTCTCAATAACCACCTCTGCCTCCCGAATGATCCGAAGTTCATCCAGCTCCAGCTCCAGTTCCCTAACGCGGTTTTCAAGGAGCTGGAGTTGGGTGCACTTCCTGCAGATGTAGTCAGCAGGGACACTAGTGGTGACCCTTACCTCCCACATTCTGCAGGAGGAACATTCAACTGCCCTGACCTCCGTTTCCATTATTCTAAATTCCCAAGACTTAAAAAATAAAGAATTAAAAATAAACTTGTTACCTTACCAATCAGGCACAGAGAACCTTTTTTTTGGTTAGAGCAGGAGGATGGGTGGGAGACACTGCCTGGGCAGTGATGGTTCTCCTTGTCCATGTGGATTGAGATGAGTGAGTGTTTTTGTTGTGTCTTTTTGTAGCCAGTTGGTGTTCCTGTACTCTTGTTGATCGTTTTCATCCTGTTTGTCTGATACAGTGTTTCTTGCGGTCTTTGCAGGGGATCTTGTAGATGACATTGGTCATGTCCATGGCAGGGAGTGGGTCTTTAGTTTGGGTGAGCCCTTGTCATAGGGTTGATGTGGGCTTGTGTGCCAGTGATGCCTAGCGGTCATAGGAGTCTTATGGTGAGTTCTGGCATGTTCCTGATGTAAGGTAGTGAGATGAGTGTGGAGGGGTGTGTAGAATCTTTCTGATGCTGCTCCTGTAGGCATCTCCTGACCCGGTTCTTCGGATATCCATCATCCTTGAACACTTAGAAGAGATATTCATCTTCCTCTTGGCGTAGTTCCATGTTGCCTTCAGTGTGTTGTTGCCCTTTTAAATAGTGTTTGCATGCAGCTTTGTGTGTGTGTGCTGGGATGGTTACTAATGAAGTTCAATACCTGGTCT
The DNA here is from genome assembly GCF_030684315.1 of Stegostoma tigrinum. Lineage (NCBI taxonomy): Eukaryota > Metazoa > Chordata > Chondrichthyes > Orectolobiformes > Stegostomatidae > Stegostoma > Stegostoma tigrinum. The sequence continues at coordinate 96,405,126 of NC_081360.1, forward strand.
ATGTGTGCGGCTTTTCGGTGTACTTTTGTTTGCCGTTCCTCATTTGTCTTGTGCTCTACCATTACGTTCGGGAATGGGAGTTGCTTGTTTTTCTCCTCCTCCTCTCTGGTGAATTTTATTCCGGTGAGTGTGTTGTTTATGAGTTCATGTCTCTCTTCTAATTTGGTCCATTTAATGATGACAAAGGCGTCGTCTACGTAGCATATCCATAGTTTAGGTTGAATTTGCGGAAGGGCAGTCCTTTCCAGTCTTTACATCACGGCTTCTGCTATGAGTCCGGAGATAGGTGATCCCATGGGTGTCCTGTTGATTTGCTACTATGTTTGGCCGTTGAAGGAGAAGTGGATGGTCAGGCATAGGTCCAATCGTTCGAGCAAGTTGTCCTTGGAGAGAGATAATTGGAACTGCAATGTGCTGGAGAATCTAAGAATGCAAGGTGTAGAGCCCCGACACACTCATCACACTACCCTACTTCAAGAACACATCAGAACTCACCACAAGACTCCTATGACCGCTAGGCATCAGAGTGGCACACAAGTCCACATCAACCCTATGACAAGTGCTCACCCAAACTAAAGACCCACTCCCCTCCATGGACAGGACCAATGTCATCTACAAGATCCCCTGCAAAGACTGCGAGAGACACTAAATCGGACAAACAGGATGGGAACTAACAACAAGAGTACAGCAACATCACTGGCTACAAAAAGACACGGCCAACACTCACTTATCTCGATCCATATGGACAAGAAGAACCATCACTTCGACTGGGACAACACCAAGATCCTGGGACAGGTTAGGCAGAGACAAGCACGAGAATTCCTGGAAGCCTGGCAATCCAAGAAGCATGCTATTAATAAACAGATTGAACTCGACCCCATATACATTACACTATGGAGGAAACCTGGAAGTGAGGCAATCCATTGCAACGGACTCCAGAGTTTAAAAACCAGGCAGGAAAACACACCGACGTTTCAACAGAGGCAGCACTGAGGATGCTACCAAGCATGGTAATGAAATGTCTGCAGAACAACAAGCCAGCTCGGCAAGCCAACCAACCTCAACACCCACAACCCGAGCTACGGAACTACTCCAAAACCTTAGGACATGAGCTAACCAGATGGCTCTTTCCAACAATTGACAAAGGATTCACGGCCATCATTAGACCCTTAATTCCAGATGTTTTCACTGAATTCATAGAAACTTAGAAGATAAGAGCAGAAGGAGGACATTTGGCTCTTCAAGCCTGCTCCACGATTCTTCATGGCCATGGTCGGTCATTCAACTCAATAGCTTAATCCTACTTTCTCTCCATGACCTTTGATCCCATTCGCCCCAACAGCTATATCTCGTCACCTCTTGAATACATTGAATGTTTTGGCATCAACTGCTTCCTGTGATAATGAATCCCACAGGCTCACCACTCTTTGGGTGAAATATCACATTTCCATCCTAAATTGTCTTCCACAATCCTCAAACTGCGACCACTGGTTTCCACTATCGGAAACACCCTTCCTGCATCTACCTTCTCCAGTCCTGTTCGAATTTTAAAAGTCTCTATGAGATCCCCCCTCATTTGTCTGAACTTCAGCATAAACAATCCCAACCCAGTCAATCTCTCCACACTAGTCAGACACACTATCCCTGCAATCAGCCTGGTAAACTTTCGTTCTACTTCCTTGAGAGCAAGAACATTCTTCCTCAGAAAAGGAGACCAAAAGTGCACACAATATTCTAATTGTGGTCTCACCAAAGTCCTGTACAATTGCAACAACACATCCCTGCTCCTGTACTCGAAACCTCTCACAATGAAGGCCAACATACCATTTACCTTCTTTACCGCCTGCTGCACCTGCATGCGTACCTTCAGCGACTGGTGCACAAGGACACCCACGTCCTGCTGCACAGTCCCCTTGCCCAACCTACAGCCATTCAGGTAGTAATCTGCCTTCTTGTTTTTGCTACCAAACTGAATAACCTCACATTTATCCAAATTATACTGCATATACCATTAATTTGCACACTCACACAACCTGTCAAAATCATGTATTCTCATTACAGTTCACCCTCCCAACCAATTTGGTATCATCTGCAAACTTGGAAATGTTACATTTTGTTCTCTCATCCAAATCATTAATGTATATTCTGCATAACTGAGTTCCCAGCACCAAGCCCTTTGCCACCCCACTAGTTACTGCCTGCCACTTTGAAAAGGACCCATTAATTCATAGAATCCCTACAGTGTGAAAACGGGCCCTTTGCCCAAAAAGTCCACACTGACTCTTAGAGCATCCCACCCAGGCACATCCCCCTACAACCCACCTAATTTACACATCCCTGAACACTAAGGGCAATTTACCATGGCCAATCCACCTAGCCTACAGTCTTTGGGAGGAAACCGGAGCACCCAGAGGAAACCCACGCTGACACAGGAAGAATGTGGAAACTCCACACAGACAGTCACCCGAGGGTGGAATCAAACCCGGGTCGCTGACACTGTGAGGCAGCAGTGCTAACCACTGAGCCACCATGCTGCCCGCCCAAACAAGCATGCCCAGTGTGGGGCTCGAACCCACGGCCCTTATCATACTGGCTATATGTTTTGTCGACTGAGCTAATCAGGCCTGATTCCTACTCTCTGTTTCCTCTCTGCCAACCAGCTTCCTATCCATCTCAATACACTGCCCCCAATCCCATGTACTTTAATCATGCACATTAATCCCTGATGTGGGGCTTTGTCAAATGCTTTCTTAAAGCCCAAATGTACCACATCAACTGGCTCCCCCTTGTCAATTCTACTGGTTCAATCTTCAATCGTTACAGAATTCTGACAGATTTGTCAAGCATGATTTCCCCTTCATAAATCTGTGCTGACTTTGTCTGATCCTGTCACTGCTTTCTAAATGCTCTGCTATAAAATCCTTGACAATGGATTCGAGAATTCTCCCCACACCAATGTTACGGTCACCGGTCTTTAATTCACTGTTTTCTCTCTATCTCCCTTTTTGAATATTGGACTGACACTAGCCATCCTCCAACCTGCAGGGACTGTTCCAGAGTCTATAGAATCTTGGAAGACGCCCAAAGCATCCACTATTTCTAGAGATACTTCCTTAAGTACTCTAGGATGTAGATTATCAGGCCTCGGGGACTTATCGGCCTTCAATCCCAATGCCATTTCTCTACTAATATTGATCTCCCTCAGCTCTTCCCTCTCACTAAATCTTGCATCCTCTAACAATTCCAGTATCTGATTTGTGTCCTCTTTTGTGAAGACAGAACCAAAGTATGTATTCAATTCCTCAGCCATTTCTTTGTCTCCTTTATACATTCCCCCCATTACAGTCTGTAGGGGACCTACGTTTGTCTTTACCCATCTTTTTCTCTTCACTTACCTATAGAAACTCAGTGTCATTTATTATGTTTCCTGCAAACTTACTTCCATATTCTATTTTCCCCTTCTTAATCAAACCCTTGGTCCTTCTTTGCCTAATTCCAAACTGCTCTCAATCTTTAGATTTATTATTTTTCTTGGCCAATCTGTAGGTTCCTTCCTTGGATCTGATACTATCTCTTATTTCCTTTGTAAGCCAGGGACTAGCCCTCTTACCCATTTTGCTTTTGTGACCGACTAAACAGTTGTTGCAGTCCGCCCATGCGTTCCATCAACTGCCATGGCAGGATTTAAATCTGGGTCCCAAGAACGTTATCTGGGTCTCTGGATTAACAGTCCAGCAATAATACTACTAGTCCATTACCTCCCCTCGCTAACAAAAAGAGAAGAATGTCAGATATGTCCTTTTGAACTTGACCAGTTTGTTCAGTAGTTACACTACCAAGAAACTGCTGGCAATGGGCCTTCTGTGCTTCATACCTGCTCCTGAAGTGCTCTGATACTTCCTTATTTACCTAATTCAAGTCATCCATCCATCTTAAGAGTTATTAGGACAGTGGTGGGTCTAAAGGAGTGTTTTGAAGGTGCAGAGAGAGAAGGTGAATATTTAGTGAAGTTTCGGCAGTGGTAAGTAAAGCTGCAAATATAAAAGGATATAAACTGGGAATGTTGAAAGGGTCAGAATAGAAGGAGTGAGTATATCCCAGAGGTTCTAGAGCTGGAGGGAGTTCAAGGGACAATGTTAATGAGAGACTTGGAAACACAGATGAAAATTTAAAATTATGGAACTGCTCGGCCAGGAACTATATCTGTCAGTGAGCACAGTCAGGATCTTGAAATATTTTTCAGGAAGGGTTACGTAGATTCTTGATTACAATAAGGATGAAACATTATCAAGGAAATACAGGAATGTACAGTTGAGATTAAAACCAGATCAGCTGCGATTTTATTGAATGGTGGAGCTGGCTGAAAGGGCTGAGTGGCTTACAGTCATTCCTTGTCTGTATGTACTATCGCAAGGGTGTTGATAGGAGTTAGAATACCGACAGCAGAGTTTTGGATGATCCAAATTTTACTGAGAATGCAAGATGGGGTAAGCCTTTGTATAAAAGGGATGAAACTGTATTTTTGATGAGGTGTAAGAAAGATTTGCACAAAGGCATGGCAGTGCTTATTTTGTACAGTATTTCACATCTTAACAGAACATCACAGTACATTTTGACCTTACTGTAGCCTTTCAGACATTAATACACAAAAACACCCAAGTATCAATTCTGACTTTTATACAGAGACCTGCCAGATACACTCCTGGCAGCAGGCCTGCATAACACAACACGTGTCAACTTCTTACGCCATTTGATAGATACTGGCCCATTCTTCCTTTCTGAATGTAGTCTTGTTTCCACGGCCAGAATTTTGCCATTAACAAGCCTTTGCACGAACTCCCTGAAACTGACTACATAGTCATCAAGTCAGTACGGATGGTGAGGAGTAACTGTACTACCACAGATCCCTGCAGTAGCTAACTTGCAACAGTTCATTTATGAAGCCAATGCAATATGTTAAAATGAACTGACTACAGCTATCAGAGTTCTCAACTGTTACATTCTGCATTAAGTTGCCAGTTGCTCTGAAAGTACCGTTCATTGTCCTTAGCTATGCATGATACTTCTATTCTTCTTTCGTCTGTAGAATTTTTGTTTATATTAAAGCTCAGCCTCAAATGGAGTTAGGCACTTTCTTCTGTTTTACCATGCACTATGACACAACTCCAGGGGCACATGCAGTTTACATCTGCATGAGGAAGTTAAAGGCTTTTTTTTGGTAATATATCCATCTAATAGGGCTAATTAGTCTACCTAATGCAATCATGCTGGTATTTTAGAACATTTCTAAAATTCAATCACATATTCTAATAGAAAGAGTTAAAGTTCACATTTCAACAGAATCCAATAGATATTCTTTACCGAACAGTCAGCACTAAGTGCGGACACAGAAATTCATCAGCAGCTTTGTACTTCACTTTCTCAGCAAACTGCTCATCTTAGGAGGTGGAGGCAGATAGAAAGGTTTGCATTTCATTATGATCACATGCTGTTTGTGGAAGCTGCTCTGCACAAACTGGCTGATATGTTCTTACAAGCGACTACATTCAAACGTATGTAATTGCATTTATTTTAGGACTTCTGACGCTCATGAAGGACGTGATATAAATGCAAGTCTTTCTTATTTTCTCACAGGATGAAGGAAGAAGTAAGGTTGTATGCATTACCAGTTCAATCCAGGAGTTAATGCTGACAGTAACAGGATCCAAGGATTCCACATAGTGCCACCAATGTCTGGGAACAAACAGAACCTTAAGGGAGAAAACAATGATACGCATTAAGAATACATCCACAGCAGTAAACTCTGCAGCAAGAAACGCCACCTGTTATCTCATGATACAAAGCTTGCAGGTTAATTCAATTCTAACTGAATACTGAGAAATGGTTTAAAGTTGGCATTTTAAAAAAATTTTTGGACCCATATAGGAATCAACCACATCACCTGCTCGTACACATCAATCTTTGCAGACTTGGAAATGCAGTGCTGATCACAGCAAGATTTCATAACTATCGCCTTCTGCTGACTCCAAAACCAAAGGAGAAAGAAAGATGGACAAGGAGCCAATGGTTCCAATCATGGATATCAAAGTGTGGGGCTGGATGAACGCAGCAGGCCAAGCAGCATCTTAGGAGCACAAAAGCTCAGCCTGCTATGTTCATCCAGCTCCACACTTTGTTATCTTGAATTCTCCAGCATCTGCAGTTCCAATTTTCTCTGGTTCGAATCATGGCTTGAGTTTTAATATTTGGTTTACTGATAATGCAACCTGAGAACCAGCTATAACTTGGTACTGCACTACCAGCTTTGCTTCAGAAGGTTATGGATTTGAGCTCCAAACCAAAGACTTTAGCACTTAAACCAGGCTGACTTGTCAATGCAGTTTTGAATGATTGCAACATTCATCGTGTGGTGTGGCACTATCACTGCACTAAATAGAAGAAGGTTTGAAAAATCTAATCACTTAAAACTGCGTATTCATTCTTTCAACAATCCTCAGCCAAAGTGCCAAGTAGAAGATTCATCTCAGTGTCTCCAGAGACTCCCAGCATCACAGGTACCACCTTTCAGCCAATTCAATTTACTCCACTTTATATCAAGAAATAGCTGGAGGCACTGGATACTGCAAAGGCCATGGACCCTAACAACATTCTGGCAATAGTATGAAAGGCTTGTGCACCAGAACTTGCCACACTCCTGGAGAAGCCATTTCAGTGCAGCTACAACAATGTGGAAAACTTCCAAGGTTGGAAGTTTTCCACATTGTTGCAGCTGCACTGAAATGACTTCCAAGGAACATCCTATATGCAAAAACAAAAGGACAGATCAAACCCAGCTAATTACTGCTCATCAGTTACTAGTAACGCAATGGAACATATCATCATCCATTGTTACTACCAAGCAACACTTCCTTAGCAATAACTTGCTCAGTAACTCAGTTTGAGTTGTACCAGGGCCACTCAGCTGCTGACTTCATGCAATCTTAGTTGGAACATGGGCCAAAGGGCTAATTTCCATAGGTGAAGTGAGAATTGATAACCTTAACATCAAATTCACATTTGACTGAGTGTAGCATCAAGGGGTCCTAGGAAAAACTCAAATCAATGAAAATCAGGAGGAAAACCTCCACTAACTGCACTGATTTGGGACATGTGGGAGTATTTCAAATGGCAATTGATAAGAGCTCAGGAGCAGCGTGCGAGAATGAAGGATAGGTATGGCAAGTTACGTGAATCTTGGATGACCAGGGATGTTATGACCTCAGTCAAAAGGAAGCATAAGTAAGGTCTAGAAGGATGAGTACCTACAAAGCCCTTGAAGTATATAAGAAAAGTAGGAAATAACTGAAACAAAGAATTAGAAGGGCTAAAAGGGGCCATGAAAAGTCATTAGTAAACAGAATTGAAGAGAATCCCAAGGCTTTTTATACAGATTTAAAAAACAACAAGAGAGTAGCCAGAAAAAGGGTTGTTTACTTAAGGACAAAGGAGGGAATCTTTTTTCGTGGAGCCAAGAAGGGAGAGGTGAGGTCCTAAACGAATACTTTGTGTTGCTGTTCACCAAAGAGAAGGAATTGATGGAGAATGATCTCAGGGTGGGGAGTATTGAATTTCTAAGCCAAAAGAACATAGTAAAAAAAGGCCTATAGCATGCTTGCCCTCATTGGAAGGGGCAGTGACTATAAGGACAGGCAAATTATAGTGCAACTTTAAAGAACTTTAATTAAGCCACACTTGGAATATTGTATACAGTTCTGGTCACCACACCACTAGAAGCATGTGGATGCTTTGAAAAGGGTACAGAAAAAGATTTGCCAGGATGTTGCCTGGTATGAGGGATTTTAGCTAAGAAAGGTTGGATAAACAGGGTTTGTTTTCACTAAAATGTAGGAGGGTTGAGGGGCAACCTGATAGAAATTTATAAGATTGTGAATTCTAAGGTTTTGAAGTAGATCTGTAGCCCGGGTTGTGGGTGTTGAGCTTGGTTGGCTCACCGAGCTGGCTGCACTGAGGATGTTACCAAGCACAGTAACAAAAGTCTGCGGAACAACAAACCAGCTTGGCGAGCCAACCAACCTCAACAAGATTGTGAATGGCATGGATAGAGAGGAAAGTATGAGGCTTTTTCCCCCAGGTGGAGGGATGAATTATAGGAGACACAGGTTCAAAATACAGCAGGACTGTTTGTCAATTTCTGCACAACATTCAGCTTCTTTTGCGACTTCTCAGATATTGAAGACCATGTCCAAATGTAAAAAGGCCTGGACAATATCCAGGTTGGGACTGACAACTGATAAGTAACACTTGTATGCCACAAATGACAGGTAATTACCATCTCTAACAAGAAAGTCTAACCATCGCCCCCTCAACATACAAAGGTATCACCATCTGAGCCTCCCATAATCAATATGCTGGGGGTTATCAATGAGCAGAAACTGATCTGGACTAGTCAGATAGCTCTGAGAAATGGTCACTGAACCTGAAATGTTAACTGATTTTTTCTTCACAAATGCTGCCAGATATGCTGAGCTTTTCCAGCAACTTCAGTTTTAGTCATACAAATACTTTCGTCACAGGAATTAGGAATCCTGCAGTGAGAAAATTACCTCCTGACTCCCCAAAGCCTGTCCACTGATAAGGCATAAGCCAGCTGTGTGAAGGAGTAATCCACACTTATCTGGACGAGCACAGCTCCAATAATACTCAAGAAGCTTGGCACCACCTAGGACAAAACATCTCACTTGACTGGCAGTGTAGCTACAAACATCATTCCCTGCACCACTGTTGCTTAGTAGCAGTAGCATCTGCCATTGAGAAGGAGCGCTGCAGAATTTCACTTAGCTCCTAGACAGCATGTTTCAAACCCAAGACCCACCACCACTGCAGTGGGCAGGGCAGCAGATACACGGCAAGATCATCAGCTGAAAGTTCCTCAAGCCATCCAACATTCTGCCTTGGAATTGTATCGCCATTTCTTCAATGTTGCTGGGTCAAAATCCTGAAATTCTCTACCATTGTGGAGCTACGTACAGCAAATAAACAGCAGTGGTTCAAGAAAGCAGATCACCATCTCCTTTTGAAGGACAACTAATGATGGGTAATAATGTACATCACATGAATGTAAAGAAAAGGAATAAAAATTAAAATTAAAAATAATTAAAATTAAAAAAATAAAAAAATAATAAAAATAAAAATAAAAAAATAAATAGAGCTAACTTGTTCAACTGTAGCTTAATTTGATTAGGTTAGATTTTATTTATTGTCACATGTACCAAGTAAAGTGAAAAGATTTGTTTACAAGCAGATTGTAGAAATCAAAGGACATGCCAATCATACAGCGGAAAAATAACTTTATGAGGCTTAAAGTTTACTTCACAAAGGGCATGCGTTAGGTAAGATCAACATTAGCTGGATCAGCATTATTTGAGGCTAGGCAATCCATTTATCAGTTTAATAATGGCTAGGAAGAAGCTGTTCTTAAAACTGCTGGTGCATTTTCAAGATTCTGCATCTTCCGCCTGACGAAAGAGATTGTAGGAGAGCATTACTGGGGTGCAATGGGCCTTTGATGAAGTTGATCGCCTCTCCGGGGCACTGAGTCATGTAAATAGAGTCCATGGACAGAAGGTTGGCTTCCATGATGGTCTTGGTTGTGCATACCACCTTTTGTAGTTTCTTATAGTCCTGGGCAGGGCAGTTGCCATACAAGGCTGTTCTGCACGCTGACAGTGTGCTTTCAGTGGCAGATTTGTAAAATTGGTGAGGTCCTTCACTCCTTGACATTGAAAGTCAGCTAAGTGACCATTTATTGAACTGCTCCCAAAGTGCGTATGTGAAAGGTAATGATTACTGAAAACAGTACTCTTTGCTTAGAACTGCGGCCTCAAGTATCAGTGACACCTCAGGTAACTATCTCTGTGGAGTTTGCACATCGAATCAGAATTAAAATATCCTTTATTGTCATGTGTACTCAAGCACTGAAGTAGAAAAGTACAGTGGCAGTTTACAATGTCATCCCATATGCGCCATCTTAGGTTAAAAAGTACCTAAAAAGGACAAAGAAAGATTACATAGTAGAAGTTATAAACATGAGAACAAAGTTAAAAAAATAAGCATTAGAATCCCTCAGTAGATCAGCACACAGGGCTTCCACATGTGGTCTGTCCAGGCTTAGAATTCACTGACCGCCTGCACCGGTCCCCAGTCCAACAACAGCCCCCACACCGCTCGAGCTTCCGGCCCACTGACCGTCCCCACTCCATGTGAACCTCCGGCCCACTGGCCGTCCACACTTCATGAGAGCCTCTGGCCTAAGGGCCATCCCCACTCCAAGAGAGGCTCCGGCAGCTCTACCTCAGGGGAGAACACTAAGAAGGGAACGAGAAGGACAAAAAAAAAGATAATGGGAAACAAACAGAAGGAGGAGAGGAGCTCAAGCTGGACCACCTGGCTCCACTGCCATCTTGACCGGGAGATTCTTCACATGTTGACATGAGTTTCCTCCAGATGCTCTAGTTTCTTGCCATAGTTGAAAGATGTGTAGGTTAGGTGGTTTGGCCATGGGAAATTATCTTTGAATGTACAGGGATGTGCAGGCTAGGTGAACTAGCCATGGTAAATGCAGGGTTATGGGGGTTGGATGGTAGGGTGGGCCTGAGCAGGATGCTCTTCCGAGAGTTAGTGTTGACTCAATAAGTCAAATGGCCTCTATCTTCACTGTTGGGTTTCTATGATTCTTTGTGTGGCCTCATATATGCCCTGTACTATTCTGCCAAGACTTCCTTATCTTTATACTCCATCCCCCTTTGCAATAAAGACCAACATTCCATTTGCCATCTTCATTTCTTGATGTACCTGCTTTGTGACTAATTGCATTCCCATGAAGCAATGTGCCAAACTGCAATGGCTGTGTTATTTTCAACTTAACAACAACACGCCAAACTTTTGACTTATCTTCAAAAAATATACAAAGCTCTAAACTATGTAATGGAGCCACCGGGGTCCTCTGACTCTAAACGAGATGCTTTTAGTTTTAAAAAAAACTGATCGCTGGGGATTCCATGTCCTCCTTTTCTCTCATGCCATCTGTTCCATGGTTGCATTCTTCACGGGACTCCCTTATAAAATAACTCAGCCAAAACAAAGATCCGAATTGCAACCAAACAAATACCCTGAATTTACATAAACCCTTAGCCATAAAATTTCTGTAGACAGTGTCCATTTGGCCAAGGTCACATTTGGCCTTAAAACTTGTGAACAAATTTTGAAGATTTAGTCATTTGCATGTCATTTCATGTCCTTGCTGCTCGAGCTACCCAAGAAGAGGCCAACTGCGACTTGCACACCACTCGACAAAGCAAAGCACAGCAGAAGCCAGTCACAGATACACTTGTTTATTGCAATGCTCAGTTGAAGTATGTTTTTGCTCAGAGAGATTCATTCCAACAGAAAACGTGTTGTTGGTTTCAATCAACAATTAAAACAGGAGATACTGCTTTCTGGGCACGATTCCTAGCCAGCACTGCAACTGAGCTGATTACTGCTTTAACAGATGTAATTACTTAGCAGCAAATGAAATATAGCTGGTGACAGTGTTGTCACAAATACTAATTAGTAAGTGGCAATACACTTCAAATTGTTATTTTTCTTTTGAACCTTGTGAAGCTTGAGCTTTGATAGCATGTTTGTTCCAGGTCCATACATAAGGACATTTGTTGGTGGAAGACATGAGTAAGAGGGATAGCAACATATATAAAAGACATGAACCATAAGACGTCAATCATGACAGCATATGCATGAGGAACCACTGCCGTCTAAGTGCTTTATAGGATAAGAATTAAGTCATCATTGAAGTAAGATTTTACATATACCTCAAGAGGCTTGAATCCCTCATGTGTTTCTCAGTCAGCACTCATTTGGTGTCAAACATTTGTGCATTCAAGTCCATCCCAGAGACCTGAGCACCAAATCTCAGGCAAAACTTCCACAGCTAATACTGAGTGAGTGCTGCAGTGTCAAACAGCTTAGAGATTAAAGCAAGGTTTCACCTTCCTTCTTCAGTGGATGTTCGTGATCCTATGGTACAATTTCAAAGAAGAGCAGGCTTGCTTTCCACAATGCCCTAGCCAACATTTGTGCCTTAATCAACATAACAAAAACAAGTGATCTGGTCATTACCTCATTGGTTTTGGGATCTTGTTGTACACAGGTTTGGAATGCTGTGTGATATCATAGAACCATAGAATCCCCACGGTGTGGAAACAGGCTATTCAGCCCAACAAGCCTGCACCATGTCGCCGAACAGCATCGCGCTCAGGCCTATTCCCGTACACTTCTCATGCCTAACCCACCTAACATAAACATCCGTGGGCACTATGGGCAATTTAGTATGGCCAATCCACCCAACCTGCACATCTTTGGGCTGTGGGAGGAAACCGGAGCACCCGGAGGAAACCCACACAGACATGGGGAGAATGTGCAAACTCCACACAGACAGTCATTCGAGGTTGGAATTGAACCCAGGTCCCTGGTGCTGTGAGGTAGCATTGCTAACCACTGAGCTCCCTAAATATTACAAAGATAAAGAATCTTGAGAAAGATGTATTACAACACTGACCATATCTCAAAAGTCTTCGTAATTTGTAATCAGATGTCCTGAGATTGTAAAATCATTAAAAAAAACAAGCCACATGAATATTCAAGGAATTCATTAAATGCTGCATAAGTTCTGAATGCAGCCAAAAGCAGTGATTGCACTGCCAAAGGAGAGTTAAAAGTAAAGTTACACTCAAGGTCCAAAAGGTACAACTGACCAGTTTGAATAGATAAACATCAGTTCATCCAAAGCTCTGCTGTCCATATCCTGTTCAGCCCCTACACTCATTGACCCACACTGTTATCCATCCAACAATGGTGTGACATTTAAATTATCACAGCTTTTCAAATCTCTAATTTCTTCTGGCTGTTCAACTTTTGTAGAACACTGCCCTGCTCCAATTCCAGATTCTTGTGCATCCCCAGTTTTAATCATGCCGCAACTAGCAACTGAGCCTTCAGCCATGGTATTCTTTTCTTAATCTTCTCACTTTAAAACCTACTTCTTGGACATGTTCTTGCCCTAATAACTTATGTAGCATATTTTTGTCCAAGTTCACTTGATAACACTCCTACAAGGAACTTAAAAGACGTTTTACTGCTTTAAAAGCACTATATAAATACAAATTATTTTGACCTATTCTTGTTTCATGTCATTTTTGTCTGCATTACATGGTAGCAAAACAGAATGTTTCAGCAATTCACCAAAATTTCTCATCAGCATGCTGGATTTCTTATCAGGTTTTATCAAACTTAACTATTCTTCATTAAGATGTTGCCTGAAATTACCATAATTGAGCACTGCTATTTATCATATTACTCACAAAACAGAAACATGATATTTCACAATTCTACCCATCATGGGGTTCAGTGACACATAGTTTGCATGCAGAATGATAGTTTTTTTTTCCCCTCTATTTACTGAATTACACTGCAAGCTTTCCAATTCACAGTTGCATTTGGAAAGCAATTTCCTTACGATTTTGCAAGCTAAGCAAAAGTGAACAAGCAATTAATTTGATATGTCACTCAACAGATTAAGTTGAGTTTGAACATGGCAATTGAAGACTGTTGTACTGATGGGACTAACAAAAGACAACTTGTGCAAATCAACAGGAAAGGGGAGAGGAAAGAAATTCTCAAAATAAAAACAGTCCCAACGTCCTCTGACAACCAATATTAAGTTGTAAGGCTAGACAAACGTGGGTAACAAACATTAAACTACAAAACCATCTTAAATTAATCTGCTGTGATGGTAGAATGACAACAAGAATGAAAATCCTCATACTAAATCATGAAATGCAATTTAACTGTTAGCAAATCTGGGCAAACAATAAAGCCACACACCTCTGACTTTTTTTCCCACACATCTTGTGCCCTCCATTTTATTGGCAACACAGAGTTGGTGCACTCCCACTGCTGACAATGATCAATCATTCAGCTGACTGCAGAGTCAGGGTTAAGGGATGAACAGGACAAATATTGAAAACACATGGTTGTGACTTCCACCCTTTCACTGTAAAGCAAAAATCAATTTGAAAACTCTTAAAACAGAATGTCAAGCAAGTCAGAATAACCAAGATTGTTCACCTTAGCACACAGAAGGCAAGGGGGAGACTGAAGAGGAATGTTCCAATTTAGGAAGAGTTTTGACAATTTCACAATGTCTACTCTGGTCACCAACCTTGCCACCAGTGGAAGTGAAGGCCACAGATTTAAGATAATGGGCAAAAATGCCAAAGGGCAAGTGAAAATAACTTTTTTTTAAATGCAGCACATTTTCGTCATCTGGAACACAGTGCCTGAAAGGATGGTCAAAGCAGATTCAGCAATACTTTCAAAAATGAACTGGACCTGGTTTTGAATGGGAAAATTTAGTTGCTTATGGGAAAAAAGCAGAGGAGTAGAACTAATTGGATAAGACAATAAGCCAGTACAGGTACAACAGACAAATGCCATCCTTCTGAGCTACAATATTCTATAACCTTTTGGACTTGATTGATTATTTTTGCACTGAGAGAAATCCTCACAATGAGGATTTTGGTGAAGGTAGAGTTGTTGTCTATTCTTACTGATTACTGTCAATGGGTCAGAAAGCCAAGAAAACAAGTTATAGAGGGGTGACCTGAGAACTCGGTCACAGAGTTTAGAGATGAATTTGATCGGAATTATGGTGTTGATGGCAGAACTGTTGTCAATAAGTAGGAGTTTGATGTAGGTATTCTTGTTATCCAGATGTTCCAGGGACTATTGTAGGACCAGAGAGATGGCATCTGCTGTGGATCTGTTGTGCCGGTTGGTGAAATGCTGGCAGACAATTAAGGCAACTTGGTAGGCTGGAGCTGATGTCAGCCATGACTAACATCTCAAAGCACTTCATAATGATGAAGGTCAGAGCCACCAGGCGGTAGTCACTGAGGTATGCTGCGTGATTTTTCTTTGGCACCGGGATGATGGTGGTCTTCTTGGAGCAGGTGGGGACTTCAGATCATAGTAAGTAGAGATTAAAGATGTCTGTGATTACTCCCACCAGCTAGTCCACACAGGATCTAAATGCACGGTCCAAGAAGCGATGTATTGTTGCCCACAATTCTGTTCAGCTTCAGTCTGCAGTCTGTTATGTCGTGTAAGCCTTGCTTGATGGGTGTCCATGCGGTTGGTCTGTGTCTCAAGCTTAGTTTGGTATTGTCTCTTGGCACTTCTGATCTCCTTGGAAAGATGGTACTTGGATTTCTTGCGTAGGTCAGGGCTGCTCGACTTGTACACCTGACCTGTGCTTTAGTAATAAGTAGATCTCCCGGTTCATTCATGGTTTCCGGTTGGGAAACATTTGGAATTAATTTCTTCAGTGTGCAGTCTTCTACACACTTACTGATGCAGTCTGTAACAGTGGAACAAAAACAGAAGTTGCTGGAAAAGCTCAGCAGGTCTGGCAGCATTTGTGAAGAAAAAAATCAGAGTTAACATTTCAAGTTCTGAAGAAGGGTCACCAGGCCCAAAACATGGGCTGAAATGTTAGCTTTTGTGCTCCTAAGATGCTGCTTGGCCTGCCGTGTTCATCCATCTCCACAATTTGTTATCCCAAAACGTTAACTCCGATTTTTATTTCTTCACAGATGCTGCCAGGCCTGCTGAGCTTTTCCAGCAACTTCTGTTTATGTTCCTGACTTACAGCATCTTTTGGCTTCTATTAAGTCTGTAACGGTATTGGCCACTAAGTTCTTGAATACAGAATTCGGATTTATCACTGTAGGCTGATGGTCTATTTTTACACTCAACAACACTCCGGTGGCATAAAGTCTACTGCATTCCTTTCCAATAATGTGACTGCAGCAATTACTGCATCAGTGCGTGAACAAAAAAATCAAGACAGGAAAGGGAATGAACTGAATTGCACAGCCAATAGCCTAATTCAGTGCTGGAATTTCTGAGAGAGTTCCACTGCCAATTCTACGAAAGTTCTTCATCCAAGTGTGATGAATCCTTGAAGTTCTCCGTACACAGGATTGCAGAAGATCAATTGTTGATCATCTTGAAGACAAGCATCAATGGATTTCCAGAGACTAATAACATCTTGGGATATGGAGATAGCACAGGAAGGTGACCTGGACAGAGGCAAAAAGCTATAATCTATCTGAAAATGTGAAGCAGGCTTGATAGACTGAGTGACCTATTCTTATTCCAATATTTCTATGACAACCCTATCTTTAAGACTAAGACATTTGAAACTGGCCAGTCACTGAAACAGTAAATCAAATTATGTAAGCTTTTGCTCTCTTGGTTTCTGCACTGAATTTTCCAACTTGCAATTTTCTAATAAACTATGAGAAGTCTATAGTCAGTTTCTTTTTAACAGGAAAGAACTTGCAATTCCAGAGCAACCTTCACATGAGGATGTCGCAAGTAATTTTGAAATATAGTTACTTTGACAGGGTTAGAGTTATAGTAGTGCGAGAAATACAGTCGTCAATTTATGCACAGCAAGTCCTCATAGACAGCAGAAGGGTAAAGACCAGAAAATCAGTGCTTTCTGCAGCACATTTTTTTAAAACTGATATTGATTGAGAGTAAGCATTGTTCAAGAATCTAGGAAGACCTCAGGTCTTTTTCAATATATTGCCGGACATCTTTTATATCACCTCAGAAATGGCATGTGGGCCTTTGTTTTAACGCTTCACATGAAAGGTGTAGCTGGAGTGCCTGCCTGGATTTTGTGGTTATGCATCGATAATGGGTCTTGAATGTTAAATCTTATAACTCAGAGGCAATAGTACGGCCCACTGACTCACGTCCGACAATCAGAATACAGAAACTCAATCTGCCATACCAAAGTCAAACATAAAACCCAGTTGAACTCAGCGTTGCCCTTAATGAGATACAGATTGTTATAGCGTATAAACATGTTTGACCTGTCCATTCTGCACTGGAATGTTTCTCCAAAAGTCAGTTAACACCATTTTCCTGCTTATTCTTTATCCCCTATAATTGCTTTCTTTTACAAGTGACAAATCTACTTCCAATAGGTGATTTATGGACATGATTTTTCAGATGATATTGTTTCCTGCACAGCCACTAAACAATATCAGCAGCCCCAAACCCAGTTAATGCTTTATCCGGTTGGCCTGCAGCTCCCTGGTTTTCAGGGGAGCTGTGAGCACCACTGGGGCATACAGACTGTGCTCAGGTTCTCAAGTGCCAGAAACGCAGGAAAATGTAAGCAAACAGGACCCATAGTGAGGACAGGAAGATGGCCCCATGAGAAGGGCATTCAGTCATGTTGGGTACATGTTTGCGAAAGCCTGAGCTGGGGCTGGTTAGAGGGGTAGCACCTGCAAGGGGTTGCCCTAATCACAAAGGGGAGCCAGTGATAAACACGATCCCCATTTTCCCACCTGACACCTGAGCAAGCCTCATATTCTCCCCACCAATCTCAAAACTGTGACCAACAGGATAACTGGCCACTTAAGCACCCCGAGCAAAGCAAAGGTGCTGCTAGATTATGCTCCCCCACCACCAACCCTCCCTGAAAAATTCTGGCAAATGTAGGCAAGTGAGTGGCAGGAAGGCCAACCACTTAGTTTTATAGCACCCACAGAGTGCAAGTGTGCTGGCAGAACTATGAAAAAAATCTGTTCATGAATTCTACTTGAACAATAATCTATCCAAGAAGAATGTAAATGTAATTCATCTGGTTATTGGTCCCCATTTTCTCACTGATTAGTGTAACAATCTACTGAATTTATATTGAATTTATCAAGGCACCTCAAGACCTGAAGACCGCTTAACCATCTCAGCATCAGAATAAAAAGTCCCAATTTCACAACATCACCCCATCTGCCTTGGAAATATTCAATGCAACTCGATAGACACAATTGCTACTAACTTTCAAGTGAAGCAAGCTTATTGCCATTACAGATGTTGATATTCACTAGGTTCTAAACATATTGAGACAAGAACAACATGGTAGAAATGGATGAAAAGGGTTGCATTGGATACCCATGTTTTCAAAACAAGTTTGGCCTTGTTTGTCACTTGGGTATCTCAATGTCTTTATGAATATTCTTGCATGCCATCATTGACTGAAGGGGCAACCGAAGAAGTGTTTTTTTTAAATAAGTTCATACAATTACACCCACTTTCATGGCCCATGTTTCTTGTGGCTAACTGCAAAGTAATGGCCTCATCCAACAAAGATCTAATGAGCACTGTAGCATGGGTTTCGCCATTTCCAATGCGCATTTCAGTCCAGTGCCTGCAACAGGCAATCTCTAGTCTGCTTAACACCAAGCAAGGATAAAAGGATACAGCCCATGGTGTAAAGTTAAATACAACAAATGCCGATAGAGGCTTGCGGGTTCAGGTGCATAGATCTTAAAAATGTCAAAACAGGCTACAAAAATAATCAAGAAAGCTAGTGAAATTCTGGCCTTAATATCTAGAAGACTGGAGAACACAGACACAGAAATTATGTTGCAGTTACACAAAATCCTAGTTAGACCCCACTTGGAACACAGAGCAGATCTGGGTACCACACATTTAGAAGGATACATTGGCATTGGAGGGAGTACAATGTAAGTTTACAAGAACGATACCTGGGCTTCGGAGGGTTAAGCTATGAGGGGAGATTATACAAGTTTGGGAACCCTGCAGCCCGATGGCATCAATGTGGACTTCACCAGCTTCAAAATCTCCCCTTCCCCAACTGCATCCCAAAACCAGCCCAGTTCGTCCCCTCCCCCCACTGCACCATACAACCAGCCCAGCTCTTCCCCTCCACCCACTGCATCCCAAAACCAGTCCAACCTGTCTCTGCCTCCCTAACCTGTTCTTCCTCTCACCCATCCCTTCCTCCCACCCCAAGTCGCACCTCCATCTCCTACCTACTAACCTCATCCCACCTCCTTGACCTGTCCGTCTTCCCTGGACTGACCTATCCCCTCCCTACCTCCCCACCTATACCCTCCTCTCCACCTATCTTCTTTTCTCTCCATCTTCGGTCCACCTCCCCCTCTCTCCCTATTTATTCCAGAACCCTCACCCCATCCCCCTCTCTGATGAAGGGTCTAGGCCCAAAACGTCAGCTTTTGTGCTCCTGAGATGCTGCTGGGCCTGCTGTGTTCATCCAGCCTCACATTTTATTATCTTATACAAGTTAGGCCTGTTTTTTCTAGAATTTCGAAGGTTAAGAGGTGATCATATCAAAGTCTTCAAGATATTAACAGGAAAAGACAGGGTAGATAAACTATTTCCACTGGCTAGGGATTCTTCAACCAGGCAGCAAAGTCTGATATTTAGAGCCAGACCATTCAGGAGAGGTATTAAGACGCACTTCTACACACAAGGGGTGGTAGATGTTTGGAAGTCTCTTCCACAGAGTGGCAGTGGATTCTCAATGAGTTGTTAATTTTAGATCTGAGGTAGAAATTTTTTAGTTAAACAAAGGTATTAAGGGATATGGGCTAAAGGCAGGTGTACGGCATTAGGCCACACATTATCCATGATCTCATTCAATGGTGAAACAAGATCGAGAGGCTGAATGGCCGACTCCTGTTCCAATGTTCCTACGTTCAGCAGCAAATCACACTGAAGAATTCGAACAAATAACAGACAAGGAAGTAAAATAAAAAACAAGATTTACAACTGATGTTTTATAATTTTACAGGAAGTAAAATAAATATCGGGAGTGCACAAAAGATTATGGTAGAAACTAAAAAAAAACAGACTTTAAAATTACACAATTATTATAATGAGCTGTGCAAATGTTATCATGAAATTAAGAAATTTGACAATCCACAAACGTAACCTGACCTTCACGGCAGGATATGTTATTCATAAATATTTGTAGTTTTGAACATCATTGAATCATTACCATGGTTTTGTGCAGGGAAGGTCATGTCTTACCAACTTCATAGAATTCTTTGAGGACGTGACAAAGTTGATTGATCTGGGAAAGGCTGTAGATGTCATATACATGGACTTCAGTAAGGCGTTTGATAAGGTTCCCCACGGCAGGCTGATGGTGAAAGTGAAGTCACATGGGGTCCAGGGTGTGCTAGCTATAGAACATGGAACATTACAGCACAGTACAGGCCCTTCGGCCCTCAAGGTTGTGCCGACTTGTCATACCGATCTTAAGGCCATCTAACCTACACTATTCCATGTACGTCCATGTGCTTATCCAATGACAACTTAAATGTACCTCAAGTTGGCGAATCTACTACCGTTGCAGGCAAAGCGTTCCATTCTCTCACTACTCTCTGAGTAAAGAAACTACCTCTGACATCTGTCCTATATCTTTCACCCCTCAGTTTAAAGCTGGGTCCCCTTGTGCTTGCCGTCACCAGCCTAGGAAAAAGGCTCTCCCTATCCACCCTATCTAACCCGCTGATTAATTTTATATGTTTCTGTTGTCACCTCTCAACCTTCTTCACTCGAATGAAAACAGCCTCAAATCCCTCAGCCTTTCCTCGTAAGACCTTCCCTCCATACCAGGCAACATCCTAGTAAATCTCCTCTGCATCCTTTCCAAAGCTTCCACATCCTTCTTATAATGCGGTGACCAGAACAACACACAATACTCCAAGTGCAGCCGCACCAGAGTTTTGTACATCTTCACCATAACCTCTTGGTTCCGGAACTCGACCCCTCTATTCATAAAAGCTAAAACACTGTATGCCTTCTTAACAGCCCTGTCAACCTGGGTGGCAACTTTCAAGCATCTGTGTACATGGACACCGAGATCTCTCTGCTCATCTACACTACTAAGAATCTTACCATTAGCCCTGTACTTTGCCTTCCGGTTACTCCTACCAAAGTGCATCACCTCACACTTGTCTGCATTAAACTCCATTTGCCACCTCTCAGCCCAGCTCTGCAGCTTATCTATGTCTCTCTGCAAACCACAGCATCCTTCGTCACTATCCACAACTCCACCGACCTTCATGTCATGTGCAAATTTACTAACCCATCCTTCTACGCCCTCATCCAGGTCATTTATAAAAATGACAAACAGCAGTGGACCCAACACCGACCCTTGCGGTACACCACTAGTAACTGCTCTCCAGGTGAGCATTTCCCATCAACTACCACCCTCTGTTTTCTTTCAGCAAGCCAATTTCTGATCCAAACTGCTGTATCTCCCACAATTCCATTCCTCCGCATTTTGTATAATAGCCTATTGTGGGGAACCTTATCGAAAGCCTTGCTGAAATCCGTATACACCACATCAACCGGTTTACTCTCATCTACCTGTTTGGCCACCTTCTCAAAGAACTCAATACCGTTTGTGAGGCACGACCTTCCCTTCACAAAACCGTGCTGACTATCCCTAATCAATTTATTCTTTTCTAGATGATTATAAATCCTATCCCTTATAACCTTTTCCAACACTTTACCAACAACTGAGATAAGGCTCACTGGTCTATAATTACCAGGGTTGTCTCTACTCCCCTTCTTGAACAGGGAAACCACATTTGCTATCCTCCAGTCATCTGGCACTATTCCTGTAGACAATGACGAGTTAAAGATCAATGCCAAAGGCTCGGCAATCTCTTCCCTGGCATCCCAGAGGATCCGACGATAAATCCCATCAGACCCAGGGGACTTATCTATCTTCACCTTCTGAAGGAATTCTAACACCTCTTCCATGTGAACCTCAATCCCACCTAGTCTAGTAGCCTGTATCTCAGTATTCTCCTCGACAACATTGTCGTGTTCTAGACTGAATACTGTTGAAAAATATTCATTTAGTGCTTCCCTTATCTCATCTGACTCCACACACAACTTACCATTACTATTCTTGATTGGGCCTATTCTTACTTTCGTCATTCTTTTATTCCTTAAATACCTATAGAAAGCCTTAGGGTTTACCCTGATCCTATCCGCCAACAACTTCTCATGTCTCCTCCTGGCTCTTCTGAGCTCTCTCTTTAGGTCTTTCCTGGCTACCTCGTAGCACTCAAATGCCCTAACTGAGCCTTCACATCTCATCCTAACATAAGCCTTCTTCTTCCTCTTGACGAGAGAATCCACCGCCTTTGTAAACCATGGCTCCCGCACTCTATAGCTTCCTTCCTGCCTGACAGGTACATATTTATCTAGGACACACAGGAGCTTTTCCTTGAATAAGCTCCACATTTCTAATGTGCCCATCCCCTGCAGTTTCCTTCCCCATCCTAAGCTCCCTAAATCTTGCCTAATCTCATCGTAATTGCCTTTCCCCCAGCTATAACTCTTGCCCACTGGTATACACTTATCCCTTTCCATCACTAAAGTAAACATAACAGAATTGTGATCGCTATCACCAATTGTGCTCACCTACTTCCAATTCTAACACCTGGCCGGGCTCATTACCAGTACCAAATCTAATGTGGCTTCGCCCCTTATTGGCCTATCTACATACTGTGTCAGGAAGCCCTCCTGTACACACTGTACAAAACTGACCCATCTATAGTACTCGAACTATAGTGTTCCCATTCAATATCTGAAAATGACAACTACCCTGTCTCTCTCACTCCCATCGAGAATCATCTTTGCTATCCTTTCCTCTACATCTCTCGAACTATTCGGAAGCCTACAGAAAACTCCCAACAGGGTGACCTCTCCTTTCCTGTTTCTAACCTCAGCCCATACTACCTCAGTTGACGGGTCCCCAAACATCCTTTTGGCAACTGTAATACTGTCCTTGACCAACAATGCCACACCTCCACCCCTTTTACCATCTTCTCTGTTCTTACTGAAACATCTAAATCCCGGAACCTGCAACTACCATTCCTGTCCCTGCTCTATCCATGTCTCCGAAATGGCCACAACATCGAAGTCCCAGGTACTAACCCATGCTGCAAGTTCACCCACCTTATTCCGGACGCTCCTGGCATTGAAGGAGACACACTTCAATCCAACTTCTTGCTTGCCGGTCCATCTTGCTTCCATGAAACTTTATTTCGGACCACCCTACTCTCAACCTTTTCTATAGTCAAACTACAATTTTGGTGCCCATCCCCCTGCTGAATTAGTTTAAACCCACCCAAACAGCCTTAGCAAATTTCCCCCCCAGGATATCGGTACCCCTCTGGTTCAGGTGAAGACCATCTTGCTTGCAGAGATCCCACCTAACCCAGAAAGAGCCCCAATTATCCAAGAATCCAAAACCCTCCCTCCTGCAGCATCCCTGTAGCCACGTGTTCAACTCCTCCCTCTCCCTATTCCTCGCCTCACTAGCATGTGGCACGGGCAACAAACCAGAGACAACAACTCTGTTCGTCCTAGCTCTCAGCTTCCATCCTAGCTCCCTGAATTTCTGCCTTAAATCCCTATCTCTCTTCCTACCTATGTCGTTGGTGCCAATGTAGACCACGACTTGGGGCTGCTCCCCCTCCCCCTTAAGGATCCCAAAAACACGATCAGAGACATCACGCACCCTGGCACCTGGGAGGCAACACACCAACCATGAGTCTCTCTCGTACCCACAGAACCTCCTATCTGTCCCCCTAAGTATGGAGTGCCCAATGACTAATGCTCTGCTCCTCTTCCCCCTTCCCTTCTGAGCAGCAGGGACAGACTCTGTGCCAGAGACCTGTGCCCCACTACTTTCCCCTGGTAAGTCGTCCCCGCAACAGTATCCAAAACAGTACACTTATTGTTGAGGGGAATGGCCACAGGGGATCCCTGCACTGCCTGCCAGGTCCCTTTCCGTCCCCTGACCGTAACCCATCTGCCTTTTTCCTGTACTTGAGGAGTGACTACCTCTCTGTAACTCCTCTCAATAACACCCTCTGCATCCTGAATGACCCGAAGTTCATCCAGCTCCAGCTCCAGTTCCCTAATGTGGTTTTCAAGGAGCTGGAGTTGGGTGCACATCCCGCAGAGGTAGTCAGCAGGGACACTAGTGCTGACCCTTACCTCCCACATTCTGCAGGAGGAACATTCAACTGCCCTGACCTCCGTTTCCATTATTTTAAATTCCCAAGACTTAAAAAATAAAGAATAAAAAATAAACTTGTTACCTCACCAATCAGGCACACAGAACGTTTTTTTTTGGTTAGAGGAGGAGGATGGGTGGGAGATACTACCGGGGTAGTGTTTTGGGTAACGCAACCACACAAATATATTACCTCACTCACTCACCAGTCCAATGTCGGCTCCTGCTCAGCGTCCCTCCGCCTATTCACGAGGTAAGCTTTTTAAAGATTCAAAAACAGTGACTCACCGGCTTCCCGACAGGCTCCTGCTCCAAGCTCCCGCTGGCGCTGCTGCTGCAACCAGAAATGAAAGACACCGGCACCAAAGGTGCGGTTCTGTGTGAGGGATGGGAGGCCGTGTGGCTATGGCTCAGGCTCAGGCTCAGGCTTCAGTTGGGGCTGTAGGCCGCGACACTGCGTGCCGAACAAAAGGCCCGCCGTTTCAGGATGTCTGAAATCCACGGCCTAACTCCGCATTGATCGCTGGCCTGAAATAGCTCTAAGGATGTTAAGTAGGAGGAACCGCCCAATTCTATTACTGAATAATATTTCAAATTTTAATTGGTCGTCTTTTCAGTTCTAATAATTTGAAGTCAGTTTTGCACGTTGGGTCAAAAATGCTTTATTTTTTAAGTGTGCGCGTTTCCCTGAAGAATTAGAGCTGGTGAAACAAATGAAGCTTCAGTTCAGAATGAAAAAAATGATAAGCTGAAGGAAAAAAGCAGCAAGCGTGGTGGAAACCGCTTTGAGCTGTATTCAACTAACGGAAATGCAAGATTCCGGGTTTTTGTGAGCAATATCCCATTTGAAATGAAATGGCAAATACTTAAAGATATAATGAGAGAAAAAGTTGGTGAGGTTACTTACGTGAAACTCTTTATGGATGCGGATGGAAAGTCGAGGGGATGTGGTGTTGTGGAGTTCAAGAGTGAAGACAACATGAAAAAGGCTGTGGAGGTGATAGACAAGCAGAATTTCAGTGGGAGACCTCTTAAAGTGAAAGAGGATTTGGATGGTGAGCATGCAAGACGCATGATGCAGAGGTTTGGCGGTTTTGACCAAATGGGAATGGGTGGTGGAGGTGGTGGTGGTCCCGGAATGAATATCCCACCTGCACTCTTGCATAATTCTCATGTCCCCAGAGATGTTCTCAATGCCCTGCAGGCTGGCAGACTTGGAAGTACTATCTTCATTGTTAATCTTGATTTCAAAGTCGGATGGAAAAAAATTGAAGGAAGTTTTTTCCATGGCAGGCTCTGTGGTACGGGCATTGTGGCGGACCAAGATGGAAAAAGTCGTGGAATGGGCACTGTAACTTTTGAAAGCTAGATGGATAAAAAAAACTGGCTGGGCAACAGGAGACAGAGGGTAGTAGTAGAAGGGAGTTTCTCAAATTGGAGACCTGTGACCAGTGGTGTTCCACAGGGATCTGTGCTGGCACCACTGTTGTTTGTGATATATGTAAATGATTTGGAGGAAGGTGTAGATGGTCTGATCAGCAAGTTTGCAGATGACACTAAGATTGGTGGAGTAGCTGATAGTGAAGGGGACTGTCAGAAATTACAGCAGAATATAGATAGACTGGAGAGTTGGGCAGATAAATGGCAGATGGAGTTCAATCCGGGCAAATGTGAGGTGATGCATTTTGGAAGAACAGATTCAAGGGCGAACTACACAGTAAATGGAAAAGTCCTAGCGAAAATTGATGAACAGAGAGATCTAGGTGTTCAGGTCCATTGTTGCCTGAAGGTGACAACGCAGGTCAATAGGGTGGTCAAGAAGGCATATGGCATGTTTTCCTTCATCGGGTGGGCTATTGAGTACAACAGTTGGCAGGTCATGTTGCAGTTGTATAGGACTGGTCGCCACATTACCGAAAGGATGTGGATGCTTTGGAGTGGGTGCAGAGGAGGTTCATCAGGATGTTGCCTGGTATGGAGGGTGCTAGCTATGAAGAGAGGTTGGATAGATTAGGATTATTTTCATTAGAAAGACGGAGATTGAGGGGGGACCTGATTGAGGCCTACAAAATCATGAGGGGTATAGACAGGGTGGATTGCAAAAAGCTTTTTCCCCCCCAGAGTCGGGGACTCAGTTACTAGGGGTCATGAGTTCAAAGTGAGAGAAGGAAAGTTTAAGGGAGATATGCGTGGCAAGTTCTTTACACAGAGGGTGGTGGGTGCCTGGAACGCGTTGCCAGCGGAGGTGGTAGACGGAGACACGTTAGCGTCTTTTAAGATATATTTGGACAGGTACATGGATGGGCAGGGAGCAAATGGACACAGACTGTTAGAAAATAGATGACAGGTTAGACAGAGGATCTCGATCGGCGCAGGCTTGGAGGGCCGAAGGGCCTGTTCCTGTGCTGTAATTTTCTTTGTTCTTTGTTCTTTGAAGTCCCAGTTACACCTCATTCAAACATAACCTTGCGAAGGGATTTTACAGTGACAATGACAGTATAAAGAAGTGCGAGTTCCTGTCCATTCAATAACAAAAACAAAGTTGCTGGAAAAGATCAGCAGGTCTGGCTGCTTCTGTGAAGGAAAATACAGAATTAACGTTTCGGGTCCAGTGACCCTTCTTCAGAACAGTGTCAATTCAGTGATGTCTAATTGACTTTCATCTGCAAGTGTTTCAACAGCACATCCTGTACAGGATCAGGGAAAAACATGGATAGAAAAGTTTAGCTTTGTGAGTTTAACTGTATGAGTGAAGATTCCTGATATTGCTCTCAGCTTCAGGGGACTGAGGATAAATGCTCATTAGTTCATCCATCATAGATCCAGATCATTTTGTTATTTGTACCTATGAATTTTGCTAGAAATTAACAAAAGCCAACTAAATAAAACAAATTTAATAATTCCCCTCCAAGGTTTAAGGTCTCATCTATTTGTTTGGAAGCCATTGTTCAAAACTCTGACCTACTATTAGTTATGCATGCACCATATTCCAATAGTTGATACAGAGAAGGATCATAATGAGATTCATGCAAAGAAACTGACTTTTCTCAGCTGATTTCAGCATAAGCATTAAAAAAAAGTCTGCCCCATACTAAAGCAGTATATGTTCTTAGAGCATGTCAAATGTTTAATCTGTTTCATTTTCACCAGAAAATATTTAGGGTATTCATTGCCTTGTCAAGATCATAACGCTGTTCATAGAAGTCTCTGTCTAAATGGTAATAAATGCATTACAAAGTGAGAATATTCAAACATATAAAAATCACCCAGCCATAAAGACACCACTTTAAACTATTGCTTTTCATTGGCCCAGTCTTGACCTCTTGCAAAACTATTTAAAAAATGTAGTCAGTCAATTTTTCTTCCCCCGTCGAAAATCTTGTGTTTGTTGTAATTGACCCAAATTCTGGATAAGCCAACAGCTTTCAAAGCTACAATAAATCTAAATGCTGAAGATTACTGTGGTTTTTAAACCAACTTCAGATGAGGAACAAGGGAAAACTAGGACATCGTAATTTAACTACACCAGCTAAATTCTGGGCTCAATGAGCGGACGCACCATGTAGTGCAATACCAATGGAGTCGCCAAATTTGGTCACACTCATAGTATTGCATTGAGTTTGAGGAAAACAAGATCTGCACACTTTTCCACCTTCTAAAACCCCCACCCAACAGAAGTGTGGTATTGTCAAATATGGGTTTCACAGTGCTAATTGTGATGGAGTTTGTAAGGGATGAGAGTCAGGAGGCTCAACTAGCAACACTGCTTGAAAGCCCACAAACCTCAGCACATATTCCTCATCCCTCTGAGGTCCATTTTACCTCAAGCCCCTCACAATCACTCATGCTACGTCACAGCCCATTGGAATGCTTATAACTCCATACCACCCCACACACCCTCAGGTCTACCAATCCAACTCAAGCCCCTTCGGAATGCCCTACCATTTTCACACCATCTTGTGCCACCTCAGGTCTTCCATACCATTCCTTGCAACCCCACATCGTCATGCCATGAGATTTCACACTCCCTTCAGAAACCCCATGCTACTTTAACCCTCCATAACTCTCCCATGCCACCTAATATTCTCTCAGCTATCCCATGCCATCTACAAACACCCTCATATATCCTCAAAAGCCACTCACCCAACTGGCACAACGTACAGTGCTCAGGAACCATGCAATAGCAATTGGATTGCCACTGTATAATTGGAAAATCACCTCTAATAATCTTTTAAAAAAACCTTGAATTCACATTATCATTAATACTGGGGGAAATATATTCAAATCAGAAAATGTAATCCTTCAAGTAGACAAATAAGAAACAATATTAAACGTACATTGTATTACTGCAGCCCCTTAAATGTGTCAATTGTTTTTGATTCAACTGACCATCTGCTGAGCTGGAGCTATTAGTAGCTTTGAAACTTAGTTTAGCATTCATAATGGCTGCAGCTGTCATTCAAAAACTACTAGCTATATTTCCAGAAACTAATATAGCTCAATAGTGTGCTATTTCTATTTCAAAGTGGAATTGTTGTCAATGGAAATAAATAAGTGCATGGGTTTTTCCACTTTCCAAAGCAAGTCTTCTTCAAACAGCCAAATGTATCGGACAAACGTGAATGGCAGATTTTCTTTTCAAAATGTTTGTGTTTTATGGTACTTTCTTCAGTGGAAAGAACTTCTATAATGCTTAACATTTACACAACAGTGGTGAACATAAGGGTCAATTTACTTTTGAGATGAGGAAGAATTTCCCTCCAAAGGTTGTTAATACTTACAACTCTCTGTCCTGGTGAGAAGTGTAGAGTGAAATATTGAATATATTGAAGCCTGAGTTAGATAGATTTTTGATTGAAATAAGAAACAAGAGTCACGGGGGTCAAGCAGAACATTGGGAGTTACGGCCACATCAGGTCGGCAATGATCTTATTGCTTAGTGAAGCAGACTGAAAGGTTGAATGACCTACTTATGATTTCACTTTTATGTTTTATTTGTATGACACAACCCATGATGAATTACTGAATTAAACACATTTCAACATCTAATACAAAGTGTCAAAATGTTTTACACTTATCTATCAAAATATCTGGTTACTTCTTGTGGTCAAGTAGATTTTTTTTTAAGTCTTACAAAACCCACATCATTCAAAACAGCCTACTGATCCAGAAACACAGATTTAGATGGGTTAGATATAGGAAGAGTTTTGTCATGAGGTTGAGTTTATGGAGAGTGGAAGCTAGGAGGATAGTTAGTTAAGCACCGGAATAATTTCGAAGTAACAAAGACACAAATAAAGGCTTTGGCAGATGTGGAACTGAGACTGAGTGATGTCAATAAAAGGGAAGAAGTAGTCGACTTGATGATGGGGCTGATAATTGACTAGAAGCTCACAACAGGGTCAAATCCATTGTAAAAGTCAGACAGACATTCTGTTCAAGTGAAAAGGAACAACATGGTTGAAAGTAGAAAGTGTTGGAGGAACTCAGGAGGTCTGGCAACCAATGTGCAGTGAGAAGCAGAGTTAACATCTTGACAACAATCGATTCGATTCTGGGAAACCTGCTGTGTTTCTCCAGTGCTTACTGGTTTTTGTAGTACCATTCTCATTCTTAATATAATTGAAAGTATTTTTGAATAGAGCTATGCCGTAAATGGAATAAAGAGCCAGTCAACTAAAGCTGAGATTGATGTGCACAGCAGTGCACCTTTCACAACAGTCCAACAGCCTGAAATTTCACACTGATGAGTAATAAACGACTTCAATAACAGAGCATGTCTGAGAGGTCAACTGGCTTACATCGGACTCCTTTCTTCTAAGTCCACGCAAAATGTACAATCTTACCTCTCCTGGATGCAATGTCACAAGATGAGGTCTAGCTCCACGAAATCGAGGGAACCGTGCAAAATCAGGGTTGACCACGTTCACACTGCTAAATACACTAGACTCTTCATAAGGAATACGAGTGGGATACAAGAAGGCTGTGTCTTCTGGGGGGAAAAGATGCCATCTCTTTCTGCAAATATATTGATGAGAAGTTTCCTTAATTATTTCAATAAGAAAACAGATATGTGTAATAACTAAAATATTTTCCTTTCAGGCTTACCACCCTATCTCTCAAAGTCATATAGATTCTACAGCTGGTGGCAAACTCTACCAAGGCGAGTTCCTCACAGACAACAGGATAGCCACTCAGTTGTGCTCCCATCCATAATACAGGCACCTGATATCTGTATGGCACCCATCTGCAGCAGCATACTGGCAATTCAAGAAGTGGGACGAAATGATATCTACAAACTTTTGGCCCATTGTTTCCAATAATAATGTTTCAGCTGCTAAAGCATTTTACCCCAAACCTCTACCTAAATACACATTTAAACTTCTTTTTGTATTTCTTTAAGGAGGAAAACAAGCTTACATAAATTTTCAAACATATATTCTGGCTAATGAGCTGGTTCTAAGTTTTTACAGTTGTCTAGCCAGAGAGCTGTAAATGCTCCATCATTCAGAATGTACAAGACTGATATATTTTTTGATCGCTGAGGACACAAAGGGAGATGGGCAGCAGGCAAGAAAGTGGAACTGAGGCAAATGATCGGTTGTAAATAATCAGTTGTATGGTAGATCAGATTTGACAGGTCATATGCTCTACTCCTGATCTTACTCATAATCTTACAATGATTTGAAACTTGAGCATCCACCATCAGCAAAGACTTATTGCTCAGGTATTGCTTAGAATAAATCACTGCTTACTGTTCTGAAGCCAAAGCCTTAGCAGGCCCAATGATATTCTGGTCACCTTGCACACCTTACTAACATTGAATATGATTTACAATTTAAGAGATAAATTACAATAATCTTGTGCTGCGGTTCCATGCTCACCATTTTATGATTTAAGGATACCCGGCAAGATGGTAGTAGAGTAATACGCTCCAGCCGGAAGTCCTCTGCGCTGCCCATTCTTTATTGTTTCTATCTTTTGTTCCCCTTTCTGTTTTTAAGGAATGGACAGTTGGTGAGATCCAGAGGTGAGAGCAGCGGCCAGCATGGGGCAGACAGTCCCCAGCAGCGGCCGGCACATGGACCAAGTCCATGGGTGGAGGCCAAGGCAGGGGAATCAGTCCTGGAACTTACTTTGGAGCAAATGAGAGACGGTACGGTGTTGACTGGAGCAGGAATAGTTCTTGGGCTGGGGTCTGACGCAGGCGGTCAGACCACATGGGAAAGCCCCTGCACTGAGCAGTGTAATGTTTATCTGAATTGTTTTATCTGACTGTAATGTCAATTGTTTAATTATGTCTTATTTTTATCTTATTCTTTAAACACTACAATGTAAAAGTAGTGCAACTACTCTTCTTCTTAATTCCCCTTTTATAGCCAAGATTCGTACCTAAGGTGGCACCATGATGAGACATTGTAAAACATTTCACTGTACTTTTTTTTCTTCTTTATTTGTTAATGGGATGAGGGCATCAATGGCCAGGCAGCATTTATTGAAATTCCCTAATTGCCCAGAGGGCAGTTAAGAGTCAACCACATTGCTGTGGGCCTGGAGTCACATGTAGGCCAGACCAGGTAAGGATGGCAGTTTCCTTCTCTAAAGGGTATTAGTGAATCAGATGGGCTTTCCCTGACGATTCACAATGGATTCCTGGTCATCACTAGACCCTTAATTCCATATACACATTGAATTCAAATTCCACTGTCTGCCATGATAGAATTTGAATCCAGGTCCCAGAACATTATCTGGGTCTCTTGGTTAACAGTCCAGTGACAATACCACTAGGCCATCGTTCCCCCACTCCTGTACTTGAGTACACGTGATAATAAAGGACATTCTAATTCTAAGCAGATTTCACTTAAAACAAATTAAGTAAATGAAATATTCAGCCAATTAGTCTCGGCTGTATTTAAATACAGGTCTCAGTAGTGAATAGACAACTTTCTAAACTAATGCACTGTCCTGTCACAGGCTGAGGGATATTTGCTAAAAGCTGATGATTTTCAATAAATTGCCTTTGCAGTAAAGGAATTAATATTCCAAGACCTAGGGGTTCAGTAAACCAACCTTCTCTTTAAATGAAGGCATATTGTGATTGAGGTAACACTAGACATATGACCCACCTTTCAGCTGGGCAATGGCATAAGACCAAAGCAATTGGGAATAAAACATCTTGGTGAGCAAACAGGATGATTGAGAGAGATTGCTTCACAAGTTGTTGGAGAGGTTCAAGATGCATTTTTAAAATATACTTTGCTCCAGTTATTTCAACCTCTTAAAATGAATGCAACATGAAGCAAACAGGAAGTGGAAACACATTAAATGATAAATATCTGCAGCTCAAAATATGTTCAGGCTTTTTTTTCTTGCCCCAGTTACAGCAGTTCAGTAAACATGTGTGCCGTGGGAGGGATACTGAAACTCAGTCATAAACCTAGGCCTGAACACATCCAATGGATTACTGCCAAAACCTCAAAATCATCTGAGACTTGGCACAAGGGATAGGTCTAGTAGATAGTTGGAGATGTTCCTGCATTGTGCAGCAAAGGCTTCATTTCATTCGCCACCACAACATTTCAAACCTTTTAAAAATTATCACTATCTGACTTCAAAGTCACCTTTCAAAGCTATACCAGGCAAGCTCATCTAAGCCAAAAACAGAGCACTTTTTTTTAAAAAGGTCACAGTCCAACTTCTGCAACATTTATCCCCGTTTTTGTTTAATCAGAACTCAACTACCGACCCTTTTTAACACAGCAAACAACAGACATGTTGCATAATAACAACACTCCAGATGTATCTTCAACATGCCTATGGACACAGCCAAAGCTTCCTCAGAGGTGCAGTCATTTACTCATTCAAAACATTTAAAGTTGAAACAGATTCAGAATCTTGAAAAGGAGATTTTGAAGCCCTGGGTAAATGACATAAACCATGCAAAAAGTACACAACTTAGTTAAATCTGCAGTGGAACTCAGGTTTCTCAACTAATAACGCAGAATGTTCCCTTACTTGTGTTAGGATAAACTTGCATCAAATTCTGTCATAAAGCTCCAAATTCTACTCTAGTACCATCCACTTTCTTGACCTTCTAACGCTGTTAATTAATCGCAATTACTATGTTCAGAAGGTTTGTATTCCCTTGAGTATGGAAAAACTAATGGAATGTCTAAATTGAGGTGTTTAAGATGATTCACTCACAAACCAGCTTCTACAACCACAACAGACAATGTTCGTTACAGAACTGACACACACCTAGGGCACAGCTTATCATCTCCCTTGATGGGCAGATACCAGCAAGACGATTAAAAGGATTTCACGAAGTAGAGAGAACGTATTTCCTCAGATGCAGAAGACAGGTGCATTCACTTAAAATTAGCTGCACAGGAGTGA
The DNA here is from genome assembly GCF_030684315.1 of Stegostoma tigrinum. Taxonomy (NCBI): domain Eukaryota; kingdom Metazoa; phylum Chordata; class Chondrichthyes; order Orectolobiformes; family Stegostomatidae; genus Stegostoma; species Stegostoma tigrinum. Next base: position 96,438,532 of record NC_081360.1, read on the forward strand.
TGTCAGGAAGCTTTTCTTCACACAAAGATCTGTTGGGATCAGGGTCAATGAAAAGTTACAATACTGGTGAACTTTTGTTTATCATATCATTTAATGTTCTGTATTTTTGACTAAAGACTAAAATGAAAAAAAATGATGGCTTTAAAACCAAGGAATACAGAAGGAATCGCTGTACTTTGTTTCCCACTTTTATTCCCTCTCCTCATAAATCCATTTTTTTCTTTGCCTGTATCTGTGTGCATGTAAAGGTTTTAAAAGGAACTTTAACTAGAGTATTAAACAGTCAAACCACTGTTAACGTGTGATTTAAAGTTTACCTATTTTAATAAATAGCTTATAGAAGGTGGCAGGGTTGAGAGATATGTTTAGTCAGCCATGTAGGGCGGCACATCTCAAATATAGCCTCTGGCAAAAGATAATTTCTCAGAAAAAACTACGCATTGAAATAAATGTAAGTAAGTGTTGTTTTTATTTGTCACATGTCAATGGATGGGGAAAAGCCTTTATGTTTACATCTATGATGATATGGTTCCACATGATGATGAGTGACCCAAAGATAAATTCTGAAGTTACTGGCTTTCCACGACACTGCTGGTCCTGCTTTCTCATTAGATCAATGGGCAAGGAGGTCCCACTGACTCTGACTTGGCAAGATTTTGTTTGATTGATGCCCCTCCTATTCAGTACCTACTGCTGATACACACTATCTACCAAACAAATTGCATCAAGCATAACAGTGTGGAGCTGGAGGAACACAGCAGGCCAGGCAGCATCAGAGAAGCAGGAAAGCTGACATTTTGGGATGGGGCCTTTCTTCAGAAATCAGATTTCCCGACCCAGAGCATCAGCTTTCCTGCTCCTCTGATGCTGCCTGGCCTGCTGTGTAACACTGCGTTATCTCTGACTCCAGCATCAGCAGTTCTTACTATCCCCAAACTGCAATAAGCATATCCTTCACAACCACATCAAAGCAAAATACTCCCGATGCTAGGAATCTGAAAAAAAAGGAAACTGAACAGAAAGTAAACAGAACTAATTAAATATTTGAAGAAAAGTCATAATCAGACTCAAAAGTGCTAACTCCATTTCTCTGTACAGATGCAGCCGGAACTAGAGTGTCTCCAGCACATTTGGTTTTTTATTTAACAACATCCCTGTTCTGCAACTATTGTCAATGAAAAACACAAGAACAGCAAAGTCACAGAAACACCACATCCAAGACACTACCCCGCCTTCTCTTCAACCTCTATTTCCATTCCCTTGATCATCTCCCCAAGTAAGGGATGCAAGGTCAGGAGACTACCTCTGAGTGTGGTGTAAACTAAATGAGTAGCAAATTAGGTACCTATAAGAATTTAGTGCATGGGGGAAGCAGGTGATTAAAGTAATGTTCATTGCAACTAGTAAGATATTTTGAGTATTAGCCAGATTTATCATAACTAGTGACAGGTATCATTAGTTGTAAGGGTTATTAAGTTAAAGCCACAATAAAATGAAGTCAAGTAAACCAAAGAAAAATAAGTGAAGTAAACTGAGGCATGGGAAGACCCTGCAACAATAAACTTCTACATTGCAATAGGCATTACAGAGGTACTTTATTAGTTGAAAATGCTTTGGGATTGTTCGAAAAGTCAAGTCCTTATTTCTCTCTCCCATAGCACTGAGCCCATCTCTGAATTTCTAGATGCTGCCCTGGCTAAGATTAATCATTTGCTTCTAAACAAGAATTGAATTTGGGTTTTTCAGACTTAGGGGCTTAAAAATAAAGCTGCACAATTATATGGAGGAAACAGGTGATGCACCTCTTTCTTGCTATTTGCATGCCATGCAATTGTGTGGGGAGGTGGAAGCAAATTCTACAATCATGAGAAGGGTAAGTACGAGTAAAAACTGTAATCAGGAAAAACAATCAACAAGTGAATTTAGCAGTACCTTCCTTGCACTTGCAACACCAGATTGCATCCATAGGAATCAAGGTGACAGGGAGTGTTTGCCGCTTCAGTACCGATCCATAGCGTGCTGTCCCGTCCATCCCTCCCTGGGTACCCAAAGTCAGACCAAATTACGTCCTACTAAAGAAATGCTCATGTTAGCATACTGTTAATGATTTTTCAAACCTTTGTTCTCCCTCCATCTCCTTCTGTGACACAGCTTAATTGATGTTCTTCTATATTTGACCTCCATAAGGACTGATATTAAACTGAATTCTCTTCAGGGTGGATAACAAAAATGCGTCAGTTCTGTTTCCTAACAGCAAAGGGGAATTTTCCTGGTTTCCTTTCCAATATTTATCTCTCAATCAACATTTCTAAATAAGACTAAGATTTAAAGTTTTGGCAAAGATCTGTAGTTCGGATTGTGGGTGAGGTTGTCGACTTGCTCACCGAGCTGGTTTGTTTTTGTTATTGTTCATTGGGAAAAAACAAGCCAGCTCCGGGAGCAAGTCAACAACCTCAAGATTAAGATTATCTGATCAAATCACATTGGTCTTTGTGTGGAGCTTGCTGCGTGCAAATTGCCTGGAATGTTTCTTATTTGGTAACAGAACTTCATTGGTACTACAATGGTTTGTGATGTTCTGAGAGTAAGAAAGAAGCTATAAAAAAGCAATGCTTTCCCTTTAGGAGTCAACCAAAAACAACTGAAACAGAAAAAACACATTCACTTTCCTTCCTGTTCACTGGCTTGGATATTACCTCACAATGGCACAATTCATGCTAACCTGATTTACAGCAGACTCTCGCAGCTGGATGGAGAAAAGATAAGTTTATTCCATCAATCTGGCCTGGATCTGCATCCAGTTACAAGCGAAAACACAGTGAACTAATCTGTGCACCACCCAGTCCTCCAAGACACAAACAACATTTGATGGGACATTTTATCACCTGCTTTGTTTGCATTCCACTGTTCACTTCCTTTTTCTAAAGGAAAATGTATCTTCAATCCTGCACGTTCCACTGCATCTCATTATCTAAATTCATTTTGTCACCTACATCATGTTTAAATTAAAAACTAGAATCTTCTGCCTGTTAACAAGCCAGTCTTGAGGGAAATTACACAAACCAATTTGTTAAGTGTAATAATATTGATGTCATCTAGGACTGATCACAACCTGAATGCTGCCAGCTGCATGAGATCATGTATTGGTTAGTTCTTGTTAATAATCTTACTTCATGCTAAATACTGCATGTTTTGAAGTATTTTAAATCTTTTTCTTAACCCATTCCTTGCATCAAACATATGGAATGTTTCTTCCCAACTCCAGACTTCTCCATAATAGAAAAATAGAAACACTCCATCTCTATTTTTTACACCATTAGTAAGTTGAAGTGTCAAATTTCTGCTAATTAGGTCAGTCAAAATGAGGAAACTAACTTACAATAATTCACAAAGAAATCAGAGAAGAAACAAGGTAATTTTGTTTTAAAGCATGAATAATGGTGAATTTGGTTGAACTCCTAAAATAAATGATGGAGGCAGGGGCAATACTGGGCAGCATGGTGGCTGAGTGGAGAGCACTGCTGCCTCAAGCACCAGGGGTCGGGGTTTGATTTCACCCACGGGCAACTGTGTTTGGGGAGTTTGTGGGTTTGGGTGTCTGGATGAGTTTGCTCCGGTGTACCAGTCTCCTCCCACAGTCCAAAGATGTGCACATTAGGTGGATTGGCCATGTTAAATTACCCACAATATGCAGGATGAGCAGGCTAGGTGGATTAGCCATGGGAAAATGCAGGATTACAGGAGGCTCGGTGTGGGCTTGACAAACCGAATGATCTGCTTCCACACTGTAGGGATTCAATAATTGTGAATATCAAATGAATGGCAATTTAGATATTCACATAAAGTAGAAAAGGGGTAGCAGGAAAGGACAGAAAAAGCAGGATCCATTGGATAGCTCTTGAAAAAGCACAGCAAGATGTGCTGTCCAAGCTTTTCCTGCACTGCATTGTTCTCCATCAACAACTCATCAGCAGGAAAAGACCAACTGATCCACCAACACAAAGTGCTGGAAATGCTCAGCAGGTCTGACAGCATCTGTGGAGTGAGGGAGAGAGGACAATGTTAGCATTTTGCCATGTGAAGGAAGATCATTAACTTGAATACTAACACTGTTTCTCTTTCCAAAGGTGCTGCCAGGCCAGGTAAGCACTTGCAACATTTTCTCCTTTTTTGCAGATTCTCAGCATCTGCAGTACTTTGCTTTAGTTGAAATGGCCAGAACACAATGGGTCAGCAATTCCTCCCTTCTCCCTCAGCTTCATCCTACTGTGCGTCCAGGCAGCTCATCACCACTTTCTCAAGGGCAACATGGGGTGAAAAGTAAGTGCTGGTCTAGCCAGTGATGCCCACATCCCATGAGTGAATAGAAAGAAATTCTGAGAGAACCAAAAGAGGATAAAGACTTAAAAACCATTTTCGTTCAAAGAATGTTCACAAAGGATGCTTTATGAACCTTCAATAGCATCTTCAATCAATGGGACACGCTCTAGCTACACAACAGAATTGAAAGAGGTGATAAAATACTGCTTCAACATGCAAATTATCTTCATGGCCCTGCTACAGCATCATTTTCTCTGTCTTTCAGCTGTAATCTAAATCTGACAAACATCAGTTGATAATTGATTGCAATTCTTCTTAAAAAAAAATCTTCTTCCTCTCACTGTTTTGAGACACTTACTCAATGTAATGGGAGCAATAATCCAGCCGGAAAGCATTTCGACCGCAAAAATATGATCTGTAACATTAAAAAAACTGTTCTGGAGATGTTTCCCAATACAAGTTTGTAGTTGGCAATAAATTAAGTATTCTAACATTAAGCATAATGAAATTATGTTAAAATTTATAAATTAACAATCAGTGATGAAAAGCTGATTTCTTGCTCATAAGTTCGCTTTTAATTTCTGTTGGCAATTCATTCCAAGTGACACACGGGACTAAATGTACCAGGAAGACATGTATCAAAGCAATCAGAGCTTAAAACTTTGGCAAAAGGATTTATCAAAAGCTAGCACACTGTCTCTAATGAAATTCCCTTTAGCAGCTGGACATGGACCTTATTCAGGTTGCGACAGCTATAGAATATAAATAACTAACTTCGAACTGTGTTTTGGGAATTATTGTCTCTGATACGGGACTGGCTTATTTTTTTAAAAAAGTATATCGTTTTCCACGATGCTAGCGTCATTGGTAAGGCCAACTTTTGTTGATGAACCCTTTCTGACTTCAAATTAATTGGCTGAAAAAGACAATGCAAAGAGCAGTTGTGAGTCAACTTAAAAAGTGCTTTAGTGACAACAATCACTGAGCTAGTAATCCAGAGACCCATGGGTGGCAGTAAGACAGAGAACAATAGTTCAAATCCAACCACAGCAGCTGGTGAAACTTAAATCAAACAACATTGATGAATCCAAATTGCCGTCTGAAATACTGATCAGAGATAATGGGAACTGCAGATGCTGGAGAATCCAAGATAACAAAGTGTGAAGCTGGATGAACACAGCAGGCCAAGCAGCATCTCAGGAGCACAGCCTGGCAAGCCAATCAGTTCAAGAGCAATTCAGGATGAGAAACAAATTCCAACCTTGTCAGCAATTTCCACTAAAGGGGAGCAGGGGTAGAAAACCCACATTTCTCTGGATCTGGAGTCACAAATAGGGCAAACTAGGCAATGATGACAGATTTCCTTCCATAAAGGATATTAGTTTTACAACAATCTTTGATAGCCACCTGATTAGGCTACCTTCCAATTCCAGTTTTATTAGTTGAACTGATTAAACTCCACCTCGCTGCTATGACAGGCAGTCACAAATTCTATTCTCACAAATGCAGATCATGAATCCAAATTAATTTTTTTGGCTCACACTAGAGAACATCTTTTAAAAAGACAAGTTTACTGCATTCATTCAAAGAAGAAAATCTGACACCCCGATTCCAGACCAGAATAAGTACTCAAGTCTCATGGCTCTCCACAGTAATGGAAAGGAAACTCGGGATGGGAAAGAAAAGAGTTCTACGATAGGAGACAAATCAGAGAATCATGCCAGTGTCAGCTTTTGATATTGTGTCTACAGGCTGGAATTTTGACCAGAGCAGCTGTGCAAGGCAGGGACCTAAAATAAAGCATAATATCAACATTGCTTCCCAGGAATAACTTGAAATGTATCAGATCCATCTCCTGATTTTACACTATAAGGTCTCCCATGGATGTGACTTTGCCACTTTTTAAGTTAAGGGAGGTAATTGTTGGCTGCAGGGATCTGTGCATATGCGCATGTGTATAACTGCTACAACCACTAGCATCATTGCTGATGCTCTGCTTACTGTATGATTGCAAATAGCAGGGAGAAAGATGTTATTGCATGTCATCAAGGTCAGTGCTGCAATGTAGCATCAGGCAGTGCCTTCTTAGGGAGCCAGAGAGTCAACGTTTCGGGTCGAAACCCACAACTACACCAGCACCATCCCTCACCTCCTTCTCCTCTACATTGATGACCGTATCAGTGCTGCCTCATGCTCCCGCGTGGAGCTTGAGCTGTTGATCAACTTTGCCAATACATTCCACCTTGCCCTGAAATTCACCTGGACCATTTCTTACATCTCTTTCTCCTTCCTGGAACTCTCCATCTACACCTCCAAAAACCAACTCACCACTGACATTCATTTCAAACTCACAGACTCCCACAGCTACTTCGACTACACCTCCTCTCACACAAACTCTTGCAAAAATGTTATCTCAATCAATTCCTTAAACTCTGCTGCATCTGTTCCCGGTACAAGGCATTCTATTCCAGGGCACCCCAGATATCCTACGACTTTAGAATAAAGAACAAAGAAAATTACAGCACAGGAACAGGCCCTTCGGCCCTCCAAGCCTGCGCCAATCGAGCTCCTCTGTCTAAACGTGTCATGTATTTTCTAAGGGTCCGTGTCCCTTTGTTCCCTGCCCATCCATGTAGCTGTCCAGATACTGTGTCTGCGTCTACCACCTCTGTTGGCAACGCGTTCCAGGCACCCACCACCCTCTGTGTAAAGAACTTTCCACCCATATCTCCCATAAACTCTCCTCCTCTCTCTGTGAACTCATGACCCCTAGTAATTAAGTCCCCCACTCTGGGGAAAAAGCTTCTTGCTATCCACCTTGTCTATACCCCTCATGATTTTGTAGACCTCAATCAAGTCCCCACTCAATCTCCATCTTTCTAATGAAAATAATCCTAATCTACTCAACCTTTCTTCATAGCTAATGCCCTCCATACCAGGGGACATCCTGGTGAACCTCCTCTGCACCATCTTCAAAGCATTCACATCCTTTTGGTAATGTGGCGACCAGAACTGTACGCAGTGCTCTAAATGTGGCTGAACCAAAGTCTTACACAACTGCAACATGACCTGCCAACTCTTGTACTCAATGCCCTGTCCAATGAAGGAAAGCATGCCGTATGCCTTCTTGACTACTCTATTGACCTGCATTGCCACTTTCAGGGAACAATGGACCTGAACACCCAGATCTCTCTGTACATCAATTTTCCCTAGGACTTTTCCATTTCCGCATAGTTTGCTCTTGAATTAGATCTTCCAAAATGCATCACCTCGCATTTGCCTGGATTGAACTCCATCTGCCATTTATCTGCCCAACTCTCCGGTCTATCTATATTCTGCTATAATTTTTGACAGTCCCCTTCACTATCTGCTACTTCACCAATCTTCACGTATTCTGCAATCTTGCTAATCAGACCACCTATACCTTCCTCCAAATCATTTACGTATATCACAAACAACAGCAGTCCCAGCCTTGTGGACCCTGTGGAACACCACTGGTCACAGGTCTCCAATTTGAGAAACCCCTTCCACTAGTACTTTCTGTCTCCTGTTGCCTAGCCAGGTTTTTATCCATCTAGCTAGTACACCCTGGACCCCATGCAAATTCACCTTCTCCATCAGCCTACCATGGGCAACCTTATCAAAACGCCTTACTGAAGTCCATGTACATGACCGTATAGGGACCACAGTTTGCTCTCCTCTGTAATTAAGAATGCCCTCAACCACATCTCCTCCATTTCCTGCACTTCTGCCTCAAACGCCCTCCCACAAACAACAAAAACGATATAGAGTCCCCTTATTTCTCACGCAGCACCATACCAACCTCCAAATCCAATACATCATCCTCCAACATTTCTGCCACCTACAATCAGGTCCCACCACCTAAAAGATCTTTCCTTCCCCACTCCATCTACTTTCCGCAGCAACTGTTCATTCCGCAGCAACTGTTCATTCCGCAACTCCCTTGTTAGCTCTGCACTCCTCACCAACTTCTCCAACACACCCAGTGCCTTTCCCTGCAACTTTGAGAGGTGCAACACCCACCCCTACGCCTTCCCTCTCACCTCCATCCAAGGTCCTCAACAATCATTCCATATCTGGTAGAGATTCACCTGCAGTTCTTCCAACCTGATCTGTTGTATCCATTGCTCCCAATGTGGTCTCCTCTATTGTTTCAGAGGTAGTAGAAACTGCAGATGCTGAAGAATCTGTGATAACAAGATGTGGAGCTGGATAAACACTGCAAGCCAAGCAGCATCTTGCTCCTCTGATGCTGTTTGGCCTGCTGTGTTCATCCAGCTCTACGCCTTGTTATCTCGTGGTCTCCTCTATGTCAGGAAGGCCAAACACACCAGCTGGAGGGCAAGTGGTAAAAAGTACCATTCCTCAGATGGGGACTGAGACAGAGACCCAGTTTGTCCGTGCCAAGAGTTCCTGGTGGATGTAAAAGACCAGATAGCACTTCAAGAACGAACAGGGAGTCTCATTTTCAGGACAGTATTCTCCTCCTGAACCAGCAACACCAAAAACAAAATATCCTGTTCGTCCTAAAGTCTTAGTAAGAACCAAATGACAGCCAAGGGCTATCACTGCAGTGAGAGTAATAAAAACAACATAATGAAAAAGTAATATCATTCCATAAAATCTCATAAAAAGGAATGCTAGAGAAAAGAGATCTCCTACATTATAACAGCAGTTACATTCAAAAGTTCCTAATTTACTTTGTGGCACTGTGAGGTCAGGGATTGCACTTAGTAAATGCAAGTTGCAGTCAACTTTCTTTGTATGGGTCTTTCTGGACAAACATACCTTACGTGAAAAAATATTACAAGAACACTTATTGTAATTCATCTTCGTTCAAAAATGACTTTTTATACGCTTAGTATCAAGGTAGATATGGTAAACACAGAGGTTGATGTCTTATCGGTATATCATAGATTACAGGTTATGAACATTGTATTCAGTTCTGGAATCCACATTATAGGAGGAATGTGATTGCACTGGAAAGGGCGCAGAGGAGATTCACCAGGCTACTACCTGGGCTGCAGAGTTTTAGTTATGAAGACAGATTGGGTCAACAAGGGTCATTTTGCTTGGAGCAGAGGAGACTGACGGGAATCATGATTGAGAGTGTATAAAATTGAGAGAGATACAGACAGGTTAGACAGGAAGGAATTATCTCCCTTGGTGGGTGCATCAATCACCAGAGAATATCAATTTAAAGTAAGGGGCTCGAGGTTTAGAGGGAATAAATGGAAAAATCTTTTTGCCAGAAGGCGACCAGAATCTAGAACACTCTGCCTGTAAAGGTGGTAGAAGCAGAAACACTCAAAATTTTACAGGCATTTAGGTGTGCACTTGTAATGCCAAGGCATACAGTGCTATGGGCCAAATGTTGGAAAATGGGATTAGAATAGTTAGGGTCGATACAGTATGGAGCTGGAGGAACACAACACGTCTGGTGGTGGGTCCTGACCCAAAACGTTGACTTTCCTGCCCTTCTAATGCTGCCTGGCCTGCTGTGTTCCTCCAGCTCCACACTGAATCGACTCTGACTTCAAGCATCTGCAGTTCTTGCTATCTCTTAGAATAGTTAGGTGATTGCTGGCCAAAAGCACAGATTTGATGAGCCAAACGGATATTTTTCTGCACTGTATACCACTATGATTCGAAACACGCCAACAGACAAATTTAGAGCAGAAGCAGGTCATTCCTCATGATCACGATTGATCTGTTTGTTTTGAATTCCACGTTCTATCCAAATCTGCTTTATAAATATTCAATTACCTTATACCGCCTCACGAGGAAGAGAATTCCAAGATCACATAATCCTCTGAAAAGAAAATTTGCCTTATCTCTGTCCTAAAAAGTGCCCTCTCATCAGAAGTCTCATAAAGGAAAAGTCCTTTCCATGTCTACCTTAGCAACACTGTTCAGGATCTTATACACTTCAATTAAGTCACCTCCTAGTCTTTGGAACTCTAGAGGAAACAAGCCCAATCTTACACCTTTTCCTCATAAGGCAACCGACTTAGTCAAAGTATCCATCTGATAAACCACCTCTGAAATGCTTCCAATGCAATTACATCCTTCCTTAAATAAGGAGACTAAAACTGTACTTAGCATTTAGAATTCGGCCTCATCAATGCGGTACAAAACTGAAGAGCATCCTCACCTTTAGATTCAATTCCTCTCTTAACAAAGGACAGCATTCCATCAGCCTTCTTACTAAAGGATACCCAAACACCAACTAGCCAGCAACAGGCACGACCAATTCTAATTGGTCTCAATACACATGGACAAAGGAGGGCACAAATTCAACAACACATCCATAATAGAACAAGCCAAACAGAGGGAATTCCTGGAGGCCTGGCATTCCAACCGAAACTCCATCAACAAACACAGTGAACTGGACCTGATATATAAACCACTGAAAAACAGAGCCAGAAGTGATGCCAACAACCCCAGCAAACTGAGGCATATAAATAACAAGCGGGACAGAACACAAATACTTCACCAGAGGCGCACCGATGATGTTCCATCGTAGGGTGACGTAATGTCAGTAAGCAAACACACCGGCTTGACGAGCAAGTCTACAAATATATCCACAACCCAAGCTACAAATCTTCTCAAAAGCTTTCTCCATCCCAATTTCCACATCCAAGATCTCATCTGTAACTTATACATGAATGCAATCCTTGATTCAGCGCTGACCCTCCTAGCTTCATACTTTTTTGCTTCACCTATTCATCAAAATTGTCACATACTCAACATTCAGGATGTAATTCTTGACATCCTGCAACCAGCTCTCCATAATGGTTCTTAGATCATATTTATTCAGTTCAAAATGTGTTATCAATTTGTTGCCTTTGTTGTAAATGCTACATGCATTCAGGTACAGTTTGCATCGTATAACATCACCTCAATGTTTTAATTTCAGAAAGGCGCATCAGGTCGTGGTTTAAGAGTACCTTCAGCTGAGGAAAAATATGTAGCATGGCAAACAGACAAGATTGATTTCTACTAATTAATTTTCATTCTCTGTTATGAGAAGTTAAGGAAAATGATAACGATAGCTTAGTTTCCTACGATTCAAAGAGGTGGAGGAGTAAGTGTGGACTTCTTCATACACTTGAATTCCTGTTATTGCTCAGATTTGTTTTATTTCACATGACTGGGCAGCATGGTGGCTCAGCGGTGAGCACTGCTGCCTCACAGCATCAGGGACCCAGGTTCAATTCCACCCTCGGGCAACTGTGTGTGGAGTTTGCATATTCTCCCCGTGTCTGCATGGGTTTCCTCTCACTGTCCAAAGACGTGCAGGCTAGGTGGATTGGCCATGCTAAAAATTGCCTATAGTGTTCAGGGATGTGTAGATTAGGTGGGTTATGGGGGTATGGGCCTGTGTAGGGTGCTCTGAAGGTCAGTGCGGACTTAGACCATAGAACATAGAACGTTACAGCACAGTACAGGCCCTTCGGCCCTCGATGTTGTGCCGATCTGTCATACGGATCTCAAGCCCATCTAACCTACACTATTCCATGTACGTCCACATGCTCATCCAATGACGACTTAAATGTACCTCAAGTTGGCGAATCTACTACCGTTGCAGGCAAAGCGTTCCATTCCCTTACTACTCTCTGAGTAAAGGAACGACCTCTGACATCTGTCCTATATCTTTCACCCCTCAATTTAAAGCTATGCCCCCTCATTCTCGCCGTCACCATCCTCGGAAAAAGGCTCTCCCCATCCACCCTATCTAACCCTCTGATTATTTTATATGTTTCTATTAAGTCACCTCTCAACCTTCTTCTCTCTATTGAAAACAGCCTCAAGTCCCTCAGCCTTTCCTCGTAAGACCTTCCCTCCATACCAGGCAACATCCTAGTAAATCTCCTCTACACCCTTTCCAAAGCTTCCACATCCTTCTTATAATGCGGTGACCAGAACAACACACAATACTCCAAGTGCGGCTGCACCAGAGTTTTGTACAGCTTCACCATAACCTCTTGGTTCTGGAACTCGATCCCTCTATTAATAAAAGCTAAAACACTGTATGCCTTCTTAACAGCCCTGTCAACCCTGAGTGGCAACTTTCAAGGATCTGTGTACATGGACACCGAGATCTCTCTGCTCATCTACACTACTAAGAATCTTACCATTAGCCCTGTACTTTGCCTTCCGGTTACTCCTACCAAAGTGCATCACCTCACACTTGTCTGCATTAAACTCCATTTGCCACCTCTCAGCCCAGCTCTGCAGCTTATCTATATCTCTCTGCAACCTACAGCATCCTTCGTCACTATCCACAACTCCACCGACCTTCGTGTCATCTGCAAATTTACTAACCCATCATTTTACGCCCTCATCCAGGTCATTTATAAAAATGACAAACAGCAGTGGACCCAACACCGACCCTTGCGGTACACCACTAGTAACTGCTCTCCAGGATGAACATTTCCCATCAACTACCACCCTCTGTCTTCTTTCAGCAAGCCAATTTCCGATCCAAACTGCTATATCTCCCACAATTCCATTCCTCCGCATTTTGTACAATAGCCTACTGTGGGGAACCTTATCGAACGCCTTGCTGAAATAATAGCCTACTGCGGGGAACCTTATCGAATGCCTTGCTGAAATACTTGTTGGGCCGAAGGGCCTGTTTCCACACTGTAGGGATTCTATGATTCGAAGAGACACAAAATTCACTTTTCACTGTATCACCTTCAGAGATGTGAAAGAAAGTAAATTTGCCATGTGTTCAGAATGTGGTTTCTGACTAACCTTACACACAACAGCTGATCTACAAAGTAATCTCCTGCCTGCAACAAACCCCGCTTTGGGTTTGAAGAAGCCTGTTGTAGATGCTCAATTGCAACAAAGAAATTATTAAAATTGTGATTCTCATACTAAGTGACAGCTGCCAGAAAAATATATGTGCATACACCTTGAAAAGCTCCACAGGAATTGAACGGCCTAGTCACTTCCTCGAGAAACTAATTAACACGTCCAAAAACACTGGACGTCCATGTGTCATTTCTCATCCAACAATACAAAGACCAAATACTTGCATATTCCTCCTGCACTGTGATTAGTTTCTGGCCTGTTCTGATGCATATGTAACTGGAAAGAAACATTTTCTTTCAGCAAATAAATTTAACCTTGTGCGTACTTTTAAAAGTAGGTCACAAACCAATAACATGATAAGTCACATGCAAAATTGATCCCTTTTTTTCTTAAATCACAGGAATCTCAACCAATACATGAGAAAGATTTTTTTTGTAAAAGAAAGACCTTTTTATCATTCAGGGGAATGTGGACGTCACTCACTAGGTCAGCATTCACTGCCAGTCACTACCAACACAAACACAAAGTTGCTGGAAAAGGTCAGTAGGTCTGGCAGCATCTGTGGAGAAGAAAACAGAGTTAACATTTCGGTCCAGTGAGCCTTCCCCGGAACTGCCAGCCTGAACTAATTGTTCTCGAGAATCTGGAAGTGAGCTGTCTTTTTGATCTGTTGGATTAGCTCAGATAAATCCACGATTTTGACCTACCACCAGTAAAAGAAAAGCAACATAGTTCCAAGTCAGGATAGTGTGTGGTTAGAAGGAAAACTTGCATATAGCGGTGGCCCCATTTATCTGCTGCCTTTGTTCTTTGGGGCGGTCTCAGGTTTGAAAGGAGCTTTCAACAAAGATTAAGTGAACTACTGCAGTGCATTTTGTGGATATTGAACATTGCCATGTATCCCTGTTCAAGGGAATTAACAAGGAAAGTGTGGGTGGGGCATTAATCAAATTAAGCATTAATCAAAGGGTAGACATTGGTCTACTGGGAATATTGCTGAACTGTTAATGCAGAGACTCAGGTAAGGTTCTGAGGACACAGGTTCTAATCCCATTATGGAAGATGGTGGAATTCGAATTCAATAAAAATCTGGAATACTGTGAAACCATTGTCGATTGTCAAAAAAAACTCATCTGGTTCACTGATGCCCTTTAGGGAAAGAAACTCTTAACCTTACCTGGCCTGACCTACATGTGACTCCAGACCCCACAGTAATGCGGTTGACTCTCAATGCCCTCTGGGCAATTAGGGATGGATAATGAATGTTGGCCTAGCCAGCAACACCCTAATCCTGTGAATGAATGAAAAAAGGGATATTTTGTCCTGAATGATTCTGAGTTTCTTCAGTATTGTTGCAGCTGCAATCGTCCAGCAAATGGCTAATATTCCATCACACACCTGACTTGTATCTTACAGGTGATGGACAGAAGGTGACTTACACACTACAAAATTCTTGGCATCCGACCTTCTCTTCTAATCAATCAAAGTGCGCATATAGCTGGTCCAGTTCAGTTTCTGGTCAATGGTAAACTCAACAATATTGATACTATGAGATATTGCAATGGAAATAACACTGAAAGTCAAGGAGTGATGGTCAGATGGTCTGTTGATGGAGATGGCCATCGCCTGGCACTTGTTTGGCACAAATGTCAATTGCTACTTATCAGCCCTAACCTGGATGTTATACAGATCTTCGAGCATATGGATTTATTCAGGACCTGAGGGTTTGCGAATGGTGCTGAACATTGTGCAATCATCAGCATTATTCCCACTTCTAACCTCATGACAGATGGATGATCCTTGATAAAAGTGACGGAAAATGTTCAAGCATAGATCGCCCTGTTGTGCCTCTGCAGTGATGCTCTTGGACTAAGATGGTTGACCTTCATCAAACACAACCATCTGGCTACTGGGTTTGACTCCAACCTGCTGAGTCTTTCTCCCAAGATTCCTAGTGACTCCAGGTTTGCTACACCTCCTTGATGTCAAGGGCAGTCACTTTCACCTCAGTTCAGGTCACCTCTTTTGTCTATGTTTGAAAAAGGTTGGATGAGTTCAAAAGCTGAGTGTCCATGGTCAAACCCAAACTGAACGTCAATCAGCAAGTTAATCCTATACAAGTCCTGCTGAATAACGCTGTGAGCAACACCTTCTGTCTCTGGTAGGGCAGCAATTAGGCAAGTTGAATTTATCCTGCTTTTATAGCCAGGACACACCTGGGCAACTTTCTGCATTGTTGGATAGAAGCCAGCATTGTAGCTGTGCTAGAACAGTTGGCTAGGGGCACAGCTGACTCTGGACCACAGAACTTTGGTAGTATTGCCAGAATATAGACTTTCCAGAATCCAGTGCTTTCAGCCAGTGAATCAACTTGGCTGAAGACAGGAGACCTCAGGAGGAGGCCAATCAGAAACATATACTAGTTATTCCTAGTGCAGGAGGATACAAATACTCAGGCTCAGCTTTTGCATTGATATGTCAAGTCCCCATCCTTATAATTATGGAGATATAGTTGTGGAGTCCTCTCCTTCTGTTTACTGCCCAACACATTTGTCCAACATTTATGATTGGCTCTGGCAGAACTGCAGAGCTTTGGCCAACTCACTAATTGTGGCATACCTTACTCATGTTTATTGCATGCTGTTTAGCATGCATGCATGTATTCCTGTGTTGATAGCTTCAACGTGTTGACACCTTAATTTTGGGTATGCCTGGTACAGATCCTGGTATACCTTTCTGTCCGCTTCATTGAACAAATGATGTGAAGTGCTGATGCTGGGCCGAGGTGGACATGGTCAGAAATTACACAACACCAGGTTATAATCCAATAGTTTATTTTCAAAACCTGTCGGACTATTACCTGGTATCATTGAACAAAGACTGATCTCCCACTTTGATGGTCGTAACAGAGCTGGGGATATACCAGAGCAAGCAACTGTGGTTAATTACTCCACTAATGGCTCACGGCATTTCTTGGACATTCTGTTCTAAGTTCGTCCCTTTGGGCACAGTGGTAGTGTGAAGATGGGACTGAGTCTCCACAATGACTTTGTCATAATCATTCTGACAGATACTGCTACAGAAAGACACATCTGCAACACGTCAGTCAGTGAGTGCAAGGTCAGTATGTTTTTCCCTTTTGTTGATTCCCTTACCACAGACAACAGAGTAAGTCTCACGATTGCGTCTTTTAGGACTTCATCAGTAGAGGTGCTACCTAGCAACACTTGAAGTCCCTGACCCAGGTTATATTTTGCACCCTTACCACCCTCAGTATTGCCTCCAAGTGATGTTCAACATGGAGGAGTACTTATTCATCCGCCAAGGGGGATCAGTATATGGTACTGGAGGTTTCCTTGCCCATGTTTGATCTGATGCTTTAAGACTTTATGGAATCTGGATTCCATGTTAAGGGCTCCCAGGGCATCACTGTCCCTTTTGCATTTCATTAGTCTGCCACTTTTGGTGGCTCTGTCCTGTTGGTGGTACACAGCACAGTCAAGGATGCTAGTAGTACTGGCTGGAACATTGTCTGTAAAGTATAACTCTGTGAATATGACTTCGTAAGGCTGTTGCTTGACTGGTCTGTGGAATAGCTCTCTCAATTAGCAAGAAGGAATTGGAGGGTTAACAGGGAACCCTTTGCTGTTGTCATTTCTGGTGCCCAGATCAATGCAGGATGGTCTGTCCAGTTTCATTACTCAATTTCAACTTTATAGTGCTTCTGAAACAACTGAGTGGTTTGTCAGGCCATTTCAGAGAATATTTGAGAGTCAATCCCATAGTTATGGATCTGGAGTCATATGTAGACCAGACTTAAAAGGACATTAATGAACTAAATGGAGCTGGAGGAACACAGCAGGCCAGGCAGCAGGGGTACCAGAAAGTTGACGTTTCTGGTCAGGACCTTTCTTCAGAAATGGGGAGGGGGAAGGGAGCTCAGACATAAATAGAGACAGGAGGGATGGGGCTTGGGAAGGTAGGTGGGATGGTGATAGGTGAGTTCTGAGAGGCAGTGGTGGGGATTGGTCAGCGAAGAGGGAGGGGCGTATAGGTGGGAGAGAAGATGGGCAGGCTATGTCAGGTCTAGGAGATGGGGATGAGAGGGAGGGTTGGTCATGGGATGAGGCTGGGGGTGGGGAAATTTTAAAACTGGTAAAATCCACGTTTAAGCCATTGGACTATAGGCTCCCCAGGTGGAATATTACATGTTGTTCCTCCAGTTTTCAGGTGGCATCATTGTGATACAGGAGGCGGCCCAGGATGGACATGTCACCCTGGGAGGGGAGAATTAAAATGGTTGGTGACCAGAGGTGTTATTGTTTGTCACAAACACAGCGCAGATGCTCTACAAAATAGAGTCCGAGCCTCTGCTTGGCCTCACTGATGCAGGGGAGTCCACATTGGGAGCAGCAGATGCAGTAGACCACATTTATGGATGTGCAGGTGAATGCCTGTCTAATGTGGAAGGTTTGTTTGGTGCCTTGAATGGAGGCGAGAGGGGAGGTGTGGGGGCAGGCTGCAGGGAAAGGTACTGGGGGTGGTGGGGTTACTGGGGAGCGTGAAGTGCACAAGTGAGTCACAGAGAGCGCAGTCGCTATGAAAGGCACATAGGGGTGGGGAGGGATATATAACTTTGATTAGAACAAAGAAAATAGCGAGTTTTGAGAAGTTTTGTAGCTCAGGTTGAGGTTCTGGATGTGAGTTTGCTTGCTGAGCTGGAAGGTTAGTTTTCAGACGTTTCGTCACCATTCTAGGTAACATCATCAGTGAGCCTCCGACGAAGCACTGGTGTTAGGTCCCGCTTTCTATTTATCTGGTTAGGTTTCCTTGGGTTGGTGATGTCATTTCCTGTTCTTTTTATCAGGGGATGGTAGATTGGCACCACGGCATTCCAACCGGAACTCCATCAACAAACACATTGATTTGGAGCCAATCTACCATCCCCTGAGAAAAAGAACAGGAAATGACATCACCAACACAGGAAATGACATCACCAACCCAAGGAAACCTAACCAGATAAATAGAAAGCGGGACATAACGCCAGCGCTTCGTCGGAGGCTCATTGATGATGTTACCTAGAATGGTGACGAAACATCTGACAACTAACCTTCCAGCTCAGCGAGCAAACTCACATCCAGAACAAAGAAAATTACAGCACAGGAACAGGCCCTTCGGCCCTCCAAGCCTGCGCCGATCCAGATCCTCTATCTAAACCTGTTACCTATTTTCTAAGGATCTGTATCCCTGTGGTCCCTGCCTCTTCATGTACCTGGCTAGATACATCTTAAATTACGCTATCGTGCCCGCCTCTACCACCTCTGCTGGCAATGCATTCCAGGCACCCACCACCCTCTGCGTAAAGAACTCCCTTAAACTTTTCCCCTCACACCATGAAATCGTGACCCTAGTAACTGAGTTCCCCACTCTGGGGGGGAAAGCTTCTTGCTATCCACCCTGTCTTTACCTCTCATGATTTTGTAGACTTTAATCATGTCCCCCCTCAACCTCCCTCTTTCTAATGTAAACAATCCCAATCTAGTCAACCTCACTTCATAGCTAGCGCCCTCCATACCAGGCAACATCCTGGTGAACCTCCTCTGCACCCTCTCCAAAGCATCCACATCCTTTTGGTAATGTGGATGTCAGAACTGCACGCAGTATTCCAAGTCCTAAACAACTGTAACATGACCTGCCAACTCTTGCATTTAGTGCCCCATCCGATGAATGAAAGCAGGCTGTATGCCTTCTCGACTACTCCAACCACCTGCGTTGCCATCCACAGAGTACAATGGACCTAAACACCCAGATCTCTCTGTCCATCAATTTTTCCCAGTGCTTTTCCATTTACCGTATAGTTCGCTCTTGAATTGGATCTTCCAAAATGCATCACCTCGCATTTACTGGATTGAACTCCATCTGCCATTTCTCCGTCCAACTCTCCAATCTATCTATATTCTGCTGCATTCTCCGACAGTTCCCTTCACTATCTGCTACTCCACCATCTGTTACTCCACTTGTGGGGTCAGATTGTAGGTGGCAGAAGTGGCAGAGAATGATACATTGGATGCAGAGTTTGGTGGGGTGATATATGAGGACAAGGGGGATTCTGCCTTTATTTTTGTTGGGAGGAGGGAAGAGATGCAGGAAGTGCAAGAGATACGGTCAAGGGCATTTTCCATCACCAGATGGGGGCAAATTGTGGTCCTTGAAATAAGAGAACATCTGGGATGTGCAGGAGTGGAACACCCCATCTTGGGAGCAGACACAGCGGAAGAGGAGGAATCGGGAGTTGGGAATTGCATTCTTGCAGGAAAGTGGGTGAGAGGAGGTGTAGTCTAGGTAGCTGTGGGAGTCAGTGGGCTTGAAATAGATTTCAGTTTCGAGGCAGTCACCAGAGATCGAGACAGAGAGGTCCAGGAAGGAGAGAGAGGTATCAGAGATGGTCCAGGTGAACTTGGGGTTGGGGTGAAAAGTGTTAGTAAAGTTGATGAACTATTCAAGCTCCTTGTGGGAGCAAGAGGCAGTACTGATACAGTCGTTGATGTAGTGGAAGAAGAGGCGGGAGATAGTGCCAGCAGCAGAGGGACTGTTCCACGTATCCCACGAAGAGGCAGGCATAGTTTTTACCCATGCAGGTGCCCATGGCCACCCACTTAGTCTGTAGGAAGTGGGAGAGCTTAAAGGAGAAGTTGTTAAGTTCAGTTAAGCAGATGAGGGTGTCAGTGGAGGGTTTTGGTTGGGCCTGTGGGGGAGGAAGAAGCAGTGGGCTTTTAGGCCATCTGCATGGGGGATGCATGTATACAGGGATCATTGTCCGCCAATTCTGCCACCTATAATCCAACCCCACAACCAAAGGTATATTTCCCTCCCTACCCTTATCTGTCTTTCATAGGGACTGCACTGTTCGTGCCTCTCTTGTCCACTTCACATCCCCACTAACCCCATCCCCCCTCACCTCCATTCAAGGTACCAAACAAACCTTATAATTAAACTTTAAGTTTAGGGTAAACGTTCGGCACAATATCACGGGCCGAAGGGCCTGTACAGTGCTGTACTGTTCTAAGTTCTATGTTCTGTTCTAAGTTCTAAATCTTCCACATCAGACAGAGGTTCACCTGCATCCGCTACTCCCAATGTGGTCTCCACTATATCAGTGAGACCAAGCAGAGACTCAGAGATTATTTTGTAGGGAATGCGAGCTCTATTCGCAACAAACAACAACACCTGCCCGTCAGCAACTATTTTAACTCCAACTCCACTCCCTGGGTGACATGTCCATCCTGGGCCACCTCCAGTGTCACAGTAACACCATCCGCAAACTGGAGGAGCAGCACCTCATATTCACCTGGGGAACCTTCAGCCCAATGGCTTAAATGTGGATTTTACCAGTTTCAAAATCTCCCAATCCCCAGCCTCATCTCATGACCAAGCCTCCCTCTCACCCCACCTCCTTGACCTGACATAGCCTGTCCATATTCTCTCTTACCTATCTGCCCCTCCCATCTCACTCTCCCACCCCTCCTCTCTCCATTTATTTCTGAGCTACCTTGCCCATCCCCATTTCTGAAGAAGGGTCCCGACCCAAAACGCCAACTTTCCTGCTCCTTTGATCTGCCTGGACTGCTGTGTTTCTCCAGGGCCACACTTATCTCTGACACCAGCATCTGCAGTTCTTACAATCTCTTAATGAACCAGATGGTTTTTTTAAGGTATTGGTTACATTTTCTTAAATTTTTCATGGGATAGCCACATCCTAGGCCAGGACTGCATTAATTGACCATTCCTACTTTCCCCGAAGAATACAATCGTGAGCTACCATCTTGAACTGTTGCAGCCCTTGAGGTACAAGGATATTTTTAAGAATACTGTTAGGGAATTTCCGGATTTTGACCAGTTGTGAAAGGTCAGTGGACCTGAAACATTTTGACCCAGCAATTGTGAAGGAACAATATTTTGATTCCAAGTCATGATGGAATGTGGTTTGGAGGGCAACTTGCATGTGCTGATGTTCCCATGTATCTGCCATCCTTATCCTTCTAGGTGTTAGGAGATCTCAGTTTTTGAAGATGCTAGCAAAAGTGCCTTGGTTAGTTACTACAGTGCATATCATTACGAGTTTCACTGCTGCAATTGTGCTTCGATAGTGAATTAAATGAATGGTGAAGGTGGTGGATCAGGTATCAATCAAGCAGGGTTGCTTTGTTTTGGAAAGGTTACCATTAGACCAGCTTTCAATTCCAGATTTTACTGAATGCACTTACATAGTGCCTTTCACAAACTCAGGAAGTCCCAAACCACTTTAAAGCACCTGATCTGAAGTCACTATTAAAATGTTGAAAACAAAGAAGCCAATTTGCAAAAGCAAGGTCCCACAAGCACCAATGTGACAATGGCCAGATAATCTGTTTTTAAAAAAACAAAACAACTGCAGATGCTGTAAATCAGAAACAAAAACTGAAATTGCTGGAAAGGTTTTGGTGAAGATCTGGTAAAGCTCAACGAGTCTGGCAGCATTTGCGGAGAACAATCATGATTAACATTTAGGGTCAAGTCACCATTTCGCAGATAATCTGTTTTGCCGATATAAAGAATATCAGTTAAAATATCAAGGAAAGGGGTCCTTTTCTCTTGATGTTAGTTGTAAAGTATGTCTAACTGAGACAGCCCACAGTAATCAGTTAAAATAAAAGATACCACATTAAAACTAATAGGTACTAACTTATTTTGTTCTAGATTTATCATTTTGCAGGGAACCTTTAAATAGCTAGTAAGGCCAATTGTGAAGGGTCAGTGGACTTGAAACATTAACTCTGATTTTTCTCTACATACACTGTCAGACCTGTTGAGTTCCCCAGCAATTTCAGTTTTTGCTTCAGATCTTCAGTAGTCACAATCCTTTGCTTTATACTCTGAACTGTTTGGTTACCTGGAAGACCTCAGCCTTTTCTTCAAAGGTCATGGCGATATACTTATAGTCAGCATAGGCCCAATACAGAGAACGAGGGAAAGCAGCAAAGGGTCCAACCAAGTCCTTGGATTCATCGTGTAGCCAGGCTAAGAACTCCTGCAGCGTAGCCTGTATGTACTCACAGTTTGTTTCAAACTGAGGAACTAGGAAAGACACATAATTAAACTGGCAGCTGTGTACAGGAAAGCAGCCCTATCATTGTTTCTTGAGTGCACTGCACATTACACTTTTGCACATAATGTGGCCATTTTAAGTGATGAAATACAAATTGTGAGGCAATGTAAAACAAGTATTCAGTTACTCCGAGACAACAAGGTGTAGAGCTGGATGAACACAGCAGGCCAAGCAGTATCAGAGGAGTAGGAAAGCTGACGTTTTGGGTCTAGATGCTTTTTCTGCCCCTCTGATGCTACTTGGCCTGCTGAGTTCATCCAGCTCTACACCTTATTGTCTCAGATTCTCCAGTAGCAGCAGTTCATACTATCTTTGAATTCAGTTAATTCTCCTTCTACCATCCCAGTAGTCGCATGGTACAACGAAAAATAAAACTGATGACGAATAATATCAATAAAACACCATCAAGTACGAAACCAGACCCAGACAAAGGCAGGAAACACCCACTGTTAGATTAATTGGGAATCTGTAAAAGCAAAATCACCTGCTAGTGCAAATAAACGACACTTATGACAGGTCATATCTTAAAATTACTGACATACTGCACTCCAAAGTGTAATTTTTCTGTTAAGATATCCACTTAATTTGCATCTGAATTCATTAATACTAATTACGTTTATTGTCTCAAGGGAATCTGTTCCATTGCATATTGAAATCTTGTTTTTGCACAAAAATACAAATTGTGTTTTGGAATACAAAATACCACTCCACAACAGTGTCAAACCAGTAAGTTTTACAGCGTCAAAGTACCAGTGTTTTCCCGATATATTATATCCTGCAACACATCTTATAGCATACCATCACACACAAAAAAAATCAGTTAATTTTCTTCAGTATCTGGAGCAGAAGCTTATTAAACAACAGTGCTTAGATTTCAGCCTGTGTATTAACAGCAGAATACTTAACATTTGGAAAGGGGTAGGTGAAAATGTGTTATGCATCATTAAAATAGAATAGTGAGCCACATTACAAAAAATACCCTTGGGTCTGTTGACAAGAAATATTTAAAAGGCAGACTGAATGTCACAGAAAGAGAGGTCAACAAAGGCATACTGATTTAAATAGATAAGTCTTTACTAAGTGGACACTTCTCAAGATCACTTGCTTTGTTAGCTCACAAAATTTTACACTTGTTAAGCAAGTGACAGATAATGCTGCAGCAAGTTGGCATACGCCGAATTACACAGGAGAATATTAAAACATACAGAATATGCTGAATTCTCAGTGTGAATTTAATTAGCATCCAATTTAATGTATTTGATATTGAGTTTCTTTTAAAAGGTAGGAGGTAAGCTGTTCATATCCGCCAGTTAAAATGAGTTTGAGCAATTTCAGTTCAGTCCCCAATGAACATCGAGCCACAACCATCTCTAATTCTGCATTACTGAGTATAAAATTGCCAATCTCATTCAGAAAGCTCACAGAATGGCTTTGAATAAAAGATGTTACAGGCACTCTGGTGGAGTAGAAACATGTCATATAGTCACAGAGCTGCACAGCATAGAAACAGACCCTACAGTCCAACTCGTCCATGCCCACTAGATATCTTAAATTAAGCTAATTCCATTTGTCAGCATTTGGCCCATTTCCCTCTAAACCCTTCCTACTCATATACCCATCCAGACGCCTTTTAAATGTTGTAACTGTACCAGCCTTCACCACTTCCTCTGGCAGTTCATTCCATACACGCACCACCCTCTGTATGAAAAGGTTGCCTCTTCGGCGCCTTTTGCATCTATCCCCTCTGACCTTAAACCTACATCTTGTTTCTGACTCACCTACCTTGGCTGTTCACCCTATCCATGACCCTCATGATTTTATAAACCTCTATAAGGTCATCACTCAGCTTCGGATGCTGCAGAGAATAGTTCCAGCCTATTCAGCCTCCGCCCTCCTTTAGCACAAATCCTCCAAACCCAGCAACATCCCCACAAATCTTTTCTGTACCCTTTCAAGTTTAATATCTTTCCTATAGCAAGAAGGCCAGAATTGAACATAGTATTCCAAAAGTGGCATAACCAATGTTCTCTACAGCTGCAACAGAACATCACAACTCCTACACTCAATGCACTGACCAATAAAGACAAGCATGCTAAATGCCTTCTTCACGACTAAATAAAAGCCAAAAGAACTGCAGATGCTGTAAATCAGGAACAAAAACAAAGTTGCTGGAAAAGCTCAGCAGGTCCGATAGCATCTGGGTGAAGGAGAAAACAGAGTTAATGTTTCGTGTCCAGTGACCCTTCCTCAGAACTGATGGTAGCGGTGCAGGAAGCTCATACCAAACAAAGTGCATTGGGGTAATAGACCAGGATGAGGAATACAGTGTTACGGCTGCAAGGAAAGCAAGGTCAACATTAAATTTGAAATTTGAGAGGTCCATTCAGAAGTCTAATAACAACATGGAAGAAGTTGTTCTTGAACAAAAACAAAGTTGCTGGGAAAGCTCAGCAGGTCTGGCAGCATCTGTGAAGGAGAAAACAATTAACATTACGGGTCTGGTGACCGGTCTAAGGAAGGGTCACTGGACCCAAAACGTTAACTCTGTTTTCTCCTTCACAGATGGTGCCAGACTTGCTGAGCTTTTCCAGCAACTGTGTTTTTGTGCCTTCTTCACTACGCTGTCTACCTATGGCTCCACCTTCAAGGAACTATGAACCTGCACCACAAGGTCTCTTTGTTCGGCAACACTCCCCAGGACCCTACCATTAAGTGTAGAAGTCCAGCCCTGATTTGCCCTACCAAAATGCACCATTTCACATTTAACTAAATTAAACTCCGAATGCAACTCCTCAGCCCAATTTCCATCTGATTAAGGTCCCATTGCACTCTCAGATGACCACCTTCACTGTTGACTACACCATCAACTTTGGTCATATGCAAACTTACTAAACATTCCTCCTATGTTCACTTCCAAATTATTTATATAAATGACAAAAAGCAGTGGACCCAGCACTGACCCTCACTGTACACTGCTGGTCACAGACCTCCAGACCAAAACAAAGGACCTTCCACCACCACCCTCCATCTCTTACCTTCATGCCAATTTTTGTATTTCATGTTAACCCTATACTATGTCAACATTCTGCTGGTTCTTGTGGCAAAGTGGTAATTTCCCTACCACTGAGCCATCAAGTTCCACCTGCTGCTGAGGTGTGTAATGCAATCTCTGCATTTTGAAGCCAAATGAATTTTCTGACCCCAACTGATGTTATCTCAACATACAGAAGATTAATTTTCTAAGCATTATAATTCCTTGCCATAATGAGCACAAACTTCACAGCAAAACACACAAAATATAGCCATTTGCCAAAATGAATATGGTGTTGTTCTCGATTTCTGTTAAATCCCAAGAAAATTACAGTCCAGTCTTTTCATTCAATCGGTCAGAAAATGTAGATACAGTAAAGATATTGATGCAGTAACCGATATTTAACTACACGTACAGTCATTACATTTATACAGCTGCTTCTTTACCAGTTCATATTTTTCAGCTTTGTGCAGTTTTCATTATCTATTCAGGCAGAATAGCATGTGGTGAACAAATGACATCAAAACTACATTGAGACATTCTTTCATTTTCCGGATTAGTCAGACCACAGCCATTTGCTAAAGGGGATATGCCTCATCAACTATGGCTATCCTAAAGGGTCATTGCGTTTTTATTAAACCTTCCTTACAAATCCTGTTACAATTAAAAGCTTAACATAAATCATCCTTATCTTTATCCAATATTAACTGTTACTAAGGTTAAACTTTCCCATGGCAATGAACTGTGCATCCTAATTTATTATTTTCTTCAAGAACAAGGTTATCTCTACAATTATCCTTCCATGACCCACAATGATAAAACACAATGAACTGGTGACTGGCTATGTTGAGCTCTTAGCATCAGTGGCTGCTTGACTCACTTGCATCTTTCAGCTCAGAAGGTTGATGGCTCTTCCCCACCCACTATACTGATGGTCCAATGCAAAACTGAGGGATAGCTGCAATGTCTAAGATCTTGAAGGGGATATTAAATAAAGACTCTACCCACCTCCAGTGTTCAGTCAGACATTAAAAGATCCCACAGTTCTACTAGGAGAAGGAAATTTTCTTTACAAATATAGACTAGTGGAGACTAAGAGTCATGTTGGACTCGAAATGTTAACTTTATATCTCTCTCCACAGAAACTGCCAGACTTGCTGAATTTCTCCAGCATTCTGTTTTTATTTTAATTCCTGTACAATCTGGGCCAACAGTGCAGTTTCAAACACTAGAAAAAAAACCCATTGCTCTCTATGGGAAAAAAAAAGCTCCTGATGGAGGGGGAAGCACTTTGGCATGGATGTATAATTGGCTAGCTAATCGGAAACAACAGAGTTCACATAAGTGGTTGGCAAGATGTAATGAGCCACAGGGAACAGAGTTGTGCCGTCAATGTTTTACAATTTATATAAAATGCCCCACATAAAAGGGACTGAAGGTACGTGGTAAAGTTGGTGATGACACAAAGATAGGTAGTAAAGTAAGTTATGCAGATGATAAAAAGGCTACAAGGACTATTGAAAGGGTGAGTGAGTGGATAAAGAATTCAGGATAATGTGGGAAAATGTGAAATTATTCGTTTTGGCACAAAGAATAAAAAAATACTATCTAAATGGTAAGAGATTGCAGCGCTCCAAGGTGAAGAGGGATCTGAGTATCCTACTCTATGAATCACAAAAGGATAGAATGCAGGCACAGCAATCAATAAGCTAGGAAAATGTTATTGTATGTTGAAAAGGGAAATTGAGATTAAAAAGGTAACGCTTCACTTCTATAAGTGCACTGGTGAAACCAATCTAGAGTTCGATATTAGTCTTCTCATTTAAATGAACTGGAAGCATTCAGAGATGTTTTATCAGACTAATGTCTGGGAATGGGCAAGTTGTCTTCTTAGGAAATATTGACAAACTGGGCTTGTGATTAGCAACGTTTTGAAGAGTAATGGGTGGTTTGATTGAAACTTTTAAGATCTGAGGGCTTGTGACAGGACTAAGATCGAAAGGATACTTCCTTTTACATGAGAACCTAAAATTACGGCTCAGCTAAAAAAGACAGAGATAAGGGGGATAGGTTTTCTCTCACAGAAGTTCATGACCTTCTTTTCCTCAAAAGACAGTAAACAGATTCTTGACAAGCGAGGTGGTGAAAGGTTCCCCGATCAAAACCCAATATCAGGCTGAATGATATATGCTCAGTATTTGTTTCCTATCAGCTTGTGAAATAATTCTGATTTGTTAGTCAATCACCAAATCAAGTATGACCTGTTCTGTGTAGACATGAAAAGCTTTTGAGTGAGTCTAGATTTACTGGGGCACTGTTTTAAAATTCGGCATCATCCTATCAGACCGGAGACAGAAGAAATATTTTCTCTTACAGGATTGAGAGACTTTGGAGCTCTCTACTTCAGAAGGTTGGGGGAGGGGGGTGCACAATGAATATTAGGCAGGGAGTCAGGGTTCTGACGGTCAATGGGAATGAGGAATTTGAAACAAACAGATCAGCCGTGATCTTATTGAAGAGCAGTGCAGCTTTAATGGGCTGAATGATCTACTTCTGCTCCAATTTGTTATGTATGCATGGGTTCTAAAACATCTTGCTTCATTTGAGATACAGCTCATGGTTAAGAGACTTGACTAGTAATCAAAAGATTGTACGAGTGATCCAGACATTAAGTCCAAATCCTATCACAGCAGCTGGGGAATTTAAATTCAGTTAAATAAATAATTAAATAAATAAATAAATCAAATCCAGTATCTGGAATGGTGGTGTAGAAACTCCCAGATCACAATTAACAATCTCTCCTTCACCAATGCCTTGAAGGGAAACCAACATGCCGTTCTTATAAGTCATACACTGTTTGCGACTCCAGTAACAACCTGCTCACTAACGTACAGTTTGAGCTTCACTTAAGTTACTCGTCCCCAATCTCCTTACTGCCTTGGTCCAAAGGTAGACAAAATAGCTGAAATTAGAAGTCAAAGTGGTAGCCTCTGACAAAACCAAGTATTTAACAGTGTGGTGTTAAGGAGTCCAGGAAAAATTGAAGTTGATGGGAATCCAGGAAAAGCTATCCATTGGCTGGATTCAGCATTACCTTTGCAATGCCCACACAGTCTCTCCAAAACTGCACGCAGACCACGCTGTACCAACAATGTTCACATCGTTGACTTCCAGTTCTAGAAGTCCCTACTGAACACAGACTTTGGAGGTCTGCATAGAAGAATTATAGAATAGAATCCCTTCAGAGTGGAAACAGGCCTTTCTGCCCAACAAGTCCACACCGACCCACAGAGCATCCTACCCAGACCCATCCCGCTAATCTATGCATCCCTGAACACTACTGGGAAATTTAGCATGGCCAATCCACCTAGCCTGCACATCTTTGGACTGAGAGGGGAAACCGGAGCACGCAGAGGAAACCCATGCAGACAAAGGGAGAATGTACAAACTCCACACAGACAGTCACCCAAGGGTGGAACTGAACCTGGGTCTCTGGCACTGTGAGGCTGCAGTGCTAATCACAGGGCCACCACGCTGCCCCAAATTAGTGGTAACATTGCTCGGAATCATACCTTGCACAAAGGAAAATGGTTTTGGTTGTTGGAGACCAATCATCTCAGTCCCAGGACATCACTGCAGCTGTTCCTCAGGGTGACGTGCTTAGCCCAAACATCATCAGCTACTTTGATGAACTTCCCGGCAACCTAAGCTAAAAGGGGCTGTTCGCTAATGCTTGCAAATATTCAGCACACTTCACACCTCATTAGTTTTTTTTCTATTCATTTTGTGGGATGTGGGTGTTGCCGGTGGGCCAGCATTTCTTGCCCATCCCTAGTTGCCTTTGAGAAGGTGGTGGTGGTGAGCTGCCTTCTTGAACTGCTGCATTCCTCCTGCTGTGGGTTGACCCACAATGTTATTAGGGAGGGAATTCCAGGATTTTGACCCAGCGATAGTGAAGGAACAGCGATATATTTCCAAATCAGGATGGTGAGTGAATTGGAGGGGAACTTGGAGGTAGTGGTGTTCCCATATATCTGCTGCCCTTGTCTTTCTAGATGGAAGTGGTCATGGGTTTGGAAGGTGCTGTCCGAGGATCTTTGGTGAATTTCTGCAGTGCATCTTGTAGATAGTACACATTACTGCTACTGACGCTGAAGCATGTCAATATGCAACAAGACCTGGTTAACAATCAAAGTTGGGCTGATAAGTAGCAAGTAAATTCATACCATACAAATGTCAGGCATCCAACCATCTCCCCTTGACATTCAAGACCATTATCATCTCTAAATCTCTTACAATCAACATTCTAGGGGTTACCATTGACTAGAAACTGAATTGGACCAGCCATATAAATACTGTGTTGAAATATACTGCAAAATGACTAGGAATTCTGAGGTGACTGACTCATCAATCTCACTTGACAAAGCCTGCCCTCCATTTACAATGTGCAAGTCAGGAGTTTAACAGAACACTGTACCCTTCTCTAGCTTACCACCTTCTCAACAACAATTAGAGACAGGCAACAAAATGCCGGTCTTGCCAGCAACCTCCACATCTCATAAAGTAATTTGTTTTAAAATGGTGCCTCAATAATGTGATTCAATGTGTCCTCTGAAGCTGCCTAATAATATACTCAGGTTTCATTCAAGGCGGCAATTTACCACCACTTTTCCAAAGACTAGTAGGGGAGAGTAATAAATGCTGGCCTTGCAAATAACACTGACATCCCATGGAAGTGTTCTTTTTTTAAAATTCAGTCTTGATCACATTTGAGAAAATTGCTTCGACTAGAGTTGCCCTGCTTCACCAAACTGTTTCAAAAATTAAAAATCTGCATGCAAATTTAAACGTAGTAATCAGAACTAAATTAGATTACATGGTCTACATATATCATAATACACCCCGTAACCTTGACAACAGTTTAATGATAGTTGAGCCAAAAGTGAAGCTGAATGGGTCAGTAGTTCCATCAGAATTTAACATAAAAGGCTAATGAAAATATCACAAATGACCCAAGTTCTAATGACTGCTGCTGATGAGATGTAACCAACTTCATGGAAAAGGTCACAGTATACAATTTCTAATTTGATTTGGAGAAACAAATCTGCCTCAATAAAGCCATTAAATTTGCTTGGGTATGATTCACACACTGACTGTTTCTTACAGGAGAGCAAATTAACACAGTCAAAACTATTAATACTCAATTGGCAGCACTCTTGCCTCAGAGTCAGACTGTTGTGGGTTTAAGTCCCACTCCAGAATCTTAAGCCCAAAAATCACTCCAGAGCAGTACTGAGGAGGGTGCTGCACCCTGCTAAGTGCCAACTAACTAATTAAACATAAAACCTAGACACAATGTGCTCTCCCAGGTGGAAATTATCAAAATCACTAAAATACATTATCTGCTCATTGCTGCTTGTAGAATCTTGCTGTGCACAAATTGAGTGTTTAATTTCCTACACAACAACAGTGATTACACTATAACAAACATTTTAG
The DNA here is from genome assembly GCF_030684315.1 of Stegostoma tigrinum. Lineage (NCBI taxonomy): Eukaryota > Metazoa > Chordata > Chondrichthyes > Orectolobiformes > Stegostomatidae > Stegostoma > Stegostoma tigrinum. The sequence goes on from NC_081360.1 coordinate 96,469,371, forward strand.
GTAATCGGATCCATATTCTTAGATCAAAAAAAAACACAAAAATTCCAAGTTTCTTTTCTTCAATTTTGCAACTTATCAGGCAAAGAATATGGACAAACACAAACTCCATGGTCACGCAGGAACAGGGGCCCAATATTCAGAGGGAATCAGAAATTAAACTAAATTAAAGGGAAGGTACAGGACAAGTTTGAGTTTATTACACTGCAGAACAGGTATTATCGCTTTCCTAATGCTGTTGAATTAATCATTTGGACAGAGCTTCAGTGTTTACATACCAGTATGAAAAAGTTGAGAAGTTCTTTTAGGCTGTTGAGCACAGAATGTTAAAGCCTTCAGCTTTTAAAACCACAAGAAATAGCCACTAAACTGCAATTCTCCAGTTCACCTTCAACTGCCCTACTACTCATTTCTAACTTGGAGTATCCTGCACTGCCAGTTCATCTCAATTCTCGAGTCTTCAACCAAGTTAATTCTCAGTCCAACAAACGATAATGCAAGTTCCCATTAAGGTTGCCAATTCTACAGGATGTCCAGAGTTTCCAGAAAATGAAGATTAGTCTACAGGTCAACTAAGGAAAAAAGCCGTAGGATCATTAAAACTTACTTCCAACATTTTTTGTTCATTACCTACAAGAGCATTACCTGGCTGACAGCTAACAGCCATCTAATCAGGTAACAGAGCTTGTTCATACACGAACTGGCTATGGAACAATGAGACATGCTAAGGATCGGTATGTTTAATGACCAACCGACCAGTGCAGTTGGGAGCTGCGGTAAATTAGTGGGAGAGCAAATGGAGATTCAGAATCCTAGCTCCACATTGGGACTTCTCACACAGAGACTCCTAACCTCAGATAACAAGGTGTGGAGCTGGATGAACACAGCAGCCAAGCAGCATCTTAGGAGCTGGAAACTGACGTTTCGGGCCTAGACCCTTCATCAGAATGGTGGTCAAGCTTTGTCTGCGTTCCAGCTCCTAAGATGCTGCTTGGCTTGCTGTGTTCATCCAGCCCCACAGCTTGTTATCTCGGATTCTCCAGCATCTGCAGTTCCTATTATCTCCAATATTTAACCTCAGTTAGGTCTTTGGTAAAAGACATTAAGTATTGACCCCAAACAATTCTCCAGAGAGACCAAGGCCACTTCGAAACAAGTGCAAGACATCAGCCATTCGGGGGTCCAGAAGGGTACTGCAGCACAATAATAGTGTCCTCACCTCTAGGCCAGAAGGCCTGGGTACAGATTCCTCCAGCTTCAGACATGTGTCATAAGATGTCTAAGCAAGTGAACTAAAATATACACAAGTGCTCCAGGCCAACTCTGCTGGATACAGAACACGTGCCCAACGAAAGATCAAACCCAAAAAAAGGCCAGCAGTTTCTACTTTCTAAACGAAAATAAATATGCAAGGATCTACACTATTTTGTTATGCCCACTCGCCATTTTTGTTCAAGAAAATGGCCCTTCGCTCAATATTTTAACTTTTTTCTAACAAGGGTGAGAAATATTAGTTTTACCACTGGCCTACAGAACTTGGATAAAGTCTCTCCCACTATGTATCTGGCCACCCAAACAACAGCAATTACAGAAAACTTTAATGCTGTATGACGTCCCAGATATCAGTCCCAACCTGTAGTCACACCCCGATGACTGCCAGATATAAACTGATCCAGAACAGACAAGCCATCTACCTCATCTCCCCCTCCCCAATTTGACATGCTCAGATGCGCCCTTCAACTGATAGCACCAGGACAGCCAAGCAGGGTAACTAGTCAGCAGTGCTAAAATTGACCTTCATAGAGAAAAAAGAAAACAATCTTGATTTTCTTCCATAACAGGAGGTTTGGAGCATAGATATCGTCAATAAACTCTCTTTCCTTGCTGACTATCGACAATCAAAGTTCCACACAGTGCTGCAAAAATGATTAAAAATAAATTACTTGCCATTTGTTCAGGAGATTTTCCACTTACACGTTGGCTGCCAAAAATAATCACTTGAACTTTAATCAGAGGGAATTTTAATCCTTGAGAAAAAAAGGAGTGATGTACACATCAGATGAAATAACATGGCTAGTCAGTGGAACAGGAAAGAACTGCAACAATCCACAAAGGATCAGGCTAACAAAGAAAACAGCAAAACTAAACCACAAATCACTGCAGATAGAGGAATAAAGGCTGCTTTGTTCTACATCTCTCCAAAGTTGAAATGTAAACCAATCTATGGCCCATAGTGCAGCTTTCATGACTAAGGGATTTAGTTCTCTACCTCCCACTGAAGCCAATGGCCCTGCTGAGGGATATATGCAGACTATCCCTTTTAACCTGTCTGACCTGAAAATTTCAAGGAGGAAGTGCAGACTGAAAGCATCCATCTCTGTCACAGAAAATATATGTAAAGCAAACAGGAGAAGCAGATGTGAAGGATGTGGGACTTTTCTCTCCTAAAACAACCTGCACAGGACTCCTCTTCCTAAAATCATCCTCAATGCCTCTGAGATCATTGAACCATATTGACTCTTCTCATCTGGCGATGTTTCAATGTTAAAATACTCATTGTTTTTAAATCCTGCCATGGTCTCACACTGCCATCTTATCACAGATGCCTCTAATCTGACAAAGTTACTTTTCTAATTCTACTCTTTCTCACATCTAGGATTTTTGGTTAGAATTGTTATTGTGCCAGACTAGTCCAATATTGTTTTTATTCAGTTGTGGCATGTGGGCATCAACTAGGAACGGGCAATAAATGCTGCCAGCCAGCAATGAAGGGAGACAGAAATGAAAAACAAACACTTGAATTTATTAACAAGATATGGTGTTAGCTGTCACTCAGTACGAAGTGTTCTTGTCCAAGTCAACAATCTGTAGATTCAGGTCCCACCCAAAAGACCCGAGGACAAAATCTAGGTTAATGCTTTGTGTGCCAGTAGTGAGGGAGTGCTGCACTGTCAAAGGTGCTGTCTTTTGAATGAGACATTATACTTTCCCTCTCAGGTGGGCTTAACAGATTTTGTGGTAGTACTTTGAAAAGGGTGGAATGAATTTTTCCTGGATGTGCATGTTAATATTTATTCTTCACCCAAAAAAAATCAACCTTTATCCCACAATCTGGGACTAAGTTTCCAACAGCTTCTCCAGCACTTTTGAAATAAAACAAAGCACTTCTTCACTGGTCTGAAGATCATGAAAATCCGAATGTCCTGGGCACATTTGCACTTTAGGCACCCCACGTCAGCAGTTAGCTCTTCTTAGTTGATTATAAGTATTCTTAAACATCCCCTCGTGTGCCTTAACAATCTGCCTCAGCCCACATCTCAAGGTGCACTTACAACTATCAGGAAGAGATGACAGTCATGACATAAATCAACATGATGGGTGAAATGGCCCACTATGGCCCTAAGAAATCCAAAAACAGAATCCATCAACAATTTCAGCTGTTTTGAAGGGTTTTATCAGTGACTACTAGACAGAATATTACTTATTATTCACAGTATTGAGGAAATGGTATAGGCTCTGAAACTTCAAAGAACAAGATCATTGTACTCTCTTGCCTTCATCCAGTAAAAGCTCACAAGGAAACTGAGACTATAACATGCAAGGAACAGGGCATCATAATCTGCATGCTTATTTGCCCAACCGTCATCCTCATACACAACCTACCATCACCACTCCTTTCCCCAACATCATCACCTTTTCCTCTCCTGCCATCTGACTAAGAATGGAGAAGAGCACATCAGTCAAATGCATATATACCCAAAAGTCAATCCTAAATGGCTTAGTCACAATTCTCCATCTCCCAAATACTTCTAATCCAATCTGAAGCATGAATGATCCCAGGTTACATTTATGCACAATTCAATCAGGCACTGGGGAAGCAACACACATGGCAGTAAATCTTCATTAGAACATTCTTCCAATATACCATAATCTCAGTTACAACATTTGTTTTTAAATGGCTACTGCATTTCTAAAATACTTATTTCATCTTTCTCTCCGCTCCAGCAGACAGAAATCTATCTGCTTCATGCAGATAAGACCCATGAGGTCCCGAAGCCAGTTTGCAGCTGTCAGGCAGGTGGAAATTTCCACTGTGGATTCTCATACAATCTTTATAACAGATTCTTCCACACCATCTCCACCCCCAGAACTGTAGGGACTGGTAGGGATGGGGGACAATGAATGGAATGATTTATCCACACCAAGAAACACAGATTAAATAGTCATCACATTTTCCACAAAAAGATTTTGCATAGTATTTATTTATTTCTAATTCTCAATTCCATTCTTAAATCAGGTGCCCAACCAAAGTACTTACAAGGGGCTGTTTCATTGCAGGCTTAATACCTCTAAATGAAATTTCCCCATATTCTGCACTCTCAAGTCAGATTTTGAGGTCACTAATTTCACAGAACCAATAAAATGGCAGTCTGAAGCTAAGGCAAAATCAAAAGCCCACTGATTACAAGCATTACTGCTGCAGCTCTTGAGCCGAGACAAAATAAGCAGCTAACTTCAACCGGTTTTACTGACATTCCAAGTGGTCAAAAGACACAAATAGTCGCAGAAATGCGATTGTAGAAAGACATCCAGGCTTCCAAAGGAATTTACACAGCAATTCAATCATGCTGATAGCATCAGAGATGTGGTAACATTATTATCCACAAGCCTTTTCTATACAGTACTGCTTGTAGGTTAACTTAGAACATAGAACATTACAGCACAGGACAGGCCCTTCAGCCCTCAATGTTGTGCCGACCTGTCATATCTCAAGCCCATCTAACCTACACTATTCCATGTACGTCCATATGCTTATCCAATGACGACTTCAATGTACCTCAAATTGGCGAATATACTACTGCTGCAGGCAAAGCGTTCCATTCCCTTACTACCCTCCGAGTAAAGAAACTGCCTCTGACATCTGTCCTATACCTTTCACCCCTCAATTTAAAGCTGTGCCCCCTTGTGCTCGCCGTCACCATCCTAGGAAAAAGGCTCTCCCTATCCACCCTATCTAACCCTCTGATTATTTTATATGTTTCTATTAAGTCACCTCTCAACCTTCTTCTCTCTAATGAAAACAGCCTCAAGTCCCTCAGCCTTTCCTCGTAAGACCTTCCCTCCATACCAGGCAACATCCTAGTAAATCTCCTCTGCATCCTTTCCAAAGCTTCCACATCCTTCTTATAATGCGGTGACCAGAACTGTACGCAATACTCCAAGTGCGGCTGCACCAGAGTTTTGTACAGCTTCACCATAACCTCTTGGTTCCGGAACTCAACCACTCTATTAATAAAAGCTAAAACACTGTATGCCTTCTTAACAGCTCTGTCAACCTGGGCGGCAACTTTCAAGGATCTGTGTACATGGACACCGAGATCTCTCTGCTCATCTACACTGCTAAGAATCTTACCATTAGCCTGTACTTTGCCTTCTGGTTACTCCTACCAAAGTGCATCACATCACACTTGTCTGCATTAAACTCCATTTGCCACCTCTCAGCCCAGTTCTGCAGCCGGTCTATGTCTCTCTGCAACCTACAGCAGCCTTCGTCACTATCCACAACTCCACCAACCTTCGTGTCATATGCAAATTTACTAACCCATCCTTCTACGCCCTCATCCAGGTCATTTATAAAAATGACAAACAGCAGTGGACCCTACACCGACCCTTGCTGTACACCACTAGTAACTGCTCTCCAGGATGAACATTTCCCATCAACTACCACCCTCTGTCTTCTTTCAGCAAGCCAATTTCCGATCCAAACTGCTATATCTCCCACAATTCCTTTCCTCCGCATCTTGTACAATCGCCTACTGTGGGGAACCTTATCGAAAGCCTTGCTGAAATCCATATACACCACATCAACCGGTTTACTCTCATCTACCTGTTTGGTCACCTTCTCAAAGAACTCAATAAGGTTTGTGAGGCACGACCTTCCCTTCACAAAACCATGCTGACTATCCCGAATCAATTTATTCTTTTCTAGATGATTATAAATCCTATCCCTTATAACCTTTTCCAACACTTTACCAGCAACTGAGGTAAGGCTCACTGGTCTATAATTACCAGGGTTGTCTCTACTCCCCTTCTTGAACAGGGGAACCACATTTGCTATCCTCCAGTCATCTGGCACTATTCCTGTAGACAATGACGAGTTAAAGATCAATGCCAAAGGCTCGGCAATCGCTTCCCTGGCTTCCCAAAGGACCCGAGGATAAATCCCATCCGGCCCAGGGGACTTATCTATCTTCACTCTCTGAAGGATTTCTAATACCTCTTCCTTGTGGACCTCAATCCCACCTAGTCTAGTAGCCTGTATCTCAGTATTCTCCTCGACAACATTGTCGTGTTCTAGAGTGAATACTGTTGAAAAATATTCATTTAGCGCTTCCCCTATCTCATCTGACTCCACACACAACTTACCACTACTATCCTTGATTGGGCCTAATCTTTCTTTTGTCATTCTTTTATTCCTTAAATACCTGTAGAAAGCCTTAGGGTTTACCCTAATCCTATCCGCCAACAAATTCTCATGTCTCCTCCTGGCTCTTCTGAGCTCTCTCTTTCGGTCTTTCCTGGCTACCTCGTAGCCCTTAAGCGCCCTAACTGAGCCTTCACATCTCATCCTAACGTAAGCCTTCTTCTTCCTCTTGACCAGAGATTCCACCTCCTTCGTAAACCACGGCTCCCGCACTCTACAGCTTCCTTCCTGCCTGACAGGTATGAACGTGAAATTACAGTACTTTCAACCACATAAATGAACAACATACACTGGTTACATTTCAAGTGTATTAATATGCTGGAAACACAATAATAAAGAGGAATTTTAACAATAGCTTATAATTAGGTAGAATTTCTGACATAGTAAGAAAATAGTTCAGGGTTCACAGTAAAGCAACATCCGAGTGAGGAAGGAGGATTCTAGGGAGGGAATAAGCAAATGACAGTTAACCAGAGAAGCTGAGGATCACATCAAATTAAAGGAAAAAAACATGCATTGTAGCAAAGGTTAAGAGTAAACCAGAGTATTGAGAAAATTTTAAAAACCAACAAAGATGATCAAAAAAGGAAAGATGATAAATTTTCAATTTTGAGGGTAAATTTGCAAGTAATATCAAAACTGATAGCAAGAGCTTCTTTAAATGGAATTAAAGGAAGAAAGAAGCCAGAGTGAACATAGTTTCTTAGAGAACAAGACAGGGTAAATGATAATGGGAAAGAGGAAATGGAGGAGCTGAATAAATGCTTTTCATCAGTCTTCACAGTAGAAGACACTAACAACATTCCAAAATTACAAAATAACCAAAGGGACAAAAGGAAGAGTGGAAATAAATACAATAGCAATCACAGAGAAGTATAAGGGAAACTAGTGGGGCTAAAGAATGATAGTTTCCCTGGTCCTGATTTAGTTTTTTAAATTCATTCATAGGATAAGGGCATCACTGGCTGGGAAACATTTATTGCCCATCCCTAATTGCCAGGAGGGCAGTTACATATCAACTACATTGCTGAGAGTCTGGAGTCACATGTCGGCCAGACCAGGCAAGGATGGCAGTTTACTTCCCTAAGGGGCATTAGAGACATTAGCGGTCTCAATGTGAACTTCACTAGTTTCAAAATCTCCCCACCCCGGCTTCACCCTAAGACCAACCCTCCCTCTCATCCTTCCCTCTCCCTCCTTGACTTGACACAACCTGTCTGCCTTCTCTTCCACCTATCCATTCCTCCCACCTCACTGACCAATCCCTGCCACTGCCTCCCTGCACTCACCTATCACTATCCCACCTACCTTCCCCAGCCTCACCCCTCTTCTATCTATTT